>NC_136476.1:22584596-23209596 GCF_902686455.1 Sciurus vulgaris | reverse complement strand
TGCCTTAGCCACAAAAGATTTTCCAGAGAACCTTAACAAACTTCACTTCTTTCTTAGATCCTCACCCAAGAGAGAATTTTAGAAAGTTGTTAGTTTCATCCCTAGAAAATAAGCTGCTGTTGACATTGATACTAATTTTCTCTAGTCAGCTTACTATCATCAATATTAGTGCTCTGGGAATTTTGTGTTACGTGTGTTTTCCAGTGCTCTGGAGCTTTATTTGGAACTGGCAAATGAAGCCTCTTGTAATGAACCTTCCGGTTGCTTTGGTATTCAGGTTTGCAGAATGGCAATGGAGAAACATAAGTACTCGATGCATTGAGTGAGGTGGTAGAAGAAATCCCTGGTGTCCCAGAACTCTTAACTGATTTTCTTTTCATTTTTCATTGTTTATTTAAAGGGCACACCTCTGTAAGAGTGAGGCAATCAAAGTGCATGCTGCTCTCTTTCTCAGCCTTTCTTTTTGTGTGTGATTTGGTTAGAGAGACTCAAGTTTAGATTTGTTTCTTCCTCCACTTCCTCTTCTGCCTTCTTCCTCTCTCTCCTCTGTCTCTCTCTCTCTTTGTGTGTGTGTGTGTGTGTGTGTGTGTGTGTGTGTGTGTGTGAGTATGTGAATATACATAACTATGTGTCATGGAGGAATCTATTATACTTTCTTAAGCCTCTGTGTCTAGTTGCTTGTTGTATAATGCAGGCTCTAGATAAAAGTAGTATATTAAATTAGGAATGCTTTCAGTGCCTGGTAACATCAAACAGTGGCTTAAGTAAAGAGGAATTCTTGTTCTGACAATAGTTTCCAGGGCTAGTATTGATTTGTCTTAGTGACTCAATAATATCAGAGTCCATGCCTTTGACATTCTCTTGACCTTC
Organism: Sciurus vulgaris; assembly: GCF_902686455.1. NCBI lineage: Eukaryota > Metazoa > Chordata > Mammalia > Rodentia > Sciuridae > Sciurus > Sciurus vulgaris. The sequence continues at coordinate 23,208,726 of NC_136476.1, read as the reverse complement.
TGCTCATTGTGACAAGACACACCTATTCAGCTCTAACCATCATACATTTGAGGCAAAAATGACACTGGTCACATTTTCCCTTTTTATCAGGAAAGCAGTAGTTTTCCTTCAACATCCTCTTTCTCCCAGCAGACATCCATGTATGCCTCATTTTCCAGAACAAGGTCACCCTGCCATCCCCAGTTGCAGGAGAATCTGGGAAAGTGTTTGTGTTTCAAGCCACTGTAACATAAGGGAGCAAAGGGTCACAAGTTGGGAGTGGCTTTGAGGCAACCCATCAACAGTATCTTCCACAGGTGACAAACAAGTCTCAGGTGAATACAGATCATAGGAGAGTACAAAGCATAAAGGTGGTTTCAGAAATGGGAGATGGAGCTTTATGCATGTCCCAAAACAATATTGCATTTAGATAATATACAACCAGGGTGAAGTCCAATCAGTGAGTAAATTTGTTTTCTATTGCTACTGTAGCAAACTACCACAAATACAAATAACAAAATTTATTATCTTGTGTATCTGGAGATCCAAAGACTAGAATGAGGCTTGATGGTAGAGTTGGTTCCTATTGGATGATCCAAAGGGAGAATCTGCTTTCTTGCCTTTCTGAGCTTGCATGAGTCACTTAACGTTCCTTGGCTGGTGATCCCTTTCTCATACCAATCCAGTCTCTTGTTTCTATTGTCACATCTCCTACTAATAACTGATCCTGCTGTCTTCCTCTTATAGGACACTTCTGATTACATTGGGCTCACCTAAATACAATGGAAGATATTCTCTCCATCTCAAAATCATTAATTTTGTCACATCTGCCAAGTCCTTTTTCATATTCACAGGTTCTAGGATATCACATGGACATCGTTAGAGGGGCCATTATTCAGCAGGCCACAGTGAGCCTGGTGCAAACCATCCAGGAGGCCAAGAAGAAGATGGTTATGGGATAATGATAGTGTATTCATGCCATAAAGAATAGAGGCCAGATTGGGCAGAATGAAGTTATATACAGATGGCCTAGCCATATCGCAGACGATCCCTACTTGCCTTTCTGAATTTGGTTTGCTGAATTCCAATATCTGCAAAATGTATCATTTTAAGCATTCCTTGCCTTGCAATATTCATCAGTGGCAGCTCTGATGACTGACTGCTTACTTGAATGCCTAAAGCTATTTAGAAATTAAAAAATTTAAAAGAAGGCTTAATTTGCAATCTTTCATTGGAATTTTTTTCTTTTAACAAAATTGAACAGCAAGTAAACATGTTTACAAACACAGTTTCAAAAAATGGGAGAGACCAAAAAGGAATACCTTCATTAACATTTTCCATTAACACAACTTGTCTTGTGTTATTGCTTGGTATTGTTTTGTATAATGAATCCAAGTTTAAATTGGGTAGATAAATTTATTCTTTCCTGGAGATTCCATGAGAATAATTAGAACTCCACCATTAAGATACACATCTGTGTCTTTTCTTTAGGTAAACTTTAATCTTTGACAGGCATATACAATTTACAGTCTTAAGTAATGGATAAATGATTCATTGCCAAAAAAAAATTTTTTTTTGAATAGGAAAAGACTAGTCCTTATTTATCCCTCAGTTTGTTCATTCACTGATTCATCTGATATCATTCAAGAATCTGCAACATGTCAAGCTCTCCGGCTCAGTAATCAGCATAAAGAACATGGCCATGAGGATAACTAGACTGTGAGGTCTTTGAGAGTAAGAAGTAGGCCCTATTCCTGATCAGCTGAGCAGATGAGCAAGCACCTATTGTAGTACATCACATGAAATAAACACACAGAAAAATGTTGGTTGAACTGAATTTAAAACACAACCCCGGGCTTCAAAGACCTCACAGGCAAGGGAAGAAGAACATATTAATGGAAACACTAACAGAAAGCTTTGTGAAAGTACAGAGGAAGAGGCGACCCTCAGAATTGTCAGGGAAGACTTTATGAAACATCTGGCATCTGATGATTCTGAAAATGTAGGAGCTGGCCAGATTGAGATTGAAAGAACATTTGCCAGGCAGAGGGAGCTGCAGGTACATAGCTCAGCTGTGTGTTTGGGGGTCTGATAATACAGGATGTCACTATTCATGTAAACAGTTGTTGGTGGGAGAAAAAGCTGTAAAGGTAGCTGGAGTCCTAGTGGAGAAGAACCCGGTCTGCTTTGGTAGGAGGTTTTATTTTATCCTGTAAGAAACAACATCTACTACAAGTTTTTGGGTAAAGGACTAATAAAATGATCTTTTCTTTTTTCTTATTAAATTTTTAGAAATGATGAAATGTATCTTTATTGGAGAATGAATGTAATATATATATTTTTTCTTTCTATAATTATAATAATGTTTTTAAAATCTGACATCTGGCTTGAGAGAAAGTTGAATACCTGAATACCAATCTCTTACAGTGGCAGATTCTATCACTCTGAGGAAATTTCTGTTTTAATTTTAATTTTTTATTAATAAGTTTCTTGCTTTTCCTAAAAGTTTTACCAAATATAGAAATAGAAAGTCTTTCTAAAGATATATAATTTGGTTTTGCCTGCTTCTGAAGTGTGTACAGTAGAATGACACTGACCGTATTTGTTTTGTGATTTTCCTTTATTGCTCAGCATGGTTTTCAGTGATTTTGTGTTGACACGTGAATCTGTGGAGTATTAATTTTCACAGTGATGTAATATTTATCAAGTAATTATTTACCAAATTTTATTATTCAGTTTACCATCATGGGTTTTTAGATTATGTGGAGTTTTTCTTATTCTGAACAGTGCCACTCTGATGACTTCTACTTGTTTACTGGATGCAAGGCGTAAGTACAAGAGTTTCCTGGGAGAAAGATCACTGAATTGCAGCACCTATGCATGCTCGGATTTTGACAACTTCTTCTACAATGAAGTATCAATTTATAGTTCCATCAGTACATGAAAATTCCCCTTTCTTCCTTTTAATATATGTCTTCCTTTTAAAATATTGAAAAATATTTTTCTAGTTGTAGATGGACACAATACCTTTATTTATTTTTATGTGGTGCTGAGGATCGAACCCAGCATCCGACACGTGCGAGGCAAGTGTTCCACCACTGAGCTGCAACCCCAGTCCTCCTCTTTCTTCCTGAGCTTACTACTTGGTACTGTCAGACCTTCATCTTTGCCCCTTCATCTGATGTGAAACATTGTCTCCTTAGAATTTTAATTTGCGTTTTTCTTTTTTTTTATTTTATGAGTTAAATAACTATAATTTAATATGCACCTATAATTTATCAAGTATATTATATTCTTTTTTACTTTTTAAAAATTTGTTCTAATTAGCTATTCTAGATAATAGAATGCATTTGGACACATTGTATACAAATGGAGCATAACTTCACATATCTCTGACTGTACATGGTGTACAGTCATACTGGTCATGTAATCATACATGTATGTAGGGTAATAATGTATGTAGGTAATCCTTCCCACCCCCATACCCCTCCCCTCCTCTCACTCCCCTCTGCTCAATCCAAAGTTTCTTTATTCTTCCCTACACGTTCACCCACCCCCATTATGAGTCAGCATCCTCATATCAGAGAAAACATTCACCTTTGGTGTTTTGGGTTTAGCTTATTTCACTTAGCATGATATTTTCCAGCCCATCCATTTACCTGCAAATGCCATAATTTCATTCTTCTTTAAGGCTGAGTAATGTTCCATTGTGTATATATACCACATTTTCTTTATCCATTCATCTGTTGAAGGGCATGTAGGTTGGTTCCATAGTTTAGCTATTGTGAATTGAGCTTCTACAAACATTGATGTGGCTGTGTCACTGTGGTATGCTGATTTTAAGTTCTTTGAGTATAAACCAAGGAGTGGGATAGCTAGGTCAAAGAATGGTAGTTATGAAGAATACAAGCAATAATTATGTTGGCAGGGATGTGGGGGGAAAGTTGTAGTCATTCATTGCTGGTGGGATTGAAAATTGGTGCTACCACTCTGGAAAGCTGAGTGGTTTCTAAGGTAAGGCAGAGCTTCTTTTCATATGTTCATTGGCCACTTATATTTCTTGTGAAATATGGATCTTTTGCCTCTTTTGAATAGGGTGGCACATCTTCTACTTATTGTTTAGTAAAAATTCTTCTTTTATTCTGGTTACTATGATTTGATGGTTATTTTCTAATTTGTGACTTGGACTCTTAACTTACTCTAATATCATTTGATGCGTGTTCTTAATTTTAAGTTAAACATCATTTTTTTTTCATTATGGTTTGTGCTTTGTATCTTTTATCTATTATACTTTTTTAATCTTAGGATTTTCAAAATATTATACTGTATTTTTACCTGAATGCGTTGTTAACCTTTTATATTTGTTTACATTTAAGTTCTTGATTCATCTGAAGTTTGGTTTTTGGTTTGTTTGGTTGGTTGATTTTTTTTTTTTTTTTTTTTTTTTTGGTAATGATGGGATGTTGAACTCCATTTTTTTCTCTGGATGGTCAGTTGTTCTAGCAGTATTTAAAATTATTCCGTATTTCCCCTACATCTTTAATGCTGCTCTTTCTAACAGGTTTTTGTATATGAATTGTTCTTTCTGTGGGATCTTATTCTCTTTCATTGCTCTATTTTTCTGTCCCCAAACTTAAATGACATACTGATTGAGTTTTACTATTCAATGGGGCAAGGCCCCCAGCCCAGCTCTTCTTTGAGGCTCCTTGGCCATTCTTGGTTGGTTAGTTTTTCCACATACATTTCAGGATATATTAAGGTCCTAGAAAATCCTTGTAGAGATTTTGATTTATAAGTTTATTAAATTTGTATTGCAATTTTAGGATCATTGGTATGTTTACAATAGTAAATCTTCCTATCCATGAATATGCTTTGTCTCTCAATTTAATCTTTGTTAAGATTTTTCAATGATGTTTTACAATTTTTTAATTAAGAATTTCACTAAACTTTTTTTTTGTTTTATAAATGGTAACTTTAAAATATTTACATTGTAAATTCTTGGTTGCTGGTGCATAGACCTTCAATCTTATTAGAAAAGCTCTCTTGGAGAGTCTAGAAAATCAACCTTTCTGGTTCATTGCTAATGAGAATGCAAAATGATTGCTACCTCCTTGTAAAGGTACTTCCATATACATCCACATATTTATTTTTTACTTTTAACCTACTGTACTACTTCTAAAATTTTACCTTGATGAAACACCTCTGCAATGTGAAACAACATCAGTACCAATTATTTGTTGTGGTATTCTTAGCAAAATATTGGAAATCCAAATATGCAGTTATAGGCTGGTTTAATAACAGTGGCATATCCAAACAGTTGAATACTATGAACCTGTAAAAGCATGAGAAATATTTCTGTAAACTGATATGGTATAATATTGAGGATAATTGTTAAATGGAAAAAAGTAAGTTACAAAAATGTGTATTGATTATAACAATTGTTTAAGAAAGGTAAGGAAGTCTTTGCATGTGTGTATGTATATTTATTTGCTTAATTTTTCAAATAGATGTATAGGATGGATATGCCAAAAAGTAATAAAAGTGATTGACCAAATTCTGATTAATTGTTTTAATAGTTGTAGTATCATTAAGAATTGTTTCATCCTAAGTCTCTTATGGTAATTTATATTATTCTAAACATTTGTCCTTTCCATCTCAGTTTATAATGTATTGACATAAAGGATCATAACTTTTTAATTTCTTGCATCTGTAGTTATATCCTCTTTTCATTTCTATTATCAATCATTAATTCATGTTTTCTTTCCTTTTTTTTCTTTACTAATCTTACCAGAGGTTTGTTGATTATATTTTTCTTCCAAAAGAAAAATTTGTTTCAGGTTTCATTCATCCTCTATGTGTCTTTAGTAATTTTAATTTTTATTAAATTTTCTATTACTTCTAGTTAATTCTGAACTTCCCCCCTAGTTTATTATTTTCTAACACCAACATTTTAGGTTATGAATTTCCCCTGTAAAACTACTTTAGATGCATGCCACAAATGTTTACATATTAACTTGCATTATTTAACTTAACGAAAGGTAAAGGTTAATTAATGTCTTTACCTTCCCTCCTCAAAAAAAAAAAAAATTTTTTTTTTTACTCAGCTCCCTCTACCAGAAGTTTATCAGATCCTCTAGAATTTGTCTACCTTAATTTTTTAATGCCACTAATTTAATATTAGTACTGTTATTTTAATGGCCACTATTTCTATGTGCTCATATTTTTCCTATTTTCTTTGATTCCCATTCTTTCTTTGATATCAGAAGTTACTTCAGAAGTAATTTTGCTTTGTCCTAAAAGTATTTTTTGTAAGTTCCTTTAGTGAGGATCTCTCAGTTTTTAATTTTCTGAAAGCACTTTCCAGTCTTTTCCCCAAAAGGTATTTATCATTTGCATGCAATTTTGATAGTTATTTCTCACAGTATTTTAAAGATAATGTTCTGATATTGCTGTTGAATCTAATGGTCATTCCTTTGTAAGTGAAGTCTGTTCTTTTCTCAAGGGTGTCCTTATCCTTGTTTTTGCTACAGAGTGCCTAGATAAAAATTTGTTTTTATTATCAGTTCTGCTTAGGATTCATTAGGAATCCAAAACCCTAACTTTGTTTCTTTTTGAATTCAGGAAAGTTATTACTCATCCTTTTCCAAATATTTCCATTCTTCCATCACTGTATTATCACCCCATGGAACTCTCATGAAAATGCTCTTGTATGTTTGTGTCTACCTTCTGTGCCTTTGAAACTATCTTTCATCACTTTGTCTCTCTGCTGCATTTCACCTAATTTATACACATCCATTTTCCAGTTTACCACGTCTCTCCTCAGCCATATCTTCTTTGCTGTTTTAACTCATACATTGAGTTTTCATTTTTAATCATTACATTTTTTTCATTTTTAGTGGTCTATTTTTTTTCAAAGCTTCTTGGTCAGTTTCTACAATTTGTTTTTCCTTTCTCCTACATTCATTTTTTAATTTCTCAAACATTTTTATTTAAAAGTATAGAACCAACATTTCTATACTTACGTAGTTGATAACATTTTCAGGTCTTGTTCTCTAGTGGCTAGTGGTCTTGTTCTGCTGGCTATTTCCGTTTACCATCACTCATAGTGGTGACTTTTTGCTATGAGCTCACATTCTGAGAACTTTATTTTTGAGAATTCCTTGAGACCTAGGTTTAAATGCATTCTTTCAGGGAGTTTTTACCTTTTTTTTTGTTTTTTTCTTTTTTTTTTTGCTTCTAAACACTTAGCAAGTCTTATAACTTTATAACTGTAAAACATCAGGGTTGAGGTGTTTTATTTAAAATACACAGATAACATGAATTCAGGATTCAGGTGATGTGGTTAGAAATTCTTAAGAGAGATTTTTTTCTCCTCCACTAAGAGCCAAGACATCTTTGCCTATGGCCTTACAATAGGTCACGTTTTGCTTTGCTTTGTTTTCTAGTTCATTTTCTAACTGTTGCCATTTGGAAGTCCTTTTTTTTTTTAATGCGTCTCTGAACTCAAATCCAAATCTGGACCCATGCTTTGTCTCGTTTTCCCAAGTGGCCCCTTAGCCCCTAGGGTGCTTAGCCCCTTAGTCCTGTTTATTGCTTGTTTTTGACTTCTAAAGTACTCATTCACTATCACTAGTTCAGCCATGCATTGTGAAAGATATTTTGAAAACCATTTGAACCCCAGATGTGCTGCACCAGAAGTCATTCCTCTGAAAATTTTATTTGCCATATTGATAGGACAGAAATAAAATAAAATGTGGCTTTAAATTTTAGAAAGGTGATATTAGTGGCAGGTCTGAGCAGAGACTGAAATCAGGGAGAGGCTTCAAGTCAGGAGACAGTTTTTGGTTTTTAGGGTTTATTCACACAACATGCAGAGATCCTATATAAATACTTAGATCTTAATATACAGGCAAAGTGTGAGAAACAACCCAAGATGAAGATATTTTAATAATCATTAGTTATGGAGATAGTCATCAACTCCTTTGGCTTTTAAACTGAGTTTGTGAGTGAGAGTGTTATTTTCACAGTCTGACATTAAGGAAGGCATATACTTTGCCAAATCTTGAGTGAGGAAAACGAATCCCAGATCAAGGTGTAGGTGTCAAAACTGAAGTCTCTCTTGCCAGCATTACTTTTTTGCCAATCTTGTTTTCAACATAAAGAGGGCACCTGTGAACATGTCAGGCCAAGGGCTTTGCTGTGAAATGTGACAGAAGCAGCTCTTAACTTCTCAATGGGAGAGTAAAAGAGAATGTGAGACCACAATGCGAAACTTCTCACAAACCCAGCAAGTGTTTCTCCAGTGGTTTTCAAAGTGTGATCTAGACTACAGAACTTATAAATGCAAATTCTCAGGTCTGACCCAAGACCTTCTCAATGAATGAAGTAGAGGTAGGGTCCAGAAATTTGCATTTTAGTAAGCCCTCTGAAAAAGTCTGATGCATACTAGAGTTTGAAAACCATTACTCCTGAGTTGGCTGAATTAAACAGAGGGTAAGTGATTGTTCAGAAAAGATATGTCAGTATTTCCTTTGTCAAAATACTTCAAAGTGTAGTAAAGCAAATTAATTACATTGGAGGGGAAAAAAAAAAGAGAAGCAGAAGGCACATATAAAATGAATTATGGGATAATTAGTTGATGGATTTATGTAGCCATCAAAATGATTTAATAATATAAATAATCAGGAAAATACTTATAATAGGATGCTTAAATATATGCTCGTATATACCCACAAACATACATGCTTATGATGACATATGTAGACATTTATTAGAACCCCAAGGAATTCACTACTCATTCTTGAAAATATATGAAAATGATGTTGGTTCCCTATGGATAGTGGGATTATGGAGGATTTTTACATCCACATATAATATACATTTACGTTTATACTTTAGTGTATTTCTCAGTTAACTCTGATGAGCAACTATTAATTTAATAAAATGTTATCAGTAAGAAAATAAACTATTTTTAAATGGCTGTACAACTTCCTTGAATTGCAGGTTTCAGAAGATGAAATAGTGCACCTGCCTCCCTGATTCTCCTTAAGATGGTTGAGGAGAGAAGTGGTGCCGAGACATCCTGAGCTGACAAATGGTACAAGGCCACAGCAGAGCTAGTCACCTTGTCAGTGGATTATTCTCTTGGGATGTTTCACACCAGTTCCTGACACTGTTGACTGGCTATAAATTTGAAAGTTTGAGAGCTAGAGTGAAAACGCAGGAAATGCAAAAACCTTCCTCTCCACGATCCTGTAGTTCAGAAAATCCCCAACATCTGGCTCACGTGTGAAGCCAGGAAAGATATGATTTACCCTGGCAGCTAGCCTTGCTGAGAGTCTTAGCTGGTTGGCTCTATGTCCCACAAGGAAAACACTCTGCAAGGATTTGCTGAGGATTTTATTCCCAAGTGGAAAATCTTCACACACATCAAACTAAAGAAAATTTTGTGTAGTACCTCCTAGGAGATTAAAAGTGACCTTATCAGAAGTGGTCAAAGAAAAGGGGGTTGGATATCACACTGCCTGTTTTTTTGTTTTACAGCAGCTAAATTAAAACCGTAACAATATTGAGAGAGCAATGAAATCTTTACGAAGATGCAGTATACACTGATATTTAAAAAAAATTTTATTATGGAAACTCACAAATTTGTCAAAAGTAGAATAGTTTTGATGACTTTGCCCATCACACAGCTTTAACATGATTTTTTGCTTAATAATGGAAATAAGTATATTTATTCGGGTTGAGTTGCTGGGTTAATAATCTTACCAAACTCTATGCCATTTATGAGAATCTCTTCTTTTGGATTTAGTTTAGGACATCTGTACATTCATTTTGGGAAAAGAGGGCGATGCTATATCTCTAAACTCCTCTCAGTTAAACCTTCATGAAGGAAGAGGATTTTTTGTTTTTGTTGCTGTCCCCAAAAGAAACAGCTGTCATTAAAATAACTAATTTTCATTAATTCCTTTGCTTTAGTTTTGAACTTCTACATTTTGAATAGCTGAAATTTAAAAATTCACTCCCCTCCACCCCAGATTACTTTTGGAAAGCATATAGACAAAGCTGCCCTAAAGCAAAGTTTTAAAAGGGGAGACCTATTTTCTCATTGACTTTACACTATAAAATGTGATTTTAATTCCTCTAAAAGTAATTGGCCTTAAGACGCAATAAAGACTCATTTAAAAATTCAACCCACTCAAAGTAATTGTATAAAATATTAGTAACTTCCAAGTTAAGCAACAGTTAAATACAAAAGTATAATTAAAACAAAAATGAAAGTGTCAGTAATTCCATTCATCACCATGTGAAATATGGCAAATGATACAGCAAGTGGAGTTAACAGACGTGGTGTGTAGTTTTCCTAAGTGTTCCCAGTATATTAAACTTTCAAATGAAATCATAACTTCAGCTGTTACATCCAGGATTTTTAAAATTACTTGGTGCATTTTATCTTATTTCTGCTATCTCGTGTACTTAGTAAACTGTCTTTAGACTTGTGCCCAGTGACATCTGCTGAAACCTATTCTTTCCATCTTCACTGAAGACACTTTGTTGGGGAAAGTAAAATTAAAATGAGTGTTTATTCACTGTAATGACGGCTATTGTTAAACCAGTTTGCATATTGATCCCCAAAGCATGTCAGTAAAATGCCTCTCAAAACCTTGTTATAAGATGTCTGAAGTGTCGCTTCTCTGGTTTTACCACTAACACCTCCAGAAGTTAGATTTTTGTTGTTGTTGTTTTAACTGATATTCTGGGAGCTATTATCTCTTAAGAACTAGTTGGGGTAGAAATATTGAAAAACTCTTGTCCAGTTCCATAGCTTTATTTTTTATATCAGAAAACACCAACCTGGTTCCTGGCTCAACAAAATTGTTTCACTTTGACCTTCCATACTTCAAAGAGTCCCTGCTGATTAGGCCTGTTTTCCAAATATGGGGATATGTTTATTACCAGGGATGAAACTATTGGTTGGAAAGAGGGAAGCTTAGTTCTGTTATTCGATTTTTATGAAATGTAATTTGTATGAAATTTAACATATTTTATTTTTTTCATGATACTTAAATGCTTAATATTTACCAATTATCTTTTTTTTTTATTTGTAACATTTTAATTACTGGAATAAACATGGATACTTTTGGCAATTTAAAAGGAGTGTTGACTTAATGGCTACACCCATTCAAGTTATATCCTTGGTTTTCTGGAAGTCAGGTGTTCCTTCACCAATCCCAGTCATTGAAAGAGTAGGCTGTTTTGAAGGAAACCTTTAAGAAATGTGGTCTTTGACAATTCTCGGAGTTCCTGGACATTTCTTCTTGCTCTATGGAGACAAAATATCATAAACTACTAGTTGACAGGAACTTCCTTCAGATGCCACAGGTTTCCTTACTCAGGGATCAACTCCACTGAATTCTTACCAGGAGTCAAGGACTATGCCAAGTACAGACCAACCTTCGATGAGTAAAATAAATGTGTCAATGTCCTCTGGCATTTAAGGCCTGTCGGTATCAGTAATTGCTGGTTACTAGCATGTCTTCCTCCTGACTGAGTCTAGTATTCTGTGACTGAATCAGCATTCCCTTTCCCCTTCCTTATCAAGCAGTGGATCTTCAAGGATGATAAACCAAATGATGGAAACCTGTACCCAGAACCAGTTTACCCATGGCCCTTCAAATACTGTACAACTGACCTTGGTTGCCGCTGGCCATATTTGAAAATGAACTTCCCAGGAAAATATTACTTGGATTACCACTCCCATTGCGACAGGTCCTCTGTTTTTTAAGTTCAAGTGTTTATGAGATCATTGTAGATTCATGTGCCCTTGTAAGACATCAAAGAGAGCTTTGTACACTTTTCCCATTTCTCCCCCGTGGTGGCGTTTTGCAGAACTCTAGTATGATATCACAACCTGGATATTGGCCTTGATACAAATCATCAATCTTATTCAGATTTCCTTAGTTTTACTTCAACGTGTGTGTGTGTGTGTGTGTGTGTGTGTGTAGTTCTATACCGCTGTCTTGGCAATGTCAGTTTTTGTATGTGCCACCACAGTCAAGATACTGAATATTTCCAACACCCCAACCTTCTCTCCTGTTTGCCTTTCATAACCTTACCCACTTCCCTCCCGTCCTCCCTGGCCCTAGCCTTCCTCACACCACTAAATCTGTTCTCTCTTGTTAAATGTTTTTTCATTCCAAAAATGTTAAGTAAATGGAGTCTTACAAGCATGTAACCTCTTTGATTGACTTTTTTCATTCAGCTTAATTCTCTGGAAATTCATCAAGTTGATGTATAAATATTTTATTCTTTTTTATTGCTGAGTAATATTACATAGTATTTTCCCCCACAATATTCCAGTTTCTTGAACCATTTGTTGATGAAGCACGTCTAAGCTGATTCCAACTTGAGCTCTTTCAAATAAAGATAATAAAGCTGCTGTAAAATTTGTGTACAGGTTTTTATGTATGGACATACATTTTTCATTTCTCTGGATAACCACCCAATAGTGTAATTCCAGGATCATATGACTAAGTGGCATTAGGTGCATAAGACCCACACAGATTGATTTTTTGTTGTCATCTGCTAAGTCGGCCTTTTGTGATCTTGATTGTGTGTTGTCGGATCTGGTCCTGTTTGCTCCCACCTCCAGCCTTCCATCTCTCCCTTACCCACTTTCTGAGTCTACAGTACAGCTGACATGGCCTTTCCAAATGAATGGCCTCATGTGAACAAGTAATCCACCCCTTTGAATCTCCTCCCTGGTCTATGCAAGCAGCATTAACTTGTTGAACAGTTATTACATTTTTTTTGAACATTTGGGCCTGATCTCAAGGCATTTTATATTTAATTCCCAGTCCTGTGCCTCTGTGAAGTAGCATATGTTCATCGGGAACTCATGGGTACATATGGCACTAGAGGAGGAAGACCAAAGGGTAACATTACTGGTTATATGAAAGTATTCCTACTAGTATACAGTTTCCATAAATATGCTGAAAGATCAGAATGTGGGTAGTGAATGGGGAGAGAATTTTGCAAATTGTTATGACACAGGAAAGCTTCAGTTTGATTCATAGTTATCATCAGAGCCCCAGGACAGAATTAGCAGTCACACCACAGCTTCCGTGTCTCAGTCACTATGGACTCTTAAAATGCTGACCCAGCACATTTAGCTCTGCTCTGCTCACAGGAGGTATTAGTAAAAGGCAGAGGGTTACCTGTGGCTCCTCAGAGGATACACAAAACTGCAATGCAGAAATGCAAAACACCATTGCATTGTTGTCTGGACCCAGGGGCTCCAAGGTTTTGAGAATTCATTTGATAGTTTTAAGTTTCTATAAATGATTCTATAATCTAACTGAAGAAGACTTCTTTTCCTTCAGAGAAGCCATTATTGACAGTTCCTCACTTAATTTTGTAAATTAGCATGACTGATTTTATTTCTCTTCTTTTTCCCCACAAATGAATTGATAATTAATGTGGGCAGAACAAACTATGCAGTTTATAGTTTAGCAGTGTTATAAAGTTTTAATTAAATTGGAATGACGGAAACTAGAGGGAAACTAGAAGAATTAATTTTTACAGAATTAGATGGTTGCATCACTGAATTGTTTGGGTCTGTACATGATGCTCCTAACACAGGAGCCCCCTGCTTCTCTTAAGTGTTGGCATATCAATAAACCTACTCTTTCCTCCAGTAATCTTAGATGTCTCCCATGAAACCAAAGCTTATTTTCTTTACTAAATTTTCTATTATTTGAAAAATCTCCTGTGATTACTAGTTGACATTATTTCTAAGAAAAATAATGAATCTTAGAAATAGCTGTTGTATATCCACACAGTCTGTGGCAGGAAATATTCTAAAGAGGAACCTAAGTTTGCTTTGCATCCCCAAATAGTCAGGAATTAGTGCCTTAAAATTAATAATTTCTGAAATTGTGGGGTTTCCTTTTTGTCAGAACATTCTATCTAATTCTTACTGAAATGGTGAGGAGGAATTTAACTGTCTTTATAAATTAAGCTCCATGTACAGGGAGTGTACCAAATACAAGAGGTTTGTTAGCAGGAAGCCTCCATCAATGTCCTTCACTTTGTCTTTGACTCTAGTTTCTTCTAATTCAAGGAAAGTTTGATTCTGCATTATTCCTGCTTATACTTAAGAGCCAGTGACCCTATGGTGACACAACCCTTGAGATTCTCTTCCCTTCCTTCTGGCTAGCTGCTGAAAGCCTTCTACATAGAATGAGGAAAATGAAGAGGACTAGAGATGCAAATCGATTTCCTGTTTCTGAAAAAAAAATTTTTTTTCATGAAGAGCAGTTTGAACTTATCCATTAACTAGAAAAGAGTCTGAATATCTATTGTCTTTACTAGTCTTGGCCCTTTTGATTAACCAAAACAGAAAAGGAACTTTTTATATCTTTTAGTTTGCACTTATTTAGATAGCGTATTATAAAGCACCTTTTTCCTGCATTTATAAAGGGCTCCAGGTTTTATAAACAAATGAGACTTCTTTGTTTTCTATCGTGGGCCACTTGTTAAGGAGGAATTCAGTCAGTTATATAAACACCATAGAGTGTAACAAAACATAAATGCCATAGTATGTGGCAAATCATGTCATCTTTATAAGTCAGAAGAACTAGAACTGTGATGAGCCTTTCAGAGCCTGGCACGAGGAAGCATGTCTCCATTAGGGTGGGGGACATGAGGGAGGGATGAAGTCTCCATGTCAAGCTGCCCTACATAGGAGCTGTGTTTAATATGAAGGAGTAATAAAAGAGGCAGTTTAGTCTGCTAATTTAATTTTTAATTTATGCCTCTGTGAAAAAAAAAAAAAAAAAAGACAATATTGAAGTAAAGGTACCCCGTGCTGATACAGGAAGGGCGAATCATAGGAAAGAGTACATTTTGGAATGTTGTGTTCTTTTCTGTTCTCTGCATTAGCAAGTAAATACAATAGCACTATGTGGAAACAGCAAAGAAATTAAAATGTGCCATTCTGTAAAGGCATAATAAAATTAGACAGGCCAATCTAGCATTTTTTATGTGTAAGCAATTACTTTGCAGGTGGAATAAGATTGAAGCTGTATGTGACTCTCTTCCTCCCTCTGTGGCAGATATGGGGGCCAAGAGACTGCCAAAGCTCTAGGGTAACTTTTGAGATATCTCATGGTGTTTTCAGTGTTCTTCTGTAAAAGTAGTTTGCCAGAAAGTGACTGGGCATTGATCTGGAAAGATTCCACTGTTGTGGACCTGCTGATGAGGTTATATGAAACAGGGAGGTCTCATGAAAACCATTAGCTATGGTGCTATCTACTGTCCCAGAAAGCCAGACGGCCACATCACAGCCCCAGTCCAGTCAGGTTCTTAGTTTGAATTGGAAGACTCACTACCAGAGTCTCTTATTTAAAAATCTTCAGGAAATGTGAATATGCTAGCAAAGTGAATGAAAATGCTAACTTCCAACCGCCCACCCATCTATCCAATGGGCTTTGCTTGCTTTATTGGTTAAGAGTGTTGGGGAAATGCACCAACTTCATAAACAATGAAGGGGCTGCAATGACTTGGTAGTCTAGTGCATCCCATTATCTCTGTTGCAGCGCTGTGTCAGTGACCGAAGGAATTGAACTCACCCCCTGCCAAAATGCTCTATTAATTATTAAAAAGACACATTTTTAAGAGACCAAAGGTTAGTTTCCAAAGACTTCTTGATTTCTAGAATGACGCATATCCCGATTAACTGACAAAATAGTGGTGTGACTCTGTAAGTCCTGAAAGCAACAAATAAATAGCTTCTTCACACATCTTGGGAGCCAGAGCTACACTGAGGCAAAAACAACAAAAGTCCCCCTGGTTTCAGTCAGTTTTGTCCCAGCCATTGAGGGTGAACCTGGGCACAGTGTCGGGTCTTGCATTTTACCTCTGGGATTGAGTTCTGTGCCCACTGCTCATCCCTTTTCCTACTTCTCCAGTGCCATTTAGTTTTATTTGCCCCTTTCCCGTCCTCTGAAAGAAGATACTCTCACATCAACCCTTTCTCCTCCTTGCCTTACATTTACCATGCATAGATTTCCATGTCTCCTTTTAATCTTTTTTCTTTTAACCGTGGATGAAAGTCAAGGCCTGGGGGATATTGGGAGGGGACTTCCTTTCAGAAATAATTCTACAGTGGACCTATTTAATCTTCTGAGTATCCCCTAAATTTCATGAGTCCTGTAGATGATAATTCCTACTCCCTATATGCAACCTATGTCTCTGGTCCTCCCCTGCAGCTCAACCCTCTCTCTCACTCACCCCATACACACCACATATGCCTTTCCAACCCCTGCCTGCCCCAGCATCTCCTTCCCAACAGAATCAATATTCCCCTTTATTCCCTGTCCTGACAAATTGCTCCTCCAACCCATGAACTTTCTATTGTCCTAACTCTGAGCACCTTTCTCTCAGTTTCCATTCTCTTAACCTTAATCTCTCAAGCCATTAACATTCAATTTTTCTCCTTGTGTTCCATATGCTCTCCCAACATTATAAGTTTTCAAAGATGAGAATGAGATTTTTCTTCTTTCATAAAAGCAGTTAATTATTTTTTATAATTGACAAATAAAAATTGTATAAGTCAACTCTATATCTTATTCATGGGTTCTACCTCTGTGGATTCAACCAACCTCATATAGAAAATATTGAGGAAAATTTTGGGTCCGTATTGAACATGTGCAGACTGTTTTTGTCATTATTTCCTAAACAATACAGTATAACAACTATTTACATAGTATTTATATCATTTTAGGTATTATAGGTAATCTGGAAATGATTTAAAGTATATGGGAGATGTGCATAGGCTATATACAGATACTGTGCCATTTTGCATAAGGGGCTAGAGTATCTATGGATTTTATCATTTGAGGGGGCACCAGGGAAACATCTCCAACAGATACTGAATGACAACTATGTATTTTTAATATACAGCATGATATAATACACTGTAGAATGGTTACATTGTACTGCTTCACTATTCTTTAGGAGTTTACTATTCTTTAGGATCTCTCATAGTGGTGCCTCAGCTGTGCCTGGTACTAGGCACTCATTGAGTAGGAATTGATTAGAGAGCTGACTCCATGGCTGTGAGAACCCAGTTCATACCTTCAATCCATAGCCTCTGTATTGATGAGGAATTTGTCTGCATCTCCCTAAGCTCTGCAATTTTAGTATCTGGCAAGGGCCTGGTCTCCATATCCATTGGCACCTTCAGAGAGGTGGAACACTTCACATGGTGGAAGACAGAAGAAAATGAACCCACTTCTGCAAATCCTATTTCTATAGCATTCATAAGGGTAGAGCCCTCATGACCTAAATGCCTCCCATTAAGCCCCACCTTCCATTGCACTGGGAGATTGCATTAGAAATTTTGTTTCAACATGAGTTTTGGAGGGAACCAAAACATTCAAACACAGCAAGTCCTTGGAAAGAAATATGGACAGTTAGTTTAAGTAATAATGAAGAGAAAATTCTTGGATTCCACTTAAAATTCAAGAGGTTTAGAATTAGTTTTGAAATTGTATCTTACTCATCACAATCAATTCTGATCCCTTTAAAGCATGACAGTGTAAAATAACCTTAAGCCAGGCAACTTTTAATAAGATACACCTGGGCCAGTAATTTTTCTATCTCAGATTTCTATTTCCTTGAGATGATCTTTCTTTGTGCATCATTTAAGACCTTCCTAGGTGTGACCATATCTATTGATTATAATTTTTCAGATTTATCCTTTCTATTAAATTATGAATGCTATAAAAATAATGAGCATGCCTCCAACACTACTCACTGCTCTTCCTGTGGAAATAGAAATATTTAGTATCTGATATCTGTGTCACTCACTCTGCTGATTTTATATTCAAAATGCCAGCAAGGTTAAATATTCTAATTTCATTTTTCTTTTTGGGAACAGCAGTAGGTGTCTGGAGCTAACTGTATTCTATCCATGAGGCAGTGTAGAGAGGAGATGAGGATAGAGGCAGTGGAAGGAATTTGGGGTGAGGAAAGCTAGGGTATTTTGCAGTTTTTCATTCCACAGATAGTTGCTGAATGTCTTACGTTCTGGGAACTCTTCTGGTAACCTGAGAGCTCACCTGTGAACAATATCAACAAGATCTCTGCCCTCATGGAGCTTGCAGCCCCATGAGAGAGACTAGTAGTACAGAATTATTTACTTAAAAAGGTTTAAGAGCCACAGAAGAAAAATAACAGGGGGCTTTGAAGGCATTTGAGGAGAGGGAGGTTTCTACCAGAGTTTCACTGAGAGATCCGTCAAGATTCAGCTGGCCTGAAACTAATCTGAAGTGCTTTTTCTTAGTGTCAGTGAGAAACACCATTCTCATGTCAGTAAGAATTTTCCAGCATCGGAACCAATGGCATATTTATAGCCTCTTTTACGTCAACTTGTCAAGCAGCATCTTTAACACAGCCTGCTCCCTGGAAGCATCTCACGCTTGTTGCAGGCTGTGGCAGTATTGAGGCCAGACATTCTGTGGTCTCCATTTCAGCATGGCAGGGGATGCTGGAGTGAATCTGCCTGTGGCATGCTGTTAGCACAAGCATCCGAAGAGAGCCAAAAGACAAAGCAGTTCTGATTCTGTGGAGTCGAGAGGTGTCGAGTCTGGCCAACTGGTGTTCTGTGTAAGCCTCTAGACCTTGGAACTGGATGTTGGTAACTGATCAAGACTCTTAATTCTATGGTCTCATTTGTGTTTTTTGAATGGTGATGATGACATGCAAATTTTTTAGACTCTTAATATACCTTCAAGGGTAGATTGCTAGAATTTTATTGCATAGAAGTGTACAATTCAGAGCAGGGATGCTCTTAAGTTATTGGGGTGCTCCATGTTACAGAAATGTGAACAAAAAAGGAGTTGAGACACATCATGATGTAGAAGAATGACATTATGCACAAATGAAACCTGAAACAGAGTATTAAAAGGAAGGCTGTGAAGAAAAGATCAACAAAAAGCCGGCCTTGATTATACAGCTAAGTGGGCTTAGGAGTCGAGCCAAACAAGGTTCCAACATCCACTAGGTTGAATTAGCTCCCATTAGCAATCAAGGCAATTTGATTTTGTGTCCAGTTGCACATAGGCAAGCTCAGGGGATGAAATGATATAATGCTCCTTATGAAAAATTACTGATAGCCCATCCATAAGCCTGGCCCAGGTTTGCTCCATGCAAAGAGAGAACTATAATCATGCAGCTGTGCTTTAAACTACCTGAGGGCTTCTGTTCAGATGGATGGGACTTTCTTAGGGCTTCCTTTGTTGAGTGTCTGAAACCTGGATTTAGAATAATTGCCTTTAAGTGAGCTAGCACTCTAAATCATGACCTGTGTGAGATCTGGAGTTAGGAAGGTGTGACTGCCACAATAAAAGACGAGAGACATCATTGAACAGGTGACATTTGAGCAGTGTCTCGATGGTGTGGAGGCTCTGCCCAGAACCCTGAGATGGACAGAGGAGTGTTGTTTGCAGAGAGAGAAGGATGTACTACAGCATGGGGATACAGTATGTATAGGAACCAGCTACTAGAGGAGCCTGCAGACAAGTTTATAGCAGGGAGGGTGGGAAAGGATATGATAGTTTTGTTTGCTGGCCTCAAGGCTCTCTCATGAAAACTGAAGATGCTTGTGTGCTGTTTCAGCAGCAAATTGGAAAATCCCATTTGTTTTTCAGAGAATTGGGATGGCAAGTCAAGAAACCAAAGACTGTATGAGTTATGATGCATGCAGCCAGTGAACCTTGTGGTATAGTGTGAATCTTGAGCATCGCCCAGAGCCTCCTGTATTAAAAACTTGACTTCATGGTGATGCTGTTGGGAGGGTGAAACCTTTAAGAAGTAGGTCTTGGTGGGAGGTCTTTAGGTCTTTAGAGGCATGCCCTTCAAGG
This sequence comes from Sciurus vulgaris, assembly GCF_902686455.1. Taxonomy (NCBI): domain Eukaryota; kingdom Metazoa; phylum Chordata; class Mammalia; order Rodentia; family Sciuridae; genus Sciurus; species Sciurus vulgaris. The sequence continues at coordinate 23,188,819 of NC_136476.1, read as the reverse complement.
GACATCAGACCCTTTCTCACTCTTTTGCTTCCTGACTGAAGAGGTAAGAGGATTTGCTCTGTCACATAATCCCTGTCATTGCCATCTGGTGCCCACATCAGAGACCTAAAAGCAATAAGTCTGCATGGAAGCTCCAAAACCATAAGCAAAAATAAACCTTATCTCTTTTTAAGTTGATTATCTCAAGCATTTAATTGTAGGGACAGATAGCTACCACAACTTGTGTGGCAGTGCAGGGGAGGGGTGGGAATGGAGCTGCCTAGCAGAGGTCTTGGTCAGAACTTGAGGGAGGCATGGCACATCCATTGCAGACCAGATACTGAGAATTATTGTAGGGGATCAATCAGCTGTGCCTCATGTGCCCCTTTAAACCTTGGGTCCTGAACTCTGGAGACTTTTCTCCTGAGCTCCAAGGCTGACTGTGAGAGAATTTATTTGCAGTTGATTATGCAATTGCCATTGTGCCAAGCATAGGACCTTCAAACATGATGCAGACAGGTTCATTCCCAGCATCCCTTGCTATGCCGAGATGGAGGCCACAGAGTGTCTGGCCTCAGAGTTGCCACAGCCTGCAACAAACATGAGATATTTCTAGGGAGCAGGCTGTGTTAAAGATGCCTCTTGACAAGTTGATGTAAGAGAGTTTTCTTTACCACAAAGCACTCTGTAATGTATTAGCAAGATTTCCATTATGCAGATGAGAAAGTTGAGATCTAAGAGGCAGGGTAATTTACCCAGACTTGTGTGTCAGACCCCACAACCCAGCCTCTTTGCCCTATACCCCTGCCCAGTAGAAACTTTTCATTTTTTCCCTACAGGCAAATAAAAAAGAGAAAATACCAAACAACCTCCTGCATCCTCATTACATCTCTTTTTACTTCTGTATTCCCTTACAACAACAAAACCCTTTTCTTAGTGACTAAGACTAGAAAGCATGCATGCACGTGATAACAAACTCCACGGACAAGAGTGCAGAGAACACCCCAGCTTCAGGGGAGATGAATTGGATTACCAGACCTTCCTCAGAAAAGATCTTTTTTCTTTGTTCCTCTCACATTTGCCATCTACTTGGCATTTTAAATTACAAGTGACATTATCTGAGTTTCTAATTAAGAAGGGAAATGAGTTTCATATTAAATTACTTTAAAATCTGCAGTCCTTATTTTCATAATGAAATAGCCCCATTTTATTTACAAGTAAAATTTTAATTTTCTTGGCTTTTCTCTCCTGTATTTAGTGATCATTTGAAGTCTGTCGCATGATCTCCATTTTGCCTTCTCTGTCATTTTTGAAACCTCCACTTTAGTGTCTATTGGTGAGGGCTAATGTGTTCTGCTCAGCTGTTAAAGCTGTGGACAGAGTATGGGCCTATGTTGAAGATTTTTTTCATGCTGTAAAAACTCATCACTTTGGATTCCGTTGCTTTAGATTTGTGATAATTTATCTGACAAGTGTGACTGACATCAGGTAAAATGTTTGACCTATTATGTATAAAGTTGTCATTTTCCCACCAATTTTCTGAATGATAGAGTTGAAGGGAACTGAAAGTACTCTTCACAAATGCCTTACCTGACAGATGAGGATACTGAGGGAAAGGGGTGGAAGAATGCTTGAGAGTTACAAAGCTCTGAATCTCTTAACAGTCCCAAGATATCATGTACAAATGCATCTTTATTAATTCCCTAAGACTCCTCACTTTGTGCCCTGACTAAGTTCCACTCCAGTTCATTATTTCTCCACCTCCACTCCCTCTCACACTATTCAGATTTTCAAGTTAGCTTTACGCACCAGAAGGGCCTTAATCCATCCAGAATCATTTTGGAATCACATCGTGTGTCTTCAAAGACAATGTCAAAGTGACTACTTCTGGTAGAATGAAAAGAGAGAAGAAACCCCTCTTTTGTGGCTGGTGGTACAGCTGGAGCCAGAGAAGCCTATCCTTCTTCTGCCAGCAAGCCCTTAGTTGATCCACCAGCCTACTCTGGTGGTCCCTAGAACCTCTTGAAGGTTTTTGAAATATGAGGAAGCTCAAGAAATTTTCTCTAAGCAGTGGCTGCCCTCGGGGCTTTTTTCATTATAGAATTTCAGAAGAGCACTAGGTAAGGTCAAAATGGACTTTATGTGTTTCTCTAGAATCTCTTAAACAATGGGGTGCATTCGTTAGTGGGAATGGATGACTTTGGGAGTCTGATGAAGGTTATTGACCATTCCTTCTTTCCCTGCCCCAAATATAGAGATGCGTGTACACACAGACATGCATGCAACTTTGCATGCTATTTCAGGGGGTCTGTGGATTCTCTGAATTCCATCAAACAGTTGGCCTGAGCTAAAGATTTCAAACTTGTAATAAGTACCACCCAAATTTCCATAGCACTATGTGGTTAAATGACACCTTTGACATACAGTATGGCAGTTAATCCTGAATAAATTCATGTGGTAGGCATTTATACCCATTTAATAGATGTAAAATAATAATAGCAATAATAATATTACTATTATAAGGAATTAACTGTTGATAATACTTATCCCTTGTTGAGTTCCAGGTTCTTTATGTGGATTAACTCTCCTTTATAATATCCTTTGCAGGTAGGACCTATTACTAAATCCAGTTCAAAGGTGAAGTAACTGAGGCAGGACAGTAGGGTACTCACAGCATTGAGGGGATTCTTGAGGACCATGTACCATATGGAGTAGAATCTAAGGCATCTTTCAGATTTTGCAAATGAGTCTGATTTGTGAACAGTACACTTTTTTCCTATGATGAACAACCTCCAACCAATTCTTTAACAATTGAATAATTTATTCAAAATGCAATGCCCAGAGGAGACTATCCAATATTGGCATGACTTCTAATAGATAACAACAGGACCAATCCCTAACTGACATGGTTGCTCCCTTTGACTGCCAGAGAGTGGCCAGCTCCTGGGTTTACTCTATGCTCATACCTACCGAGTGGAGAAGAGCTGATTCTTCCCCAAACAATTGAGGTGAATTAGGAAGGGAGGATGAATGTTGGGCACCCAAAGTGATCATTGGACTGATGATCCTTCGCTGTTCCTTCCAGCTGTTGGATTTTGTGACTTGTTGATTCTGTGCCATCCCTTGCTTGAACAATTGAATGAATTAATGGTGGCTGAGTCCGTGCCAAACAGTCAGTGCCAACAACTGGAGCCATTGCTGCATCCACACCCTGGGCCCCAAGACCCCGCCACACACTCTTGGAAAGGAGACAGGAAACAAGGCCTGCTTTCCTTTAAAAAAAAAAAAAAATGTAGTTGAGCTAATTGCCATATTAATGTAAGCTATTTTCATGGGAAAAGAATTTTATGTGTTGGGTAGTGGGCCATAGTAAAAATTTTATTTTATCTTTAATTAGATGCTGGTTTTGTAGAGGCCTTGGGCCATACTAATATGTGAAGAGTAAATTCGGAACTAGTTCGGTTTTTATAAGGATTTATTGTGTAAAAACAGCTCTTTGCTCCACCAAAGTTTTCTTGGCTTTTAATCCTATTACCCGTAGCATCATGCACAGGACTGGGTTTTGTATTAGGGCCCACTCACGTCTATCCGTGAAATTCAATTCACATTGCAAATGTGGAGAGGAAGGGGCTGAGTGTAGATGGCCCCCTGCACATTCATGCTCACACTTCCTGCCTTAGGCTCCACAGTAACCATCACCCAAGGGGCACCTCAACTGGGCAGTCAGTTGTAGTAGTCACTGATCATGTTCAGCTGAGATGGCTCGACCATGGAAAGAACGCAGCCTGTAAAGCCACACATATTTGGGTTGGTTCTCCATTCTGTGTTTCTTGTTGGATATATTTGCCACTGTGTCTTCACCTTCACTAATCTTTGCTTCCTCAATGTCAGCTCTACTATTAATCCCTCCACTATAATCTTCCTACCAGACATTGCTACGTTCATCTCTGGAAGTTTAATTTATTTTAAAATACAGCTTCCGTGTCTCTTCTTAACTTTTAAATGTAAGGAATACACTTATAACAACTGTTTTAATGCCTTTGTCAGCTAATTCTAACATCTGTGTCATTTACCCTATCAACAAAGGTAGCTTGATTATTCTTTATGTTGTGGGTCATGTTTTCCTGCTTCTTTGCTTGCCTGGTAGTTTGGGGTTTTTAGAAAATACTTTTTTATTTTAAGAACAATTGTATGTTCATAGCAAAATTGATAAAAAGATACAGAGATTTCCCATATACTACTTGCCCCCCAATAAGGCAGAACCTCCCCACTATCAATATGCCCCACCAGATGTACATTTTGTGAATTGATGAAACTATGTTTCCACATTATAAAGCCCAAAGTTCATAGACTATATTAGGATTCATTCCTGATGTTGTATATTCTATGCTTTAGATAAATGTATAATACCATGTATCTACCATTATAATACCATGTACTTTCACTGCCTAAAACCTATGTTGTGCTTATTCGTTATTCCCTCCCCTGAATCCCTGTCAGATACTGATCTTTTACCATCTCCATACTTCTGCCTTTTCTAGAGTGTCATCTAGTTGGAATCATACTTGTAGGCTACATACTGGCAGTCTTTCCAGATTGGCTTCCTTCACTTAGTAATATGTATCTAAAGATCCTCCATGTCTTTCTGTGATTTGGTACCTCATTTCTTTTTAGTGCTGAATAAAATTCCATTGTCTACATATATCACAGTGTGTTCATTCACTTACTGGAGGACATTTTGGCTGCTTACACGTTTTGGCAGTCATGAATAAAAATGTCATTAACATCCATGTGAAGGGTTCTGTGTGGCCACGATTTCAGCCTCTTTGGGTAAATACCAAAGAGTATGAATGCTTGATTATGTCAAAAGAGTATGTGTAGTTTTATAAGAAACCACCCAAACTTTCTTCCAAAGTTGCTGTACCATTTTTATTCCCATAGCAATGAATGAGAGTTCCTGATGCCTCACATCTTCACCAGTGTTTGGTGTTGTCAACGTTCTGGATTTTGACAGTTCTAATAGATGTGTGCAGTAGCTATTGCATTGTTTTAATTTGTATTTCCCTAATGTCATATGATGTGGAGCATCTTTTTAAAAAATTTTTTTAGTTGTAGATGGACATACGCCCTTTATTTATTTATTTGTTTGTTTGTTTGTTTGTTTATGTTAATGCAGTGCTGAGAATTCAACCTCATGCCTCACACTTGCTAGGCAAGCCCTCTACCACTGAGCTACAACCTCAGCCCCATGGAGCATCTTTTCATAGGCTTATTTGCCACCTGTATCTTCTTTGGGGAGGTGTCTGATGCCTGGTAATTTTTGATAGAATGTTAATGTGAATTTTATCTTATTGGGTACTTGATATTTTATTGAGTACTTGATATTGCTGGGTGGATTTCTATATATATATATACTCACACTTTGCCCTGGGATAAAGGTAAGGTACTTTGAAACAATTTTATCCCTTTAGATCTTGCTGTTATTGTTAGACAACTCTGAGGTGGGCTAATTCTATCCTCCTTCTGAGACAGGACCTTCCTGAGTACTGACCCCGATCCCCTCTGACTTGGGTTTTCCAGGCTGGCTGAAAGAAGCAGTAACAGGGGCCCCATGAGTTCTCAGCACTTTTACCTCTAACCCTTTGGTTCTTTCCTTGCACTCGGGTAGTTTACTCACATGCATGTACTTTTCAGTCCTCTGCTGAATGCTGGAGGGGATCCTCTGCAAGTTTTGTTTTCCTGGTGTATGAACTCCAGCTGCCTTAATAACTCCTTTTCTATCTCCTCAACTTAGGGAATCTTCCTGGAAATTTTCTCCATGAAGTTAGTGTGGCAATAGTAAGTCTTCACATCATTTTTTTCTTTTGGGGATCACCTTCTTTCATTGTCTGAGCTTGAAAGATGTTGTTTTATATATTTTGGGGTGTGTTTCTGATCCAGGAGTAAATTCAGTCCCTGTTACTCTGTCTTGACTGGAAGCAGATAATTCATGGGAAATGAGGTATATGGGTGTGGGATAGTGTCACTCAAAGACTTGTAGCTTCCTTACACATTATTGATTTTATCCCCAAATGAAATTTTCATAATAAAATTATTTCTGTGTACATAAGTGCTCTTTTTTCCTTCTTACTTTTTGAATACAGCAGTGTCTACCATGTTTGTTGTTGCTTATTTATTCATGTTTTCACAAATATTCCTTGAGATCTGTTGGATGACATGTACCCTATGAGGCATTGGTCATGTAAAGAGGGATATGATGGTCCCTGCCTCAGACTAACCATGATGTGGTCATTGAAAAATTCTCCAGCAGTGCTCAGGAGCCAATTTCTTACTGTAGCCCACAAATTACCTTCTTAATTGGAGAAAGTAAAGGTTCTTACAGGAGGAAAAAAGGATATTTGAATTCCAAGTGTTTTGGACAATGCCTGTCAAATAGTAGGTGCTCAATAAATTTGCGTTGCTTGGATGGGTGAATGAATGAATAAATAAAAATGATCTGTGAATTTAAGAGTCACATTGATAATTTTAGGACCATATTTAGTGTAATATGACTTGAAGGGATTTGAAAATATTTTACCATCTCACTTGCAAAGCCATTTAATTGGAACCATGTATTGCATTCCTGCTATATCTGAGCATTATGTTTGGCAGTGGGAAGTAGTGGTGAGTGAGGCAGTTTCCTATCCTAGCTTATGGGGTAGGACCCTGCAGAATACCAACTGCTTGAGAACACCAAGGAGAGCACTTGACCTAGACTCATGGGGTCAGGGAGAGCTTCCAGGAGGAGGTGGTGACTGGATGGCAACCTGAACACATGACATTGAGTGGAGAGGCACATTTTAAATGATGCAGTTCTTCCAATGCATGAGCTACAGCCTTTAGAAGATAGATTTGGCAACCAATGTCTACTTCTGTTCTGACTAATAGCTTTCATATAAAATTGGGTGAGCTATAAAGGTGAAACGACTTTAAGCAAATAAAATACAATATTCTGGCAATACCTGGTTGAAGTGAAAAGACCAAAAGTTCTGTTCCCTTTAATATAAAATCCATTTAAAAAGTGTCCCAGCAGAGAGCTGAGCACAGAGGGCTAAGGTCTTAACAAATGCTTATTTAATTGAATCGAGGACATAAACTCTGAGAAGTGGCAAGGAGAGAGGTTGGGGAATCTGCTGATTCCCTCCTCTCAGTTCTGGGCTGCTGCCCGAGTTCATCTTTCTTCAGTTGGTCCAGCTCTGCAACAAAGGAGCGCTTCAGTTCAGCATAGTAGCGCAGAGCCTGCACGCATGCTGAGCAGGAGGGCTGTTGAGAGAGACTGTGTAGTAAATACAGAGCACTCATTGAAATGCCAAGTGTCACTGCTTTGGCATTTAATTATCTGACTTGCTGGCAGCTGGAAGTAGGGAAGCAAGCAGAAAAAAAATGTAGAGAGAGCGAAGGAAAAGCTGTGAGGAGCAGAAGGCAGAACTGGACAGTGATCTGATGTGGACAGTCAGGCCAGGAGCAATACTTTCTAGGCACATCTTTAAAAAGCATTCACCTGGGGTTTACTGCTAGAATTACCTGCACTTCTTGAGAAGAAATCTCAATTAAAATACCTTCTGATGTTTAAAAAATTATCACTTTGAACATACAGAGGCATATCAATGGACTTTAAACGTGAGGCTCATTTTAGGTTATGTTCATTGTGCACTGTCAGAAGTGTCCAAACACACAGCAAAGACATGTGAGAAAGAAACTGACAGAGCAATACCGATGCTGTGCAACTCCATCAAATTTGAATTAAAGTGCCATGGCAGCCTGCTGGTCTAGCTTACAGCTCAGGGTAGAGTGGAGAGAGGCGGACTCTGGAGGTCGCCCAGGAGGAATTCAGTCCCAGCTCTGCCGCTAACCTGTGGCGTGAGCTTGGGCCTCTTAGTATATCAGTTCTCAACACTTAAGCACTTCCTACCAGAAGCTCTCATTGTTTGGGGAATTATGTTGGCTTGAAAGTGACTTTATTGCTTAGCATGTGCAGGACCCTGAGTTCAATCCCAGCATCTTTAATAAAAAATAAAATAAAAACAGGAAAAAGATCATTTTATTTAGTGCCTAGCTGTTTTGCAAGGGGTTACATTTGAAAAAATCTTTTGTGAAGCAACATTAAAAAAAAAAAAGCCTTTTATGAAGCAACATATTTTATAGGGCACTAGTGTGTGAAGCCAGTAGGAAGGAGCCAGTTGCTTAAAGAATGAGCAGATGCCAGCAGGCCTTTGTTCAGATGTCACCTTCTCTGGGACACCTCCTTGGACAACTCCTCTGACCCCCTCGCCCCTGAGCAGGTGGCCCTCCTGGCTCCACCCCCCACTGGAGTATGGCCACACCAGTAGTGCCTGAGTGTTCTCTACTGTATCCCTTGTTCTTCCAAGGAGATCATCTGAAATTCAACAATGATCTTTTTAAGGTCATTAAAAAGATACATTAATTATTATTAAGGTACATTACTTATGTACCTTTTCAATGAATGGTACATAAGTAGTGACCAAGATGGATGTATACGATCCTACTCTGATGCTCTAGTGTTGGAGAGGGACAGGTAACCAGGCATCTTTCAAACTATGTGATAAGTGATGTCCTGGGCAAAGTGTGGAGTGTGGTAGGAACACAAAGGAAAGTCCTCAAGAGGTCCTAGAACTCTCACTGGAGGTACTCAGAGAACTTAAGAGGCACATAGAGGGTAAGTCCCTGCCCCAAAGTCACACAGCCTAGTATAAAAAGTGAAATGGCATTTTCATGAGGTTCTTGATCTCTATTCTGAGCATGCCATATTTAGATCCTGCAGTAGTCAGTAGTAGCGCTTAATCAAAAGGATTGTAGTCATGTCTACGGGGAGTGGATACCACATCATCCACTCCCCATTGGCCACATCATCGAGGACTGACCAGATCAGTGACTGGCCGGGACTAAGTCCAAAGAGTGTTTAGATAATTCTGGAGAGTGATGAACAACCTTGAAGAGGCAGTGGAGTGAAATTGCAGATTTGTACAATGCTGTGAAAGTCATAGTAGCAGACCTAGGGTGTTTTGTCAGGATTTGATCCAGGAGAAGCTGCTTCTAAAAAATACAGTCTGTGCCCAGAAATTAAAATAATTGTTTCATATATACAAAATATCTTTTAAAAATGCAGTTACTTTGACCCAGGAGAATTCATCCTCATAGTGCAATAATCAAATTTTATATATATATGTATATATACATACACACACATACACACATAGTACACATATTCACGTATTAATACATATATGTGCATATACACATATTCTTATAGTACTCATATATTATATTGAAAAATAATGAGACTACATATCCATCAAGAGGGGATTGGTTAAATAATTAATGGATTTCTGAATAATGGAATATTGTATAATTGTTAAAACAATGACTTTGAATCAATTTATTGACATAGGAAGATAATAACCAGAGGTTATTAAGCAAACAGACATTACAACATATACAATAGGGTTTCATTTTTAAAGAAAAATTCAGGCATCTATTGCTTAATGACATGAATGTGTTCTTAGAAGTGTCATTTGGTGATTTTGTCATTGTGTGAAAATCATAGTGTGTGCTTACAACAACCTAGATGGTACAAGTCAATCATTTGACTTGACTTCTTGATGCAATCAAGAGTCATGGTGAACACAAAATACATGTGGCTCCTGCTGGAGTTTACACTACATACTGTCTTAGCATTAACTTTTTTTAATAAGTAGGGAAAATGCATTCTAAAATAGTGATAGAAAGTACAATGTTATAAATACATAAAGGAGGAACATTTATTATCATTATCAAGTATTGGGTACTGTGCATAATTGTGTGCTCTACTTTTATATGATTGGCAGAAAAATAGACTTGCTTACACCAGCATCAACCATAATCACGTGAGTAATGCATTGGCCCATAATGCAGCTAGGGTGGGAATTTTTTTGCTCTATTTCAATCTGATAGGACCACTGTTACATATGTAGGCCATCACTGACCAAGCATTGTAATACACTTTGTAACTGTATAAACACACTCACATTTCCACCAAAGTGCAAAACATATATGCTAGTGTATTAATAATATTCACATATAGTAATTGTGTATATATAATATTTATTTATGCAACCAATAAAAGTTTTTATTCATTAAAAAAAAAAAAAAAAGAAACAACGGAAATACAAAGGCAACTCTTTATAAACTCCTTCCCTGTAAAAACATGGTGAGGTCTTTGGCTACAGTTTTGCACTCTGAGGTTACCTTGCACTTCCCAGTGCCACCCAGACTGAGTGTTCACAATCACATGTGAATGTCTCCAGAGGGCTTCCACCTTCCTCCCGGCTTGAGTCCCCCCTCTACTCTGTGAAATGAGAAAGCCCTGATTGTCAGTACTGGAGGGAGACCTCCATTTGTCTCTCAAGTTTAGACCAGCGGAGGGTGCACCCAGCGGCGTCAACTGGCCTTTCACTGTCATGAAATATTACTGTTTTACACTCACAAATAAAAGTTAGCAGCATTTCATTGCTGCATGGTGTGAAATTAGACCTCCTAACCAGCTGGATGCAACAGCCTGGTGTAGAAATGGTGATGACTGCTAGTGTTCGTGGTTCAATTCAATTAGGAATATTTTTTTTTCCTCCTCTTTGGTGAAAGGGGTAGTCAAGATGAATGCCTCACGAACTTCTGAAATATGTACTTGTATAAAAGAACTATTAAAGTAGAGTAACATCTCTATGATCTTTGAACTAAGCCGTCATTCTGCCATTATTGATGTAGCTGCTTTAAGCCGTCTAATTAAAATCGGAGTGACAGATTTGTTATTGAAAATCTGAAACCCAGCTCACATCCCGTACAGCACATCTGAGCAGGGTATATATCTGCTGTTTTGATGGGCTCTCAAAATTACTAAGCTGTGCCGGGTGCCAAAAGGAATTCAATAAATCTTTTCTTTTCTTACCGAGCAGCTCTCATTAGTCTTTTTAATAATAGCACTAGTGGATATCAACTTCGGTTCTCCAAAATAAATTAAGTGTGTCCATTAGGGTTGTAATTATAGCATCAGATATTAGTTTATTCTGCTACAAAGAGATGGCAAGCCTGATAGAGCCCAGAATGCCCCTTCTGGTCTTTGTGTTTGAAACATTGCTTGGTGTATAGAATGAGGACCAAGGTGGGTGGGGGAGGGGTGGCCTAGGAGGTCTTTTGTCATCTGAACTGACTATCTCTCCCCCCTCGAAGTTCTGAGCATACGGTATCAAGTGGCGTGAATTTTGCCGATACAGAGTGAGAACTGGTCACCAACTAGCAGCCTGCAGTTCAGAGCCTGCTAAACAAACTGCACAGACCTCAGAGTCGGAGAACATGACAGAAGGCTGCGTTATCTGAAAATTTAGCTAATTTTTTTTTTTTTTTTTAACTAGCAGGAGCCATCTGTCATGGTTATTCTGATTTGAGGGCTAAATTGAATGGAAGACATTGCTGGGCAATTAAAAAAGTTCTCTCAAAATATTTTCATACCTTTCCATCTTGCAGGAAGCAGTTTTTTCTCTTTCCCACCAAAGATGTCATCTGATTGTCAATTTGTTTTTTGTTTGTTTGTTTTTGGTTTTTTTCTGGAAACTTTTCTGTCTTCCACACCATAGAGAAACCTTGTTGTTCCTTTGTTAGTAAAGAATGGGGTGAGAAGCAAGGAAGTAGATGCGTAGTGTTGTAAGTTTACTCTGAACTTCTGGCTTTTGCAGCTTTATAATGTTATTCTCAGTCCTGATGGAAATGTTCTAAATTAATCCATAAGAGATCTCTGTAGAGGTTGTCAAAGGGGATTTTAGAAGCAGGGACCTTCTCTTCCCCTTGCTTAGAAAATGGAGGGGGAGTTGCTTAGCAGAAAAAAAAATAGGCATTTTATGGCAAGAATCTGCCATTGCTCTCCTGTTCTTTCCATTTTTCTCCCCCACTTCCTCTCCAATTTGGAAGAAAAAATTTTGTGGTTTCCTGTGTCATGAGCAGTAACACAGATTTTGGAAGCCTCTTGAGCTAGTGTAGACATACAAAATTTGAAAAGATATTTACATTTAAAAATATGTGTGGCAGGTATCCTGCCTTCCCTTCCACCTCCTGACTTCATTATTAAAAGAAAAAGAAATCTCACGTGTGGCTGGTGAAGGCAGCTGGGTGTCATTTCCCTTTAAATAGTATAAAACATATGGGGGCAGGATTGCATTTGTCACAAATTGTCAAAATATTTTTTTAAGAAACCAAAATCTTCTAGGGATGGTTCCAAATGTGCCTGATTTCCCTGAGCAGTGAGCAGCACGACCTTTACATTAGCAGATATATTTATAAATACACATATGGCCCACCAGGACCTGATTGGCTACTGATCTGATGAGACAGCGACAGAATTATGGTGTTCCACCTACATGGAGTTGAGTTGTTTAAAAAAATTACTGATTTACCTTAGCAGTTTTCCTTACATTCACCTAATATATCCGTGTTTTATTGACAGGTGTAATCTTTTAATGAGGTCTGTGGAAGTAGAGAGAGATTTTGAATGTCTTCGTGTTTTTCTGTGGGATCTTAATATGACAATAGTTCTTTCTTATTTTTTTCCTCTGGTGAACCTCAACACTTGTCAAGATGGACAACAACCAGTGACATAAAAAATAGCAAAATATGTTAGTTTGGAAGAGAAAGTGTTAATGAAGAGTATTTTAGGCCTTTTATTTGAGAGGTTTAAGAAATAAGCACCTATGAAGTGCTTTGAGCTTTTCAAAAAAGAGATGCCTTGCAAATGCAAAATCAAAATAAGTGCTTTGTGTAAAGGTCAGCAAGATTCCAGAAAGTTGCAGAAGTTGTATTCCATAAAGTCAGGTGACCCCAAGGTTAACTTGACAGAGCAATAGCGCTCTTACTAGATACAGTTCTAACAGAATTAGTAATTTTCAGATGTGTTTTTCAATCTTTTAAACTCTAATGCCCTCTTTTGATAAGCATGTGCAGATCCTCAGCTCTTTCCGCCTATTCCTGTGCCCTCTTGGAGTGTACTTGTCTTGTGTATCACTCCTCCAGCCACCTACTCCTCTCCTGTTGAGAATCTTCTTGGCTGCTAGTTTAGAATGAATTTATCTTCATCGGCCAAGAAGACTTTGTAGATCTAGACTCACCAAGGTTTGTGTTGCAAAAATGAAACGTATTTTTTCTGTATTGAAAATTTAAGATTATAATCTTTAATACCCTTTTCCAAAATATACTGCAACCCCAGGAAATTCTAATCTTTCCCACCCCCGCTGAGAATGCCTGGTTTAGGAGGCTTCTCTCCACTTTCATGCCTCTTCCTCCAAATTCCACACACCCTCCCTAGACATTATCACGTTTTCTAGTTCATCACCTTTTCTTTTTAATGTTAACATTTCTAGTGCTTTTTGATTCCTGAATATCCACTGTTCTTTAGCTGATGACAATAAAGGACACTTTTTCTCCTACGCTATGACAATCCATGTGCCAGAACTAAGTACATGCATTCGCAACTGAGTTCATTCCTTTTTCAGCTTCACGGGCACAGTAAAATGTGTAAATAGAGACTTTAATTTTCCCTTAGCTGCAATCCATAGTCTTTAACACTTCCTAGGTGGAAAAAACATGAATGCTGTTCTTTTAAACTTATAAGAGTTTCATTGTAAATTCCCTAGCTATTCTACTTGGTACTAGTGAGCAATTGGCTTTTCTGAGGGCACACATGATGTTGATTGACTTCTAAAAAATAGCAGAGGCCACATATGTCTGTCTATAGGATCATTTTCCTCCTCCCCACTCTGACTCATTGCATTAAAATTACTAAGAAGAAGAAATTTCAGATGGAGCAGATATTCTTTATGGAACTTACTATTTCTTTCTATATGGACAAGATGATCAGCAGCTTCTGCTGAATAAGCAACCCACCCCACTGTCAACTGTGCATCAGAGGGAGGTTCTGAATCTAAAATTTAAAGAAGGAAAAGGGTGAAATTAAACCAGAGTCCCCTCACACTTACTGAATTTGTTGATTACAGTAGAAACCATTCACTCATTTATTGAAACACAGTTCTTGACCTGCCACTACATGTAATTCATAAAATTTCATGTTGGAAAAGGGGGAAAAAGGTGTAAATCCAGAACCCTTTCCTCTGTTTTCATGTGTGGTAGGGAAGGTCTTGAAGAGCTTTACACATCTCACTTGTAAAATAAAGTAGAAATGAGTGAGAATTTGTACCATATGTCCACTTATTTTTTTTGTATTTACAGAAATCATAAGTGATTCAAGCTCATAAAATGTTGATTCTTTTAAGAATTTCCTTTTCTTTTCAGAAATTTAACATAGGCCTAGGAGGCTTGAGATGGTTATAATCAAAAACTTGATTAGTTTTCAGAGGCAAAGTTAAATATGTGAGAGTTTGTCAAAAAATACTGAAAGTTAATATTTTTCTACTCTTAATTATGTGTTTTTCAAGCTCTTCCTCCATGACTCTCATTTTATTTTTAAATATTGTTTATAGGTTGACTTCTGGTTTTGATGACCTTACTTTTATGTTATCAGAAGATACTTATTCACAGATTTAGTTTGCTTCACATTTAAGAACTTCCCAACAGTTTTGTTTGAAGATGATTTCCATAGTAAAATATCAAAAATAAGGAAGAGGCTAGGATCAGCATCCTCAGTAAAAACAGGTAAATTATCTGTGAAATAAAGAACTTACTTGGTCTTGCTCAAAGAGAGTTCTCTTTTACCTTCTGTTTTTGGGAGGTAATTTATATTCACATTAGATAAGATTATCTTTGTTTAGTGTGGGAGCTGGCTGTACCAGAACTAAGGTTGGTCCCTCAACACCCAACAGTATTAGGGTGGGAATGAGCTTACCAAGAAGACCAACCATGCAATTTAGAGTGGGAGCTTTGGGTCACATGATATTAATATGACTAATATGATACTGATCAACCTGGAGGCTGAGATCAACCACAGGAGCATGATGGCTACACAATGGATCCCAATAAAACCTCTGAACACAAAGCTCAGGTGACCTTTCCTGGATGGCAATAGTTTCACATCAATTATTTGGAGGGGCTAGGGTGATGAGGGGTCTTTCGGCCTGAGAACAATGAAAATATTTGTATTTGGAGCCATGCCTGTCTCTGCTTTGTGCATCTCTTCCCATGGCTGATTTTAATACATACTTTTTCCCTGTAATGCACCATAATCATTAATGCAATAGCTTCAGTGGCTCTGTGGGCTCTTCTGGTGAATTATTGCACCTGAAGGTGTTTCGGGTGATGGCAGAAGTGTGGAGGTCTTTGACCTCCAATGTCTCAATGTGGTTATCTCTTGCAGTGGTGTCGGATAGATTTGCTAGAACAGCCCTAACTCACTGAAGCATATGGTTAGAGAGGATGTCGTGACAGTATGGAAATCAAACTCTGCTTTTCTCTAAGTGAAGTCTCTCTTAAATCATTTTTAAACAAGTTGAAGAATAAGTAAATACTTATATACTTGCTAATACCAGAAATAATAAAAGCTGAACACACAGGGAGAATGAGTTTCTAATAGAACTCGAACCTTAAGTCCTAAAGTTTCCATCCCCACTGCATTTTGTGTTTCTTGACAAGGAAGAGTGCATAAAGATCATGCATTTGAAAAGTCCCATAATAATCTATCAGAAATCCCACAAGAAGCTTTCTAAATTTCAGTCAAGAAAACAGAAATAGGGTGGAAGTTTGCTGGCATGAAATCACATGCAGTGGTGCATGCCTACAATCCCAGCTACTTAAAAGACTGAGGTAGGAGGATCACAAGTTTGAGGCCAGCCTCAGCGATTCAGCAAGATTCTATCTTGGAGTCCCCAGTCTAGGACATCATCTGTATCCCAAAGGCCTTGCCCCCTGAAACAGCTAACGTGCCCTCCATAACTGAGCAATGACTGTATTGCAACCCCCAACACACAGTTTCATAGAATCCAGAGGTAACCCAACCAGAGTAGAGAATGAGAGAGGTTAAAAGTTTTATTACATAGTGGAATAAAAAATTGGGATGTTTTATCATATGCACAGATTTTACCCTGAAATAGAGGACAGTCTTAAGCTTTGCAAGATTAAGAAAAGGAACTATTAGTGGTAAAGCATTCTGCGTTCAATCCCCAGTAACCCTGTTTCCCTCCCAAAAAAAAGAAAGAAAGAAAAGAAGCTATATCTATTTTCATCCTTCCCAAATCAGGCAACACTCATCAAAGTAGCTTTTGTTGTTTTTGTAAATAGCATAGACGTCCATAATTCTGCAGAAGGTACCCTCTCTGTAGTAGTCTAACCTAGACATGAAAATTAGTACAGATATGAAATGCTGACACTTGACTATGTAATGTGAAAATATGTGACCTTACACACCTTTCTCAGTAGAAGCCTCTCCTTGTACCGAGAATGGCAGGAGCATGCCTATTTCTCATTGTCTTCTTATTAGCAAACAGTGCCACTCAAAATAACAGCATCCTCAGCACTATCACCAGTAGTTACTGCTGGCCTTACCCAGAAGGTGAGATCTGAGCCAACTCCTTTCTAACTCCAGGAGGGCAGCAAAATAGTCCTGCATTCTAAAGTGTAGGAGTTAATTGGTGAAGTTATTTGTCAGTTTACACACAAGACAATCCTTCCAAAGAACTATTATTACAGACCTAAGTTTGAATACACCAAGTAGAGGGGTTATTGGTGTGCCAGTCTGATAACCACACACCTATCATGCTTATGTGTGTCCACTGATTTGTTCTTTGTGTTAAAACCAACTTTGCATGCTGGTGGTCATGGTGCCAGTAGAGCCCTGGCAGGTGTCTTGGGTCCATGGCTCCATGGTGCAAAACATCTCTATTTTTTTTCTTCTTTTCAAAGATCTGTTATTAGTTTCCCCAAATGACTTCTTTAGAATCTTTTCACCTCTGAAGAATGCCATTTTTAGGGAAGCAATGACTGCATAGAAATCAGATAACTACTCTTATTTATTTTAGGCTGAGCTGGTTTTACTCTGACCCAGTCTAGACTGCTTTGTGTCTGTGGCATCATTAAACACAAAACAGAATTCAGCTCCAAGCTCCTTCTGATGTGTGACATCAGACAGGAAGTGGTTAGTATCTTCATGTGAACAGAAAGAGTCTGAAATAAGCCCCCAGTTCTCTTCACTGTGAGAGAGGGTAACGTGTCTGGCTTGCCATGGCTCTATTCTGTGGTGGAACCCATTAGGCTATTCTCTCCCTCCCTTCTGTCTGTCTCTCTCCTGCTCTGTTCCTTTACCCTGTTTTATTCTCTCTCAGAAGATAAAGGTCCTGTAGCACAGTGAATACAGCCAATTTTGAACCTATGAACCTACTTTGATTTCACTACTTGACTTGGGGAATAGTCATCTTCTCCTCTTTTCTTCAGTTGCCAGCTTCTCAATGAGGAACTTACTTGGTAAACATAAGTTTGAAAGAAATTGAACTGTTAGCCAGTAGGAAGGTTCTGCTTGTATTACCAAAGTGGTGTCACTTTCTGCTCCCACACTTTAGTACAGAGCTGCTCAACCTCAGCCTGGTGAGCAACCCTCTGGGGTCAGGGTCTGTCCTGTGCATTGCAGGATGCTTTGCAGCATCCAGGTCTGTGCACACTAGATGGTAGTAGTACCCCTCACCCCACATTCTTGCATGCACTCACTGGTGACAATTAGAAATATCTCCAGACCATCAGTAAATGTTCCCCTGGAGAGCAAAGTCACCCTGCTTGGGAATCATTGCTTAAGGATGTAACACAGATAGTCTCTTAATTCTAAATTTTGTAAGAGGATGGCTGTGGCAAACTTTTATGCTGCTTAAACAGTAATTTCTCCTCCTTAGTTTGCTCAAGTTGAATAGAAGAAAACTACATTTTGGACTGTGTCCCATGATTACCACAGTTTTGTGTCAAAAAAGAATCAAATTTTTTTGTCTTTGCATCATAAAAAGATTGCAAGATTAAATTATTTTGGAGTTTTTCCATCATTAAAAAATCTTGTTTGTAACTATTTTAATCCCACATCTTTGCCAGATCAGTGTAACAGTAAGGGTCTTTTTTATTCTCCTCTTTAAAAAATCTCTGAGCTTTAGCAGAAAGGCCTGTGCCAGATACATGGTGGTTCTGTGTGTGTACCAGTTCTGACAACCTCCCTTAATGATTGTTTTCTAATTATCTTTATACTTTTTGCATTTAGGCAGAAATGAAAACTAAAAATAAATTGATTTCCTGGTTCTAGAAGAATGCAATGCATGTTGTTCATGTGCAATACAAAAGTATTGTGCAGTTCTAAGTAAACTATTTTATCATAGGTAACATTTATCCACCAATGTGGAAACTTGTCCTGAAATGGGAACTAATCTAGAGTCCCTCACCTCACTTCCTGAAAGTGTATTTTGAAAATTCCTCTGTTTTAATTGTCTTCAATTTCTGGACAGTGGTTCTGTGTTTCCTAACTTTCTAGTCATCAGGAGTGACTTTAAAAGCAACCATTCGAGGCTTCTAGCCAGGTGGACATAGAACTCAAAAACATGGGACAAAAGTGATTTTGGTTAATTCACATACAACAAATTAAGTCCTTCAGTCATTTTGTTGGGTTGGGAAGAAAAGCTTTCCAGAAGAATCTGAGATCTACCCTGGGCCTTTGGAGACTTGATCATAGTGAAAGCTCCCATTTGCTGTGAGCGACAGTCGCATAATGGCCCTGAGAGCTCTGCTTTCATGAAATCAATCCTGATTGCCTCATATCAATTCTGAACAAGTTAAGAAATAGTGTGCATCCAAGTGTGTGCAAGATCAGAAGAAGATTTGTGGTGGGTGGAAAAGTTTATAAAACTTTTTTCCAGACCCTATCTTCCTTGGAGATGTTTCCTGCCAGGTATAGGGATTACAGTGCAAGGTCTGCTCGCCTTGGAACTTGTACATTTCAAAACCGAATGTGAATTCTAAGCAACCTTTTATTCAGAGAAAAAAAAAAAATGGGCTAAAAAAGAGATTGATATTTCAGCCTTTGGAGTCTTCACTTTGTGCTGACAAATTAATCGTCTGTTTTACCTTCTTTGAACAGGGAGCTCATTGTTCGGTTTGCCGGGTCATATGCATTTCATTACACTACACCTTGGTGACAAAGGAAACTTTGGGGTACAAATGAACCCAGAGATGAGTCAAGGATTTGGCTTTACTTCTCTGACTCAATCATGGACTAGTCATCGGTCCTGACCATCGCTCTTGTGACCCAATGGAAAAAGCAAGCTGTATTGATGGAGCCTAACACATTTTTCCAAGGGATGTTTTGTCTCTAGACTCCGTAGAGTCATATTTAAATTTGCTCACTCACTCATATTTAAATTTTATCCAGACAGCCCAGTCTAAACCCCTATGGATAGAATAACTGCCTAAATACATCAAATGTATTTGGTAATTCAGATTTTCTGCCTTGGAATTAAAGATTGAACTTCTTTCAGAAATAATGATGAAATATTTCTGTTTCTTGATCTATGGTCGTTACAGGAGTGTGTTCAATTTGCAATCATTAACTGAGTTGCATACTGTTATTTCTGTGGCTTCCCGGATATAATACTTAAATTAAAAGATTCATTTTTAAAATAATAATGATGAAATTGTCAAGAAAGACAAAGCTTTATCAAGGAGAAGAAGCCTTCCCTGTGGAAGAAAAGACAGAGCCTCAGAACCTCATTGATTTTTCACATACCATTTGTATAGTTTAATCCAACATCTTTGCAAATACACCTCCATTAACCATTTTTACAGGAGGTCTGTCACACAAATTGTATTTTTCACATGTGAAAATAGCCATCATTTCATTTTGTGATGTTGAAAACGCTGTCTCCTTTTTAACAAATCCTTTGCTGCTTTACAGATAAACATTGTCTCATTTAACTAACCCACAGTGGTCTGGAGACAGCGCTGTTAGACCACCTCTCATCAGCCCACAAGTCTGAGCAGTCTCCATCTCTCACTGTCCCATTCAGTTAGAACAAGTCTGAAGCCAGTGAAGGGGAGGCTTCATCTTGACTGTCCTGCTGTTCCTGCTATAGGACAAAACCGTATTGTCAAGGTCCTCCTCCCCTTACACCAGCAGCAGTGGATTTGAACCTCTTAAGTTATAACCCAGAGAGCTCAAGAACCCACATCACATATTGGCCCACACACTCTGGGAAAACCATAAGAATTTATGGTGAGGAGGCAGGGATAAGAAAGTTAATCTGAGTTAATGGAAAATGTAATTATAGTTTTTAAAGATATAAGTTATGGCTTTTTTTTCTTCAATCAGTCAAGCCATATTTGCTCACTACAATACACACAGTGTTTTCCTTACCTCCTTGCTCCCTCCCCCTCCCCCCAGATGGTAAGTGTTAACAGTTTGGTACACGCCATTCACATGTTCTTTACAGTTATAGAAACACACAGAAATGGTTTCCTACAGAAATTGGGATCATACTGTTCATATTTCTCTTGGTGGTGCCTTTCTCTTTCAGCTGTCTCCTGTGCGCCTCTCTCCAGGTCACTTCTGCGCTCTACCTTGTTCTTCCTAAGCACTGCATCATATCCTGGATCAGTGACATGCTGTAGCCGAGGATTCAGGCGTGTGATCGTGTTTCTGTACCTATAACAAATGAAGGAATACATAGGCTGGCATAGTTATTCTTACATACTAATACTGATATTTCATTAGGACAGAGATTGTTAAAGAAGAACAGATTGAGAAAATGGTTTTCAAGTGCACACGGCAACTGAAAGTTGGGTTAGCCAAGCGCTGGCGCATATCCTTATTGATTTTCTTTTCTGAACACCCAAGAAGATTTGCACATACTGTATCCCATCAGTCATGTCCCTGATGGAGGAATCTCCAAGTGTCAGGTTTGGTTTTGTTTTTTTGTGGACCTAAGACTAGAGGTTGTCTACAGTTGGGAATGGGAACAAGGATTAAGTGTACATGGGCATGAGAACCTCCACTGGGGTGCTGAGAATGTTCTAAACTTGTTAATGGTGAGAGTTGCACACTTCCATAAATATACTAAACATCATTGAATCTCATTTTTAAATTGGGCAAATTTTGTGGTATATAAATCTTACCTTAGTAAAATTGTTTGAAGAGGTAGAAATTTAAAGCATCTCATGTGACATCTTTTTATATCATCAATTAGCATCATTGGAGAAAAAAGCTCTGCTTCAATAAAGTAAATTTCAGCCCACTAACACCTGTTTTATTTATTATAGTCTCAGAATTCTTGGAATTTGCTCAATAAATATTTTGCACATTTAATTTTATAAGCTTTTTTCTCCTGATGACTGCAATAGTCATTTCCCAGAATGCTATCCTAGGAAGCCATCACCTTATTGCAAGAGTGATGAGTTTAATCAATCATGTACAGTCAGTTATTTGCATGCTGAGCATTCAGTATATGCCAAGCACTATTCTAGTCTTTGGGGATCCAGCATTGTCCAAGAAAGGTGAAGATCCCTTCCCTTTTAGAGTTTATATTTTATCTTAAAGTCTAAGAAAGGAAAGATGAGCAGGAATTCGTATATTAAACCTGGGTTTTCTGTTAAAATGCAAATTCTGGTTCATTAAGGATAGGGTCTGAAATTCTGGATTTCTCCCAAGCACCAGGTAATACTACTGATGCTCTTGGTTTCAAGACTGCACCTGGATTTGTGTAGTTAAATCCTAAGTGGATGGAGAGATGTGACTCAAAGATATGAACCAATAGAATTATGGTGGTAGCAAGGGTCTAAGATACAGCAGCACCCACATACGCAATGGCCAGGTTATATGAGATCATAGTGTATTTCATGCCCTTTGTATTTTCTAATTCTTTTCATTTCCTGGAATCCAAATAACCAGCACAGACTAGGGAGGACGAGTTGGTAGCCAGAAGCTCTTGATCCTCACCTGGTACATCTGCAGCTTGTTTGACAGATGTATTGCCCACTGCAAAGACTAGGAACATAGCTGGTCTTGGAAGCAGTATCTTTAGGTTACCCTTTCCACTGACCATCCTCACCCATCCATAAAAACTTGTTTGGGAGGGTAGGGAGTTTGAATTTTCCTGAATATCTAATACAAATCTTCTTTAGACTTTTGATGATTAAGACACTGGATTTGATTGAAGATTATGAACAAATGGATTATAGCGTAGAATTAGTAAAGAGGTAGGGGGAAGGGAACTATATTTTTTGCATGCCAAAAAATAATGTATATTGTGTATACATTATAGAAATAATGTATAATGTATATTGTGTACATTATAGAAATCATAGGAGAAAGGTATTACTTTCATTTTCAAGCATGAAAACTGTAAAATTGTGACTCTTGGGGTATTTTGTTTTTCTGATTTTTTAAATGCCCAGTGTCACAGAACTGGCAACTAACAGAATTAGGATTAGAACAGTATTATTTATATCTCACTTCAAAGAGGCATCAAGAACTTAACTCTCTACCCTGCTGAAGATTTCTTCGTTTAGGAATATTTCCTTTCTCTTTAAGATGTGCTTCATTATTTACAACTTTTCAAGTTGAAACATTCATAATTTACTTAAAAAATGTAACTTCACTTTCATGTCCTTCCATCACCGAGAAGCTCTAAAAATACAAGGGCCTCAGCATGGTCTATTAAAAACCATTTCAACTGATACCTTCTATGAAGACTTAATATGAAAAAAATCCCATTCCTGTCTGATCTTTTTCAAATATTTCAGCCTCAGAGGCAAGGTATATTTTAGACACAGGCAACTTTAGAAATATAGAAACATCATCTGATGGAGAGTGATCGATCCTTGTTATATGTCTGATAATGTTTTTGGCTAGTCATCTTTAGAACATGAGATTTAATTAAGCATAGTAACTAATTAAAGTACAGAGTATGTGATTGAATTTCTGGGAAATTAGAAAAAGGAAATTTCACATAAGTGGAATTCTCTTCATATGTTCCTTTTTCGGGAGAGGGTCATTTCTTGACCTTTTGTCAAATGCAGTGCAAAGAAAATATAATTAATGCAAGTGTGTTTTGTATGCCTAGTAATAGATTTTTTTTTTTCACTGAAACATAACCTTTATAAGATGCTTCCGTTATTACTGGATGTCAGGTGAAAATTAAATGAGCTTGCTCTGAGCTTCAGATTTATCTTTCTGTCTACAAAAGGCTATGTGAGGGACTGAAGAGATGCATAGTATTTCCTGATGATTCTCTAAATTAGTCCCATCAATCTGTGGTAAACATTATACCTTCTCCTTCCTAATGGCTGGGCCAGCAGTGATCCTTTGCCACCCAGCACTTTCTCTGTGTTTGCATGGAAAGTGCCTGTAGCTACCAGGAACTTCTACCAGTTAGCATGTTTCTGCTGTTGTTTACTTAAAGTGTGTATGGCATATACCTGTGATGCCAGCTACTTGGGAGGCTGAGGCAGGAGGTTGAAAGTTCAAGGCCAGCCTGGGCAACTTAGCAAAATCCTAAAATAAAAAATAAAAAGAACTGGGGATGTAGCTCAGTGATAGTGTGCCCCTGAGCTTAGTCCCAAATACTGCAAATAATAATGATGATAATGACAATAAGAATATATATGGCAATTCAAAGCACCTGTGCACCTCCATAAGCTGGTGGAAGCATCCAACTTACTAGAGAAATATGGTGTTCAGTTCATTGAAGCTCCATTACAATCACATTCAGAAATGAAACTGAAAAGGCCCCAGTTCATACACTGTCTTCAAAGAACTTACCCATTTTAATGTTTTCAGTGCTCGGAGCCGTTGTCCTTGGTTGTCTCAGTGAGCCCTGCCCCCACCCTAGCCTTACAATAACATTATCAATCTAGGTTGGAAAAGACACCTAAGCCTTGCTTTGCTGGCATTTCTAGAGCTGAGTAATACGTGCCCCCTACCCCCACTTGTGGGTATTAAATTGAGGATCAAGGAGGAAGCCTCCATTATGCAGCAATGAGTGCTCCTCATATTTGATCTCGGTGTTAGAAAGTGGTCCCTATGAGCACAGAGCTGATTTGGAACCTGGCTGAGTCAACAAGGATTTGGAGATGGGAAAGATGGGAACTCACTTGGCTAAGGACCAAAAGTCTTCAGTTTCCTGTGATAACTCACACTTCACAGGGGTGCGGAGCTTGAACTAACATCTCATGTGAACAAGTGGCCCATATTTACAGAGCCAGCCATACTGGGGAGCACTCCTCCCCCCAGTATTCCAGCACAGCTCTCACAGCCAGTTCTGTTGAGAGCTCCAGAAGTGCAGGGGATGTGTGAACATGTCGAATTAATGAAAAACAAAGTCAAACATTTCAGAACCTGCAAAAGGGTTCAATTCCAGAAATGAGCAAAGGTTTGGGAAGAGCCTATTTTTTTTTTTTTTTTTTTTTTAGCGAGGTTTATTCATCCCCCGTAGACACAAAAATAAGTCTTTCAAAGAACATGAATATTTGAGGCACTTGGCAACACGAAGTCTCTGGCAACCTCTCCCTTATTTATACCATGTAATTATACTTGCCTTAATGTGTGTGTCCTTTTCATTATTGAGTCTAACATGGTCTTTTGTCAAATTCCAGTTATTGATTAGCACTGACAACTCTGAGATGTGGCTTTTTCTACATCAATAAGTCTCTCTCCCCCTTTTTTAAATCATAGCAGATCTTGTTGGACATTTGGGGAGAAAACAACTTAAAATTCACATCCAGATCTTGGCTGCCGATTCAGGACTTTGCTACTCTGCCATTTGCCAAGATTTTAGCTTACTCCTTGCCGAAAATGCAGGATTTGGGGGTGGGGGATCCCTGTTGCCAAAGTGAACACTGAGTGACATCATTAGAATTCAGCTGAATCTGTGACTCCCATGGAATTCTGGCCTTCACATCCCCCCTCGTGTTTTGTTTCTCCCCTCTTTTCTTCTCTTCAACCCATCCTGTAATCTCTTCTCAAATGAGAAGCAAACAAAAAACTGCTCAAAGGCATGACATCAGTGACCAATTACGAGCCTACAGATTTGTTTGAATAAATATAAGTAAACAACCAAAGACTTGGCCTTTTTTCAAGAGATTTAATCCTTTCGCCAGTTGTACACTTACAGTGTTAATTTTTTTTTGGGGGGGGGACTGGTGGCCCCTTTAACAGGAGAAAATTAATATCACTGGGGAAGAAACTCATGAGTATGGGCATTAGGCATTTGTTGCTTCCCTTTATTATTTACAAAATTATCACTGTGTCATCGGTAGTGCCACCAAGAAAATTTAGTTGCAGCCAATTATTCTGAACTCACTTCCTAATTTCCTTAGGAAGAAAGGAATGAACATTCTTTGATAATGCTGTTTTCCTATTCTCTGTTTATATGCAGATAACCTTGAGATCATAATTAATTTTTGTATTTGAGGTTCCATTAGTTCATGTACTCAATGGTACCCTTGAGCCTGAAGGAGTTAAAGCAACTTTTCATGGTATCTGATTGGCACTCACTAAAGAGCCCCTCATTCTTTTGAAATTAATAGACTTGTTCCCACCTTTGTCTGCCTGTGCAGAGACTTGTGTGTAGACCCACTAGACCTGCCAACTCTAGCAAATGGTTAGTAACTTCTCAATATGGGTGAGCTCACGAAGTACTGTTTCAGAACGGGACGCTATTTCCTCCCAGCAAGTTTCCTTCTTCCTATTGAATGTTGGCAACCTTGATTTTGGAATATTTTTGCATTTACAATCAAGAAACTTTCAAAGAATGTTATCCTGACTGGCTTATTAAGGGCCTATGATTTATGGCACGTTTAATTCCACCTGACTTCCACTGGATAGTTGCATGGAGAGGACATGTAATATATTCAGATTTAGTAAGAGCCAGAGAATAGCATACTTTTGCCATATATCAGATTCAAGCCTGGATTCCAGGCATTTATTTGTTTCACTTGTTTATTTATTCATTTTCTTGGAACACCAAAAATGATTAGTGCATGGGTTTTGTGACCTTTGTCACTTAGGGGATACTGTTTCCACATCTTCTGGGGTCAGAAGGCCATTTTAAGCCATACAGCAAGAGCACAGTGGGTTCTGATGAGCCATTTACTTTCTTGTAATGCAAGAGCTATTTAGGGTGATGCTTGTGCTGCTGTCAGAGCAATGAGGGTCAGCAGTTGTGGTGACAAATTAGTTTTGACAAGCTTAATGACCCCAAAGAAGAAAAGTCTGTGGCTCTGATAGCAACTGGGGAATAATTGGTAAGCTCGGCCAAATGGGGAATGTGTTAAAATTCCCCAATTCTCTATGGCAGGCCAATTACACCATTCAGCAAAGGGGTGGAAGGTTGCCATCCGCTTCTTTAGCCTTACAAAAGCATCAGCAGGCTATATTTCAATCAATTGAATTTGGTTTGGCGGGACATCAGGACATCGAGAGAAACAACTGGATCTTTCAAGCTATGTTCCTTAAAAAAAAAAAAAAAAAAAAAAAAAAAAAAAAACCTTAGGCAAAGAGCAAAATGAGAATTTTTGTAAGGCATCAGTGGACAGTGCTGACCCCACTACTGGTACATTTCACTGGTGTACCACAGGCTAGTTTTCCCTTATGGGCCCAGGGTGTCAGACCCAGTGTAGGCTTATTAAAGTGCATCAGTTCACCAAACGCAACCTTTTTACTAACTTACTTGACAAAAATTTTATCATGGACCTACTAGGTACCAGGAGTATCGTATGTGTTCTGAGTGTCAGGGAATAAGATGAATAGAGCAAAAAAGAGGAAAAAACCCCTGCCTGCATGAAGACTATATTCTAATGGGAAGTTGTAGTTCATAGAGAAGTCATAAATCAGGTGGTTCCAGTTTTTGGCAAGTGCTATAGAAGAAGTACACACAGCATGTGGTCCCGACATAACAAAGTACCTTAAATCTGGTGGCTCAACTGACAGAAATGTAATGCCTCACAGTTCTGGAGGCTGGAAGTCCAAAATTGAGGTATCATTGGGGTTGGTGCCTTCTGAAGACTGTGAGTCCATTCTGGACTTCTCCCGTTGGCTTACAGATGGATGCCTTCATATTCACACAGTGTTCTTCACGTGTTTTCACATCATCTTCCCTCTGTATCTGTCTCTGACTCCTAATTTCTTCTTCTTATGAGGACACTAGATATATTGGATGAGAGCCCACCTCAATGGCAATGACCCTGCCTCCAAATGCAGTCACAGTCTGAGATACTGGTGGTAGGACTTCATCTATGAATCCGTGCATAACACGATTCACAATAGCAGTTAAACCACCTAAGATAAGGTGGTCAGAAAAGTCGCGGAGGAAGTGAGTTGAGATCTGAGAAGAAACTGTCCTGAGAAGAGCCAGAGGCAGGTGTTGGGCATGGGAATGACCGGGGAATAACCCTCAGTGGGAAGGCCCGTGTGTGTGAGAAGAGTAGCCGGGGTGCTTGTGGGAAAGAAGAAAGGCATAAGCTGGAGATGTCACAAAACCAGAACTTGAGCCTTGTTGGCCAACTGTGAAGAGTGTAGTCATTTGCCCTTCTTTATGGAGGATGTTTCAGGTGCCTGAAACTGCAGATAGCACTAATTCTCTATATACTATTTTCTCCTTACCTTTTCATTTAATGGAAGCACTTTACATCTTTTCTTTGATTTATCCAAATTGCAAGATGTGCCTAAGGCCATTATTAAGTAAAAATAAGGGTTACTGGAACACAAGTACTGAGATACCAGGACAGTTAATTTGGTAACTGAAATGGCTGTTAAGTAAATAAAGGGCAGGTAGTTTATACAGCATGGATACATGGATATATCATAGGTGGGTGGAGCACGCTGGGAAAGATTTCATCACATAACTCACAATGGTGTGTAGTTTCATATTTATGAATTATTTCTGGAATTTTCCATTTCAAATTGTTGAACCGCAGGTAACTAAAAGCATGGGAAGTAAAACCACAGATAAGGATGGGGGGTACTGTAGGAAGTCAGTGGAACATTTCACTTAGAGGAATTACATGTTAATTTCATTTTTAAAAACTGTCTTACTTTTTCTGCTGCTGTAACAAAATACTGTACGCCAGGTATTTTGAACAACAGATCATTTCTCACAGTTCTGGAAGTCTACAATCTAGTTGCCAGGAGATTCAGTGTTTGGGGAGGACTAGCTTCCTGACTGGTAGATGGTACCCTGTCCCTGTGTCCACATTTGGTGGAAGGAATTAGCTAGCTTTCTGTGATCTCCTATGTAGCTCTGCTAATAACATTCCTGGGGGCTCTCCCCTCATTCTCTAATAACCTTCCAAAGGTCCTACCTGCAAATACTATCATGTTGAGGTTTAGGATTTCAAATATGTATTCAGGAGGGTCACAAACATTCAGACCACACATTTACAGACTGCCTACTAAAAGCAATGCGCCTAGTGCAGAGTGGGTCACAAGGCTCCTGTTAGTCAGTGTTTTGTCTTTGTGACCAAAATACCTTTTAAGAACATCTTTGAAGAGGAAAAGTTATTTTGGGCTCACTGTTTTAGAAGCCATAGTCCTCCAACTCTATTGCTCCAAGCTTGTGAGGCAGAACATCATGGCAGTGTAACACAGGAAAGGGCTGCTCAGCTCATGGCAGCCAGGAAAGAGGGTGGGTGGGGAGGGAGAGAATGTACACTAGGAGCCAGGGACAAGATATAATCTCCAAGAGCATGCTTCCAGTGACCTACTTCACTCAGCCGTGTCCCACCTGCCTACAGTTACCACCACTAATCCATTCAAATCATTAACCCACCGAATGGCTTAATCCACTAACGTCTCTCATAATCTAATCATTTCCCTTCTGAACATTCCTGCATTGTCATATGAGCCTTTGGGGTGGCAGGGGGTACATCTCATATCCAAACCTTAACAAGACTTTCCTA
Organism: Sciurus vulgaris; assembly: GCF_902686455.1. Taxonomy (NCBI): domain Eukaryota; kingdom Metazoa; phylum Chordata; class Mammalia; order Rodentia; family Sciuridae; genus Sciurus; species Sciurus vulgaris. Next base: position 23,159,905 of record NC_136476.1, on the reverse strand, counting down.
AAATCTAACTCAGACCTATTTTTTCTGTATTTTACCATCATGGACTTCTTGCTGCTCTCTTGAAGCTTGCTCCTACAGCATTTTGTCTGTTTTTCCACCCACCTCTAGACCTTGACCATTGTTATTTATTCTGTCTGGATTTCCATAGGCATCGACTCTACACATTGCACTCCTATTTATACTTGTCTTTTATTATGCCACACTGTATTGCATTTCTTCATTTACATGCCCGTTATTGGGCAAGCTTCCTGAGGACAAGAACTCCGTTTCATTTATCTTCATGTGCTGCAATCCAGCCTGTAGAAATCCAACACATGTTTATTAAATAAATGACTAAATGAAGTAAGGCCTACTAAGAACTCAGATAGCAGAGTAAGTAGAAAAAATTAGGGATTTTTTAGGCACATCATTCTGATTGCAATCCCAAATAACTTTACCGCTAGGCATTATTGCATAATTTGAATCTCCATTCCTTCACTAGTAAAATTAGCCTAATAATTCATGCCTTTTTAAAAATAAATAATTTAGGAAACTTCTGTGAATGCACCTCACCCCATGGCCTGGCACATACTAGATGCTCAATAAAATAGTCCTTTCTTTCTCTTCCCCTCATCTTCAGAAAGCCTTTTATTTTGCACGGGGTAAAAGAGCACATGAAGAGTCATGAAAACTCTGAATTGAACAGTTGTTCACTTAAGGGGTTGGTGGTTGCATATGGCAGACATTTACCTCTGAAATGTGTTTCCAGGGAGCTGAGAGAATGGAAGGCAATGTTGCAACATTCTGGTGGAAAATCCAGACTTTGGATGATGGGAGGAGTTAAGCTTTCCATTAGCAATCAACTCTTTATAAAGTACTTTAAGAGTGTAACATTTGCTACCACAGAATTCCCGCACAAAAGGTCTGATTCATTAACCATGATAATCCCTTTGTTTGGGACCTTATTTCCCATTCCCAAGAGGCTGCCTGATTTGTAACATGGGCACTTCAGGCAGAACATTTTGCACAGTCTTGCAACATCTACGGTGTGAGTCTTTGTGTGGACCTGAGAGGATGATGTAAATGCTTAATTTTTAAGACAAAAGGAGAAAACATTCAGAAGCTGTATCCTTTGAGCATCTGAGCCAGACTGGGAATATGAATTAAAGAAACCACCAAGAATTCTATCTTTGTCTGTTTTTCAGAGTTGTGGTATAAGTATGTGCCAAATAGCAACGTTTTAAATATGGCTTCTATTTAAAAATCACTGTTCTCTAATGTTGCCTCTGGGGTGAGGATCTAATTTTCTATGTCAGTACTGCCCTGGTGGTATATCCTTAGGGCTGCTTGATAAGTCCCTTGGTTGACATGTCTGCAGTATGCAAATTCCATCTCCTGGTTCATCTTGCAACTCCCTGTAGTTTGAGTCTTTGTTCTCATGCACGCACAGTCACGGTGCCTTCTCCTCAATATCTCAACTTTTAAAATCATCTTCTAAATGTGCTAATTATAAAGGTGAAAGCAAAGACATTAATTGGCTAGGCAGCCAAACAGGGGAAGTGTTCTTCAATCCAAATACATTGATTACTGCATAAACAAGAACAGGTTTAATGTGTAGGCAGTGTAAAACACTCTCAGGAAAGGGCTCCAGACTCGCTGTTTGATGATTATTTTATCCTGCTTTTCCATTTGACACCCCTAGGCCACACCTTCAAAGAAGGAACAGATATATAGATATGGCTTAACTTTGAGACTTTCTACCCATTCCGCTGCACAGTGGGAGGCAGGGGGCTTAGAGGCCTAGTAAAGATTCTTCAGGTTTTAGCTCCAACTGCTACGTCATGCTGTGAGTTCCAGGGCAAGTTCTTGAGGACAGAGTTCTTAGATGATTTGCCCGGGAAGATGCAGGGATTTAATCAGCTCCTGGCTGCAAGTGTAGATTTTTCTTGTCATTGATGTGCCTGAGAGTCGAGGCACAAGCCTGCTCTTTGGGGGGAGCTCTCATCATTTCATTGAAGCTGCAGAAGAAAAAGCCAGATAAAGACTAAATATCCGAAGTCATTAAAGTCTGGACTGCTTTCTCCCATACAAGGCTTTTTCTGTAATAGAATTATTGTTGGGGAATTTTTCGAAGTTGGCTCAAGGAAGAAGCTACTTGGGAAATGAAAAGAGGAAAAACTACAACTGGTCCATGGAATCAAAAGGAAAACAAAAGCCCTCCATGTAATGTCTTTTGGTTCACCCTAAAGCTGGGACTTAGATCCAGGGTGTTGTTACTTAAGAATGGGCTGAGAATCCGAATGATGTCTCCAAGCCCTTTGGCTTTCTGGGAAAAGCCTTTATTTGACAGGCCAAAAATATTCTGCTTGGGGGTTGAGTCTCCACAGAATTAGACAAAGGCCATCAGAGCCTGTTCCATGGTGATCTGAAGGCTTCTGTCCAGGACATTTCTGTTGATCTGGATACCATCTATAGTCTCGAATCTACGGTGCTTGCTTGTAACATTTTAATAGCCAGCCTGGATTTTTGGCAGGCTTTTATTTAGTTTATTTTTCTCTAAGCTTGAGACTTAAGGAATTGAAATTTGAGAGCATTGCTGTGTCTTGGAACTTAGTATTGAAAAGGCTATCGGAGGTGTTTTGTTTTTTTCTTTCTACTGGTTCATTGAAGAATGGAATTTAATTTTCATAAATGTCCATTGGGTAATGTTCCCACACAAGTTTTTTTTTTTTTTTTTCCATGCATAGTGTAAGCAGGTTCTATCAGAGTTGAAGTTTTTTTTTCTTTTCTTCTTCTTTTCCTCCCCACCTCCACCCCACCCCCCGATTCCATAGAAGATAATTTGTAGTAGGAAATATTGAGGGGTGGGGAACAGTCTTCACTATGTTCCTAGCCACTTGCTTGCATGCCAGTGCTGATTACTTCACTCAAGTTCCCCAGTCTTTTCTATCCCTGCCATTAAAGGGAAACTTCTTTCGCTAATTATAACAACACCTTTCTGCCCCTGGATTTTCGCCTCTTTACGCTTTTTAAACCTTCCTCACCAAACTCAATGTGAGGATTTCTGAAGAGCTCAAGATATTATTCAATCACCAGGTGAGCAGTCTACCCTTAACTATAGACGATCAGTTGGTTTTCCCTATGACTTTTGAATCTCTAAGTGCTGCAAGGAAATATTAATCTGACATTTTGGTGCTTTTTGTGTTTAACTCCTCACATCCCTGTTTAGGTAAAGATCTGTTCTATGATCCTGGAAGCATGTTGGTATTTCCTGACCCAACCACTGCTCATTGTCCCACTTTCCTTGGTATGATGCTTTCACTGTGTAAATATCTTGTACTTGTCCCCGGGTGTCACAGAGGCCTCTTGAAGCAAGCCATTCTCAGTGGCAGAAATTTCTTCTCAAGCACCAGGACACCTCCATCCTGCTTTCCACGGAATTCGAGTTCAGGGTTTGTTTAAATAAGTAAACAAATAGAACCTGTCTGTAGCTGAGTTCAGAAACCTTGGTTGATCTGCTTCCTTTGTCCCTTTAAGCAGGAAATGACCTTCAACTTTGAATTTAAAACCTGAAAAAGATGGGCGGAACACATGCCTCTTACAGGATGTATGTAGTACCTGAGGATGAAGGACAACTCTCACTCACTGTCCTCACTGGCTACCACCTCCCAAGGCTGTGTTTGTAGACTCTCCCTAGGGCCAGCTGTTCCTGGGCCCTTTTCCTTTGACACTGTGGCCCACTTAAGCCATGTGCACTTTCTCCCCGTTACCACCCCCACAGCCTGTCCCCTATCCCCTCCAGGTCCTGAATTCTCTTGCTTTTGCTGAACTTCTGCTCACCAGGTGGGTCCTTTTGAGCTTTCACATCCCTCTTTTATTTATTTATTTTTATCCACAGGCTTATTCCATGTGCACCATTGTCTGAATTGTCATGAATTTTGGACTTAATTCCGGATCGTCAAAGGCATGTTTTCAGCTGAACAAACCAAATGAACTAAAAAGCTTCAGCCCTTTTTTACTTTATTCTCATTACCCATCCCAGCAGGGAGGATGAGTAAAGAATGCATCCTCTGGATCCTGAAAGAATTTCTAATATTCGTCCTTTCTCCATAAGATACAGAGCTTAATCCTTGCTTTAGACATTTTCCTTTTTTTCTAAATAAACAGGGCCTAATTGGAAAAAGCTGAGAGAGCTAAGCAGAAAAGAATAGAAAACATTTACTGAGCTTGGAAGTGCATATTGAATGCTGCAGGAAATTTGCATATGGATTACTTGATGAAAAAAAATAGAAACATTCTCAGCCCATTAGTTACTGTGATGGACTCCCACTGACTAAAATCCAAGTACTTTTGCCTTGTTTTCTCCAACTGTTCTTTTCTGTAATCATTTCTCTTTGACCACAGGGCAGCTGTTCTGTTACTGCACTTTGTACTAAGGAAAGACAAAATAAGGAATGTAGCTGTACCTAGATTGTGAGCAGGCTACCTCTGATTTGATCCACCAGCATTGTACCATTATTTCTAAAAGGGTTGCTTCTTCATCAGAGGAGCTTCAGAGCCAGAATTTTAGCCCTACAGGTGTGTTAAATGGCAATCCCTCATTGATTCCTCCCTGGTGCCTCAGTTTCTCCAAATGCAAAATGAAGGGTAATGTTTAGCAGCACTAACGCAGATCAGGGACTCAATGAATATTTATAAAAGTAAATCAAGTCCCTGGAATATAAAATCCCACAGAAATTCAAAGCATAATTAAGGTAGGGAGAACAGATTAGTGTTAAATATATGTGTGAAACACATTTTATATTTCCTTCCAACAAAGGCTGAATTTAATTTACTCCAAGTGAGGGGGAGAAAATGAAAAAAGTGGTATTGTGAATTAGGATTCTAAATTTGGATTTTGATATGTTGATTGGTGTGCTACAGACATAAAGCAACATGTTGACGTTTTCAGCAAGTGCATGCGTGTGTGTATGCATGTGTGTGTCTGTGGAAGTGAAGTGGAGATATATATATCAAATCTAATTACCATTGGCATTATTCCTCCAGGAGAGTCAACAGCAAGTACTTGCAAAATAATTGTTATCAGAAAGATATTTTAAACTACTTTGAATCTATACAAAAGACATTAAACATGGATCAGCTCTTTGCATTGTGGTATGAGGCAAAACCATTTGTACATGGAAGTATTCAGACATTGCCTGCAGAAAACATCTATATCACTGTGCCATTGTTTTAGGGTATAACTCAAACTGTCACGTTACAAAGGAATCATTGAGTATTAAGAGAAGCAGAAGTCAATGTGTAAACATCAAAATATCAATATCCATCAGTCCATTTCAGGTTATCCACAAAGGCTTGGAAGCTGTTAGAAAGATCTGTGTAATATTGATCATGTAAATGGTAAGAAATACTAATAGATGAAGAGGAACCCTTGGTATTATCAATTTCTAAGTGCTGCATAAGCAATTTTTTCCAAAGGGTGAGGAAATATATATACACAAACATTTTTATCAAAAACTATGTCCCGTAAAAATCCAAGTTCACCTATTTTTTCCTGATCAAATCTCTTAAAGTATGTGAATCTTTCATTGGAATAATATAGGAATGGCTAAACCTTCTGGAGAGAGGTAAAATTCACCAGAGAATTTGTGTGAAGGGAGAACCCCAAGTCCCAGAGAAAATCAAGAAATGGTGACCCCTTATCCAAGAAGACCTTTATATGAACATTTGTGTTATCAGCTTTGCATCCCTGTGACCAAAATAACAGACAAGAACAACTTAAAGGTGGAGAAGTTGATTTTGACTCAGGGTTCCAGAGGTTTAGTACATGGCCAACCAAGTCCTTTCCTCTGGGTCCCAAGGTGAGAGGGAACATCATGGCAGAAGGGCATGGTAGAAGAATGCTGCTCCATTCATGGCAGCCCAGAGGAAGGCAGGGGTGGCGGGGTAGACTACAATGAAGAAGGACCCTTGTGGGCACCCCCTAGTGGCCACCTCCTCCAGCCACCCACCACCTGACTACAGTTGTCAACCAATCTTTTCTAACTAGGATGGACTGCTTAGGTTATAGCTCTCACAATCCAATAATTTCACCTCTGAACATTCCTGTTTTAACACAGGAGCTTTGGGGGAGCACCTCATTCCAAACCATATATAAATCAGCAATCACTTAGGCAATAATTACAATATGATTTTTTAAAAATGCAAACTAAGTAAGATCCACCTGGGGAAAACACTGAGTTTGTGTTGTCAGTCAGATCTTGTAGGACCTTACCATTACAAATATGTGACCTGAGGACAGGTAGCATCCCCATCCAATGGGAGGTTTTTAGAAATATAGAATCCAGGACCCACCTAGTCTTCTTGCTCCACCAGAGTCTGCCTTATAAAAAGCTCTTGAGGAGGTCCTAAATTACCAGTTGGTGTATTACTGCTTCAGGTCTCATGCACTGTCTCCTCACAATAATTTCTTGATAAAGTCTCAGTAGTTGACTTTTGATCATTGAATAAATGATGATCCAGAGAATGACTTTGACATTTGGATAATCTGACCCATTATTATCCCATCAGTCCCAGGTTTAGTAATGTTTATTCATTGAGTGTATGGCAGGTGGAGGCCCTATACTATACTCTGGAAACAGGGACAGACAAGATTGATTTTGAACCCAGAAGATAGTGATTAAGCAGATGATTATTTAATGGCAGGGGGATAGAGAATTAGAAAGGGAAAATTTTACACTGTGCAGAGAAAGTACAATTTGGGTGAGCCTGATCAGGTTTGGTGTGGAAAATCAGTGTGTGCCAGTTAGCCCCTGAGTGGTGCTATTCTGTGCAGGCTTCTGGTTCAAAGGTGCAACATGAAGGCAAAAGGGCTGGGAGGTTGATTACCATTTCCTGGTAGAAAGGTGCAAAAGAAGGAAGCCAATGGAAACTAACTTTTCCCCCAAAACGAATGTTTTTATTGACCATATGATTTTATTTTTGAGGTATCAAAAGCTTACATGTTTTGCCCAAATCAAAAAAATAATAAACACCACAAGTCCAGGGAACATGCAAACAAAAGCTCTAAATTGGGATTGTTTCCTGGTGCCTTTTTGATTGTCATTCAGCAAATTCTCTTGGTCTGAGTGGGCCTGTGGCTAGGCAGGTTCTGGTTTCCTCTCTCTCTCACCATGGTTGTCTTCAAGCTGGGTCAGAGAGGTAGTGATCAGACAGGTACAGAATCTACCTTGACTGTTTTTAGCTAACCTCAGATTATTCCAAAGGGCAGGTGAAGGTCCCCCACCCCCATATACAGGCTTTTCACTCTCTTTCTCCCTTTCCTTCTTTTTCCTGTTGAGATTGCTTTTCCATCTCAGTCATTTCAAGTTTGAATTTGATTTGCATATCTAAACTGCTAATTATACCAATTACTTTCAGTGCTTCTGTGTTCTAAAAAGAAGTCTGAAACTGACCCCTTTCATTAAAGTCAGTGTCAGTTCACTCTGAATTTGGAGCTGTGGAGACAGGTCTTTTTGCATGCTCTCTCCCTCTTTCCTTATAAATATATTTTTAAAAGGCTAGCTGCCAACAACCGTATTTTGGGGATTCTAAATGCTCATGTTTCTGGTCATGTTTTTCTGCAGTCCAGCATACATTCTTTAACTAAATACTACTCTTGAAAGATCAAAAGGAGTACTCCCTGCTTTCATTTTGTTCTTGGCTGTAGCTCATGGATTGCTTTCTTTCTTTTTCTTTTCATTTTTCTTAATTTGCAAAAAGCTTTCTTTCCTTCAGAAGAAAAAGAAGTGGCTCTGTGGATCATGAAGACATCATTAGAGTTCACTAATACAGTATGTTCTGAAGTTGCTTTACTACCACGTCCTTTCAGTATTATTTACCAAGTAGCTGAAATAATTGGGCTTTGAATTTTTAGATTACTCTAAAGCAAGACCTATTGTCACTTGTTGCTGGATGTAATTGCACCGTATGTATTTAGTGAAGCTATTTATTCATCTCCCTGGTGAATAACTTTGTCAAAATGAGTTGAGATATTTCCATGCGTGCAGTTGGAAACTAGAAAAAAATATGCATTTCATGTAGCTTTTAGAATTTATAGAGGACTTCATAAACATTTTTCGTCTTTAGACCTGAGGGCCTGTTCTTTAAGTTCTACTCATCTTTTATTGTTCCCCATTGTTTGTTAGAACAAACTCAGTTTGAATGGGTATAGAGTTGTTCTGAGTGGATTTTAAACCCTAGAAGCATAGTTTTAAAAAGAGAAAGAAAGGGAGAGGCATTTAAATGTGAATAACTTGCATTTTAGTTTTTAATAACTCATTTGTTCATTAATCACCAAGTCTGCTTTGGGAGCATTCTGTGCACATCACTGCATCATGGAAAGGAAAGGCCTGGTCCCCCTAATAATGGCACTCACAGTTCCTTACAGATATGTAAGGTCACATAGATGGGAGACTAAACCTAATGTTGGGGACACAGGATGCCTTCCTAAAAAAGGAGTATTTCAACAACATTCTAATAGATGCATTCAGTTTAACCAGGTAATAGAAGGAAAGCTATTTTCCTCCTACTGGTAAGTGCTTTAGGAGCCAGAGCTGAGGGAGCAGGGGAAGAGGGAGAGGTGAGGACGAGACTGAAGACATCACCCAGAGTCCAAGATATCTCCCCCTCCCCGATCTCCTTGACCTCTTGAGAAGCTGCAAGACCTTGTGAGCAGTGGCAAGACTTTGGGCTTTACCTGAAAACCAGTGAGAAACTTTTAAAAAATTTAACACAGAGCAGTAACTTCATTAGATTTCTAGTTTGCAAAAGATTACTAAAGAATGGACAGGGGCGAGAGTGAATCAGGGAGAGCCATGGGAAGAAGACTGGGTGGAACACTACAAGTAGTATTCACTAAAACACCAGGAGAACAGGAGAAGTGGACTAGGTGGGGGTGATGGTGGCTTCACCCAGGCAGAATCAGATGGAGATGAAGAGAAGTGTTCATGTTTGAAAGGTTCTTGAGGACTTGGAGATGTGGATGTGTGGGAGAAAGAGATAACAAGGATGACTTCCAGGCTTTGGGGTTGCATTTCTGGGTGAGTAGATAGCAGGGAAGGAAAACTCTGTCTTGGGGGAAGAGATCATTGTTAAGTGTTGGAATATGTACTTTGAGGCACCTGTGAGCCATCAGTACAGACACATGGGCAATAGGTCCTGAAGCTCAGAGGAAAGTTCTAGGTCAAATTTAACCATAGATAGCCATTCATCTTCTGATGTGATGTAGGTTGGATTCCTACATTCAAAGATGGGAAACACTAAAATAGTTTTTCCTCTGTCTCAAGGAATTTTTCCTCAATGGAATTGGAAGAGCTACAACATTTAGGCGAATATTTGATTAAGATATTTAAAAAGAAAACATTTACTGAACACCTAAGATATATCAGGCACCTATTAGATTATGGAAACTGCTAAAACATCTTTCTTTACTACATTAGTAAAGTTACTTTGAAGAAAGGCTTAGCTAAGTGTGCATCAAAGAAGGACCAAGTTTTGCTACTACTGGTAAATTGGTAGTAATTTCTCGGACTCATATATTTGGTGAAATGAGGGTTTGTGGTGTAAGCTATTATATTGTTTGTCTGAATGTACAACCATAAGGTTCTTCTAGAATTGCCATGTTCACTCTTTCATGCCAGGTCTCACTGTGCATTTGTTTCTCTGCAGCCTGCGCTTCTGAGTGGTTCACAGATGCATACCACATTTTTTTTTTTTTTCAAATTTGAGAACTATAGTTAGTTAAAAGGAAGATTATGCCAAGAACATAAGGCTCACAGTACTTTCCAGTCATAGCTAATGGCTTAACTCTGCTCAGATTTTGGTGAGAATAATTGGCATGATTTAGGATAGTTGGTCCTAGGAAATTAAAATTAATAGTATTTTTCACTTTGTAAAGAAAATGCAATTGGATTTCCTCCAAGATATCTCCCCCGCCCCCATCTCCTTGACCTCTTGAGAAGTTGTATTCCCTTGGAGTTCTATGGTTAAATAATTGAACCAGAGGTCATGCTTCTAGTTAAGGCTCTGCCACTTACTAGCCATGTGACTTTGGCAGGTCACTTCACCTCTCTAGGCCTCAGTTCCCTACACTTATAAAACAGGGATTAAAAAAAATACTAGGTAATTTGAATACATAATAGATGGTGATGATAATTGAGAATTTATTATGTGCTAAGTACTTTCCTGCCAGGATTGTTGGATTTGTAAGAATGGCAAAGAGATAAAATAAAGGAAGAAACATATTTTGGAAATTACTCATTTTATTCATTCTTTTACTTTTTTGGAGAATATGAAATAAGAGTAACATAAGTTCAATGCTGTGACCAACTACTCTAATTAGACCAATATTCTCAGCAAGTCTAAATTATCTGAGATGGTGAAATACCCACATCCTTTCCCAATTTTACAACTTTAGGAAGAATTTTGCTTAAGTTTATCATTCTTGCGATAAATGGAGTGAGTTCCAGAGAGAGGGAATACAAGTTGCAGTTAAATAGAAGAGCCCAGGGAATTGAGGTTAGAAATTTTAGCCATGGTATTTTCATATGAATTGTTGGAATCAAAACTCAGTGCATGCCTGACAGTGATTGAATATTCTATAGGTCCAAAATCTAAAAGGGCATCATTGAAAAGAGTTACAGCTTCTTGCAGACCATGAGTGAACCAAGGCCTTTCCAAAGGCAGGGACAAAGTGTGAGAGCAATTCCCTCCACACCCAAAGAGGAAAAGCAACAGATACCAATGGAGTACTTTAAAATCAGAGACAGGAAGAAGAGCAGATGGAAGACATGAAGGATTCTCTGGGCACCTGCTATGTGCCAGTCGGGCTTGTGATAGAAAGTCACAGAGAAAGCTCAGCCTTCAAAGTAAAGGAACTGGAGAGGTTGCATTTTGGAAGCAAGTGACTGAGTGATTTTGATGAAACTGTGAGTTGTCAGGAAATATTCTCAACCCTGGGAATGTGGAACTGTAGAGAGGCTTCGATCCGAGACGTTCCCTTTGTATGGAGTTTTAGGCCACTAGGCCTAATGCAAGATTTTGAGTTCCACTATTTTCATATCTGTTTCTTTTTTAAGCAACCAGTTGCAGATGACTTTTAGCAAGAGGTACAGAATTTATATTTAAGCAATGCAGAATGGAAATTGATGGCTTTCTGTTGAGGAAAGCAGTGTCAAGAAAACATCCCTGACACTGTCACCCCCCCGCCTGCCACCCCATCCCAGTGGTGGAAATTTTACATTTGAAAGTGAAAAAGGCTTAAGATATAATTTTTTAATCCCATCTTTCCTGCCCACTTGCATCTCTTCCAAAACTTGTCAGGGCCAGATCTGGAATAGCAAGAGCCATTAAAAATTTGGCATCTTGCACTCCATTTTTTGGAATACACTCAGTGTGGGCCAATTTATGGTAAATTATTCTCTTCGTGTGTGAATTTCCTTTTCTTTCTTGGCAAATTCCTGCTTGCTTCTACACCCCTGCACACAGATCTTAAACACACACATCTATTACAGAATCTGTGTGGGATATGTGTGCAAGTGTTAAAGCGTGTGCCCATAGCTGTCCCCACAAGTGCATATGCACATATTTGCACCTATGTGCAAAGCAAATTGACTTAAACAGTTTGTCTTGGAGGTTTGTGTTGCTGAATGTATGTTAGCATACATTCTGTCTCAACCCGCAAACAGTTTCTCAGTCAAGAGATGACAGAATTCAGCAATCATTTTGGGAAACACCATAGTAAATAAATATATTTCTTAGCTCTGTTAAACCAAGCATGCCAATTCTTAATAAAACTGAAGGCAAGCAGTGGCATTTCTCATCTTTACATTCAAAGACAATTATGGGGCATCTAAGTTCACTGCCAATGGCAAAATTTGCACCGAGGCCTTGCTACAGCCCCTGTACTCTGAACAGAACTCTGTAGTTAAGTGTAGTTATGACCTGGGACTGTCATTGGAACTTCTGCCTCCCATTTGGAAAGGTTGGCTGTAGGATGGTTGACAGAGGTGTGGCATCATGGGACATTGCTTGACCTCCTTTTGGGGCTACTTGACTCAGGGCATTTCAGGGCAAGGTCCCAAAGATCTTTCTTCTTAGCGTGAGAAACTCTGATGAGAGGTTGTTTCCTGGCATATTTGAGAGCATATTAGCTCAACTTTTAAAGGGCAATTTAAAACAGTTTCTTTTCCTTTATGTATGAAGAAGGCACACATTTATATGCCTTGAATTATTACTAATAATGTGTTCCGAATGGATCTGTGTATGTTTAGTTCAAATTTGGAAATGGGTGGGGTAGGAAAACACTCACTTACTTTACCAGTCTTGCTAAGGATTTCTCAGGACATCAATAAAGAGGTTAATCCATCACATCCACAAAAAAGACAACCATATGTTGCTATTAGTATTTTCCCCACATAGTTAGACATTAAAATAATTAAATATACATTTTACAGTAGTCCTATAGGACATTAAAATCCAGCATCTAAAACCCATAAATGTATTTTATAGCTCTTGTGATGTTGACCATTTGATGTCATCATGAGCAGTGACTAGCCCTACCTAATTAAAAGGCCTTAATGAGCTTACTACACAAGGAAGTCTAGGAAATCAATATGCTTCTTACAAAGAGTTCATTCTCTCCATTCATTTAGCATTTATTTAGCAAATAATCTATGATCACTTGAGTATATGCCAAGCACTGTACCTAGTGCTGGCAATAAAAAGATTAATAAGAGTCAGTTCCTTGTCCTTATAAAGCTCACAGCCTTGTGAGGGAAACAAACAATCCAATTAACGTGCCTCCATGTGCTGGCAAGGCAGCAGGCAAGGCGTGGTGGGGATGTGTGGGGACCCACGCATTGTGCCTCCATGAAAGCCTATGGGATGGCTTCCCAGAGGAGGTGGCTCCAAGCTAAAGGGTCAGTAGGATGTCACAGCAGAGGGAGTCACACATGGAAATGCGAGAGGTAACAGGAGCATGCTGCTTCGAGAACTGCAGCTGGGATGGAGTGGAGCCCAGGTGGGAGAGTTGGGGGCACAGGAAGAAGGAACAGCCCTGACCACATATGTGCCAAGCCATGGGTCTCTCTTGCGCTTTCTTCTTCTCGCTTCCCTTCTTTAACCTGTAGTCTTTTGCTTTCTTTTTTTTTTTTTCTCCTTGCCTTTCTTTTTTCTTAGTTCTCTTTTACTTTATTGATCCCCATCTGTCTTCTCAAAGTTGAAAATATATCTCTGAGCCAGACTTTCCAGAGGAACTAACGTTTCAGAGAACATTTCAGAGGTTTAAATGCAGTGATTATTGCCTAAAATGCAAAGGACAGTTCCCCCAACTTCTCTCAGTTTCCTTATCTTCCCAATGTTCATCTTGCCTTTGATATGAAGAAAATTGTATTATGGTGTTGGAGTAGGCTGAATGTATGTCAATCTTCTGGATGTACTTGGGATGCAGGAAAGGTAGGATTGAGCCTGCTGTTTCTTCTGGATCAGGCACAGAGCCTAGCTAATTGCTGAATGTGCAGGCATTTCAGGCCACCAGGAGCCAGATGTGCAGGATACATTTTGTGGAGCAAGGAACTGGTCACTTGGAATTATTGACTTGTGCCTTAAGGTTTGAAAGAATTCTTTAATATAGAATGGGGACATATCTGAACATTGCTTTTGTTTACCTTATATATACTTCACATGAGTATTGTGCTTTTGTATGACATGCACAGGGAGTAACTTTTGTGAAGGTAAGAGGCAAAATGGAGTCTCTTCAGCAATTTAAGATATCATGTATTATTCATGACACATCAGTACAATGCTGGGAGACTACAATTGCAAGCAAATAATTATGTCTGCGAGAGGGTGAATAATGAAAAACGGGTTGGCTGGGGGTTGTGTAAACACAACAATTAGTTTTTGTTGTCATTGTTCATTAACACTGATTTCATGCAATCTGTGAAAATATATCCACGACAGCATGCATACATCAGAGGTTGGAATTATACCTGACTGTGTGGTGGTCAGAAACAAAGGTACATAAGAAATTAAATAATTTAATTGTTTTGGGCGTGTTTATGCACAACTAATTACATAGCCATAAAATATATTTGCTCCACTGGCATGTAATCAAAGTGCATTTATTGCGGTCTGTCAACCCCTGAAGCATGCATGCTCTTGTTGGATGCATACTCACAGATTGCATGAAATCAATGCTAACAAACAACAACAGAAACTTATTGTTGTGTTTACACTATTCCCAGACAACCAGTTTTTTATTATTTTCCCCCTCATAGAAATAATAATTTGCTTGAAATTATAGTTTTCTGACATTGTATTGATACAACTGGAATAATATATGATACCTTATATTTGTTGAATAGCTGGAGAGGGCCATGCGATGTGCTTTAAATACCAGCATTGTACTGTGGAGGATTCTCTTTCCAGTTGTGAATATAATGCCCATGATGAGGTTCCTTTTGTGTTCTGCTCCTTTGAATTGTTATAAACCAGACACTTGATGATTTCTTTAAAAATTTAGTATGGTTCAATTGTTGGCACAGAAATAACATATTTTTCTCCATATTTTCAAGTGGCTTCTAAAGACCATCTTCCCATTATCTTTTTTAAGTTGAACCCTCATTTATCTTGATACCTCATTTACAGGACTCTTTTAAGGACCAATTGCTACTCATGACCAAAAATGTTAAAAAAAAAAAGGAATTGCCTTAAACATAAAAAACATGTGTACTGCCCCGTTAGGTGATCTTTCTATTATACAGATTTCTTATTGATTTATAAAACAGAGAAGCATGAAAAGCCAAGATATTGTATTTATGAACTATTTAATAGACTCATGTTGTATAATAGAATAACAAAGGAAAGAATAGTAACTGGCCTCTATTATAGTTTATAAAAACATTATAGGAAAGATTTTATATTAATTCAACAAAATTTTTAATAGTTTCAGAAAATCGAGATAAATGAGTACTGCAGGCCACTTCAGAATACCAGATGAGTGGCAGGTACTAAATTGGCTTACTTGTTGAGGCCAAATGTTATAACCTCTTCTTCCCTCTGGCTACCCCATCCAAACCTAGGGGCAGTCCGACTTTTGAGGGTTATTATAGGAAATGGAAGTATTTGGATACTTGGAGCATTTGGAAACTCAGGCTAAGTGGCAGTGTTTTCCCTGAAGGGAAAGGACTCTCAAATTAACTCAGGATAACTACCAAGACTTTAAATAATTTCCAGTGAGGCCACTGTTACTTGGGGAAGAACCTTTGAAATGTTAGAAAATCAAATATTACCTTTTAGCAACCAAAAGGAAACAGAAGCTCCTGGGTGCCTTGTTCTGTGTGGACAAGAGGGTGATTCAGTTGTGGACATGAGGAAAATCACCAAGTAAGAACATGCAGAGACATGTTTGCTATCCTTCTTGTGCAGTTATTGTCTGAATGAACAAGGAGCAGAAGGAAGTCACTATTACTCAGTGTGATGATGGATTCATGAACTAGATACTTCTTAAAAGCCTCAGAACATTTGAATTATTTTCTTTATTCCCTTTATGTAATACTTTCTACAAACTGATGTGGTAAATATTAAGGTTTGCTGAAGCATCCAATACTAATTAGAATGCACTGGAAACAAAAACTGGAGTGGCACAAGGCCAGCCATATGTCCAAATGCAACTCAGCTGAAGGAGGAAAAAAAAAAAAAAAAAAAAATCACATGGCCCCACTATGCTTGGGCAGTTTTTCTGTTTTGATTCTGTGTCCTTTTATTTTTTTTTTAAACTGACTTTTCTTCTGCCTTTTTTTTTTTTTTTCTGTTATTTTCCCAACCTAAATTGTAAAATCAGATTATACTGTTCTGTACTCTAAAGACAAAGCTGCTCCAGTTTGGTTCATCAAAGGCAAACCCTTTCTTCTTTCATTCTTGCTCTAGTTCTTTTGTTTATTTCCTCCTTTCTAAATCCCACCAAACCATATTTTCAACACAGGGGTCACTAATAATCCTCAGGACCTTGCTTCTCAAAGTATAATCTTTGAACATTCAGCATTTCCAAGGGAGACGATTAGAAATGCAGACTGTCAGGCCCCACACCAGACCTCCTGATCAAAATATGCATTCCAGGAAGACCTGGGGAGGTGATTCATGTGCACATAAAGCTGGGAGCACTTCTCTGGAAGGAAACTTCGAGAAGTAAATGCCAGCGGAACACATGCATGAGATTCTTCACCTCTTTTCAGGTGTATCAGCTGACCCTTGGCTATTCCTTTAGCCATCTCTTTCTGAGTCGCTACAGCAGTCTTTCATTTATACCTTCTGAAGGTATGCACTTGATTCAAGTGGACTTGAATTCTTGGACTGAACTGTTGAAATTACCTTGACTGTATCCAGGGCATTAAAAATGTCTGTTGACCTTTCCATCCATGTTTTTCGTCGCTGCTGTCTTGGGCTGTCTGTGGAGACGTAAGCTAGCGTGTGATTCATCAGTCAATTCTTGCTGCGTATCACAGTGTCAGCCTTCACTAATGGGATTAATTGGTCTTGACTGATAAAATTGTATAAGTGTATACCTCCAAGGGCCATAAACACTGAGCCTTAATTGAAATCAAATGTATATTTTTAAAAAGCATGTCCAGCATCATAGACTCCTTTCTGTTGGGGTTTTGTTGACATTAGCAATGGTAGAGAAACCTCATCAGTAAGGTTTGCTGTTATTACTGCTCTGAATACAAACTTGTGCTTTTCAGTACTTTAAGTAGCTGATTAGAGGAGGGAGTAATAGTCTACTTGATTATTGGTTACACATATGGAATAAATCCTATTTTAATGGTGTCTAATGAGCCTTTCATTTTTAGAACTTTACACAAAAGCCTCTAATAGAAAGGGAAAGTAGTATTTCAGAGGTCATCTTAATGTTACTTAATGTCAGCAATCCATAATCAAACCAATATATAGAGATGCTGATTACAGTCCAGTGTGATTCTTTAAATATGAAATAATTTTCTAAATTAGCAAAATGGTGCAATCTAAGTCTTTAGGTTTGAGGCAACTTAAAATTTCTAATTAAAGTTTGTTATTAAAAACAGCCTCAGAGTTAAAAAGATTTTTCTCAGGGTGAGATTTCACGCAATGCAGTATTTTAAAGTTCTGTCATTTACAGTTTCATGCACTGCTCTCATGTGTGTCTGTAATTCCACTGAAATGTGCAGATGGAGAATTAGGGCTCCCCGTCAGTGCTTTCTCTCAGCAGGAGAATGTGCTGTCCAGTAGAAATGCACGATGTTTTCTTGGTCAGGAGGCCACCGAGGGAACTTGGAGGCATACATATTTTAGAACCAGACATCTGCTGGGTAGCAGATTTAAAAGTTGGGCATTTAAAGAATCTCTAGTAAGAGATTGGTATTCTGGGATTTTTGTCCCATTTGCTGTGTGAATGAAGATAACCCTGCCCAGCCCTGAGATGGAGATATTCTCTTTTTAGTCCTAGGATAGCTGCTACCATGCTCATCCATATGACTCTTTTCCAAATTAGAAGTTGGTGAATCCTCCAAAGCACTTTCCTTTTGTCAAAAGATTGTTATAAGAAAATGGACCGGGGTCCCAGTGTGAGTGGCATCCCCTGTTTCACCCACTCACAATGGGCAACAGAATCTTCTAGAGGGTTTGTTTGCACTCAGATGGCCAGGCCTCACCCCTGGGGCTCTGAGTCTGTCTGGGGAAGGGTCAGAGAATTAATATTTCTGACAAGTCCAAAGGTGGTACTGATGCTGATGCTGATCTGGGAATCATGACTTTGAGCTTCACTACTCAGGGTTCATTAATATATAACCTGCCTGGCCCTATTCATTGACCTTGGTATGAATAAACTTTGAGTTTTGTTCATTTTGTTGTTCTTAGTACCTTATACATTGTGCCATACTTGTAGGATCTAACTTGATATTTGTTGGGGGTTGGTGCTAATTAGATAAAGTTACTAACATGGAGAAAATACATAGCAAAGAACTTAGCATGGATTAAATGCTCAACAAACACCAGATTCCCTTCCCACCACCACTGCCCCACACACTGTTGCCCTGTGTTTTTCTCTTTTATATCCTATTTTTCTCCATTTACCTTCACCTGGGCTCCGAGAGTTTGATTGTGTCTTGTATTTCTCTTATCTTTCTGTATGGGATCTGGTTTTGAGTCTTGGACAGTCTAAGGCTTGGCAATCCAATTATGGCTCACTGGGCTACGGTTTATGTCTCCACAGCCAGTCCAGAAAGGAGAGAACCGGGAATGAAGCTATCACTCAGTCACTGTGTAGGACCTGGTTGGTGGCAATGATAGGAGCCGTCAGTTGACAATTTGGACCTAAGAACTCAGTATAGATCTTGTACCGTAGGAACTTCAATGAGAAATCTTGTGATCAAAGCCAGGGCAACAGTCCTAATGCTCCTTGCTTCCTAAGCTTAGGTGTTCATTTACCAGGTGAGACAGACACACTCATTAAAGATTTTGAAAATGTGAAAATGCTAAGAAGAAGGATAAAAGGCATCTATTTGCCCACCCACCCAAAGAATCCAGTTTTGGTATATTTTGTAACAATCTTTGGTAAGCCTGCATAAGTGTTAGTTTATTTTTAAAGCATTTGCATTTAACTGAACTTATAAGTCTAGGGGTGAAACTGCCTCAGGGAGAGGAAATTCTTATGCTGAATTACAGGGTTGTTCCCATAATGAATGATAATGATTCATTATAAAATTGTTTGCTTTCAAGTTCCATCCAAATGCCATTAGAGAAGCAAACAGCACCTCCTTCCTCTTGCAGAATCCTAAGTGTGACAAGTTCATCCAGGTGTCTGTGATGTGTTGGGTGTTAGGCCCCCCACCAAGCCATTTGTCAATCTTTTAGGTCCTGATTTTACTGGTCTTGGGTCCATGGTTTCAAGTGAATTTCTTCAACAAGAGTGAGTGGGTGGTGTATATTATGAGCCCCTGCACTCATGAATTGCCTTTCTTCTGCCTTTATTTGTACAACTCAGTGAGATTAAACCCTTCACTCTTAATCTGTTCCCCTGAAAATGCTATAATTTTATCAGTAGTCTTCTGCCCTTTTTAACTACAGAGAAGCTACCTGATATCATCTGGATTATCATTATTATTTCAGATACCCTCATGTGTGGTCTTTTTCAGTCTGAATTCTCTTTTCTTCCCTCCGTCCTTGCTATTTAAAAATCATCAGGATGTTCTGAGATGTCATTTATTCTTCACTGATTGGCTGGGAATGCAGCAAGCCCTTTCAAGTTTTTATTACTGCTTTTGTTAATAGCAATAATAGCAATTAGTTGAGCTCTAACTGGACATAAAGGTGGACACTGAACTGGAAAGACCTGGGAAATGCTTGCCTACATAAAGTTTATATCTGATTGTGTGGACAGTTTAGTCTATCACATATCTGGGATCCCCTGTAACCACTCTAAGGTAGAACTAGCCTTGTTTTATCTGATGCTCAAAGACACTTTATTAATCTATTCTAAAGTTGTTCTTCATTTCCTTGCTGGTCCCAGAACAATGCTACTTTCTCTCCAACTAGGAACTGAGGCAGCTGTGGAAGGGAGTAGATCTGGGGCCTACCCAGCTATGGATATGTGTCCCAGAATGGAATCCACCCTACAAAAGAGCCTTGCTAGGAACTGGGCTATAGGCCTGTCCCAAACCACAAGCTCATTTCAGATCTAAGTGTGGTCCACCAGGTGATTGGGTTGTCATTCAGAGAGAACCTTAAAAACAGGTTTGGTCAGCAGACACCTCTTAGCTACCAATTTGGAATTAATTTTGAGATCCCTTTATCCTTAAACAGGAGACCCACTTGAAAACCCACAGACATAAACCCCTCAACTCCTCTCTCCTCTAGCGATATGGCATTATACGTCCTTCACTGCTGAAAAAGTACTTGGCTTCGTCAGCATTCATCTTCCGTTCAGGCTAAATTTATTTTTATGTGAAATAGAAATCAGGAAAACACCAAAATTATTTTAAGCAAAATATCAAAATTGAAATAAACCAACATATGTCTGTGAAACATGTATAACTCTCAATCAAAAATAAGTGTAACTTTCATAAATTTCTTAAAATACTCCAGCATGCAAAATCTGTACCACTTAAATAGATGGAGTTATGACATGTTTGATTATTCTTTCTACTTAGTTCATCCTTTACTTAAAGACAAAAATACCAATCAATCACCAAAACCTGGCCAACTGTAGATCATGCCCTCATGAACAATGTCCTCCACCGTCTATTGTAATAAGTAAGAGAACCAAGGATGTTTGTAGAATCTTAGCAGAAAGACTAAATAAATCCCTACTAATTTGAGTGAAAACCATCCTGATCTGATCTTCATTACTTATACTTTTTCCTCTCTCACTTTCTCCCCTACATTCCCCTCTAAAGAGTAAGGTTTCTGATTGCTTTAAACATATTATGCTTTGTTCTGGGAGGTTTTCTATATTTTGAACTTTCCCTTCCAGAGGGAACTCAAATGGGATTAAAACTGTCAAACTAACATAAATATTCTGGGGCTTAGCACCAAAGGGAGAATTAAAAGATAAATCCCCATCTCACCTTTAGTTTTCATTTATGGGCTTTCCCTAACACATTTTCTTTATTAGATTGTCACTTTAAGGATTAGAATCACTTTGGCCCTCTAATAATAGTAGCTGATATTTTACCCACAGAAGACATTAATGTTACTGTCAATATATGGTATTGACAAACCAATGACACGTTTGTTGAAATATCCAACCTTTCATTTTAATTCTCCTCTTTATGAATTGGATAACAAAATTTCTAAAAAATACAAATAAAAGTTAAGCTCTTTATGTGGGAAACGATTTAGCACTAAATGAGTTGTCTGCTCTTGGTCCTTTCTGAAAGCACTTTAAAATTTTTATCTGGTTAAGCGTGACATCACTCTGCAGGTGATCATGGTCCCTCTTTGGGGAGTTGAAAAAAACCCTAAAGTTTTTTTTTTTTTCTTTTTAGTTAACAAAGTTTCTGATCATATTGATCTAGTGGACATGTGCTTTTTTTCCATCTTAGACTCTTGGATCTCCAATTCTCCCTTTATTCTCATACATCACTCTGACTTTTCTCATTAGTTTATTAGTTGTCAAAAAAAAGTTTCTTCCTTCCCAGTTTCTTCAATTTAGACCAATTTGGAAATGGAAAAGTGTGTTAATTTTTTAATAAATCTTTAAGACACACATTACTGTATTTTTATTAACTGAGCCAGATGGCTCACAGTGAATTTTCTCTGACATAAGTAATCACAGAAATCAGAGACCCAAATCTGGTAGAAAAAGTGGCATGTATATTCAGTAGAAAAGTACACTTTGCATAAACATGTATATTTTTAGACGTAATATTTGCTAGTTTGGATTTCATTTCTTTTTATTGTTTTAGGCTAAATACAAACTAAGGACTCCCCGACCCCATTCCCCAGACTCAAGCATTTAAGTTCCTCAACAACCCCAAATTGTTTTCTCTTTGCAGTTTGAAGGTTGCAAAAAGGCCTTTTCAAGGCTTGAAAATCTGAAGATTCACTTGCGGAGCCACACGGGCGAGAAGCCATATCTGTGCCAGCATCCGGGCTGTCAGAAGGCATTCAGCAACTCCAGTGACCGTGCCAAGCACCAGAGGACACATCTGGACACTGTAAGAACGGCGGGCACTTTCCCACTTCCGGCCCTGGTGTGAGGAAGTGCCACTTTGATAGTGGGATGGTGGAAGAGTTTGCTTTATGGACTGCAGATTACAGGGACATGCCAAGGGTGGCAGTGGAACTTGCAAGAGCACCCAAAGGGGACCTGTGTGGCTATATCAGTTTTTGTAGTTACAGGTTATCCTAATTGTTACAACTTCCCAGGAAGTGTACAAAACAGAAGCAGTTTCTGGGCTGTCCGACAAAAGATTTTAGCCCAGAAGAAAATGACCACTGTGAACAGGGCATTAAAATAAGTATTCAAATATCAAGAACTACCAAAATTGACAACATCTGCTCTTGCTAGAAATATGAGGTGTGGTTTTTGTTTGTTTGTTGACCCTAGTGCTTTTCCTCTTGATGTGAGAACTGGCATGGTTTGAGAATGAATCTGGCCTTTTACTTTAGAAACCACCTGGTATTCAAGCCTTCAAGCAATCTAAAAAGAAACAGCAAATCTCTCCCATGGGTTCAGTCTCATCATGCCGCCTCTGTGTTAATAGCCATATATCCTTTGACACCAACCCTATGAGAGCAGTTGACTTTTATTATTACAGCCTTAACTCCCTTAATGCTGCCACATTTTGCTCATTGAAAAATGTCTTTCCTCTGTAACTCTTGTCTTTTATTTTTCCAATTATGTTGATAGCCCTCCTTTGCATTTCTCAGGCTTTGATGCCACTTTCATTACATTAGACCTGGTAGACCTATGTAATTTTTCTTCACTTAACAAAGCCATCAGGATAAATGTATTATCCACATCACAGATATCTTATCCCACATTCTTGAAAATAATGTATTCATGACAGTACTTTCTCAGTGTTAACATTCTGATGTCTATTATTAAACTACACCAGAGTTTGAATTTTGAAAGTATACTGTTATTTCTACACACCTTCTCATACATATTTAAGATTCTTCTGATGTTATAGTTGACATATTTATTAAATTTTATATTAGTCTCCATTAGTCATATTGATAGAAGTCATTTTAGCTATGTCACATAACCTTTCTAAACAGAATCTCTCTTAATATACATAATTATGATAATCTGCCTGGTAAATATCTGAAATACATTCGAAACAATTAGTATAGGATGGACCCCCTCTGCTCTAGTGGAACTGAATTCTGATTTTAGGGCCAATAGAATAGGATATTAAATGAATAAATGTGGTGAATAGTGGAATTTTTTTAATGTAGAAAAAGGAAAAAAGAATAAATTATGTTAAAATGCCCATTTTGATGTGTCTAAAATGGTCTTGGTTGAATCCAATAAATTTTCCAGTTTGTCATTAAACTTTATCATGGAAGAATGAACATTCATGAGACAAGATTGTCTAGAGAAATTGCTTCTACTCTAGCTAGTTATCTGTAGTTTGAAAGAACTATTGTGAAGATGAGTGTTATAGTTCTACAATACCCTTTTCTGCTTGGTGCTAATTTTAGCTAATCAAACAAAGAGCATTTTCAAAAATCATTTCAGAATTTAAAAATACATATCTCTCTTAAAAACTTGAGGAAAGCTGCCTAACATAATACATTTTTATGATTTTAGTTTCATGCAGTAACTTTTAAAAATCAGCTATTTTTACTTTTATGAAAAAGTATTTTTCAATTGTTTTTTCAAACTACCGTTTTTCCTTTTTGTTTATCATTTTTTTTGCATTTATTCATTTTTCATGTATCATTTTCCAAACTAGCACCTGTTTAAGTATTTACTACGTTTAACAAATTGGGAAGCTCTTCTAAAATCATATAGAAATGAAACAACTTGTTTTAAAAAGCAAACTGTAGTTGCTTAAAGAATTTATGATTTAAATTTAGATCCCTGTTCTCTTTCATTAATTACTCCTTATGCAAATGCTATCAGACTTTTGAATAAGGTCTCTTTCTTCAACTAAGGGGATTCTTACTCAAAGAATGATTTTCCCATCAATATTACTGAGTTCACAATTTTAACCTTGAAAACTTTTATTAATTCATTTTTCTATGTCCTCATTTAAAATCTAAAGCATGGAAAGTAATGATTCAGTACAGATAGAAAATAATACAATATACAGTTTGAAAAAGTGTAGCATACCATTTAAGGCTTAGGTAATTTGAGATCAGATGACCATGATAGCAGGACACTTAGCAAGTCCCTGACATTGCTCTTTTGGCATACCAGTCCTCAAGGTCATCTGGGAGGAATGGTGTGTATTCAGGCTTTCTCCAAGAACATCTCAAAATTAGATACAGAATGACACAACAAATCCAAATCACAGTGGTATCATTTTCTATAAAATATTAATATTCCTAAAGCCTTTTTACATGAAACATCCTGTCACAATCAAAGCATGAGCTTCTTTGGTCATAAGGTAACTTCCAATAAAGCTATTGTCTAGTTGCTTCCCTAATGCCAAGGCAGTGTAGGTAAGACTAGATCAAGAAAGTCATCTCAGGAGAGATTCCTGGTTCAAGAAACCTTTGTTAACATGGTGGAAACTCATTGGTGAGTGACTTTAGCCAATAATTGGTTGGCTCACCAATTTTGTAAAAATTGAGGTATTAAGAGGCTTGTTCGTCGTTAGATTACCTAACATGTAATGCAGTCTCCAGCACATACTAGAAGCACGAGAGCTGCTGGTTGATTCAATCGATCAGTCAAGTTGGTCAGTAATAGATATCAAACTTAGAATTCAAATGGGGTGCACCAAATTAAATTATATATTCATGATTTTGCTTTGTTCTCAGAATCAAAAATGGTGAAAAAAAGTAGCAAATCATAAATATTGCTTCCAGCAAGGCCAATAATATAATCCACGTGAAAGTTGGTCCACAGAATGATAAGCATGCACAGGAAAACAGGAGCATAACATAAACAGGGAAGAATATGGGTTTTTTTGTTAGTAGTATAGCTGGTTTCTAGAGTAAGAATCCTATTTTAGAGACAAGGTTTCAGTTCTCCTTCTTGTATTCACATCATGTAGGTACAGCTTTCATCTCTCACCTGATTAGAACTAAGTAGATCAGTGACAGTTAATACATCTTATAAACATAGTTAATCCTGTGATTTTTTTTCAGTTCTTTGAATAAGCAGAAGGTTTTGATTTATCTTGCAACTGAGGAATCATAGTCTCAAAATCCTGGATAAGAATTTTGTCATTGTAGTAATAGTAGGTGATGATACTGAGACTCGAATGGGTGTGAAGTATTCTCATGCACTCATTCATTCCTAAGTGTTATGTATCAAGCACCAAGGATACAAAAATAAAATAGAACCTAGACTCAGGCTCCAACACTGCACATCTCTCGGGAGCATGTGGAATTGGAATAGCCTGAATTCTCGTTCCCATCGCGCTCAGCCAAAGACTTGTTCACTTAATGCAGGCTCAACACCAGGACCCCTCTGCAACTAATAATATTAATGTTCCTCTGGCTGATTTTTCACATGTCTGTTGTTTGAAACCTACTGTCTCTTACTCACTTTACACTAATTTTCCCTTCTTCATTCTCTCCCTCTCTCTTTCTGAATCAGGTTTCTTCTGAAACATACCCAGTTTTTTCTGGACTTTTCTACAGCTTCTTTACCTGAACCCTTAAAGAATATGTGTTTACTAGTTTCTGACAGTACCAAAGATTGTTCTCAGGGAAACATAACTGTAAGTATGACTGGAGATGCTTACTAATAATTTCCACACTGAAAAATGCCACAAGAGGTTTTGTGGTTAGCGTACTACCTAAAGCAGTTTCTTAAAAGCCATCAAGGATAGGACATCTCTTTGTTTCTAACTTTGCATCTTTACTATGATGCAAAGTTCCTGGACTTTCTAATTAAAATGCATGAGTATTACCCAGCATTCTGCATCAATCAGTTGGTAACAGTTTATGCTCTGAATAATCTTTGAGCAAAACCTTCCTCAGTTACCTTTATGATTTAACCACAGCTGTTTCTTTCTTTCTTTCTTTATTTAGAAACCTTATGCTTGTCAAATTCCAGGATGTACCAAACGCTACACAGACCCAAGTTCCCTAAGAAAGCATGTGAAGGCACATTCTTCCAAAGATCAACAAGCAAGGAAAAAGGTAATTTTTAAAGAGAATTTTCAAGCCAGAAAAAGCATATTTAAATGACTCTTATAGTACTTGGAGCTTCTGCAGGGCATTGGAAATTTTTATACTTCTTAACATGCTTAAATTTTAACATGTAATTTTTTTGAAGAGGGAAGTCTTCCATGAAGTAATAGCAAGGCTATGGTTTGCAAAGCTGATAGAGCCAGATAAGAATTTCTGGAGAAGACTTGAATAATAGGAATCAGAGAAAATTAGTGAAACACATCTAAGCCAGTAAGTAACAACAGGCTTTTGTGGAAATTAAGTCTAAATGGCTAAAGAAAACCCAACTGGGAACAACAACAACAATAATAAAAACCCTTTCTGAAGAGATATGTTTTTTCCATAAAATATCATTTGGCTAAAATCATTGTAGCTCTAATAAAAAATGGTAGATGAATCTCTAGGAGAAGAGAACATTCCTCATGTTAAGTTTAGAAAACTTCTTGATGACAATCTGAAAAAGAAATTGAACTTCAAGTCACTTTGACATCATTGAAGGATTGATGCAATTTGCAAAGTTTGTAAAAATCATAGTATCTCAGATGTGGAACAAATGTTAAAGATCAGGCAGCCAGTCCCTGACCTGCTTTTCTGATCTCATGCAGTGCCACACGTTGTTGGCACTCGGATTCAAAACCACTGGAGACAGGGAACTGACTTTCATGGTGTTTCCTAGTAACTGAGTTTTAAATTTTTTGAACAAACTAGTATCCTCTATCTATGGCAGAAAGCATGTTGAACTACCTTGACTTTTTGAGTATTTCATTTGTATGGAGATGGATACCTGATTCACTTAAGGGCCCTTTATAACAAAGTTAAGGACATTTTAAGACTCAACTTATTTCAAGTGATTGAACCCCATGGCAAAGGTTTTCAGTACTGTGGCTTCTAGTTAGAAATCTTGCATTCATTCTCTCATGGCTTATAGGAATTTAACACGTGATGTTTAGAAATGTTCTGTAGTCTTTTTGTAACGTGAATTTTTTTTCTCCCTTGAGAGGTATTAGTACAATGCCAACCAAGGTCTCATACATGGAAAGAACTTGACCTCATCCCTGTGAATTAGAAAAATATTCAGCTAGGATGATTTGACAGATGCACTTAATCTCATAAAATCCCAATCCTGTAAATAAATTTTTTAAATTATTTATTTTTTCCTAGAAATATATTTAAATTTCTTTAATTGTAACCAGTAAATTGATATCTATGATCACTTGGCATGGTTTGGATATGTTCTTGAATTTTAGAAAAACAAACTACTAAGTACATTAAAAATATAAATAGAATTGTAAGGATGATGCTTAATTTTAAAATAACACATTATTGTTGAATACTGTTAAGTACTTTTAGTAGGGTCACTGTCATTTTTCGTCATGATCTAGGTTCACTTTACAAATTTGAAGTAATAAATTGCATTTGTTTAAAAAAAAAAAAAAGAAAGAAAGAAGCCCTCCTAGAAGAGAGGATTTTTACTCTAAGCCTGACATTGTCTGCCTTCAGTTTGTCCCAAATGTGTGAGACTTCCCTTGTAATACCAAATTTATCAGTAAGATTGGAAAGCACCTGTGTAGAATGTAACATGATCATCATGAACAGTGCAAGGACATTAGTTCCATATCTAAACAAATAAGCAATATGATGTTCAATTTAAGAAGGTAACATTAGGTACAGGTACAGAAATATAGCATGGGATATTTTCAGAGATTGTTGATGGTTTTTATTGTTCAAATATGGTATGTTTCAGCCTCTTAATAATGGAAGATTAGTCTTGATTGTGTGACAAATTCTTGAAACACTAATTGAAAAAAGAAAAACAGACCTTGAGAGTACAAAATAAAATTTTATTGACAAATGAATTGGCAACCTTCAATAAGCAATCTAGATAACAGGGGTATACTTTGAAGTAATATTATCATCTCATGTCAAAAATCATGGTTCTTAATTTTTTTATATAAAGTGAGATGTTATCTTTCAAATGCTTTAGCTTTTGATGTTTACTGTTTTCTACAAGTGGTTGAACTGGCTTTGGTAGACTTCCATTGCCCAGACCTAAGTGACAAGTTTACAGTGTTTATTTTTCAAATTTTAACGTGCCTTTTTATTTAAAAAGTGTTTATGAATCTGTGATGGATTAATTTGTGCAATCAAATGATGAAAGTTGCTCCATCCAACAAAAAGAGGAAATATCCTCCCAGGAGAAAAAGTTGCTAATAAACCTGAAATCAGTCAATCCACATTTCTAAATCTTGCACTGATATACTAGTGTGTTATATTTACATGGTACAACGTTGTTACTAGACCTTGGAGAGATTCTAATTGCTCACTCACATCAGGACTTGGTATTTGAAATATTTCCTGGCAGTAATCATAAAAAAAGGAAAGAAACAATAAACCTTTTAAGGCAGAATTAAGATTATTTACGACTTTAATTAAAAATTGAAAACTGGCATCATTTCAAAAAAGCCTTTACAAAAATGTGAATTCATCAAAAATAACCATAAAAATTCCAAGGTGATAAAGGCACAGTGGAGTAATGGTCCCAGCCCTAGGGAATTGTTTTGTTGAAAAGAATAAAACTCTTTTCTGTCACACCCTGTTAGTCATGGACTTGTTTAATATACCCTGCCTGCCTGCCTGCCTCTAATCCTCTTTTTAACCTCCCCTAGACACTAAATGACATTATTTTGGTCTTAACTTTGCCGGCTTTATGTGGCCCTGCTCTGAAATCAGGGCCAGAGACAAAGCACTTGTAGCATAAGATTAATCTATATCAGGAGAGTTCGAGAACTCTTAAGTGATATCTTAGCCATGGGCATGTGGCCCTTTCCCACACTTGATAGAACCTACTGAAAACCTAGAAACTCAGCTAAACATTATTCAAGCTATAGAAAGAAAGAAGATGATGGAAAAGAGAAACTCTCCTGCAAAAGAATTGGGATAATTTGACTCATTGCATGCAAAGAGTAACTTTTCTCTTTGCATAAATCATGCACACCCACACATCCGATCAGCCAGTGTACAGACTTCTTCCACTGAATGCACTTTGCAGTTTTCAAGTCCCTTGAAACAGTCCTACACAGATAAATGGGTAGCAAAAGACTTAAGTCACCAGCAATGGTCTCCACTGAGAATAAAATTTAGCCTATAGAGCAAAGGCAGAACCCGTCCCTCAATTCTGTCTGATAATGAGTGAGTGAAATAAGAGAAAACTAAGGCAATAAGCCACTTGGAATTTTCCTCAAGGCTGTGAGCTTTATCAGAAATTTTCATTTTCACCTTGGAAGTGTCTTAAGAGGGGAGTTACCTTCAACACTAGCCTGTTATCAAAATGGACTTTTTAAAAAGTGAACGCAAGGAATGCCTAACCAAAAGTTAGAGGTGATAGAAATCTTTCATCCATTCTACACTTCCACAAAGATTCCAAACTTTAGGTGTGATTTGTCAAATGTTTGTTACACATTGACCTTTGGTTTGCCATGGTTGATGACTTTTCATTTTTATGACTTCAATACAGGCTGTTATAAATCAAGTGTAGCATTTGAAATGTGTGTGAATGCAGCATGTATTTATATTCCTGTTTAGAGGACAGCTATACAACTTTCTGGCTAAGTTGGAGCAGCTTATTTGATGCAGCTTTCTTCATGTAGAACTGGCAATTCTTTGGAATCTGTTCAGAGCCAACACCTCTCTCTATCTATTTAAGACTATAAACAATGTCATCAAGTACCACATAGGTTCACCTTGCTTTGTGAAAAGCTATGTGAAAATAAATATTTTCCACTGAATCAAAGCATGTATTAAAAGGACTAATGAGGTTCACTTTTTCTATCAGTTGTTTTCTGTCATGGTCTATATGGCAGGTAGCACTCACGAGTGAGATATACAATCAAATGTCTTAATGGATTTTGCAGTGCCTTTTCACTTTTCTTTCTTGTTTCTGCTCAGAAATAAATTATACCACTCCTGCTGGTAGCAGAACATTAGTAATAGGCACATATCACAGACATATCATCTCAGGATGAACTAGCCCACCCCTTCCTCTCACATTTACAAAATTATATGGAGTGCAAGTAAGTGAAAAGCAGGCTATTGTAGGGATGATGTTCAAGCAGCACAACGTTCTTAAAAAAAAAAAAAAAAAAAATGAGTCACGGAGTTCCGTACTTTTAACAGTTTGCTGGTGACAAATTACTTACATCACACTTCAAAATGATGGTGACACATACCTAGAAATCCGAGTGCCTGAGTTCAGAGGAACTTATTTCAAGAAAAGCACAGGAAGATGCTTTTGTGAAACAAATATTTTTCAGTAAAAATGGTGATGCTAATAAATAATTACATTTAAATGAAAGGAATAATCTCAAATTTAACCCTAGGTCAAAAATAGTGATTTGGACTTGAAACCAGTTGCCTGGAGGTTTGCATTTTAAGAAGGCCCAATATAAGTCCAGCTTTGCTTTTGAGAGCATTTCGATGCTTCAAGGTAATAGGAGCTATTTTAAAATAGTTAAGAATCCACATTTGGAAAAACTGGGGTAGGTTGTCAATGAGAGTGACCAGTGAATAAGAAGCAGCTTTGAGTTCTTTCTTGAGTCATCAGGAAAACAGTTTCTACCCTTATAAATACAGGAGAATAACACCCACTACCTCTGGGGTGATTGCCTAGAGACTTATTTAGTGTGAAAGTTGTTTCCTAAGGTGTGTCTTTTAGAACATGTTTCATAGGGTGTTATTAGATATTTCTTTTAAAAAGTAATTTATTGTCATATAAGATTAGGAAACACTGAGCTGAGTTAAATGATATTGAGTAGTTTCCTTCCTGCAATAGTTCTCAGAACCTTGGATACACCAATATTCCTTAGGGAAGATAACATTAGGCCTTGCTCAAAATTATTGGACAAGCCAGCTGATTTTTGTCCTCTGGAGCATCTCATCAAGCTACTCCTCTAGTAAATTATTTGAGAAATACAATGTAATAAAGTTTTATTTGGTCCATTCAGTGAATGTTTATTAAGCACCTGCTGTGTGCCAGGCACTGGACTAGACCCACAGATATAAACATGTATGCGACAGACTTGTTTTCTGCCTTCGTAGATCCACAGTCTCTTGGTAAAGTCTAATGATAAAAAGACAGAAAATAAGTCTCCCAAATGCAAGCAAGGAAACCATGAGGGGATTTATATCATTAACAAAGAGGGCTCCATAGAGGGAGATGGTCTGGAAAGGCCTCTTCGAGGTGCTGAGCAGAAACATTGAAAAGGCAACTTTAGAAATGAGAACAATTGTATTGGCTGCAAAAAATTTTAAAGGCATAGATTCAGTCAGAATATTGTACCTTCCTATTGAATTTATTTTAAAAGAGTCTGATACTACTAAGACCAGAGCAATAGATGTCAGGACCATCTTAGCTTGTTTTAATTGTACTTTTCTGCAGCCTGTTCTCCTTAGTTGAGGTGGCACTGGAGTGACAGGATGCTTGCCAGTGAAAAGTGTGGTTTGCATCTCTTAAGAAACACAAGTCAGTTGGTCAACATTTGTGATCCTTTGAGGACACCATACAGATGAGGCCCTATGACAATTTTGAGGGTAACATGGTCTTTCACTCCTGAAGATGACAGTCTAACAAGGGACACAGGAGACCCATGTGTGCAGTAGGGGAAACTTATCAAGTCAATCCCAAGAGTTTGTCCTAGGACATCAGTTCCTTTGTGAATGGTAGAGATTGTTAAGGAATGAGGTCTTAGGTTTTATTATTCAAAAGAATGGAGATCAGTGGGCTTTTATATTGTTCTTGATTACATTTCAATGCTTTGTCATACATAGGAAGGAAGTTTTATTTCTTTTCTCCCTGAAAATTCTTAATTAGGACCAAAAAGAAAAGAAAAATGAGGGTGTTTGGCATAGTTCTGGCCAGCCATTATAAAGAATGGGGACCTGGTAGCAGGTGCTTTAATAAGCAATTAGGGTTATACAGTGCCTAAGCACACCTACCTTATAGAAATAGTTCCTTGATAATTGCTTTTCTGATTGATGGACTGACAGAATCCTTCTAAGTTTCTTACTCCCTTTCTCTTATTAAATTTGGTGCATTTTTAATGAAACTCATTTTGGAATAAAAGCATTTAGCTCAGTCTCTCACCTGCCCAAATATAGTGTCCTAAGATATTGTGATGCAGCTCACCATTGCCCTTCTCTGGTGCCTGCTCTTCTCCACTTCCACAGTGTTCAAGTCCCTTGTGCAATTACTGCTTCCTCTGCTAGTTCTCACTTGTCATCCCTTTTCAGCTTCAGTTGAGCTTTGTCTTTGATATCCCTGGGCAATATTTTTCCATTTGTTTGTATCTTGGCTCTCTGAGCTGTGAAGATTTATTTTCAGGGTGACTTCACTCAAGGGCTTGGATAAACCTAACGCAGAAACTTTTCTTGGTGGATACTGGGCAGGTGGCCGCATCTCAGACCAGTGTTTGGATTGGACATCAGGAGGTATGGGCTTCTTTTGAGCAGTGCCACAAGTGGCTTTGTGACTTAAGTTACAGTCCCCTGGTTTCTCCATTTCTCCATCTTCACAGCTAGCTTGAAAGGCAAACTCAGAGTCCCAGAGATGAAAGAGGAGCTATTTCAGTAGAAAACATTGTTATACCACATATCTGCCATCCACAAAACCTATTGTGACTGACAGTAGACCAGCAGGGTCCTTGGAAATACCTTCCTTCTTGAGAACTTAGTTTTTTTGTAGGTGGAGTCTTCTTTCAGTGATTATGGTAGTCTGTCTTTCTATAAGTCATACGGATGCTGCAAAAGAAGTCCAGACAAAAGGAAAGGAAACTGGGTCCTAAACCAGAGGAAATTAAAATCAAATTTGAATCTGTGATATTTGATTCTATCCAGGGGTCATTCCCTTTGTGTTCATAAACCATAGGGAGCAGTAGTCTTTGTATAGGTGGGTTTTAGGAAGCTCAAGAACTCTCAAAAATGATATGCAAAATGGATTTTCCTGGGGAGAGGATCTATAGATTTCACAGGTTTTCTAAAATTAAGACCCTCTGAACTGAAAGAAATAGAAGACACATTGTGACTTTCTCACTTGGCTTTACTTTCAGTACCCCCTCACCAAGCCTTTGCCCAATTAAGGATATTCTGTGCTTCTATGCCCTGGATGATTGACTTCTACTGGTACAGAATTGCAAATTATTCGAATACTTATTCAACATTTACTATGTGTCTGATATTTTACTAAATGCTTAGATATACAAAAATGGTAAGATATGCTTCTTTCCCTTGAGGCCATCCGAGATGTCAAGGCTGGATTTTGACAAGGGGCTGGCTGATTTTGTAGACTGTGAATTGAAGTATAGAATTGGAACAGACTAGAAGCAATTGTACCAACTAGTGCTGTGTGCACTTTTACACACCCTGATAGAGGTTTGGGCAAAAGTAGTGGCAGTTGGGATGAAAATGAGTGGACAGGGCAACTTGCCTAGCATGTGTGAGGCACTGGGTTCAATTCTCAGCACCACATATGAATAAATAAAATAAAGGTCCACTGACAACTAAAAAAACTTTTTAAAAAAGAAAATAAAATGAGTGGACAGCAGTTGGTGATATATTGAGTGTCAGGGGTGAGACAAAGAGAAAAATAACGATGGCACCAGAGTTCCTAGTTTCTGAGATTGGTTGTCCAGGCACTGAAACTGCATTTCACAGACAAAATCTTTTCTTCCTCAGGGAAACCTCAGTTCTGCTCTTAAGACGTTTGAACTGATTGGATCAGGCCCACCCACATTATCAAAGATAATCTCCTTTACTTCAAAGCCAATCGTTTGAAGATGTTAATCACATCTAAAAATACCTGCACAGCAATACCTGGATTAGAAAATGTTTTGCCGAATAACAGACTATAGGCTGGTT
Source organism: Sciurus vulgaris (assembly GCF_902686455.1). Classification (NCBI taxonomy): domain Eukaryota; kingdom Metazoa; phylum Chordata; class Mammalia; order Rodentia; family Sciuridae; genus Sciurus; species Sciurus vulgaris. The sequence continues at coordinate 23,126,146 of NC_136476.1, read as the reverse complement.
AAGTGCACATTAAACTGACCATCACTGAGGTCTATTGTGTTAAATTTTAACTGAGGTTTCCGTATTTTAAGATGACACTAGCCACAGGTAAATGGAGCATGGGAAATCCCAAAGTGTTCTTTATATTAGTGAACATCGAGTATTATCTAGAAAACGGAAGGAAATTAATTATTTTCCATATACCTGGTCTTATTCTCTTTCATTATAATGTTGACTGTTCAGACCAAGTATATTCAAGACAATTAATTTAAAGACACCATGCTGGGAGAGTGGAAGAATATTATACTTGAAGCAAATAAGTAGATACATAGTATTTGTAACTTATATCTTATATTATAATATCAGAAGATTTATACAATCATACAGTTTATCATAAAATGTTAACTTATAAATCAGTTCTTTGTTCATAGCTTTATATCATATAATGTTTATTAATTCAGTATTATTGTATCATATGAACTGAGATAATGATAGTAAAACATTTAGCATAGTACCTGACACATTATACTAGCCCCACATTAGCTGTTATTATTAGAATTACGTGTTATCTATTAAGGGTTTTTTAAAAGAAGACAAGTGGTTGTTGAAATTTGAGTAAGCTGAAAGAAATCTACTCCAGATTCTTTCATTAATTAATTTTCCCTTTAAAGAGATTTTAGCTTTGGAAAAAAAATTAATGGAAACAGATCATAGTATGGTTATAAGATGATTATATATCTACTTTGCTTTTTGCCTTACACAGAAAAGCATTTGTGGTCATATTTATGTGTTTTAAAATCTCAGCCAGGGCTGGGGATATAGCTCAGTTGGTAGAGTGCCTGCCTCGCAAGCACAAGGCCCTGGGTTCAATCCCCAGCACTGCAAAAAAAATAAATAAATAAATAAAATAAAGTCTCAGCCAGACAATCTAACTGGATGCTATTTTCATCCAGAAATTCCTATGTCTTTGGGTTGGAAGTCCCTGCCATTTGTCAGTTCTTCCGTAGCTGTTGTTACATCAGTGGGAGATGTGTGGGTCTAGATTTCATGCTAAAGAGTCTTGTAGCCATGTTAGACCTGGGTTGTTTTCTGAATTTTTCTTTTCTAAACTGGCAAAAGATTTACCACATTTACTCCCATACTGACTTATCTGGTGGGTTTTTGTTTTGTTTTTGTTTTGCATTTGGACTTCTGAGTCATGGGCCTGGATTCACATCCCTACTTCACTGGTTTTAATGGCATAAGCCTTGATAAATATTTTCATATTTCTGAACCTCATGTTCTCATTTGTAGAATCAGAATAGTATCAGCCACCTTCTCAGATTGTCTTAGTGATTAGGTAGGAAATCTGTGCACAGTGCCTGTTGCAGCCCTGCACGTAGCTGGAGATCTGGCATTGGAGGAGGCAGCAGTAGGCTTTAGGGTGGTGGTGAGGTGTGGGTTATTATTAGAAGGTGTTTTAATGCACAGGAGAAAACTTGCCATCCTCTGTTTCTGCTGAGAAAACTGGATTTAATTAATGGAATAAGAGGTGAAAGTCAGATAAAAGCAAGCATTTTCTAAGGGGAGAAAGAGTTGGGGTTTTGTTGTTGTTGTTGTTTGTTTGTTTGTTTTCCAGCCCCAGCTGGCTTAGCATTCTTGCTTGAGAATTTGGGGGACTTGACTAATAGATCTTTGGGTCTTCTATAGTCACCACTTGAATTGTTTGTCAAGTGGGATCCATCCTCTGTGATTCCAATAGTTTAATAGTGATCGTGGTAATAGCGATAATAGAAAAAGAGTCATGTTTTGCCTACATTTAATACTTTGACCTTTCAAAGTCATGTATATGTTATTTTATTCTTTTGGCCTTTAGACTGAGGATTTTTATTACTACTTCTACTTTCTTCAGTTTGTTCCTGAGGAATGAGAAAGTTTAGAAGGGTAAGGAAGCCAAGTGTGATGGCCAGGGTGGTATGTGCTTTCCTTTGAGCCAAAAGGCCTACAGAATATGTGCCAGAATTAGTTAATACCGCCTAATGCAAAGCCATCCATTAAGTCTTGACACACTGTTTGCAATCTTGGCGTTCCACAAAGCATTTTGGCAAAAGATTATTCTTCCACTCTCAATCTGGAGCCCTTTTTACAAATTCAACAAAGTGTCATGTGACATTTGAAATGCTCCCTGCATCCTCTGTAGAACAGGGACTCACTTGAGTTAACTGTTACAGGACTATGGACGGTAGTTGCCTCACTAAGGCTATTCATTTAACTGGAACAGAAAGTTGTTTTTCTAAGCGGCTTTTCTGGATGGGGGTTTGCTGCCCTGCTCCTCCACAGGGCCAGCTATGGGCACAGCTGCAGTAGAACTCTAGCACATCAGCATTATAAGAGCCCTTACATGCTGCCTTGTCCACCCCTAGTAAGGAAATCACTTTCGAAAATCCCTAAAGATATTAAAAAGCCTCTTCAGGTAATCTTAAGCTTTCTAACTTTCGAGACAGCCTTTGTTGTTGGTGTTATTATTTAGCAAGTCTGATATATCGAGTCAAAACTGACCTTCCTGAACCACCTGCTCCATGCTGGAGTTCTGGCTTCCACAGGCACTGCTGATGTTCAGTAGAGGCTTTGCTGATGCTTGAAGAAACGCTGCAGTCATTCCACAGTTTTCTCTTAGTACCCAGATTCTGGATTTTTTTTAGCATGTGGACCCCATTGTTCTCTGTTTTCCATTTCATTCATACTAGAGAACAAGGTTTCAGCAAGTGACACAGGAGACCTGCAGTGGCATTTGCTGGCAGTGGAGGCAAGCACTGGGGTTGAAAAGGCTGACCAAGGAACTGATATCAAAGGGCCTCCTGTTCCCTGCTCAGATGTTAAACATAGACTGTGGTCAGATCTATGATTCAGAGAGATAATGATGGTGGTAATGTGGAGGTAAATTAGGGATTGAGGGGAGAAGGGGGAAACTAATTTGGTTGGCATATTCCGTTAATCAATATTCTTTAGGTACAGTGGCTCATTTCACTGTGACTACACCCAGCTGCCCTAGCATCAGTTCTAGGTTTCTCAGTCTTTCAAAATGTTATCATGAGAGACTGTTAAATATTCTGTGAATTCTAGGCTCATCCTATGTGCATCCTTCCCCTAAAGGCATCTAAGTAGGAAATGATTCTCTGGTTGTTTTCAGTAACCCAGCCCTAGCTCCAGCTGACTTTCTTCCTTCCTTACTGCTCATAGATTGTGTAATTCTTTCTAGAATCTTTCCAAGCATGAACTTTAAGCTTTCTTCTCTTCCATTTCTTGACTTCATTCGTTACTTGACTTTATTTTGCCTAATTGAAATTTGTAATATGGATATCTCTTTTCTCCATTTTCTGGCCATATATCTTCGTACTTTCTCAAAGCATGCTCTTTTAATCATATTTGTAAGTGTCTTTGGTGGCAGAGTTTGGGTGGACTTAAGACCTTGAATTCCCTGACTAGCTAGGTCTGCCTTCTTGCTGTCTTCTCTCCTGTCCTGGGCTAAAGCCACATTCTCCTCCCCATTCTACCCCCCAGCAGTTATTTTTCCAATATTTCCCTCTAGGCACTTTCCCCATCACAAACCAGGTAACGGAGGAGTTATTATATAATTCATCATGCTCAGAGTCCATCCTCGTTTTAAAATTGCATGTCATTTATTTTTTATAAACAAAGAGTATATATGTACCAGTTCCTTGAAACCAAGACACCTTAGATTGTAACACACCCTGATTTGTGATTTTAAAATGTATCTTAGAATCAATGAATCACAATGGCTTAACACTGGTCTATATCTTCCCATGTATATTTTTTCTTTCATATATAAACATATTATGAGTATCTCTACTTTGATTCTTTTTACTACATAGTATATAGTGAAAATTTTGCTTTTTCAGTAGTTATACTTTTAGTGGCTTCATTTTAAGGATATACTGCATTTCATTTAATCAATCTACTATTTTAGACATTTAGTTGTTTTAAAATTTTACTATTATGGACAATTCTGTGATGTATATTCTAGTGCACAGATCTTAATAAATGTCCTAAAGTAATTAGAATAAGTTTCTAGCAATGTGTTGCTCAAATGACTTCCCAAACCTTTGTAATAATTTACTCAAATCCCTGTTAGGATGATATAAAAATGAAATTTTCTTACATTTTTTAAAATGTGAGGTAAGTGAGCATGTACATGTTAATATGATAGATAAATAACAGATGAATTATTTAAAAAAAATTTTTAGTTGTAGATGGACACAGTACCTTTATTTTATTTATTTATTTTTATGCGGTGCTGAGAATTGAACCTAGTACCTCACACATATTAGGCAAGCACTCTACAACCGAACTACACCCCAGTGCCCCCAGATGAATTATTAATATAAGAAGCTTTTCTTAGATTTCTGGTAAATTTACTTAACTCTTCATTATTTTTAGCCATTTTTACTTCAGTTTTATGAATTGTCTATAATCTTTTATCATTTTTCTGTAAGAATTTTATATTGATTTGGAGTAACTATATATAATGAATATTGAGCAGTTTATTATCATACATATTGCAAATACTCTTAGTAGTTTGCCATCTTTGCAACTTGTTACGTGGAATTTTTATTCATAGATAATTTACTATAGATATATTTTTATAGACTCAGATTTATTTTCCATTTGAAGGCTTCTGTTTTAGAATCATTCTTACAAGAGGCTACCTGTCATCCACCATTTTGATTAAACCTACCTTCCTGTGTTTTAATTAAACCACTCTTTTCTGATAGTGTTGGTTCTGCTTTGTTTATTGCGGAAGAACAAGAAAGAGAAGGATGCCTGACTGACTTTGCAACTCACCTGTGATTTGGGGGAAAATTGTTTACCTTCTCTGAGCTTCAAGTTCTTATTAAAATAACCTACCTCCAAAGAAATAGTTCATGACTCAAATGAGATCATGCATGTGAATGGACTTAGCAAAAGCTCCCAGAATCTAGAATATCGGGGTACTCAGCAAATAGGTTTTTCCTTTGTCCTTGACACAATTTTGATAAATGAGAAGGGCACTTTATTATAAATGATTAAATAAAATTTTAAGTCTCATGGGAAATACTTTAGAGGTAACTATTGAACTCCCACTTTATCATGGAAGAATTTGTATGTCATATGTTAGCTCTGATTTACTTTCAGACTCAGTGACAGCCATACTGTAAAGTCCTACAGCATTGTGACCTGAGACCACTAAATTTTGATGGTAGAAAGTATAAATCACTGCCATGACTAATTTTCCTCCTCTGTGTCTCCAGGACATTACTGGACTCTGAAAAGGTATTCAAAAGGAAAAACAGGCAGGGTACTGGCAGGGCACAGCAGACAAGAAGCTCTGCATACAGTGGTGCTTTGGGCTAGCCTAGCACACAGCACTAGCTGTAGGAATTTGTTATCATGTGGACTTTGAATATAAATTGTATTCTGAAATGATTGTACAAAAGATACCATTGACAATTCCTCATTTGTATAGACACAAATAACAGAAATCAGTTTTCATCTTTTTTGTATCAAAATAGCAATCAAGGTTGGTCCACTCCCCTCCCTACTATTGTTTACAAAGATCTTGTTATTTTATATTCAAAAATATTTCAAGAACAAATACCCCAATTTTTAGTCAAAAAAACTCAAGACATTTAATGAACCCTAAATTATTACATAAATGAGCAGAGGGACTTAATGTTTCATAATATTTTCCCCACCTCCCATCTCTACCCAATCCTGACCCTTCTCTGTCACAGAATATTAGCCCAGAAACTGATGGAAGTCCTGAAGACAACAAAAATGTTTACAAACTCAGTATCATCAGTGAAAGCAAAAGAGGGTGAGTGGTTATGTAGAACACCAACAGCAACACAATGACCCCAGTGTTTTTTATTCTCTTATGAAATAATAAAAGAAATTGGAAGAAAACACTAATAACCATTAAATACCTATGCAGCACTATTCACTGAGCATTTTCATGCCTGTTTACCCCTCGGATTTTCAAAACAGTTCTACAGGGAGCCTCCTGGTTTTGAGCACCCTCCCTAAAAATTCTCTAAGCCCCCCACCTGGTGGTATCATCTACTTGGATCACCTTGATCCTATTTCATCTCATTCTGGAAATGGAAGACCTAAAGTTCCAAGAAAACAAATGACTTCAAAAAGCACACTCAGAGAGCAGGCGTGTCCTCAGCTGACCTTCCCTAACACCACAAGCCTTGCTCCTTGGTTTGCCTTTATCATTCTTAGTATGGCAGTCTGGTGTCCCAGTATGGGCAGTGTTGTTACTTGTCAGTAAGTTCTAGCATAAGGTTCACTCCCAGATGCTCTTTTATGGCCTCCTACAAATGGTGGTGGCAGAGCCCCTGTGTTTTCTCAAAATCCTCTAAGCTCCCTTCTTGGTGGCTGGCCAGAAGTACCATCCAAGTAGGGCACTCTGATCTTAGACTGGGACCCACATGAGTGCCAGTGCCCACTTCTTTCCTTCAGGGGACTCTTCCACCTGCTACCCTTGCCAAGTACCCTGACTGGGACTCATCCATGAGCTCATCCTGGGCTCTATAAGCCGGCACTAATTCCAAGAGGATTACCTGGTGGGCAGATCACTCTTCTGGCCCTTGTGGCTTTTCTTTAGCTAAATCACTTGAGGTTGGATCTCTGGAGTGGTACTGACATACTGATTGGGGGTGTTACTCAACTTGATTATGTAGAACAGAGTCCCCCACAAAATTTTATTTCCTAGTGCAATTCCCATTTCAGGGATGGTCCTGTAGGTGGCAGGAACTACAAGGAGTCTGAGATTTTACCCTTGGGTAAGCTAACAAGTTAGCCTACTGCAGCCATGCTAGCAGAAGACAGGAGCCTCCTAGGCCAGAGGCAGTTTATCATTCATAGCCATAATAGGAGCCAAAGTATCATATTCTTGGTTCAATTTCTGAAGTCCAGGCTCCCACAAGGTAACATGAAGAAGACCAGGCACATTCAGTGGGTTGTGTTATAGGAAGGGAATTCTGGGCTTAGGGAATCCTTCATAGTGAACATAGCATGGCTGCCTTTGATCAGAAGGGTGATACTGTCCTGATTTTCCAAAGCTATTCAGCACATAAATATCTTCAAAAAATGGTTCAGAAAGGCAGTCAGTACTTCTGCTCATAAGACATGTACAAACTTGAGAGATTCACATTTGTTTTAGCTTCTACCGTCCTGCCCTGGGTAGCATCTTATGATTTGATTTGGGAGTTCCTCACCGCCCGCCTCCAACACTCACACACACCAGAATTGCAGACAACTGAAGTTCTACAAAAATGCATGAAGCTGCCACCATCATAGTCATTCTCTCCAGTTATGGGATCATTCCCAGAAGATCCTTGTGTAACTTTGTTTTGTTATGTGGCAAAAGTAATGCAACAGTCCCTTTACTCCCATTAATGTATCAATATGACTTCAATTACCGGTTTTTAAGAAGCCCCTGCATTCATCCTGTGGGGGTTTATGCAGAAATGGTGGTTTTAATGGCAGTATGGGATTGGAAGAAGTGAGAAATAATGAGCATACATAGACTGTGATGAGGTCATTTCAGTGGATCCCTGTGGAATAAAGGAATAACTTGAAACCACTACGTGACAAGGCAGAGAAGAACTCAGCAGTCGAGAGCACTGAGGGTGGGGGTGTGGAAAAGTGTTGTAGATGTCACTTCTTCACAATTTATAGGAAAGCTTCTTCTGCTGCTATAGGGCTTTAAGACTCGAAGGTACAATGGAGCTAAAATAGAAGTTAAAACTGCACTTTAAAACCCAATAGCAGTCTCCTCAATTTTCCTCAACTTTTTAAAGGAATATAAGAAGCATATTCTAAAATGGATGTTAGTGGAGTATTTTTAATGGATGTTAGTGGAGTATTTTTAAGTTAGTAGCAGTGTGGTTGTTCACTTGCCAGTGTCATCCGTTCTCACAGGCACCAGCCATGTGCCCTGCTCATGGAGACGTCTTCAGTCTCGACAGCATGTTCTTTTCATGGGTACCACCTCTTCAGCCACACTCTTTGGAGTTGCTGCCACTGGGAACACCAGCAACTTGGATCCAAAGCAGTGATATTTACATTGATATGGTTAAGTTAACTTTGTGGTAGTGAAAACCTCAGATTTTCATTTCCTGCCTGGTATTTCCAGTTTGGAATTGCAACACTGCATTTATGTGCATTTTTACCTTTTAAATGTTATGTGGTGTTACAACATTTGAGAAATTCCCAGGGACCCTTAATCTTCCTACAAACACTGATTTCCAAGCTAAAGACGGACTCACTATCTCAGTTCTCTCTTTGTGCCCCTACTGAATAATTCTGATTTTGCATTGTTCATCTTTAGATTGTACCTATACTGTCTTTTAGTTCAAGTTTCCCTCTTGAAGATACCAATAAAAGAACAAAGAAAAACGATTTTTAGAAAATTCTAGCTGCTTCTTTCAAGAGCAATTGAACTTAAAGCTACTTTCCCTATTGTTTTCTATAAAGTCTCATTTAAAATATTTTATTAATGCAAAGAGACTTGCATTCAGAGCTAAGGACCAGTGAACAGTAGCCATGGCAACCAGGAAGCCATTTGGGACAAGAAAAAAAATGCAGTAAAGAGTAAGTGTTTTAATCCTTAACTTTAATCCCTTTACTTCCTGTTCTCAAAATGAAATATAAATCAGGCACCATGCAGCGCTGCAATTTTTCTCTGAAAGGGATGTTGGCAAAAGAGGATTAGTAATGGACAGACGTGTTTAAGGAATTTAATCACACAATTTGTTGTAAAACTTTTGAGACCACGAGTGACCAGTTCCTTTGAGTGGCGTCAATGAGAATCAACAAAACATACTTTGAAACTGATTAGAGTTGGCGCAGAGGGACACCCCTGTTCGCTGTTATTGTTACATCATTTCAGCTGTGGTAATGACATGAGAAACCAAGGACTTGGCTTGGTTCCCCCAGTGGGAAGGCAGAAGCTGGGGGTGTCTCCTTGGTAGAATAGAGATATTCTTTTGATCTTCATGGTACCAGGGAAAAATTAAGTGGCCTGTATTTCACATTCTTCCTTTCCTTGATGTTTGATTATGATGGGGAGTTCTACAAAGACATGTCTTCTGTTATCAACAGACATGGGTTTCTGCTAAAAAGTGCAGACTTGAGTTCCTGTGGACAGTAAATTGGGATTCTCAAAAGGACAGATTGTTGTTTCTTGGTGTCACTACTTTCGTTTCTAAGATTATCTTCTACCTGGATTAGAGGATGTGTTTTACTTTGTTAATTTCTGATTTAAAAAATACCTGATTTTCTTTCTTTAAAATCAGATTTAAGGAAAAAATATGTCACCCACAGTGACTTGAAATGTTGATGGTCTGACTCTACAGCCCCTCAAGTCTTCTCTAGTTCTACTTTGGAGGATTGTTGGGGAAGAAAGAGAGACATGTCTTTTTATGGCACTTTTCCTTTCCTCAGCATATATAGAAGAGTATTTCTTTGATAAATTTATTTCTAGTGGACTGAAAGTTTCCAGCACACAGGGTTCTTTGCAGAGATCTGAAGTAGCTACAACTTCTACTAGCTTCCTGCCGTGTCAGAATGTGAATTACTTCCAATAATAGTGTCTTCCCAAGAGGGTGCTGATAATTATGACAGACAAGCAACATGAGGCCTGGAGCATTTGAGAGTGGAGTTAGACACAGCAGACCGCTGAGTGTGGAGTTCCTTGTAGACCCTGAGACTAAAAGTATATATGCTGAAACCTGAAAGTGGCAGGACATCTGGGGAAGAAAAAGTATCCAGTTCTCGAAATCCAGGGACAACATACAAGACTGCTGACACCTGTTTCTGCTCTCTAACCTTCACCTGCTTTTGTTTCTCTCCATTCTGTTGAACTATCAAGGCTATTGTGGTCTAAAACAATGCTTCTGAGATGATACCCTTGGACCAAGAGTGATCCCTCTCACCCCTCATCATCTCCTGCACTTCCAGTGGACATTTGGTTTTCTAGCCTGGATTTCTGGAGTGGGTTTTTTTTTTTTTTTTCATTTAGTTATGTATTCATATATTGGAAGGGGTCTAGGCTAATTACAGGGAGTAAATGAAGAAAACTAAAGTGGTGTCAGCATCCCTAAAGCAATAGTAGATTCTAGACACGAAGATGGCTTTGGCAGAGGCTACTCAGACTGCAGGGAGGCCTGGGAGGAGCCAGTTCCTGTCTTGGGCTTTGCCTAAGACCCTTTTCTGCATCAGGCCTCCTTCTGGTGACTCAGGAGCTTCATTTCACCAAAGCATTGAAAGGCCATCGGAATTCCCACATCGGTCTAAGACACCTGGTCCTCAGACAAGAGGAGAGAAATGACCATCAGTAAAACACTTCTGTCCATTCACAAAAATAACACTATGAACAAATTCTTGAGTATTATCTCAGGGGAAAAAGGCTCTGGAGCAGCCTTAAAGGCTGAGTGTGGTGCAGTGGGCAGGGTAACCAGGGCTGTGGCTGGTCACCTATCCAAACAGGAGTCAGAAGATGGAAGCGCTCATCTTGACTGTAGAGTGTCAAAAGGGGGGATAGCATGCATAATTTGGGGCCCATTTAGCTTGAAATTCCTGTGTTCTACTTATCAAATATACAATAGACATTGGATCTTTAAAAGCAAGGTAAAAAATTGGATGTGTTCCCAGCCTTCCCAGATGAATGAGAGATATGACATACATGTATAAGTGTAATGAATTGGCATTTCTTATTGGAAGGATTGTTCATTTGCACACCAAGAGACAGTATATAAACGGGAATAATATTAACTTGTGGTATTTGGCATGGATTGGGACTTAGTATTATAAGGAAATAATCTTTCAAAGTGTATTTTTTTCTTTTTTCTATGTAGATTTCACTAGGCTATTTCCTATTTTATTCTTAACCGATAATTTACGCATGGTTGAACTGCCTCACCCTATTCTTTCCCTCTTATTGCATGAAAGACATTATTCCATCTGTCTTTGAGGTCCACCCTAAAGAATGAGCATGGATTAATGAATCCTTGGCAGCTATTGATTCATTTGTTATTCATTCATTGATTTGTTCACATATTCCTCAAACATTTATAGGGTCCCTTTTGTGTGAAAAGAAACACTATCTTAGGTTGCATGATTCATCAGCCAGGAGGGTCTGTTTACAATGATCTTTTTTTGTCTTCTGTGATTTACATACATACATATTACTTATGAGTAACAACATATGTAGAAATAGATACCATTTATATGTAACTATTATAAAATAGAGGAAACTAAAAGTGCCATCACAAAAATGAAGATGAATTACTATTGTAATGTAAAAAAAAAAAAAAAGGAGGAAATGATTTTGGAAAGGTCTGAGAGAAATTCAAGGGAAAAGTGGCATTGAATTGGGCCTTGGAGAATATGCAGAATAGGTGTGTAGAGTATGGCAAAAAGGGGACCAGCAGGAGGTCTGTGACTAGAAGTACAGGATGAGGAGTGAATGAGAATCAACAGGAAGAGCATCTTGGCTGTGTGTCACCAGAGTCATGGGATGTGAGGATGCATGACCAGGGGAGAGACAGCTTGCTAAAGCCCACAAGTTTGGGTTGCAGGTAATGTTTCTGGGTGAGTGATTAAGGGACTTTGATTTGGAGGGGGCGATATTGTCAATGATGTACTTGAGGAAAATTAAACTGTTAAGTGTGGGATGGGTGGGACAGCAAAAAAGCAAGCGCTCTCCAGTGAAGTGACAGCTTTCAACTGTTAGAAGTAGGCATTTTTAAAATTGTCCAAACACTCATGCACATTAAAATTGGCCCTAAATCTTTTTCAGTCAATCCATTTTAATTACATGAAAGGAAGAATAAAAATGAGATCTTTCAATTTCTGTAGTTAGTCCCTCCCCACACCTCCTAAGATACAGCATAGGCAGAGGCTGTAGTCAGAAATCAATTCAGGGGAAGACAATGTGGAGCTGGTAAGATGGACAGGGGAAGTAATTACCAGATAGCTGACTGCTTTAATTAAACCTTGAGAATACTTGAATAGAAAGAAAAATGCTACACTTGAATGGATGAAATGGAAGTGCACGGTCACATTAGTGCAATGAGCCAGTGTCAAAGGAGTTAGTGAAGCTATGATCGAAGTGAACCCTTCATCTTGTCTTGAGTCTTCACTTGCCCCCAACCAGGGTCCAAAGGCTGAAGGAAGATGTTGCAATGACAAATTCCCTACTAATAATTCCCCATTCATATAAAAAAGGATCTACCCTTTGGTTTAATGCTCTGCTTTTGAGATGTACCTGCCGAGGAAGCGCAATTTGGACCATAAGGCTCACCTTTGTATCAATTTGTGTTTTGTCTTCTAGTCAGGAAATAAAAAAAGGAAGACTTTTGGTGTCTGTTTTAGAAAAATATTGACTTAGGAGGAAAAGGGTGTTTTCACAAATGTAACAATACAAAAAAATATATATACAAACTGCATGCCTTTCTGATTTCAACATCCCTTTGAATCTCAACTCCCCAACTCTGTCCAGGATGATAGTTAGATAGTAGTACAGATTTTGGTAAAGAGGACATCTGGATAAAGTATTAGCATCCCCAGAGTGTTCTGAAATGTTTTGCTGTTTCTAAAATGTTTTGGTCTCTTCCAAAATAGTGAACACTAGCTATATTCTTTGAGATAGAGTAGTTCCAGGGTCATGGTCATCCTGGAAAGCTGTGTTCATGTCTTGTTTGAAACACTGTTTGTCTCTAGCTCTGGTTCCAAGATATGCAAGAACCCAGTGTTGCTAACACAGGTGTCACTTTTAGCAATCATAATAGCTTCTCATTGAATTAAAAATAATAATAATGATAGCCACTTACAACACTAGCAATTATCCTTGGATCACCTATGTTCCCTGGTAACGATCCTACAAAATTGGTGTCATCATCCCACTGCCAAGGAAGTTCTGAAACCTTGAGAGATTACATATCTTGCCAAATGCCTCAGTGGTTGGTAGTAGAGCTGAGATTTGATTTGGGTCCATCCTTTTCCTTTGTTCTGTTGCTACTCTGTGGTATATAAAAGGGAAAGCTGATAGAAGATCAGAAAACTGAGTGGGGGGGGGTGGGAATAAGAGTGTTTGTTATGGATTATTATAGTGCTTCTACTGTGAATATTAATGAAAATATAATAATTAGTGGAAATAGTTAACACATGCTTAGCACTAATTATATACCATGGATTGGTGGGATAGTTTACTATCTCATGTTTTCCCTAAAAATAGTCTTATAACTTAGGTGCCATGGTTTCCCACATCATACTAGAAAACCAAGTTAAAGAGGTTTTTAAGCAACTTTTTCACATCTTAACATTTATATATATATATATATATATATATATATATATATTAGTTGTCAATAGACCTTTATTTTATTCATTTATTTATATGTGGTGCTAAGAATTAAACCCAGTGCCTCACACATGCCAGTCAAGTGCTCTACCACTAAGCCACAACCCCAGTCCACATCTTAATATTTCATAAGTAAGGATATGAAAGTTCAAAGCCAGGTAGCCTGGGTTCAGACCCCACCCTTATTTTTTATGATCTGTGTGGTAGATGAGCTATTATTTGAGTCATTATTGATAGTATGGTATTGGCTTGGTGCAGTGGTGCACACCTGTAATCCCCACAGCTCTGGAGGCTGAGGCAGGAAGATTGCAAGTTCAAAGCTGGCTTCAGCAACATAGCAAGTCCCTGAGCAACTTAGTGAGACCTTGTCTCACAATAAAAAAAAAATAAAAAGGGCTGGGTATGCTACTCAATGGTTTAGCACCTCTAGGTTGGATCCCTAGTACCAAAAGAAGGAAAAACCGGTGTAGTGTTGTTCATAGGCTACTTGTCATAGATTACTCACTCTTTGGCAGAGATGTAAATGATCTTTAGTGCCAGAAAATGTTTTCACCAAGTTTGCAAATGGCACTGAAGTTGGGAGGGAATGTGTGGTAACCAGTTAAATTAAATGAAATACAGCAAAAAGAAGTCATGGATCAGTAGACAGCAATAGAGCTTTAGAAAGTTAGCTTTTCAATATAAAGAGCCATCAGAAACAAAGAACATCACATATAAAAAAAGATCTATGGATTTTACTTGATGACAAGTTTTATTAGCACCACACTATAAGTGCCAGGAGGGCAGGGAACGCCAACGTCTTACGTTCCACTTTATCTCTTAAATGTAGCATAGTTTGGGGGCACAGGTAAGAGCTCAATAACTATACACTGAATGAATGATGAGCATAACATAGATTTTAAAAGGCTATTGACACTTTAGGCCGTATTAAAAGAAGAAATACAAAAACAGAAATTTAGAAAGTCTAGAACAAGGGACATATTTGTCCTCTTGAATCCTCACTTGATATGATATCTGGTTTACTCTTTTAGTACTTGGATATCATTTGCACAAAGAGATCTAGTATGAAGAGTAACTGGGGTGGTGAGTAGAATAATATGCTATATGTTTTACTAAGTACTGTTGTGTGCCAAGCATTGTGTTGAGTTCGGTGTCTTACCTCATATAGTTCTTAAAACAACCAAGATAGCTGTGGTACTGTCCTCATTTTATGGAAGGACAACTGTATTCTGAAAAGTGAATCTACCTGCCCAGGATTTTGAAGTAGTTGAACCATGGTTTGTTAAACTTCCCAACTTTTCCTACTTAAAGGTACTGTAATCTTTATTTAAAAATTGACAATGCTGAGCCTGGAAAAACCCTGCTAAGGGAAGACTGACATACTTACTGCAACTTCCTTCAGGGAAGAGAACTTTCTAATGACTAGACCTATTTAGCAAGGGAGGGTACTGTATGGTGAGGAAGCACGTTGTCTGTCATGTAAAGGATTTAGACAAAGCCTGAACTGCCAACATGGTAGGCAGTAGTGCTATGTAGTTCAGTACTACAAATGTAAATTTAATTTAGTTTAATTTAAATAAAATTAAAAATTCAGTTCCTCCTTTGTTCTAGCCACATTTCAAGTGCTCATTAGTCACATATGGTCAGTTACTACCCGTTAACAGTACAAAACTTTTCCACTGCAGAAATTTCAATCGGCAGGTAGGACTGGTGGGTAGGATTATTGGACCCTAGTTCCTCTTTACTTTGAAATTCCACATCTGTGGACAGTTCCCATTAATCATCATTTTTTACTACATAACCATTCATTTTATCATATCTGTAATAATTGATTTTCATGTATCTTACTGAGATATCCCTTAGCATGTGTACCCAGTCAAATGTTTTAGTGTGTTCATTAATCAGCTGTGGATAAGATGTTTGGCCTTTAGAATCACTGCTAACCCAACAGCTATCTTCTCTATAAAAGCTCAGGGTCCTCAGCTGGACACCTATGTTCCCAAAGAGATTTCCTCCAGGGCCATTTTTCTAAGTCTTCATTCTCATTTCTTTTCCTCTTTACAAATGGGTCACTCCCAAAGGAAACAAATTTGATAGCAGATTGTTGGAGATTAATTACCTATGATATGCCAAAACCACTTCATAAATGTCAGTGCTAAGGAATCCCCTAGAGATGGAATTCTTAGATTTGACTGAAAATTAATTGTAATTAATATAATAGGTTAATTCATTGTAATTATTTTTAAGCCTTTTGGCAATGAGTTAATTCCCTGAGATCCACATTGCTCCAAGTGTCACAGAGAACACTTGATAAGAATGTTCTGGTAATAAACCTTAACCCTCTGGGATAGAAAATCCTACTTGTCTTTCCTTCTGGCCAAGTTTCTTTAGAAGAATATTTTGGTGACATTTGATTTCTGAAGAACAAAGGAGTCCCTACAAGGTGATGCAAAAACATGCACAACCCAGGTGGACTATGCTCATTGGAGAGAGAGAGAAAAACAAAAGGCCTTTGATTGTGCCTCATTTTCGTTGGAAATATGTCTCGCTCCAGACTAATAGAATGTCTTTGCTCCTGGAATAAAATGTAATGGAACTGAAAATTGAAGACTCTGGGCCTTTTTCCCTTTCCTAATTATTTCCACTTGACTCACTTAATCTTGGACAATTATTCAATCATATCTGAAATGAGAAAATGACAGGAGTAGAATTTCTGTCTCTTGTTTCTAGGGCTCATAAACATTAACAGAATAATCTTGAATTTAAAAAAAAAAAACACAAATACAAATCACAATTGATGGTGCCTTGTTTTTATATACTAGGAAAAATCCCCACATTGTAAGGGAAGCAGCTCAAATTTCTACATGCAGAAACCTTGTCAAGCCTTGATGGGTGATTTCATTATTGAGGTTGAAAAACTATCATTTGGAACAAATATTTCATAATGGGAGATCGTACAGAAGCTAAAGAGCCAATTTGTTTACTCGCACCTGAATAGGCCGGGAAATTAAGCCCTAAAATGGTTCATTGAAGATCAGGATCATTAACACCCAAAGGACTCACAGGTTGGTTTCCAAGACCTAGAGCTGTCCCCTAGTTTCCTAGTATGTCCGTGGTAGGCTTGAGTAGCAGGGTACAATCTGCCTTAACAGTTGCTGAGAGCTAGACGAGGGTACCATATACAAAAATGTTTTGACAGTTGGAATGGTCTGCAATGGGAGCTAGCTGCCAGGGAGAAGAATTTGCCCCTTACTTTAGGATATCAAGGGGCAGATCCTAAAGAACCGCCAACTGGGGTTGCTGTCAGGGAAGGTGTACATGATGTAGAGGTCTGGACTCAGTGACATCTGAAACCCCTATACATGCTTCTGATTGTTCTTATAAATTAGGGTTTTGTTTTTAATTTAATCTCCTCCATAATTATGCTTTCAGTATTGCCCATGATGGTCCAGAATGCCCTTCTTTCATTAAAAATTTGGTTGCCATACTGCTGTGGTTTGGATGAGTGTATCCTAGAGGTCCATGTGTTAAATACTTGGTCCCCAGGCTGTCACTTTTGGGAGGAGGTGAACCTCCCAGTTAAGGTGGAGCCTAATGGGTGATCCTTAGGGCATCAGGGATGCCCTAAAATGAGGTTGTGATAACCTGGTTCCAGCCTCTCCTCCACTTCCTGACTCCTAAGATGAGCAATTTTTTCTTCCATGTCCTCCTGTCATGATGTGTCACCTTGCCAGAGAATCAAAACCATATGGTCACTCAGTGTTGGACTGGAACCTCCACACTATGAACCAAAATTAATCTTTTCTCTTTATATGTTAATTGCCTCAGGTATTTTGTTATAGTAACAGGAAGCTGACTAACACACTCGTGGTGTGTGGACTGAGCTAGTATGAAAGAAAAGATGTATCATGAATCATTTTAAGTGCTCCTGATATACTGTGGGCAGTCCTAACCCAAACCACATTGAGTTAGGAATCTTCTGGGTGCCCTAGAAGTTGATTATGAGCCAAGAATTCAGGTACACATATATGATTTATTAAGGAAATTCCCCAGAGAGGAGCAAGGAAGGGTAATAAGCCAGGGAAAACTGCTGGTTCATGGTCTCTGCCTCAGCTCCATCCCATAGGGAGCTCTGGGACATAACTTATATCTCAAAATTTATCCCACTTCAAGGCAAAGGAACACTCTGAAGTCACTGATGTTGGGGAAGGGCAGGGGACAGGTGTCAGTTTTGCCTAGAAAGTACACAGATGCTGGGGAATGAGTATACCAAGACTGAGGGAATGGTGGCACTTTGCTAGTCACAGGAATTATAGGGGATCTGGGGAGGGTATCAATAATATCTCCACTGTACTTGTTCTCTCCTGCATCTTTGAAAATTCTCCATTAAGAGAGAAAGTTAAGAGCTGATGCGTTATTTATTTTAGGTATATCACACATATTAAAGACCGTATTTTCCTTTAGGTAAAGGATTACTGCTCATTCCTATAAAACTGGTCAACTAGTGACTGAGTAATTCACCATGGTGCTCACACTGAGACCATACTGTTGAGCACTGCTGGGTTGAAAAGCTCCAGTCAATATCATGCTAAGTGAGATAAGCCAATCTTAAAAAACCAAAGGACGAATGATCTCACCGATAAGTGGATGATGACACATAATGGGGGGTGGGAGGGGTTAATGTTAGGGTTAGGGTTAGGTTTAGGGTTAGGGTTAGGTTTAGGATTAGGGTTAGGGAGGGGAGCAAGAATGGAGGAAGGAAGAACTGTATAGAGGGAAAAGAGGGGTGGGAGGGGTGGGGGGAAGGGAAAAAAATAACAGAATGAATCAAACAACATTACTCTATGTAAATTTATGATTACACAAATGGTACGCCTTTACGCCATATACAGAGAAACAACATGTATCACATTTGTTTACAATAAAATAAATTAATTAATTAAAAAAAAAAAAGAAAAGCTCAAGTCAGATGGTCAGCCAGGTCCTTGTGGACCATACAACACAACTGTGCAGACTCAATCAAGAAACAAAGCCCCAAATCAACAATGTCTAGTCAGAGGAATGTGAACAGCAGACTCTGCGGCTCTCCCTGTTCCCTGGGTGAGGCCCAGAGTGGACTTGCCTGGTCAGGGAGGCTTCATTCAGGAGGTCAGCTATAAACTGGGTCTTATACTGAAAGGAGAGAGGCCATTCCTGGCAGGAGGAATGTTAAATGGGGTGCTTGCCCAGAATGAGACAGGCTCTTGTGAGACCTAAGGGAAATATCCATCCTTCAGATATGGTGTGGTCACAGTATGGAGGATGCTCATGTCTTATTCTTTGGGGTCTGGTGTGCTAAAAAATCCATGAGGATATGTTTCTTGGGCATGGCATGATAAACTCTGTTGTGGGAGAATATACACAGAATCCCAGGAAGGTCCCAGGGAAGGAAAAGCACCAGAAGAGTTGCTCTTAGTGTCCTGTCCTATCTTGCTCCTGGATCCCTCCACACCTGCTCATATGCAGGTGCTTTCGTGTTCTCTCTACTCAGGGTGCAGGAGCCAACTCAGAGCTGACACCCCAAAATTGCTGATTTACCTCCATCCTGTGCCTTCTCTGTTTTCCGCTGTTCCTTGGGCCAGAACTTGGATCCTGTCTTTGATTCCCCTCTTTCTTTCATATTCCTTACAGCATCCAACTCCACCTTCAAAACAGAAACTGACCACTTCTCTGCACCTCCAATTATAAGCATCAGCATCTTCCATCTAGGGAGTTATAACAACCCCTCCCTGGATCCTCTTGCCTGTTTTCCACACCTAATCAACGGTCCTTTTACAATGTAAGACAAACCACTTGCTTTCCTGCTCACATGTGCTGACTTGCCATTAGAGGATATTGAATACTAAACCTTCATGTGCCTGAAGGCCTTACCCAGTATGCCCCCCCCACCATTCTTTGATCCTACGTCCCACCCTCTGCCTGCTCCCTTTCTTGCTCTTCTCCATTAGCTGTTTTTAGAACCCATCAGCGACTTTCTTTTGAATGAATTACTGTAGCTGCATTTCTGACTCCCTCACTTCATTCGGGTCTCAGTTCACAATGTCCTCTCTCCACAGAGGCTATCCCTGACCTCTACACTTAAGGTGGCATGGGGAAAGCACATAGGGTGTTGTATGTTGTCCCCACAGAGTCTGGCTGAGCTCTCCTGAGGTAGGGGACAAAAGAAAACATCAACCAAGGAAGGAATGGGAAGAAGAGCCAAGGGAGATATAGGCAGTCAGAATCTAGAGGATGAAATGAGGGGGTCTCCTCTTTTAGGGTCAGAGTCACCCCCTGGTCAAGATCATCTCATGTCAGGATCAAAAAGTTACCACAAGAGTGCCACCATCCCACGATTCACTGTCATCAAGGGAACAAAGATGGTGCTCTGGGACCATTGTGTATGTGCTTAGATTGCAGAGTTTATAAAGCACAAGAGTGCTTGCCTTCTGTTGTCAACTGCTTATACCCTTTCTACTGAACCAGGATCACACCAAGTGACAAAGCCACAGTGGAGTGGACAAGGAAAACCAACAGTCATGGTCCATTCTGTTTCAGTGTCTCCCTCTCTAGTCCAACAAAGGCCCTTACCCTAATGGGCATGGTGTCAGAATTCACACATCAGTGAAGAGATATACTAAGGACTCTTCCAGATTCATGGGGACCCTTTGTCCTTACTCCTCCTTGATCAAGATCTGAATGATAGGCACCCCGGCTAAAATATAAGAGGGAGGGGAAGTGTGAGCCTGTGCCATGTGATAGGGGACAGGAGGAAGTTGAGGGTAGGTTATTTCTTGAGCCAGTATCATGTAACATCTAAGTGTCAGACTGGATTCAAATGCACCGGGATGCAAGAACTTTGTGATTCTAGCTCTCATCCTCCAAAAGGAGATCACAGTCACACACACCTCCCAGAACTGGAGCAAGGTGCACAACTTCAAGCTCATTGCAAGGATTCCATGTACATCCCTTGAATTGCAATGCAGTCTTTAAAAGTGTGTCACATTGACTGTTCACATCCAGCTCTTTTATGTGGGATTTGTCTGCAGGATGCTCTTTCCTTCCCAACCTGAAATAAATCATCATATGGTGGAGATTTTACTCTGCATTGTAACAGAATCTGTTTCAGTCAGGGTTCTCCTGAGAAGAAACAGAGTCAATCGGAGATGTATAGTATGTGGTATGTGTACCTGTGTCTTTCGGGGGGTAGAAATTCTACAAAATTGACTTATATGACTATAGGACCCGGCAAGTGACAAGTCTATAGGAGAGGCTTGCAAGATGGGCACTCTCAGGCAGGAACTGATGCTGCAGACCAGAGACAAAATTTCTTCTTTTCTAGTACAGACACAATTTTTTTTTTTTTTTTTTTTTTTTTTTTTTTTTTTTTTTTTTTTTTTTTTTTTTTGCTGAAACCTTTGGGATTTTTTGCTCCTGTAAGGTCTTTCACTGATTGGATAAAAATCATATAAATTCTTTAAAGTCAACTGAGTGTAGACATTAACCCCAATTCCTTCACAGCAACACTTTAATCTTAGTGTGTGATTGAACCACTGTTTAATTTTTTTTCCTTGTGGAAAAATATGCATCCAAGTTGGGTTTTTAAATTATTCTCTATTAGTGTGCTATAATTATACATGTGGTTCATTGTGATATTATTGACATAACAAATTTAATTCTTAAAAAATACCCCTCCAAATTATTTTTAAGAAATGAACTTCATACAACCATATTATTATGATTTTTGAAGAGAGACAGATGCATACGTTGGAAATTTAAGAATCTTTTGTGATTAATCAATTGGTACATATAACTCCAGAATAAATAGTTCCTTTGTCCAGGAAATAACTCCAAATTTTTAAAGTCCAGATTTCCGAAGAGGCTTCTCAGAATATTACCAAGATATTTTATGATGGCAAATACAAATCAAGACACATTCGCCACATATGGGTTTGAACTTCCTTTCCCAGTATCTGTAAATTCAATGATTTGCAATCTTCCATATCATTTATCCTTATCTTCTCCTCTCAGTTGCCTCTCCTAAAACCTACTAATTAGAGGCTGAAGTATGCACTTTAGAAAGATTTCTATTAACCACAACTAATCAGAGAAGATAAGATGATAAGATTTCAGTCCTAAATGGAAGAATATTATATTTTCATCATCCCCTATTTCCACAATTCATTTCCTCTTTCCATAACCACAAAATTCTTAGCTTTTCTCTCCAGGATTCTTAGAGACCAATCATTCTTTGTTGTTCTTATTATTTTTAGAGATACATGACATTACAGTGTATTTTGAGATACTATACATATGTGGAATATAAGTTCCCATTCTTGTGGTTGAACATGATGTGGAGTTACATTGGTTATGTGTTCATATGTGCAGATAAGAAAAATATGTTCAAATCATTCTACTGTCTTTCCTATTCCCTACATTCCCCTTTATCTAATCCAATGAACTACCCCCCACCCATTGTGTGTTAGCATCCACATATCAAAAAGAACATTCAGCCTTTGGTTTTTGTGGGTTTGACTTATTTCATGTACTATGATAGAGTCTCCAGTTCCATTCATTTACTGGCAAATGCCATAATTTTATTCTTCTTTATGACTGAGTAATATTACATTGTGTTTATGTACCACATTTTCTTTATTCATTCATCTGATGAAGGGTACCTAGGTTGGTTCCATAGCTTAGCTATTGTGAATTGAATTTCAGTATACATTGATGTGGCTGCATCACTATAGTATGCTGATTTTAAGTCCTTTGGATATATACCGATGAGTGGGATAACTGGGTCAAATGGTGGTTCCATTTCAGGTTTACTGAGGAATCACCATACTGCTTGCTTTCCAGAGTGGTTGCACCAATTTGCATTTCCACCAGTAATGTATTTGTGTACCCTTTTCTCCACATCCTCACCAACATTTATTGTTACTTGTATTCTTGATCATTGCCATTTAACTGGAGTGGGATAGAGTGTCAGTGTAGTTTTAATTTACATTTCTCCAATTGCTAGAGATGTTGGACATTTTTTCATGTATTTGTTGTCCATTTGTATCTCTTCTTCTGTGAAATACCTATTCAGTTCCTTTGCCCATTTGTTGATTGGGTTATTTGGAGGGGGGTGTTTGTTTTGTTTTGTTTTGTTTTGTTTGTGTGTGTATTAAGTTTTTTGAGTTCTTTACATATCCTGGAGATTAATGCTCTGTTTGAGGTGCAGGTGGCAAAGATTTTCTCCCATTCTGTAGGCTCTCTCTTCACATTCTCTATTGTTTCCTTGGCTGTGAAGAAGTTTTTTAGTCTGATACCATTCCATTTATTCATTCTTGATTTTGCTACTTGAGCTTCAGGAGTCTTGTTGAAGAAGTTGGTCCTAAGCCAGCATAATGGAGAGTTGGGCCTACATTTTCTTCTAGTAGGCATGCATAAAGTCCTCAAGGCTTGTTCTGGAGACCAATGGTTCTAAAAGTGTGATCTGCAGACCAACAGTATCATCACCACCTAGGAACTTGCAAATCAAATGCTCCACAAATGATCCTGTAGTTCATGCCAGAACTATAATTAGAGACCATTCTACCATTGAACAATTTCCCTCAGTGGTCTTCATATATCCCTAGCAGCCCAGAAGATATTGGAATATACAATACGTAATTGTTTTATGTAAATAGTTGGGTCTCTTATTCCAAGTAAATAACTTTATTATATTCAAAGACACTTTTCCTAAGAGATTTTTCTTTGTGCCTCTTGCCTCACCCATTATATAATTCCTGGACTAAATAATATTTAACACCCTAAAATGATCTAGAAGGCTCTTTACTGGTACAGTATTTTTGGAGGAACACTAAACTTCCATATCAGTACTGCCTATCTGTGCATTTGGCCCTCTTTTGGGAATTTTGCATAAAGTCCTCAAGGCTTGTTTAATTTAAGGAGCACTTTCTAGAACCATGCCTAATTCCAGAGAAAACCAAATTAACTCTCACCACAAAGTCATATGGAATCACACTCTTGGAAAACGTGAGTACTTGTTGAAGCTAAGGAAGAATTGCCTGCCTTTGACTCCAGGATTAACCATGGCCGTGAAATTCCTTGGAAAGACCTCATTGGTACTGATAACTATAAAACCCTAGAGTGGTTGGTAATCGAAAGCAGAGAAGTACTCATGTCTGCCCTTAGTAGAACATGTGGACCCCAGATCACATTTTAATGATGGAAGATAAATTAAAAGTGATCACCAGAACTCATGCTAAGCCTTGATTTTTTTCCAGTTTTTCTTAAGTGGCATGTGTTAGGTTAGTACCGAAATAACAAACATACCTTCCAAAGGCCCTGGAGAGTGTTAGACATTAACTCAGACAGTTTTGATCAGAGAGTTCAATGTGCCAAAACTGGAAAAATTATAATTGTCTCATTTGCTACATGTGTTAAATATGCCTTCCTCATTCTTAGAGTCACTATGCCATTTTATATTCTTGAATTAAGACCTGGATACATGTTTGTCTCTTCATGAAACTTTTTGAGATCCAAGAACTATTGCTTTCTAAATATCAGTATTTTTGAATATATATATCTATATATATATTTGTGCATGGGTCCATTTTCCATTGCTATAATAAAATACCTAAGACTAGGTACTTTGTAAGAAAATAAATTTATTTAACTCATGATTTTGGAGGCTGAAAGTTCAATAAAGCATGATTGGCAAGGGCCTCATGGCTGTATCACATGGTGGATGATGTCATGGTGGGAAGAACA
This sequence comes from Sciurus vulgaris, assembly GCF_902686455.1. NCBI lineage: Eukaryota > Metazoa > Chordata > Mammalia > Rodentia > Sciuridae > Sciurus > Sciurus vulgaris. Next base: position 23,101,977 of record NC_136476.1, on the reverse strand, counting down.
TGCTAAGACGAGAGATCACATGGTGAGACAGAAAGTGAGAGAGTAATTCTGGGGTTAGGCATGTTGTCTTATAACAACTAACTCAGGGTCTCAGGAGAACTACCTTAATCCTTTCTGACCTAACCAATCCTCAGTGACATAACCAACTCCCACCAGACCCCATCTCTTAATGGTCCCACTGCCTCTGAACATTGCCACACTGGGGACCAAGCTTCTAACATGTGAACCTTTGAGAGATAACCCATATCCCAGTCACAGCAGTGTTGTCTTTTTTCTGATCAGAGTGCACTTCATAGTTATCATCAGTGATGTTCTGATAATTTTTATTAACCAGATTCAATGAAAAAGCCCCAGTTTGTAGCAATTGCCAATTTCCATGGTGTAAATATTTTCACTATGACTGATTTAAAACTATCGGTCTGATATCATTGCAGGGAAATTTTGGGAAAGATGGCATTCTTAAACTGGTATATGCCCATTCTAGCACATCATTGGAATGTAGACTAGAAAGCAGAGAGAAAGAATGATGGGCAGGGGAGCAGAGGCAATAAATTCATAATGTTGTGACTGAGAACAGATATCAGTTCTAATAAATGATTACATTTCCTTCTGGTATTTGCCTATGTGTTTTTATGTAATTGTTAACATTTTTTGCATGGCACTTTGTGTTTTCCTTTTATCTTTGTGAGCATCAATTTAATACATATAAAATCCATCAAACTTATGTAAGAGTATCTATATGCTCTAATTGTGGACTTTTAAATAGCATTTCCTAATTTGGCACTGCTATATGTCATTAGAGATTCTAGAATCAATTTATTTCAAATATGGGTCTTGAAAAAGTGTTCCCTGATACCATCTATATAAAAGCTCTTGCCTCTCCCTGTAACTTCACTACCACTCCCTTTTTAAAGTTTTTGATAATTTGATAAATAAAAAAAGTTTAAACATTGTACTTCTTTGCAAGTATGCTGAACATTTCTATGTTCATTATTATGGAGAAGATAGAACCTCTCAAAGCATTTTCTGTTGACTTTACATAACCTCTCCCCACTGAGTCCTTCCACTCCCTGGCTCATCTTGTCTCTCTCCCCAGTCCCAGGCTCACTCTGGGCAGACCTTACTGCCTGTGGATCATCCAGGTACACTGCAGGGAGGCATGCTGGTCCCCCACTGGCTGCAGGACTTGTTCCCTCACTTCTTGCAAGATTTTAACCAATGCCACCTCCGAGAGGTTTTCCCTGGTCCTCTGTTTAAGTCGCCATCCCTCATCCTTACTTGCAATCTGCTTTTTCTGCATTTTGCTTCTTTGTAGCATTTGCCCTTTTCTGATGTTGCGTATACTGCATTTGTACATCGTCTGCTTCCATAAAGGCAGTAAGAAGTATGGGATACTTAGTGCCTATTTGTCAAATGAAAAAGTATATCCCAGTCCTATATCTAAAGGTTTAATGTTGTCTTTATAAAATCAATTTATACTTAAAAAAAAAACTACCAAAGATGATAACCATTTGTAATATTGGTAACAAATACCATTTCTAGAGCATTTTAAGGGTTTTTTTGTTTTTTTTTTTTTTTGATACCAGGGATTGAACCCAGAGTCACTTAACCACTGAGCCACATCCGCAGTCCTTTTATTTATTTATTTTTAAAAATTTTTAGTTGTAAATGGACACAATTCCTTTATTTTATTCATTTTTATGTGGTGCTGAGGATCAAACCCAGTGCCTCACACATGCTAGGTAAGTGCTCTAACACTGAGCTACAACCCCAGCCCCTCCTTTTGCTTTTTATTTTGAAATAGGGTCTTGCTAAGTTGCTTAGGGTCTCATTAAGTTGTTGAGACTGGTCTTGAACTTGCAATCCTCCTGCCAAGTTACTGGAATTACAGGTGTGTGCCACCACACCCAGCAAGTATTATGTTTTGGACAAGCAGGCTAATATTTTTATGTCAATAAATCTTCCATTGTAACCTTTCCCACTCAGATTACACTTAGAAAAGTGTTACTCATAAAAATTTTTCTTATACTTTAACATTTTTGTGGTTTGATTTTTTGTGTGACTCTACAAAGAATTAATTTTCTTAAATGTTATTAATGTCAAATCTGTGTTGTTTTAATGTAACTTCTAATTGGTTTTGTTGCTCTTACTGATATCAGTTTTTCTTTTAATCATGCTCCATAATATTTTAAAGTTTAACTTGAGTATTTTCCTTTCATGTAAAATCTGCAGAGGTCAAATCTCCATGGATATTTCTTAATTATCTCCAGATATTTCGTGACAGTATCTTTCTATTTTAAAAGCACTTTTCAATATGGACTAAACCTACTTGAGTTTGTTTTTGTTATCACTACAAGTTCTGATAAGATACAGCACAAATAAATGGAAATACAATAGGAAGTTGGGTTCCCAGAAGTGGAAATTTCAAGGACTGAAGTCAGCTCTGCTCTCCTCTAGCCATGTCTTTCCTGGAGCACCTGCCAGGTGTTATTAGTATTGGCCAGCCGACCCTTTTTATTGACACTGTGTTAAGCTCGTGCCTTCCCCATAGTGGCTGCTTGATAAATATTTGTGGATTGAATTGCATTGATCCTTAGGGCATGAGACCTTGCCAGGCAAGTATTCCAAGAACCAGCTTTCCTTCTCCATCTCTCTCGTTTTCTCTCTTTCCCAGCTGCGGTCAAGCACTGAGCTCCATCCAGACCTGCTCTCAGATTGCCTCACTGTGCAGCCCCTGCAGCCAGCCACTTCCCCAAGAGACACTGCTGCTGATGGCACCGTGGGATGTTCCCCAGGGCCTGGGCCTGGGCCTGACCTCTATCCAGGTAAGAACAACCAAGGTAGAGCCAACCACGACACCCTTCTCTTCAGGCATTTCACTATGGCTATAGGGAATGCTCACAGGAGGGAAATTCTCCTTATATCTTCGGTAATTTGCTTTATCAATGGGCTGCAAATTGCTCCCCTCCCCATGTGATTCCTGAGCTGGGTTTGGCAGTGGACAATTTTTTTCTCACAAAGAAACAAAGCGAAATAATGCATTAGCTCTTCTGGTTCGGGACTTCTGCCAAAAGTTCAGTGCACACAACACTCCCAGGTGTCTTAAATTTACTAGCTTGATTTAGACTCAAAGGAAATGTTTCCCCTTAAGCAGGTAACAGACTGCATGTGGATTTCTTAATGGAACAGTCATTGTCAACTTTGCATTTTAAAAGGAAGCCCCAGGTCTCAAAAACTGTTCACGTCAGTAAACCAACTTCTAAGAATATTTACTAATTTAGGTCTGCCAACCACTGGGAGAGCGGAAGGAGAACGAGAGGATACTCCCAGACCACCTTTCTTCGGCTTGGGTTTGAATAATAGGTGACTCTATACGTGGAAAATTGCATGTATATAGTGAAAATATAGTAAAAAATAAGAATGAATTAACATGCAACAAAGAAGTTATTTTTCTTTTACTTTCTCAGCCTGTCTTTTTGTGCATTTCTATAATGGTGATGTACTTGTACAAACATAATTAGTTATTATCTTTACATATGGAGACTTATTACTGTATGCTATAAGTATGAAGGCAAAGTCTCACCAATACCACATTCTGCACAATGGGAAATTTCTATTTTCTATGAATTGCACAGTCTACTCCCACCCCCATCTGATTCCACAGCCAGGTTTGGCAGCAGACTGTTCTTTCCTTTTGAAAAGTACTAATAAACCATAAAGAATGAAGAATTTACTGATGCATTACCATAGAATAGAAGAAAGACATGCTTGTATAGCTTTTTAAACTTGACAGTTCTCGTATGATCCAAATGCAGGGGGAAAGGGCATCAAGCAACTGCTTCAAGAGCACCAGTCCCCAAGCCCTCCTTGATGACGCTCCGGTGTCATGGACCTTTAATATTTGCTTTGGGTACTTACTCTTAGAGACAGCAGAGCCTCTGCTTTTTGAGACTTGGGGAGATGAGAAATGTTTTGAAGACTTGACCAAATCTTAAAGAGGTGCATATGCACATATCAAATATGCCATTGCAAAATGTAACCAACCTCTACATAAATATTTTATTTTAGATACATGCATGAAAGAGTATGATTAGCTTTTGCTTGTATTTGCCAGATAGTTGATATTTGAACATTTATTTCAGCCCATTAAATTAATAATCAAGTTAAAACAACCTAAGAAGTATTCCCCTACTTCGTCAATCCAAAAATCTATTTTTCTAAAGATCTGCAATGCAAAGTTTCAGGTCAAAGCTAATCAGAAGTGATTGAAAAATGAACCAACATCCAAATATAAATAGTTACCAGAGGTGGGCCATTCTTGCATTTAAATCCCTTGGAAATCGTTTCAGAAACCATGATATCTGCATCTGTGAAAAGCATTAGTGCCTTTGTTGCATGGAGCACCCGGTGTGTGGTTCATTTCCAGAACCATCACATTTGTCTGGGTGTGTCTTTTCGTATGCCTGATAGTGTCTTTAAAGTTCTGGAGTTACTTGGACCTTAAAATGAACTTGAGTTCTTGGCTTTGAGTCTCCATCTGTGGCAGGTGAGTAGCCATGATGGGTGAAGAGGTTGTCACAGCTATCAATGGAGCATCTTCAGGTTGACTGGTATTTTCTGTGACGCTGAGAATACTTGAAATAGGCAGGTGGCTGTCATACTTTGTTCCTGGAATTTTACTTAACGAGTAGCTTGTAACTGAGAATGTATCCTCTCTGCTTCTTTATTCCAAATTCCCTCAGGTCCTATTTTACTTTCTTGGCTTCTGACTTTTTTTTTTAAATAAAATTGATTGTGGCTTTTTGTTTTACTGAGAGGGCAACAAACTCAGAGGCAAAAACCAGTAGAAAAAAATGTATGAAACGAAAATTATAAGCCTTGCTTTGAAAGTTCTAGAAACACACTGGTGGGGAATGCATATGCACACCAGCTGCAAACCTGCATGAAAGATCTATGGAAAAAAGCCAAATCATGAAAAATGACAAAGGTGCAACAGGAAACCATTCATCAATTAGTTAAATGTAAAATCTAAAGTGTTAAGGCAATTTGACAAAGATTAAGACTTGGCTTAATGGCAAAAATACTTGGAGTTATTCCATTTACATTCTATTATAAAAAATTTAGACAATATTTGTTTAATGATTACCAAGAACTTATACCTTTAATTGCTAATAATTTGATTTATTACAAAATATTTTGATGGAAACCTATTGGTATATATGGGCTTAGTTAAATATGGCATTGAACGCCAGAATCTCTCGCAAGCCACTGTGATTGAAGATTCACCATCTGAAGATGTCCTGTTTTGAAATGGACATTTTTAGTGGCTAGTAGACCTTGCTTTACATGGTTCCAGCAAAGGGATAGTTTGCACAGCATTAGGATGAGCAGGAAAGATAGCAGTTTGGATTTTGGATAATATAAATCATACACATATCCTATAGTATTGGCTCCTTTTATTGAAACAAACTTTTCAGGGTGATAACACAAAGTTTGATTGGAATGGATTGCCTGAAAAGACTTTCATTTCTGTAGAAGAAAATAGTGTCCCAGGTCAAAGGAACCAGATATAACTTGAGGCCACACTGAGAATGATTTTAAATTGAGACATTTACTTTTCCACTATTCCAAAAAATTCCAGGGCTCCCCAGGCCTGCTCCTGAGCTAACCTGAGAGCAGTGTTATGATCTAATAGGAAGGCCAGGGCACTGAAGAACAAGCCTCAGGGCTAGCCCACTTATATTTTCTGCCCTTTTGTTCAGAGGTTTTGGACCCCAGATAGATAATGCCCCAGGCCAAACTCTGTAAATTCAGGTGATTTATCTGATGATCTAAGATAGACTCCTTCATAGCCAGTAAGATTGTGATATAAAGGCTGTTTTGAAGGCCTGGTACCTGTGCACATCTTCTGGTAAGCTCTTGTGATGAGCTAATGAAGCAGATAAATCTAACTCTGGTGAGTGTACACCATTAGGCACAATTTCGACTAATGCCAGATCTTGGTATTCGGTCCACTCATCAACAAAGAATACTCTAAGGAAAATCATCTGCCTCATTAGTGATCACAAAAATTATGTTTGCCTGCAAACCAAAGCTGTCCTATGGATTCAGTAAGACATGACCTTGGCACATGACATGAGCCCTGAAGACTTCATAGAGGCTACTGTGGTTGAGATGCTTAAGACCCACAGACACTGCCTAACAAGTGAGAAGCTAATCAGCTGGAACAAGAGAGAAATACAAGAATGAGGGAATTTTACTGGTACCCCCTTTTTGGGTTATAAAGTAATGCTTATGTTTAGATCTTACAAGTCCTGTTGAATTATCCAAAATTTGAATGTAACTTTTAAGTTTCTCAGGAAAAAAAAAACAGGTGTTTTGCTCAGATCTCGTATGGAAATATAGAAGTAAAATAAAGACTTATTTTTAAAGCAGGAATTTTTGAACTCATTCCCTTCTCTTCTCCCTTATTACTGTGAGGTAAGGGCTTCTCTCTTACAATAGCATCAGTTTTTGTAATAAATAGCACTGTGTTAAAACTACATAGGATTAAACATACTTTATGAAATAGTGTTTCACTTTAATATAGTTTTGTGGCATGTGTTTTAATACATTTTCTACATTCTTCATTTACTGTCTTTGGATAGCTTGCAAAGTTGTGTTAGAAATAATTTTCTATAAAACTGCCTCATATAGTCCATTCTCAAAAAGTGGTTGTTAATTTAGAGACTTTATTAGAGGTTTCTAAATTGACATACAAATTTCCCAGTAGGTTAACCTTCATAGGAGAGTTGTGATGATAAAACAACATGATCTATATAAAAGACTTTAAAAAGACAGAGCACTATAAAAATGCATAGTTATTACTTGCATTCTCTTCAGAAACACTGCTTTTCTCAGAATTTACAAAGGTGACACAGTGACAGGACCACTTTGGAACTGGCAGTGGACAAAAGGAAGTGGAGACTCAGGGTACAAAGGGGATTCAGAGAAAAATCTGACAAGAACATTTTTGTGGTGTCTCTTCAGATGATGCCTTGAGCAGCTGTCATGGTCCTTCCGTGTTTTGAAGTAACTCTTGCATCTGTAGTTTATCCACCAAGTTGAATTGGAGAACCAGTGAGGGATGGAACAAGCCTCTATTTCCTGTCACAGGCACTGAGAACTTTAACCTGTAGATTTAGCCTTCTATAGTCCTGAGCCAATCCTTCATCAGGCACCAGATCACCTGGGAGCCTTGGGAAGTTGCAGTTTTCTGGGCCCCCTCTCAGAGTTTCTGATTCTGTAGATCTGTGTCCCACGGATTTGCATTTCCGCTATTTGTTTCTAACAAGTTCCCAGGTGACACTGGGTGCTGCTAGTTCAGAGGCCACACTTTGAAAACCATTGCTCTGCATTATAAAATGTGGAAATGTGACTTCTAGCAAAACACAATCTAAATTTTGACTGGGGGCAGTTAGAATAAGAATTCTCTATGGTGTATTTTTCTGTTGCTTACTACAGAAGCTTATAGATGGATATTATGCTTTACATTTTGTGCCAGTGTTAAAATGGTGCTGTTCATATATTGATTAAGAGTGAGATCTTAAACTAGGTGCTGTGGCACCTGCCCAGCATCTCAGGAGGTTGAGGCAGGATGATTTCGAGTTCAAAGCCAGCCTTAGCAAAAGTGAGGCACTAAGCAACTCAGTGAGACCCTGTCTCTAAATAAAATACAAAAAAGGGCTGGGGATGTGGCTCAGGGGTTGAGTGCCACTGAGTTCACTCCCAGGTACCTGCCCCCACCCAAAAAAAAAGTGAGATCTTATAACCACTCAACTAAAGAAAAGTCAAATATCAGTTACCAGCCAGCACAGGCACATTGCATGTATGAAGCTAATGTTAATGCTTTTATATGTTTGCAAGCTGCTTAATTTGTTGTTTTCCATATCTACGTATCCCCTTGAATTCATGTTAGTTTTTCATGCAAGACCAAACTAAACTACTCAGTTTCAAAATAAGCACAAGTTTTTGCTGCAAAAATATTTTTATGGGTGAAAAAAAAAACAATTGCATACTTCATTTAAGAAGAGTAGAAAGTAGCAAGACAGGGCAGTTTCAGTTTTATTCCCATTGGGAAAAGTCCTGGTTATCTTTAAACTATTTCTTTTTTTTTTTTTTTTCTCACTTAATATTATTTTGCCAGCTCTTAAATGGGACATGAGAAGGGAAAATTGGATCTACTCTAAGTATACCCCAACCAGGTCTGAAGAACAGATGGATGGCAAGACAGAAAATTCAGTATAGAATTTCTGAAATTAGAATCTAAAACCCTGTGTGGTTAGGAAATTAAGAGCCAAACTACTGGGTCTAATGTCCTAACTTTCTGCTTTAACTGAATTTACATTTCAAGAAAAGAAATAAAGCAATAGTTATATCACTTTCATATGAAGAATAAGGGGAAAAAGTAACTGGACATTTCCAGTGTTTGTAGCCCCAGAGAAAGTTCATGATTTACACCTTCATGAGAACTAAAAAGAACTGTTAAAAATAACACCATTTTAAACTGAAGGACATTATTGAATTGACAGATATTACTTATCATACTTTACAGTAATAGGAGAGTATATTACAGGCACTAAATAGAGACAACATTGTGGGATTTGCTCCTTCCATGTAACTAATCAGCACTCAGAGTGCTGAATCTTCCTCATTGTCATCAGAGACTGATCTGCTTGCTCAGGTGTTCTGGACTTGAATCGGTCTATCTACACTGCTTTGATAGCCCACATTGAGCCTTCAAAAGTTGCAGCCGCCTTGAAGTCTTGGTTGTCCCCCTGAGTGTCCAGGCTACTCTTACCTCATTTCCAAAGTTCCTGGTTTATAGTTGGGATCCGGGCTTGCTGTTTGGGTTCCAGTCGTGTTCTTTCTTAGTGAGCTTATCTGCTTATGTCTGGTTTTAGCTCTATCCATCAGCTTTGAATTTCAGAGTTGTCTTACCCTAGAATTTCTTTTAACACCACATTATACCCTGTGAAGTCAAAGGTTTATAAGCTTCACTGGAACCCCTTCCCTGGGGATGGAAAGTCCTTGTTTCCACCTTCTAGGAGTGAGCAGCTACAGAAAGTGAGCTAGTCACTCTTCAAGGAAGAGATGGGAGGGATAAGCTCAGGCTGCTTCACAGGGATGCACATCAAGTGTTTCTGACAAATGGACATATGTCACCAAAAAAGGAATTTAGCAACTTCTCTATTTTGTAACAAGAAAGAAATGATCTAGGATCTGATCCATCATTCTTGTACACTCCAGTAATTTGAGGTTTTATCTATACACAAAGTGAGAATGGGCACTATTCTGTGTCTCTTAAGTCATACTGAAGTCATTACTGACCATGTTTTGTATAGTCCCTATAATCATCTGTGTGACCAATATGTGCTCAAACATGACATTTAGAAGAGAAACTGATTCCTAACTTGAATTCCCCTCTTGCTGAGATCAATTACTGCAATACATTACTTAAAGAGTTCTTAGAATATATAAGTGTTGAGCATCTATAAGTTATAATTTTTTTTGCTTTTATCAAAATACTAGAAAAATGCTTGTTGTAGTTCTATGAAGCACATTAGGGAACAGGTGCCACAAATCATCCACCATATTAATTTTTTTTTAGAAATGAAAAGAAAAATGAAAACCTAAAGAAACCAAGAATGCAATCAGCTTCATTCAGTAGGTACATCAGTGGTTAGTAGGTTGGCTATTTAAAAAGAGTGCTCCCCCCACTTTGTTTGTCTTTGCTCTTTGGAGATGGTGTCCTCTGGCAGAAAGAATGTGGAACTAAATCCAAAGTCCAATCCTGGTTCTCCACTCCCTGGATGCTGAGTTTGGGGAAATTACTTTTATCTTCCATAGGATGGTCATAAGAATTCTGATCCCATTGTGCCGTTGTGAGAATTAAATAAGATAGCATAAAAGAATTCAGTACACTCCATAGCAACTGTCAGATACTCAACTGACATTCCTTTCATTTTTTCCTTCCTCTTTGCTTAAAGAGAATTAGTTGTGAACCAAGTCGCTATTCTGTGACAAGAAATAGAACCCCTTCTACCCATTCCTTTTATGCTGAAGGGTTCAGAAATAGATGTCCTGATATGAAGACTTCCTTCCAAGAAGAAGTCAAGATGAGAACTTGGATCTTCCACATTTTCAGATCCATAAATTAGATTTTTTTCTCTTGCCATTGAAAGTAGAAATAATACTTAGACTGGTTATACGGAGTACCAATGTGCCCAATGTGCCTATTTGAAAAATGAACTTAATGAAACTGTGAATTTGTGAAAGTGAGGCAGATGGAAGAAGGAAGAAATTTGATTGACAGCCCCAACCAGTACAATCTTACACAGTCACTGTTTTGGCATCCCTGAGGTATAGCCTGATGTCATTTTGTAAATGGACTCTTCTAGGCTATGTCATTTATCTCAAAATATACTCCAAGGTGCTTAGAAAACTATTCTTGACTATTTGCTTACCTCAAATTTAATTTTCATATTTTAAAAACAGTTCTGTCTCGTGATGGTTCTTACTAGTTAACCTATAACAGGTGATTTATTATAGCAGGGATCAGCAAACTACACCCATAGACAAGATCTGACCTGCCTCCTATTTTTGCATTGCCTGAAAACTAAAAAGTAGTTTTAAGATTTTGAAATATAAAAACAAACAACCCTGTTAACCCGATATGAGAACATTTGCTTGAAGAATTGTGGACATTGCCTCTTGCCTGCAAAACCTAAAATACTCACTACCTGTTCCTTTCCAGAAAAGGTTTACTAACCCCTGCTTCAAAATTACATCTGCCATATTCATCAAAGACTAAGTGAAAACAAGGAAGCTAGAAAGTGAAGTAACTCAAATAAATTAATTAAAAAAGAGACTACACTGTGAGACGAGTTAGGATCTGTAATATATACTGGGTTTGTTGATCTCTATAATATTTTAGATTTAACAGACCCCTTAGTAGTCTTCTAGCTTATGAGTTTTCAAAGAGTTTTGTAAGGTCCAGCAAGTAAGGTGGATGACAGCAGAACTGTATCCCTTGAAGGGATCCACCACTTGTACTGCCTACCACTCCTAGTCCTCCCTGGGGCATTCCTGGAACCTCAAAACGAAAGGCTCTCTAATAAGTAAAGTCGTCAAATTGCAAAAGACATCTGCACAAGCAACCTGGGCTGCTGTGGGAGGGGTGTCCTGGCTGACACTGGTCTACTGAGGAAGAGGCTGCCAGAGAATAGGGCGCTCAGTTCTCATTATGATGAGCCAACGTTCCGGAAAAGAAAGGTGTTTCAGACCCTGAATATCAAGAACTATAATTTTGAAAATTAAAGCTTGTAGAAATGTAAATTAACACCTAGGAGTAAAGAAAAATTTTGAAATATCAAACTTGAAGGACCCACCTGACTATATTCTCACAGGGAAGAGGTTTGCTTCTTGAAAATCCACTGTCTACCTGCAATAAGGATATTTGCAATTGATATAAATGAAGGCTGAACTCAACTATTACATAGATGGAGCAGAACTTTAAATAAAAATCCTTGAAAAAGATGCATATGGGCATAAATCTGTGATAACATCTGAGTGACTTATCAGTGTCCCGAGGGTAAAGTAAGCTAGGAAGCAATGCAAAGCACTTGAAAGCAAAGTGGATGAGCATGGGCAAGTTAAAAAGGAGAAACGGGCTTTCCCTGCAGTCACAAAACCAACTATCTGTGCCATTTTGCCTTGAGCTAGTGAAAACGGCAAACTTTTGGTCCGCACCAAACCTCAGTCTTCCAAAAGGGCTATTGTTATGTCATTTGACAGACCTGAAAAAGGAGGAGGTTCCCTGCAAGAGTTTGGAATTGGTAGGTCAGCCCTGGATTTGGCTGGAGGAATAATGTATTAAATACTGGAATGGCAGTCTATATGCTAAAAATCTTGTTCTCAAAAACCTTGCTCTAAGGTGGTTTCAGAAGTCATGTGAAAGTCCAGTGGGCGGGATTGTCCCAGCAGGCTCTAAAAGAGAAGCATCATCTTTTGTGGTCAACTTGGCACAGGTAGGAAATACCTAAGGACTGAATAATGAGAAATTAGGGAACCCCATGTGTTTTACAGAAACTTTGGGTTTTTTTTTATGGTCAAGTTAGACTTGATTTCCAATGAAATAAATAAGGAAAATTTTTAAAGGACCTCCAGGAGTAGTTAGCCATTCCTACTCCATCTTCCTTCATTTTGTTTTCCTACTGTGCCCCAAACAGGAGTTAACATGACACATAAGCCAGGAACAAATGATGGTTTCCTATAGGTCAGTCTGAGTGGTTTGCTTGTTGGAATTATTTTACTGACTTTCTGTGTAACAAACTCTCTGAGGGTGGATACGTAAGAGAATTGAGAGATAGAAGGAAGAAAGATAAGGTATGAGATTTGAGGTTGGATATGTCATGCATTGTCTGGAAAGATCCAAGAAGACTGCATGAAATGTTGGTCCCAGAGAAGTTGAGAGAGCTGCCAGAGTGATGCCATTCTACTTGGAACAAAATTATCTTTGTTCTGAAATACAGATGTTGCAGGAGCTTTTCTGAACATGAAGTTAATTACACCTGGTATTGCAGGATGTTTGATGGTAACCTTTGGCATTTATATGGATGATATCAGCCACTTATCTTCTAGTTGTATCATAGTGTATTCCAAAAAGGCATGTAAATGTGCATCTTCTTCCAAACACTAATAACTTCTTCCCTGGCTATAAATCCAGCTGCATGATGTGGAAATGTAATTGGGCAGCCTACACAGAAGTTTGGAGCTCATGGGGGAATATCTATTTGTAAGAGAGCCTGAATATTCATGTAACTGTCCAGACATCAATAAATTCTCATTTTACCTTATTTATTTCTGTTCCCCAGTTAACAGCAGCACTCAGAAGCTCAAAGTTAATAGGCATGTTCTTCAGAACTGTGCCCTCACTTACCTTAATGCAATGTCTCACTAACACATTTGTTTATCCGTTGCCAGGTAGCTCTCCCATCAGGTGACATGAGAGTGTTTTCTTTGTCTTAGTGCATGGGAGACAGTTGCCATTGTTTGCCATCAATTAACTTAGGGTAGCATGTCAAGGATGTACGGGTGGTGTCATTTTAGTCTGACAGCCACCGGATCTGGTTGAGAAGGGATTGTTTCATTATCCTCTTATCAGGGCTGCTGGATAATGACACTCCACACTGCAAAGTGGGGAGGGAAAAAAAAAAAAAAAAGACAGGCGGAAAGAATAGATTTTTAGCAACTGGCAATATTAAAATTATTCATGCCGCAAGGAAAAGAGAAAGATTAGAGGGGTGAATGTGGAAACCCTTAAGAAGGTTCTTCTTCCTGATACAGGTGGAGGGTGGAGTGACACCCTTCCTGAGGGAGAGGCAGGCAAAGAGGAAATGCCCAGACATAAGCAGGAAAGAAAAAGGAAAACTCCTCCTCATCAGCCACAAGGCAAGCATTAGTGGAGGAATCTCTCCCATTTCCCAATTAACTTCAGTGTCAAATGCAGGCTTCCAAAATGACCCTGACCGGGCATTCTCCTTGCTAGAAAACTCTCTGGTTTGGGCATTTAGGTTGGGGCGCATTTTCCATTGAATGAAAGTGCAATTAAATTGCTCCAAAATGAAATGCACAGAACACACAGAAGGTACTGGAGCCTAAATTTTCACTATCAGGGGGCCAATTACCAGTTACCACCGATATTGGTCATTTTCTTAAGAATGTCAGTTGAAAAGTCTTTCTTTGAATTCTGAAAATTAACAGAGACTAGATCCTTGTGCACTTGGAGAAACAAACAAAAAGAAATGCCGAAAATGTAAAAATACTTCAAGATAAACTAAGCTTCAAGAGGGACAATTGTGTTGACATTTTAGTAACAGCCCATTTTCGCTCCTTAACGAAGTGCAGTCATGCATGAAAATGACTTGTTATCTTTTAAACTGAAACGCATTATGGATTGTAACTCAAAGGTGTGTATTACTCCCTCAAAATAAGTACATTTTAACCCTGTGAGGATTGTTTTGCAGGCCCCAAACACTTTTTAGCAACATACATAAAAAAATTGACAATAAAAAACTGATTGAGTATAAGGTGTAAAACTCTTCTGCATTTTAAAATGATTCTAGTCTGTAGTTTATACACATTTTTCCATCTGCAGTTTAGACAGGAAGCCATATTTCATTGAAGATTTACCATTTTAGAGCAAAAATGCCTTTGTCTTCCCCTAATCTTATTAAAATGGTAATAATTACAATAATATAAATAACCAAAGAATAGCAACAGTGGTTTATGAGCATTTGTGAGCATTTAAATATAGTTCAGGCACTGTGCTTGTGTTTTTTTGTGCATTATGTAATTCTAACAATTCTATGAAGTATATTATCCTTACTTAAGAGTAAGAGACTGGAACTGGTTAAATGGCTTGCCCAGAACTCCTTTCAAGTAATCACTAAAGCTAAGCATCAAACACAGTTCCATCTGATTCACATTGTGTGTGCTGTGTTCTGGTTGTAATCACCCTGACACTGTCTCTCTCAAGTGCCCAATTTCTGATGAGCCCAAAGGAACCAAAATTTCCATTGTGGTTCACTTGTTTCCCAAATTCTTCCCAGGTCCAAATTTCTTTTCTGGGGAGAAAGAAAGAGAGAGGAGATTGAGTTCACTGTTCACGTGGGTCCTCTAATTATTTTTAATGTCTCTGTGAAACCTGATTTACCTTGGTTTCATCGATTAGTTTACTCCTCTGCGCCTTGACCCTGGAAATACTGCCCAAAAGATGAATGGTCAGCCCATACCTCCTCTCATGTACCAGTCACCATACAATTAATGTCATTTCTCATGATCCCAACATTACTCTGACACTCATTACAGTGACTTCACCGTCCATGGATAAGACTCGTTCTTTTTTCCTGTGAGAATAAGCCAGAGCAATATCATGGCTCTTCAGTAACCCTAAGTGACTCCAAATGCAGATTTGTAAAGCAGCTCAGAGCTTCAGATCTGCATGTAAATCTCTTCTTGGTGCATTATTGACAGGCAGTAGCCTTTCAGCCCCAGATATGTGCTCACTGTGGTAAAGGGTGCATATAGCTGATTGCTCACGAATAACCCCTCCAGGCCTTCCTTCTGTTCCCACCAGAGGATCAATATGCCTCTGACAAGCATCTGAAATCTTTATTTGGGGAAAAAGCACATTTCTTACCAGCTGTTTGTTTTCCAAACCAAATAATTCAGTTAATTTCTAGCCTGAATTAAACTTCAGAGCTAGAAATCTTCTCTTGTCAGTGCTGAGGTGCTTCTAGGATGGGAGAAACAGAAATGGGAATATGCTTTTTTCACTCTCACACCAGTGTGATGGTTAAAGTTGTTCATGTGCCTCTTAACTTCCAGCAGCCTCTGCAAACAGGGTGCTCAGAGGTCCTGGTAAATGATGCTTATGCTTTATCTTGAATCCATCTTGCCTTTGAGAAGCAGTGTAGGGTGGTGTTTAGGGGCATGTGATCTGAAATATGTCTTCCTAATTTGGATTCCAGTTTTAATACTGACCCACCAAGTGTCCTAGGCCAGGTAACCTACCCAGAAATCAGATTAGGCCTCAAGTTCATCACCAGTAAACTGGAAACATGTTTATACAATACTTGAAACAAGTATTCACCAAATCTTCACTCCAGATTCCTTGGTGTAGGGCAGCAAACAAATGAAATGCAGCTGAGATAGGATCTGGCACCTGCTACTCAGAGTGTGGTCACTTGGAGGGTTTGTTAAGAATTTAGAATCTCAATATTCTTTGTCCCCAAGACCCAGCAAAGTGAAATCTACACCTTACTCTGAAGACTTCTTTGAGTTGATGATTAAAACTTGAGCAGCAGAGCTGTAACTTCCCATTCAGTTTTAAATAGGAAAATGTATTACATATTTTTAATGTACTTTGGCCGGACAGGGATGTCTTCATCTTTGCCCACCAAAATGATGAAAACACATTCACTAAGAGATGCCTATGATTGATTTCCCCAGCTTTGGGGATGGGCCTGGAAAAAGCTGTCTTTATCTGGGGATGCAACTAACCCACCTTGCCTCCCTCCATCCATACAGTGTTGTATCACAGTTGAAGTAACCCCAAGTAACCCCATATCCGTTAGAAATATAGATTAATAGTTTTTATTTGGAAAGAAAGAGCTGCTTATGAACCCTAATTAACCTGGGCTAGATAAAGGCACCAGCCTAGAATGCCCTGGTCCTGGTAGCCCATGAGATGGAATCTAAGAGCCAGATAGATCAACAGATGCTGCTCTATAAAAATTAGAAAGCCCACTGAGTCACCTCCACCTACCGCTGGTGGAGAGGGATAAGAAACTGCAGTAAGCCAGGCCCCAGAGAAAAAGAAGGCAAAGCAGCAGGGAGGGGAGCTGCTGGGCTTCTGTTACAAGCCAGGCTCACGGATTCATGGTAAGACCAGGTTTTTATTTCCTTGGGGAGTTTACCATCTCTTAATCACAAAAGCAATAAGGATTTCCAATATGTTCCTCTGCCGTGCCTAATCAGTTGTTCCAGCTGCCAGTCATCAGCCATGTCTGGAAGTTCACTTAAAAGCCCTCTTCCAGCTTTGAACACAGCACTGACCCCCAAGGTGACACAGACAATGAAGGCCGCCCTGTGGGCAGCCTGTGTGTGCCAGTTGATTTGATCACAACAGTTTTGTTAATATTGTCCTTTTTATTCTGGAGGGATCCGTTCTCTTCCTTATGCTTTGATCGATAGGCCACATTGTATGCTCCCTTGGTTGAGTTGGGAAAATCATTTTGAGTGTGCATGGAAGGAAATTTTTCCTTTTGTGAATGACCTTACAATTCCTTCCTAACATGGAGATTTTTTTTCCTAAGGTTAGGAATCATTTTGGCAAAGTTTGAGCACTTGACAGTAAGCATGTGTTGTAGCAGGGAAGTTTGTGAGAAGTCAGCAGGTATTCAGACTCAAAGTATTAAAAGAGATTAGCACCTGCCTGGTACCAAGGAGGTGCTGCAATATTGTGTTTGAATGAACAAATGCATAAATAAATTTTAAAAATTCTTGGGCTATAGTAATTAAGATTGCTTCCTGGATGAGCAGTGTGATAAGGTCAGATATTCCTAGAAATTGTGTAAATTGAAAAGATATTTCCCCCTGTGCCATAATTACAGTTTCTGAGAAGTCAGGTCTTTGGTAGAAGCTCAGGACAATCTTAGTGAACCCATATCTATCTGACTCGAGAGAGTTGTCCATTTTATTGGAAGGGTATGTGAGATGGGGATTGGATGACTATTAGAAAGTGTCTCTTAATACTTTCTCCAAATTTTCTGGCATTATTTTGGTCACAGGTGAGATCTACAACCAGTAATCCTGCCCTGAATTCTGTGTGCCATGTTCTCTGGGTAGACATTGAATTATGAGCTTCTACTATTAGGGTTGTATCTCACCCTAAGATTTTCCTATACTTCTCATACCATTTATTATGAAAAGAAGCAGGTCATGTGCCTTGGGTTTGTTAAACCCTTCATGAGAAATTGTTCAGGCTATTCTTCAAACTCAGAAACTTTAAATTGAACTCTGAAGTCCTCCATTTCTTAGTCTTATGGGACCCCTGTCAGAAGAACAGTTCCTATTTCGGTGTCAAGAATCAGCTGTAGCAGTAGAGGGAAGGCCTGGGCACATGTGGACCTCAGCACAGTCGGAAGACAGGTTCTTGAGCCTTTAGCCCTGTACCAGACACCTCCTACGTACTGCCTCACACCCTCTCCACCACTTACCTCTCCTGGTCATTGCTCTGGCAGCCAGCTAAACAGGCATAGCTTGACAGTCCCTCCCTTCAACTGTACCATGTACCCCTGGTTTTCTACCCTAAGTTTTCTCTGATGCTTTTTTGGGGCATCTGTGAGAACATTTATTCACTCTGGGACATATGCCTACCTGAAAGTGTGAGAATTAACACTTCCCCTAGGGCAGCCCTTGACCAGTGGGGATAGGAGTTGGTAGATAAATGTTCCTTTCTGTCCATGTCCTACTCACTGAGCCCCAAGATGGAGTCCATTGGCATTTAGAGTGTCTTTGTTCACTCAACAAACACGAACTGATGTGGTTGGAGATACCAGGCACCAAGGATGTCTAGTTTTCTAGTATATCCCAGGACCTACCTCCATATCTGCTACACAGTAGGTATTCCTCCATAAGTATTTGTGGAATAATTGCCTGCTCAGAGAATCACACACAAGAAGGAAAGTATTTTAAAAAGCATAATAAGGTAGAGGACATTATGAGCAAAAGCACAGTAGTATAATTTTCCATGAAATGTTTGAGGTGTGGTCAGTTGTCTGATTTGACCAGAGCTTAGGGTATATTGTGGAGCCATAAATAAAATAGCGTATTAAAGTGCTTTGAACACTATTCAATGCTCTATACTAGTAAGTCTTGGTATTTTCTTAGAATTGATGTATGCAAATCTTTTTCCATTGCTGGATTGTCATCTCCTCAATGACAGAGATTCACATATGTACAGTGGCTAATGTGTAGTAGACACTTAATAAATATTGAATTAAACATAATGGTTGGATGATGGATAGATGGGTGGATGGATAATGAATGGTCAGTCCTGACTATTAAATGTGATGAAGAACAGACCTTCAACCAATTCTAACTTTGAGTGAGTGACAGGCTATAAACAATACTGAATTTTCCAACCTACTTCATTGTGCTAATACCAAATGTAGCAAAGTAGTTAATATAGACCTCTGCAAATACCACGTTTTCTGTTGTACCAGTGAGTAGAGCAGAGTGTGCACCACAAGTTCCCTGTTGCCCACTGGGTTGTAAGCAGCAAGGGCAGTGCTTCCTTTGTGATAAACACAAAGACATACATGCAGAAGTACCTCCAGGGGAAAATAAGTGATGGGTGCATTCAGCAACTACAACAAAATAATGAAAAAAGCTAACATTTGTACACTAAATTGGGGCAGGGGGAGTTAACCGCATTTTCCCAGTGTCTCTGTGACCTCTTATTATTCCATTAGTTTCTGGGATAGTATATAAAACACCAAGCTCCATGCTGACAAACACCGATGTTGAAACTATTGCCACTGTGGGTCCAAATAGCCTTTTCCCCTGGGTAAAATTATTATTTGGAATACAAGCAGAATTGTGGTTCCCTGAGCTAGCAGAGCATAAATGAGGGTAGTGATTCATAAGGTGACTCTAGTGAGTTTGCAAATGTGCAACTTTTATGGAGGCTGACACCACGCTGCCTTTTGAGCTGGTAAGCACTTTCTGGCCTCACTACCTCTTCAGGATATTGAGGGCTCCGAAGGATGCAGACTTCTGAGGACAAGCCTTAACCTGAGAGAATGCTGATTTACCAGAAATAAACCCTTCAAATCAGATCACACCCCTGTCAGTAGCTTTTTGAGCGGGAAGATGGTAATTCTGTCTCTTCACGCATTCCTTTAAGTACTTGAACTCTTGTTCCATTGGATTAAGATTTTGGGGGCTGGGTCATCTGGGGTCTTAATTCTATCCTGGAAAGGTTGGAGGAAAGAGGTACTGGTCTAAAAATACTACTCCCTGAACTTTTAAACCTTCAACTCTTTTTGATAATATGACTTCTCTTTCTTAATCCCAAATCTGATTTCTTTTATTTAAAAAAAAAAAATCCATTTATTCTTTGATATCAGCAGACTAAGTTCCAAAAGAGCAGAGAGGAGTATAGAACTGAGCATAGATAGCATTGTACAGAGAAGGAAGTTCAGAGAGTCCATGTAATGATGCCAGTGTGATTGTGCATAATGAGATGTCTGCCAAGTGGGTCCCAGACACTGAGATCCTCTCTGATAGACTCGGAAAGTGTCTTGCCCCAGGTTCTTCTATGACATCGTACCAATTAGCTGATCTAAATGGGCACATATTCAAGCTTGAGGTCATATACAGTTCTCAAAGGCAGGCTGCCCCTGTGAATGGGGCTCTAAACTCACAATCTGTATCATAATAGGCAACAGTGGGGGAAGACCCCAGTGCTGTGATTGAGACCCCCATTTTCCTATTTTGTGGTCTTGGAAGAGCACTTCTTTTTGATGAAGGCCAAGTCTGTTCAGCACACTATCAGGGAAATGTGTGAGGTCAGTTAGACTCTGAAGTTGAAAGGATGTAGGCTCCTGCACTGGGGCTGGGATCAGCAGCGCTCTATTCTCATTAAGTTGACTGAGCAGTGGCAGAGAGTGCCCCGTCTGACTCAGTGTGGCTCCCTGCAGCAATAAGAAGAGGAACAGGACTGACTGTCTTGTGCCCTTCCTGGTCAGCTGACCAAATATTCTGTTACCTGACTCTCATCCTCTGTGACTAAAAAGCACGCACACAGAAACCTTTGAATAGATGCAAACAGTACAAGATTGATTAATTATACAGTAGCCAGACAGGGAACTGGCAGGGCAGGGCAGCTCTTAGGAGACAGACCGTGAACACCAGCCTTGAGCAAACGAAGTGAGCTCCTGAGATGGCGGTAAGGCACATTAGCCAAGGAACCTGTTCCACCACAAACACAAAAGCTGTGTATATCCAAGAGGGGGAGAACTGTTCCCTGAAAGCCACCCAAAGAAAAACAAACAAGCCCCTAAAATATGCTTCCTGTCAGCCTTCAAATATTTAAAAATGTGTGCTTCCTTTGGGGTGAGTCTCATGCTTCTTTTCCCTTGATTTTCAGCTCCCATTTTCTCCAGCAATCATTCAAGCCGAAGTGGAACAGCTGCTGGGGCCGGGCCACCCCCACATCCTGTCAGTCACCCTTCTCCAGGACATAATGTACAGGGGAGCCCCCACAACCCCTCCTCCCAGTTACCTCCACTCACAGCTGTGGACGCAGGAGCTGAGAGGTAAGGCCATCTGTCTCTCTCTCGTAATAGGTGTCGTCGCCAAAATTTTCTCCACAGAGAAGAGCTTTGACAGTTGCTGAATTTTATTAATAATCCGTTGGTGGGTTGAGTTACCCAAAGGTGACATTTTAAAAGTAGCATACACAAAGCGCAGAGACCAAATATCTCATTATCTGTTATATTTTTCCATTGGAAAACAAATGAAACAGTATTGGCAGAAGCTAACTAAAGTGTCAGGTGCTAGAAAACTGCATCAGAATGTCCTTGTCTTTTCCACTTTTCCTCAGTTTGTTTCAGGGACTCAATTTTAAGGTAATATATGCATAGGCTGAGATGCTTTCCAGATGTAAGATGGTACCCCAGTCAGTAGTGTAAGCTTGTCTGTTAGCTTTCCATTACTTTGACAAAATACCTGAGCTAAAGCACCCATAAGAAGGAAAGCTCTATTTGGGCTCGTGATTTCAGAGGTTACAGTTCATGGTTACTTGGCCATGTTGCTTTGGGTAGGTGGCAGCACATTTCATTATAGTGGGAGAGCATGGCAAAGGAAGCTTGTTCCCTTCATAGCAACCAAGGCCAAAGAGAGACTAGATGGGACTGGTGTCTTAATATCCCCTTCAAGGGCACACCCCCAGCAACCTGACTTCCTTCCACTAGGTTCACTTCTTAATGGTTCCACTACCTCCCAATAGTGCCACAGGCTGGTTCCCAGTCCTTCAACACATGTCCTTTGGAGGACATGCAAGATCCAAACTTGCAGGAATTTGGGAGCAGACCATAAAAGGGCACTAGGCCAGAAGGGGGCTGGCTGTTCACTGAAAACTTTACATTGATGTAACTCAAATAGAGATTTCTGGGGGAGAATTTTCAAACAATATGATCTTCACGGTATTCTTCTGAATTCTCCACTGGCTCCAGAGATTTTGGTGAGCCCTTCTCATATTTCTAACCCTTTGTGCTTTTGAGATCACAAACCAAAAGAAAAGTCTGCACAGTGAGTGAAAGACACAGTGATCTAGGCATTGAGGGAAAGCCAAGGCTCTTCCAGATGAATAAATGGGAAACAGCATCCCAGACAATAAGAACATGCACAAGATGTGTGGTAGGAGAGGATGCACACCAGGGAGGCCTCAAAGTGGCATCCGGTGCACATAGCTGATGGAGTCACATATGGTGGGTCGGCTCATGTGGGACCATATTTTCTATGTTATGGTCAGGAATTTCCCCCCTTATCCTACTGTAAGCAAAGAACCATTATGGTCTTTTCATGGCAAAGAAACACAATCATATTAAAATCATAGAGATGGAACTTGGGGATAAGATAGTAGAGTAATTGAGGTTGGAACGGGGAAAGAAGGATGAGGCTGCTGTTGGAAACCTTGAGAATAATATAACTTTCAGTAAGGCAAAGAAATAAGGATTTGCTCAGAGCTTCATTTAGGAAGGAATTGATATATAAGAGAGGGGAGGAGAGAGAGAGAAAAAAAAAAGAAGAGGAGCCAAAAATCAATTTCTGAGTTTTACCTCTAGACACCAATATGGAATATTGTGCCATTAATAGAATGCAGTAGTATGGGGGGAAGGAGGCAGTTGGGTGGAGGGGAGGGGAAATGATGAATTGACTTTAGAGGAGTTTGAGTTTTAAAATTTGAGTTTTAGAGGATTAGGGAGGATCCATGTAGACTTGTCCAATGGGCGATTAGAAATATGAATCAAAGGACCAGACTTATTTTAATAGTTCTGTGGGTGTGGTAGAGTATGGACAATATGGTAGCCTCCTCTCAGGCTCTTTAAGCAAATCTCAAGTGATGACCATCCATTAAGTTCACAGGTATTGTTCACAGACGCACCCTACCAGTTACATGGTATATTCCTGTAAGTTGGGATGAGCTTATTTCTTTCAGCATTTTATATAGCTTCCAATTGGGTTTAAAATGCTATCAGTCATCAGCTTTTCATCATCTCATTTCATTCTGCCTGGCTGAGACTCATACCCCAGGAGGTAGTGAAGCCAGAAACAATCAATCGGAACCTTCCCTTCTGCATTGCATCTCTTTATTAATAGTCATAACAACCCCTAACAAAAATAATCTAAGGAAAGTCATCAGTGGGTCACCTTCTTGTACACATCCTTTTAAAGAATACATGTAGGAAAAGATTTTAAGCATTATTGGATTTAGAAACAACCATGATAATGCAGTTACCTGATGTTTGCATCCTGGCTCTGACAGTTGCTAATTGATGGTGGGCCAAGTTCCTTAGCTGCTCCTGCTGCTTGTTTGTTTTTGACATTTTATTTTATTTCATACCTTTTATGTTTTTAGTTCCTTCTTAAAAATTTTTAAGAATACTATAATGAATACTCATATACACTGCATCCCTATTTACCCATTGTTAATGTTTTGCCATTCTCTCTCTCTCTCAACCCTTATGGGGGAGATACTATATTTGTGTACTTGTTTATTATTTCTAAACCATTTGGGAGATACTTGCAGATACCATTGAACTCTATCCATAATTACTTTAATAGAGATCTACATAGAAGAAGATTCTCCTGCATAATTTCAATACAACAATCATGATCAGGATATTTTAACACTGATACATTAATGTTATCTAAAAGGTAATTTATATTCAGATTACCCAAATTTCGTGAATAATATCCTTTACAGCTAAAGGGGTTGTTTTTAAAAATTTTCCTTTTTATGATTCAGGGATCTAAAAAGGATCGCACAATGCATTTAATTCTTATTTCTGTTTAGTCTCCTTGAATCTAATGAAGTCCTCAGCTTTATTATCATCATCATCACATTGTCTTTCAGGACACTTAGGTATTTTGAGAAACTCAAGACATTTATTTTGAATAGTGCTCCATGGTTTAGTTTCATCTGATTGTTCCTCCTAAACAGATTCATTATAAATATTTTTGGCAGGAATACTGCATAGGTATATGGTGTTCCTTAGCTTTTTGAGACCTAGTTTGCAGCTCATGGGGAATTAGAATTAAATGAACCAAAGCAGGTAATGTGCGTAGCATGTTATGTGGCTTGAAGCAGGTATGCAGTAGCTCAGTGTGGATAGTCATGTAAAGATCAGACCTCAGAACAGCTGAGGGATTTGGGTAGAGAAGCCAGAGGAAGCTGTTATGTGATCACAGTGGCTGATAATGTGAATAATCATGGAAGAGTAGATGGAGAAGAGGGATGGGATGGTACTCTGTACACGTGGCTGAAAGAAGTGGACATTTGCACTTTGGTGGCTTTCCTTGCTGCCCTACTCTTCCTTCAGGATGCATGTCCCGACCCTGTGCCAACCCAGCTGAACGTGGGCAAGTGTGAGTGTGGCAGGTTATCTCTTCCTATTGGATTTGGTAAAGAGCATGACACGTAACAGCCCTGAATTATTCACTGTGTTTGCATTAGTGACCAGGATTAAAACATGAAGAGGAAATGTGCTTACCTTCCGTTTTGGGTTTATATATCTTTGCCTCTGTTTGCCTGGGAAATCCCCCAGTAAAAACTTCAGCAGTTTCTTAACGGAAATAAGTTTATCACACTTTGGGATTTTTAGTGGGACACTGGCATCTTTTCCTGCTTTGTGGGCATTGATTCATCATTTATTTAGTTTTAACTTAATAAAATTGGCTGAGTCACTGTCAGAAGTCAGGAAAGGTCCACCACATCTACCATTTAGCATCAGGTTCTTTGATCTTTACCATCATAAAATAAAATAAAATGCAAGTTCTCTCAACTTGATGAGATTTCATTTTTATTTTGAAATATCTGAATTACACATCATTTCAGTGATTTTAGCAGTACTGCACCACATCACCCAATGTTGATTTAAACTTATTATGGGAAGTGTTGTTTTACTATGTCATGTGCAACAAGCCAGTGGTACTTTATAACACTGACTTCCCATGAGAGAAACTCTGCATCTTTGAACATGTTAATTAATTGGGTTTCACAGTTTGTCTGTTAGACCAGACCAAAAATAATTGATGGAAGTCTTTGTTTTTGAAATGGAGAAATGTTAGAAGTTCCACCAGTAAGTCAGCTGAGTTTGTGTCACTTGTCTTATGTAAGAGAATACTAGCCATCTCCCTGCCTTCTGAAGGCTACAAATATGTGGTCTGCAGTAGTGACAGAGATTTGTGAACCAGACACAGTGGAGGGACTTAACAAAGGTTTCCTAGGAGTCCCACTTCTGATCCAGGGAAGACTAAAAAGAAAGGATATGGTCTCTTCACAGAGTGTACAATCTAGTACATGAATCATCTAGAAAATATTAGGAATAATTATTTTGGAAAAAGTAGTCAGAGCACCCTTACTAAAGTTTCCTCAGTCCTTACTGAGTTTTGGGAATCCTTAATGGTTTTCATTTATAATGTTTTATTTCAGATGTGGCATTGCTAGAATTCTAGGCACTTTGGTTACATGTGTGGTCTTTCTGTGACTGTCAGTAGCTAGGGTTCACTTTCACAAGTACCATTTTCTCTAATTCATCATTGGAAACAGTGTTGCTTGCCTAGACACTAAGAGTCAGAGATGGCAGACATTTTTTATTGAATGGCTTTTTAATTCTGAAGAGTTCTTCACTTCCAGTCAAGTCAGCTTTACTTACTACTGCTGACTTAGTTTGCTTGTTTTACACCTTATTTCAGTCTTTATTTCTATCCAAAGACTTTCCTTCTTTCCTATCCTTGTCCATTTACTACCCTGCCTTTGAAGCTCTGCTCAGGTCTCAATGTTAAGAAGCCTCCCTGCCTCTCACAGCCCACAGAGACAGGTCCACCTGTTGAATTGCTTAGTTCTTATTATCTGTACCATGATTTACCATTTATCAGATGTCACCGTGCTAACTGAGTTATTTGCTTTTGGTGGGCAGGAACCTTAAGTGTCCTCATAACCTCCAGAGTGTTTTTATCTGAGTTACACAATGGTAGATGCTAAAGGAATATTTACCAAGGGAAAAAGACCATGGAGAGCAATGCATAGGAAAACAGGAAATCTTTGTCAACTTCCATTGTATAGGTGGAGGAGCCCAAAAAGGAATGGTCTTCTTGATTTATTGGTTGGAAGGACAGTGGCCTTGATTCTCAAAAGTTCCCATCAACTTATGTATACTGCATGCATTGATACAACACCTAGTTGCTCTGAAACATGCATTCAGGCACACACACACATGCATATTGCTAAGGATCCCTTACCACCTTCCACCTCTGGGGTTCCCTACGATGCTTTCTTGTGATCTTGAGTACTAGAAGCCTGATACGCTGCACTCTCTGGTGCCTGCTGCTTTTCTGTTCTTCCCTCCCCAGGATTTCCTGAGCAATCAAAGGCAATCATGTCTTCACTCACTCAACTTTTTTCAGTGTTTCTACTTTTTTCTCTCCACACATAATCTTTCTTCTCCTTAATCTCCTAATATATATATATGCAATAATTATAAGAATCATATAAAATATCAAAGTTTACCATAATCTGTTTTGCTATTAGGAGTTCATTTTGTTCATTGAGTCTTTCAGTTAACTGATATTTGTGTAGCAGCAGTATGCTGGAAGTTGATCATAGAGTGGTAAACAGGGCTAATGAAAGCCCTGCCCTCTTAGAGTATTGTCTAACGGCAGACAGCTTAGACAGTGATAATTTGGAGCATTAAGAAAAGGTGATACAGGGGGCTGTGGAAACATACAGAAAGAGCATGTAATCCAAAAGGGATTACATGAGAAGGGAGAAACAGGAAGAAAGGTCTCTCTGAAACTGGACAGTCTGTGGACAACAGAGTTGTATACAACACAGGCTTTGTGTAAAGTTGAGAGGGAAGGGTACAAGCAGTCATGGTGCTGAGTGTGTGACCAAGGGAGGAGCCTCAGCAGCCACATTGAGGAGTGTGGGCTTTATTTTGAGCACAAGAACTTATGTACTGGGCCAATCAAGAACTGTGGAAACTCTGGCCTACATGCCAAATGTGCCTGTTGTTCACCCACAAAAATTTCAGAATACATTCTGTGCCAGCTAGAAGAAATGACAAGGAATGGGAAAAACTGGTTCACTCAATATTCAGTCAGCCAGAGACTTTCCTATTCTTTGTGCCTCCTGGACTGGTGAGGTAGCACTATGGGTTTTACATTATTTTTCTTCTTAGTACAATATGAAGAGATAGTTTTGTCTCTTTTCATTCTAAGAGTGTGTTTTATATGATCATGACCTATCAGGGCTTTGAAGGTCACTGAGTGTTAAAAAAGAAAAAACAAAAACTCCTTTTTAAAATAGCCTCCATCTTAGAGGCAAAGTGACAAACATTTGGAGATTAGAGCTCTAGTATCAGCAAGAACTTGGCCTCTCTTGTGTCTATTACATTAGGGAAGACTTGAATATGACTAGAACCGTCCACATGACTGTTTGCGGTTGCATTTTACTCAGTGAACATTAAACAGAGGCTCCTTGCTGTATATCACAGAAACCTAATTCACCTCCTGGGCAACAAATAAACATAAACGTGGATGAAGGATAAAGTTCATCAATATTGATCAATAGAATAGTTGAGAAAAGCCGTAGTCACAACACAAATATGAGCCATAAATATCCTTTTGTTTCCACCTGACTCCTCATCACCCAGTGGTAGAATCTGTTGCTGTGGAGCTCACCTTGTGTCATGAGAACTCTTCTTTCTCTTTGGGCTATAGTACTTTCTGTTTAGAAGTCAAAGTGTTCTCTTTGTTTAGTATCCACAAGGGGATCATTTTCTTTCTAGCAAGGTGAGGTCCACAGTCAATATGAAGACAGGTGAGGTTCAAAATCCACTTCTCCCAATACCCAGTTGCACATAGTCCCACCCTCCCCCTTTACACCCTTCTTGAGAACCACTGAATGTACTAAGAGGTGTTCCTTAAGTCAGTGCTCTGAGTTGTACAGAGGCAGAAAATTCCTAGCCTTGGAAATGGAGATGTTTTATGTTTTAAAAACATAAAAAAAACCTAGGAGTCAACTTTGATCCTTCCTTTTCCCAAAAGCTCACATCTAGTTAATCTGTAGGTCCCTAAAATACATTTCACACCCCCAGCCCCTCCCATCTCAAGTATAACAGTTTTCTAATGGGTGTCTCCACAACTCATCTTGTCTGTTCGCAATCTTCCACCCTGACACCACCAAACATACAGGGCCTTTGTTCTATACCACAAGAATTTCCCTTTATAAGTTCAATCATCTCTTTCCTGCTAAAATTCCTCCCCATCATACTTGGAATAAAATCCAAAGTCTTGTTTGTAGTGTACATGGACCTCTGTGGTCTGACCTTAAACAAATTTACCTACCATGACTACCCTATTCTTAATCCACTCCAGCCACACCAGCCTTCTCACTGTTCCTAGGAAACACTGACTTATTTTGCTTCAGGAACTTTGCACTTGCTGTTCCTGAAACCTGAAAGGCTCTTTCACCAGACCTTCATGACTTGTATCTTCACTTCTGGTGTCTGCTCAAGTGTTGCCTTTCAGAGAAGCTTTTCTGGACTACTCCCTTAAACTTTCCAGCTCTAGTTTCACTCTATTCTTCAGCTTTGCTCTATTTTTTTCTTCATTAACTTTTCACCCCCCTGAAATTGCAATTTTTTTTTTTTTTTTTTTTTTCTGACTTGATTTCATTCCACCACACTGGAAGCTCCCAGAGGATGGACACTAGGTAGACAACCACCTGTGGCTAACCCCCAGTGCTTCCAAGGGGACCGAAGGAATTTTGTGGAATGAATGGATGTGGATAGAAGGGAGGACTACTACTATAATTCCATATTATTCTGGAAAATGAGTAGTAACCCTGAGCACATGATTATCCTTCTTCCAGCTCCTAGTCTCCTTTAGATCACATCCTGGGAAAGCAGAGACATTGCTGTGAACCTGAATGCACAGTCTACCAAGCAAACAGCTAGAGTCGTGGTTCCAATATTTTTTTTTCATCAGATTATTTTCCGTGTATTTTTATTTAAAATATACATTGATTCTCCAATGTATTTGTATTTGATGTGTTGGTTCTAGCTTAATTGTAATCACACATCAAAAACAATCTATAGGATGTCTGTAAAAGGTGCTATTTTTTTAAGTGCCAAGGAATTCAGCTTCGGAAAGCCAAATTCGCCATCTTTATTTTGTTCCCACATTCCAAAAAATGTACCTCATGTAAGCCCAAAATGATGTTTTTTTAGTCCCCTTGGATTTTTGGTCAGGAAAGTGAGTCATGACAGTAAGAAGGAAGGCTTGAGGTAAAATAGAATTTCTTTTCTTGCAGCCTCTACAGTAATGCGTTAGCATGAAGCAACCGTGGTATGTGGTATTGTCACTAAGCTATGATGTTATTCAGGCATGTCAATGTGTGTTTTTTCCTCCAGCAAGTCATATGGAGCTAGACTTCCCGAAGTAAAAACCCAACAGCCATTCTTGCTCAAGTCAAGACATCACATATTCCAAAGTGCTGCCTCTCTGATGTAGAACAGGCTGTTCTAAGGAAAACCTCTACTTACTGTTTTAACAGTATAATCTAGAAATCGCGGTCTTTTTCCTCCTAACCAGGGATGTTCGGGAGACTTAGCTGCTAAGAGACTATCTTGTTGCAAGTGAAGGACTATCTGTTTATTAGTGGTGAGGAGACTGTTGGTTGAGCAGAAACCAAGAGCAAAGTTATTTGAATAAGTCTTTTTGCTGCTTTTTCTGAAATAGTCTTTGGTTGCTTTCTGTTTAGTTTCAAGATGAAAAAAAAAAAGTTCTCTGATATAGTCATTTTTCTCTTCAGAGTAAATGATTAGGATCCTTCTCTTGCAAAGATGTTCACCTCTCAGAGATCGAATCTGTGGTCTCTGAACAAACATAATGTCAAAGGAGACATTTGCACCAACTAAGCAAATGTCTCATGTGCTTGGACATGAGTTGGTACCAAGTCAAAAGCCATTCTACTTTGGTACCAAGTTGGGAACCAGCAGTGCATGATCTATAGTAGTTCTTCAATGACAGCAAATTACATTTGTTGAATATTTATCTTCCCAGGTTACTGAATAAGGTTCTAGAGATACAAGATGGTAGTAAACATCCAGGGATTTATGCTCTTACCATCTCTAAGAGCCACGAACCCTTCTCTGATTGTGGAGTCTTTCTATATATGCTGTTTCCTCTAGTTCATTTCTCTAGTCAAATATTGAGTCTTATCTTCAGGACAGGTGCAGAAAATTTCTCTTGTGGTTGCTACAATAGTAACCTGACATCTGATGATGAAAAATGAACACAAGTAAACAGCACATGTCTTTATTTACCAAGGCACTACCCAGTTCGTTTCTCTTAAAATTTACATATTACATTGACTTTTGAAGTGTTATTTGGCAGTGACTACCAAAGATACCTAACCATACTTGGCAGATATACTGTGTTTGAAGTTGGTTCTTAGAGTTCTTCTGGTGTCTTCAAGAGACTCATGTTTGCTTTTTGAAAACACAAAAAGGCATGGGATAGTCCATTTTTGTATACCTATGCCTCCTGTTCTCATGTTTAGCCAGAAATAACCCTTATTTTTTTTTTTTCTCATTTCTCATCTGGCATTCTCATTATACTCTTTTATGAATGTTTTATCTCTCATCCAATGCATTCTGTTGCAAAACAGATTGAACGTTATGTCTGACACCATGCTGAACAAGAGTCTTCCCTTTGCCACAGAGGCATGAGTTAATCCCCTTGATTTGGTTTCCTTCAGTGGCCCAAGCAGTGATATCATTGCAGAAACTTTTTTTATAGCAGAATTTTTTATATCAAATGTCTTAAGACTTCTCTGGATAAACTTTCTTCTGGTTGGTGTTTTTTGAAAAAGGAGAATTTGGCAGAATCAGACTTCTCTTCTCTCTTTCTCCCCATCACTTAGGATTCTGAAGCAGACAAACAGTAGAATCACAGCCAGTTCTGTAGTCAAGATATTCCAGAAAACTTTAGCTCTTGGTCCTGCATAATACCCTAATGTTCTCCTCTTCTTCCTTTTCATTTCCACAATGGGGGAATAGCAATATCCTGGGTCCTAATTCAGCATTTACTCCCACCCCCCCAAAAAAAACACTCTGTGCCTTTAGCATTGATGACTTTGTTTTCCTGACATACAGTTGCTTCCTATGCCCAAATGGGGTAGCCTTCCTCCATAGCACTCTAGCCTTTCATTCTAATGCTCACTCACTCATCATGATTTGCACTGGAGTCTCCTTTAAAAATTCTTGATGCTCATTTACCTATAGCCACCTTCACAGTCCTTGTTTGATCCTGCTCAGTGGAGGCTCAGGTGATCATTTGTGAGTCTTGGTTTTATCCAATTTTATGAATTATTTGAAGTTCATATTGACCCTGTCTTTCATAAGGAGACAGAAACACTAAACTATTCCAGAGGACAGATTAGGCTCTTGGACTATTTGGGGACTGAGTCCTCAGACAGACATACAGCTCTTGGCCAGCTTTGGTCTTGCCCAGATGGACAGTGTTGCAATTACCCACACTTCCCAGCGGCCATTTCTTCATTACTAAAAGCTGGTCTTGATTGTCTCTGAAGCCGAATTCAATTTGCAGTTCCCCCAGTAACGTGCTGTGATTCATTTGGGGACAAATCTGGATTGAACTGAGTCCAAGTGTCTCTTTTGTGAGACAGAAGGGAAGTATAAGTAGATACTATAGTCACCCAGATGAGTCAGCCAGGAATTCATGAAGTGATTTATAAATCGTTATAAAGACCACTAAAGTCTACTAAAATGGAGCGCTGTCTGGCTGTACAAAGTGGGGTATTATCATTGGGGGGCTTTTTTAGATGTTAAATCAGATGTGAAATCCTTAAAACTGAGCTTTTCTTTTTAAGTTTTGAAAAGGATTCTTTTCCCCCCTCTGCAGTTGGCCAACTGCTAAAGCCATTTTTCATTGATTAGTTTTCACAGATGAATTTTAAAACTACCACAGATGATACCCTGCAATTCTTTGGGGAAATGAAAAAAAAAAAAAATCCCTCCCCAAATTCATCGTAGATCAGTTTGTATCCATTATTTCTACTCTCTGGCAGCAAATCAATAATACTTTTGTGTGTGAATACAAAGAAACAAGCTGTTCTAATATATTCTCCCTTCTTTGGGAGGTCTGTAGCCCTGGTGGCTTGGAGAAGGAGGGAGAAGCTGTCCCAAACACAGGCCAACCAACATTTAATCTAATTGATCATGTAAACACATAAGTTCCTTCTTTTCAAAGTGATAACCCCCAGAATAGTGCTAAAACACAGTTCCACATTGCTGGCTAGAGCTGCTTGTGTGTACAGCACAGAGGAAGAAAAGTTAAGACATTATGTAGGACATGTGCCTGACTTGCAACACAATCAGTTAGTAAACTTTGTTTAAAGAAATAAACTTGTAAGTTGACAGAGAGAAAACCTGACCTGAAAGGAGTTACCCAGTTAGCAAGACCCAAGGAATATGCCCAACTAGTACCTGAAGAACCCCAGTTCAGGACTCAACAACTTCACCCAGAGCAAACTGGCCACACTTGCATTGTCAGAGTCTTCAAAGGAAGTAGGTTGCTGATACACCTTTCTACCATAATAAGGATTAAAATATCAGATGCCCCAGAACCCCTCTTCCTTTCTTCTCTCACCCCACCCCTCAGGCTTGCTTTGCATTCCACTGGAAAGGTTTCTCTTACTTTCCAGGGATAAAGTGGTATTTGGAGAACTAGCCTTGCAACTTTGGGTAACTCACTTCCCCTCTCTAGACCTCTCTTATTTTTATGCAGAAAGGCTGCACTCCAGTCCCCCTCCAGCTGGAGCAATCCATGGCTGTATGTGTTTGTGAGCTTGTACACGCCACTGAAAAATCCAGTACCAAGAAGTTAGACCCTGGCCTGAGAACAAGACTCACTGTTTCTAAAAATTAGAAAGAAGAGCGAAGGTTTGTCATTCTTGGAGCCTTAGTTCCTGTTTCTGAATAGTCCTGGAAGAAAAAGAGTCCTAAGACTTTTTATTTTCAGAACTATGTAGTAGGTTTTTTTAAATTATTTTTTTAATTTTTTTATTTTTACAGACTGCACTTTTATTCATTGTACACAAATGGGGTACATCATTTTGTTTCTATGGTTGTACACAATATAGATTCATACCATTTGTGTAATCATACATGTACATAGAGTAATGATGTCTGTCTCATTCCACAATTTTTCATACCCCTTCCTCTCATTTCCTTCTACATAATCTAAAGTTCCCCCATTCTTCTCTCACTCCCCACACCCCCACACCCTTTATAAATCATTCTCCACTTATCAGGGAAAACATTCGACCTTTGGTTTTTTGGGATTGGCTTATTTCACTTAGCATGATATTCTCTAGTTCCATCCATTTACCTGCAAATGCCATAATTTCATTCTTCTTTATGGCTGAATAATATTTCATTATGTATATATACCACAGTTTCTTTCTTTAACCATTCATCTGTTGAAGGGCATCTAGGTTGGCTCCACAATCTAGCTGTTGTGAACTGAGCTGCTATAAACACTGATGTGGCTGTGTTACTGTAGTGCTGAACCAGTATCAAGCACTAGGTCACAGGTTAAAATCAGGATCTCTTAAATGTGCACTTTATTTAGATCAATTATTCCATAAACTTGTATTTGATCACCAAAAAGTTGTCAGACATTCATTTTCTTAAGTACTTCAATATCCCTGACTTCCCAATTCCAAGTTTTCATAATCCACCTTACCCCTTAACTCACATAATTTATTTTTCCCCATTACACTTACCTACTCAATCCCAAAACATAGTTAACACACTTAAATATGTTCATTTCTCCCTCATTAAAATATAAGTTCCAGAAGGGTGCATCTGTGTCCTTGGTTGCTATATCCTTAGTGCTGAGAGCAATACTCAGTACATATCTCTTGAATGAATCAATAAATATTATCTCACACTTTACAATCCCCAGTGAGAATTGGGATATCTATATATACACTTGAAATTGAAGCTAGAAGAAGTAAGAGGATTTACTTAAGATTGCCCAACCTACTAAGGGACAGAGCCAGGATCCAAGCCCAGGAGGGCCTGACTTCTGGTCCTTCTGTCTTCGTATATCCTCCTGTTTTTCCTGTCATTAGCCCTTCTTCTACATGTGAACCTTAATAGTGTACTCACCTCAGCTGGGACTTACGGTTCTGTGAAACATTCTGGCATTGAGTACTGCATTTCCAGGAAGGATAACCACTTTGATTCTGACCCTACTCTACTGCAAGATTGGGGAGCTGGATAGCAGAGGGTGGGGGCAGGGAAAGGAGGGAGCACAGCACAGAAGGTAAGGAGCATGGCCAAGTAATTCTCCAAAGCAGTCAGCCATTTTCTGAGGTGTGTAGATAAAAATATCTGTAGAAACATTTTAAATACCCCTACCCAAGAGGATCTTTTATCAGCCTTTCAAACCTGCTTCCCTACCACTACCAATCCCCACCCCCCACCCACCTTCCTTCTTGGCAAACCATTGCTCACCCTAGGGTTATACAAACTCCCCCACCAAGTGAGTGGAAATGGTTGACTCAGTTCTCTGGTTTGCTTTTGTGTGATCTGTTTCTGGTAAGCTGTGATGTTTTTCTCAGGTCTGTTGTGCCTGTGTACACAGCAATCATCTATTTCAGGGACCCGCAAAAGGCTCAAGAAGAGAATAAAAAACTATGTGGAAGGAAACCTTTGAAATGTCCACTGCAGATCCACAGCTGGTGGACAGGGCTGAACCTAGAAATGATTTCAGAAAGCCTTTCTCCTGCTCTTGGACACACTGTCACTCAGCATGAATTAGAGTGATGTCACCTTGGCCTGATGTAATTGGGGAATGAGATATTCCAGAGAGGAAAACTGGAAATAACTCAGTCTATCCTTGTATTAAATTTTTTTTATTTATTTTAGCATCAAAAATTAATTCATCTTCTTTTGATTTAAATAAAAACCCTCAACGTTTTTGAAGGTGAATACTCAGAGCATAATAATTTATGTATACGTTGAAGATACAAGGTTGTAAATTCAGGGTTGGAAAGATACTTAGAAAATGAGGTTCTGAGCCCCCCTCCTTAAGCCTCAGAAAGATTACTATTTAGTGAGTTTTGCATGCTGTTTGTTGTTTGCTGTCTGCACTAAATGGCCTTAAACTACCCAGTGTCTTGAATTCTGTTGTCTTTTCAAGTCACTTTTCTGGCACCTGTCTTGCTGAGAATCTTCCGTGGTTTTTTTTGGATGTTCCCAGGGGCCTTGCCCATAGCAGTAAGACAGTGTTTCACCTGCTCTCCTATTCTGTTTCTTACCTTGGATTTTAATTTTCTATTTCCGCTTTACTATGAGCAGGTAAACAAGTAACCAAATTTATGAAAATTAATTTTAAATTAATAGGTCATGAGAGATTTTTCAGTAAAATACCACATAATGTTTTAGGCAGTAACAAAATTGATTTTATCTGCTTTGCTTAACATCTCTATTTATATGCACTCCCTTCTGATACTGGACTTTTTAGTGAAGAATTCACGTTCATACTTCCTTGTTCCTAACAATTGTCTGGATGATGGTGATCACTTCCTGTCACTAAATTTAGAAGTTCTGTAAATTTAGAAGTTAAAATTTGTGTACTTAATTCTTTCCAAACCAAGGCCTCCTTTATGTATATATTCATTTCTGAGAATACCTTATGTTAAAATTTTGTTAATACTTTTGTATGGGGCAACACTGTTTTGAAATTGTTAACTTTGTATCTTAGAATCTCATTTGTTTGAAAAACAGGAAGATCCAGTCTGAATTGCAAAAAGCAACATGTAGAGTCAGTGGAAGACATAGCATTTTATTTCCCCAGATATCTGCCATAGCAGTGTTAAACCCCCTTGTTGTGTGCCTACACATTTTCCCCTTTACTCAAAGTTGTCATTATATTGAGGAATTTTGGTCACTAAGAAAGTATAGCCAGTTTTTGGAACCTATATGAATGAATAAATAAGAATAATTTGTAATGACTATATAATTGTATGAAATCATAAAGACACGTGTATGTATAATCTCCATGTAACTATAGAACCTACATTATAGATGATTCCTAAACTGTTGAGATGGATTCTATTCTTTTGGTTGGTTAGAGTTAGGTATTCCCCCTTTTTATAGCTAGTAATCCTAATTTATTCTTTCTCCAAATTCTCTCTCTCTCTCTCTCTCTTTCTCTCTCTCTCTCTCTCTCTCTCTCTTTTTTTTTTTTTTTTTTTTTTAGTACCAGGGATTAAACTCAGGGACACTCACTGAGCCACGTCCCCAGCAGTATTTTTTATTTTATTTAGAGACTTGGTCTCACTGAATTGCTTAGTGCCTCACTTTTGCTGAGGCTAGCTTTGAACTCTGGATCCTCCTGCCTCAGCCTCTTGAGCCACTGGGATCATAGATATGCAACACCGCACCCAGCTCCAAATTCTTAAAGCATAATATTTTATACACTTTATATTGCAAGAATCTTTGCCTCCTTTCTCTGTCCATCTTTTCTACTCTGTTAATCAAACCCATGTTTGTGAGTCAGACTTATTGTACTGTGGGCACAGTGGTTGTGAAACAAAATTGTCCTCCTGCATCAGACAGATTATGGCAGGTCGTGCTTCCCAAAGGCTGCCGACGTGCCCGTCCACACATCTCTCCGCCCCATTAGTCCTCAGCAGGAAGAGGGTGGCAGAAAAAAAAGGCAAAAATCCCTTCTACGCATTGCCACTTTTATCCTCAAATGAGGAAATAGAACTAGAAAGCCAATCAGAGGATCTTCCTCCCTTTCCCAAAAAAACAAAATTGAGACATCAAAGATGACAATTTGATAGTGACATAGGTTGTCTTGCAATTCAAATCCTCCCCCTCTCCATCCCTGGGAACCTTGAATGACCAGGGAATTCCAGGATTGAGTAGTAGTGTGGACTCCTTCTGCTCCTAAAGTCTTGATTCCACAGTCTCTCCTTCCTCTCTTACAACCACAGAGCAACTTGTGAGACACATTCAGGACTTGTTTCCCCAGAAAATAGCCTCCATACGAGGAATCCTGGCCTGTGGGCTTTACTGAATGTTTTCAGGCGATGTCAGGATTGGTTTGCTGCCTTTTCTCTCAGGGCCACTCAGCACATCTTTTTGGGGTAATTCCAATTACCGTGATATGCCTAGAAAAATTGATATTTACACAGCACAGGATACTTGGTTACTATTCTCTTTCAGCAGAGTGAAAACCTAAATGATGGATTAGCAGGCATCCCACCTCAGCTGGTTTCCTAGAGCCTCCCCCGACTCCTTTGTTCCAGAGGTTAATGAGTCTACATCTCTGCTTTTGGTTTCTACATCGCCCTCTTACATAGACTCATGACATCTCTCAGGGGAAATGCAAAAAGAACCTGGCATTTTTGTCCCATGCTTTCTTACTGCTGCAATACACATGTCTTATTAGATATTCTGGTTCAAAAGGTTTCAAATTACTTTATATACTTGTTCATCTCCCTTTTTATCATCCATGGTCCTACACAAAAGCCCAAGCAAGTGGATTTATTTGTTCCTGTGAAATAAGTGATATAAACAGATGGTGACTTATATGTTTTAGTGAAAAACAAAGCCTGTCTTTCTATACAGTGTAAAAAAGAGAATATTAAAAGTTTTCAGCTCAACAGACTCCCCCCCCCACCTTTGGAGGCCAGGACTAAACAACTCATTGCTAGTATAGTTTTTTCCCAAAATAATTTTGCTGCTTTATCTCACTGCATTAATAGACCCTCTGCTTTCTCCCCCAGGCTTGTACCAACCCCCCACTAAACCAACAAGTTGAGTATCATTTCAATTCTCTGTGGACATTGCCCAGCTTTAACATTGTTTTCACAAGTATACCTTCCTTCAATGTTAGGAAAAATACTCATTTTAAACCTAGTGAGTCAGATCCTGCCAGTTGTACCTTACAATTGGAAGATCAATCTGCACTCATCCATTTTTTTAATCTCTGGTCACTTGGAGATTTCGCCCCATTTAAACACCATTACACCTCCTCCCTGAAGCCAACCGTCTTGTGATTGGCACGTGTTACTACAAAAGATGTCCTACATTGTGTTCCTGCTATACCCTCAGGAAGATTCTTTGCCAAGCGCAGAATTCACATAGACCTCTTGAGTTCTGGGTTTCAAATCATACTTGACCTTTGAGATTTGAGTTAATTTATTCTTGGCAAAAGAAAATGTATTGTTTAAAGAGAATAGGATCCAAGAGGGTCATAATAAGGACTTGTAACACTTCTTGGACCTCAGATATGTCTTGCAAAACAAAACGTTTATGAGCTAAGTGCAAATGATTCAGAAACATACGGATCGAATTTCCCCTAAGATCCCTAAAATGCAAGAGGATTTAAAAATTAGCAGAAAGACGGCCTGGCAAAAGATGTGCTTTGCATTTCACCAAACCCAGGGTATTTGAAATTCAGCTTAAGAAGTTTGACCAACCCAAACTGTGACTAGGTTTGCCTTTGCTGGTGTCTTTTATGCCCTCAATACCTCAATGAAAAACTCAGTAGCTAAAAGGGAGAGAGAAAAGTTCTAAAAGTTGGTTTAAAGGGCTGATTGTCACACATGTGGGGCCAGAATGGGGGTCAGACTTGGCTTTGGTGGGTTTCTCTGCTCCTGTGATTTTTGTCCCTCATGTTGCCCTTTGTAATTGTTTTCTCAGGTATGTACCTTCTGCTCCATCTCCTCACCACATCAGCCCCCGGAGAGTTCCGGCTCCTTCCTCAATACTGCAGAGAACACAGCCTCCCCACACCCAGCAACCATCCAGTTCACACCTGAAGTCCTATCAGCCGGAGACAAACTCTTCTTTTCAACCAAATGGTATCCACGTTCATGGTAAGTGGGAGCAGCAGTCCCTTGAGTTCTGAAGAGTGCCGTTGTGCTCTTGCTTTTAATCAAGTGTCTCAGTTCCCAGTTATGAGTTTCAGATATTGTTACACATCGGACTTAAGCTTTTAGAATTTTCCTCTAAAATTTCACACTTCATAGGCATGAAATCTTATATTGTTTTCCTGACTTTGACCCTAAGGTGACATGACTTATGATACCCGACACTGGTCAGCCCAAGGCAAACTGGAACAGGACACTGTTGCCTGGACCCAGTGCTCTGACACCTCAAGGACAGGCCCGGACAACAGTGTCCTGTTTCTAAACAGTCACCAGCCCACATGACAGAAGACCATGGGAGTCCTGGTGCCACACCTGCCCCTCTGCTGGGTCTTTGCCCCCAGCTCCATTAAGCTAGATCCTCTCATCCTTCAAGGCCCAGGTGAAATGACACCTCTTCCCTGAAGCCTTTCCTAGTCCCTCAGCTGATTGAATTGCTTCTGGCTCTGAACTGATGGCAGCTCACCTGTTATCTGTCTGCTCGAACTTCTGTTCATGCTCTGTTGTAATTTACTTATTTGGGAGCAAAATTTTTAGGGCAGAATTCTCTGACCATTGTCGTATCTCTTAGGGAGACACAGAGATAGGTGTTAGGTACATAAAGGAAGAAAAGGAGATAAGGATGCAAGGAACCACGGTTCTTTCAAAATAGGGTGATCTCAATGAGGAACATGCACGGAGAACTAAGTCTGGCTTAATTTCTTTTCTTTATTTAAACACATTTTGCCTATTCAGGCACATATTCTAGTGAACTTGCTTAGGAAAATGAAATGATACATTGTATAGTCTCAGACTATCAAAACCTGTTACTCTTAGAGCAGTCAGACCTGCTATATGAACAGAAAGGACGCTGGCTATTTCCTGAATTTGCTCCATATGCATTGTTACTTGAAATTAATGGATCCCCCAAACCAATCTAAATCAGTGTACAGTTGGAGACTGAAGGAGTGATTTCCCAAGATGCCAGAACCAAGCAACATTGTGGAGCTGAATTTGGATAAGCACCCCAAAGTAGAAGCCTGAGCTGACAAGAGGAGGCCAGCTGTAGGAAGAACAATCATCGAAAAGCCAGGGCCACTGGCTCTGGTTCAGAGTTCCATCCATCTCTCCCATTCCCCATGTCTCCAGTATAGCCACACAAGTCCCTCGTTCCCCAATACAACTTAGATTTTCACCATTCTTCAAGTCTATGGTAGTTTTTACCTATTGAATAGACATTTATTTTCAAACTTTTGTTATGTACTTATTCAACCAAGAAGTATTTCTTGAGTTCCTGCTATGCACAAGGCAAGGCATCTGTAGGAAAGATACCCAGAACCCTCTTCCTTCTGAGGGGGACACCCCAGCCCATTCGTAGCTCTTGTCTGATGTGGAGGAGACCCAGGGTCCCTGTGCTAGGAAGCCCCTGCACTCCTCCAGGCAGAAGGTGGGCAGCATGGGTGTGGGCTGTGTAGAATTCCGAGTGGGTTGCTGACTCTGAGACATGCTTTTCTGCCTTCACATTTTAACCCTGCTGAAATCCAGACACATCTCACAGTCACTGGCATCACATAATTGGTAGCGATTTTTCTTTCTGGTGCAATATAGAATAATGGAGCATTTCATAGTCCATGGTGTCACAGTTCCAATGGAATGCAGTGTTTAACGTGCTTTGATTATAACTGTGAAATAAATGTTTAAAGGTTAAAGATTAACCTATGTGTAGAAAAACATTTGGAAAGAAATTCATTGAAATATTAATAGTTTTTGTATCAGGGTAGTGGGATAATAGGTATCTTTTTCTTTCTTTCTTTCTTCCTTTCTTTCTTTCTTTCTACTTTCTAAAGATATTTTGGAATTAGACCAAATTGAATGCAAATTACCAGTCAATTCTGAACTGTGTGACTCCATGCAAATTATTGTGCCCAAGTGGAGAGAGTTTCATCCACCTCCTTTCATTGGTTCTTATGAGAATTTGTTAAGAAAAACACCGGGCACAGAGTAGGAGCTTATTTAATTTAATTATCTTCCTTCTGTTCCCTTCCTTTTCTTTATTAGACTTTTTGAGAACAGGGATTATGTTTGTAGCTCCAGGCTAAGCGTAATACTTGGTGTAAAGTAGGGATTTAATAAATATTTACTGAATAAGTAATTGACACTTTCTCATTCAACAAATGAATAATGAAATAAGAGGACACAGAAAATGAGATCTACCCTATCATTTTGGCAAAATACTTTTTCTGCATTTCCCATTTTTTATTAAATAATGGATGAATACATTGTCAATTTGAAGTTGTTGAAGTTTTTTTTTTTTTTTTTTCATTCTTTTGCTTGTTAAAATTCTCATAGCCAATGAGAAATTGCTAACATCAGCCCTAAATTAGATTCAGGATATAGTTTGGCAAATTAGTAAATCATGACTTTCTCCAGGAAGGTAGGCAAATGGCCTTTGTGATGAACTTTCAAGCAGAATGCCCATGCATTAGTCACTGGGTGGCTGTAGGGATGGGGAATGTGAAGGTTAGGGATCTAGATGTAGTCTTACTCCCTCCTCCAAGCATTTTTCTGAAATATTTTTCTGGAACTTTGTAGTCACAGTATTTCTCATCAATTACTTTAGGAGAAGGGCAGAATTTATCCATTATTTTTCAAGTTGATGCTGCAGTGCTGGGGGCGAGGAGAACTAAGTTGTTGAGGCTGGCCTTGAACTTGCAATCCTCCTACCTCAGTCTCCCAAGTAGCTGGAATCAAAGGTGTATACCACTATACCCAGTGAGGTGAGGAGCTCTTCTTAGAGACTTGTGTTTATTGGCCAGGGCTTTCCTCTTTATTTGGACAGGTTTGCTGTTTGAAGTTATATAGCAGCCTGGTGACAGGGAACTTCATCCCTAGAAGACTAGATTTTTGAAGTCCCAGGAATATCAAGGTTTCTAACACAATAGCTGTAGTGAGTGTTTGTTCTCTCTTTCAAGATGTTCATGACTTTAATGAGCATCATTACCCCATCTCCTCTGTCCTCCTTGTAGTTGGTAGAGGTCAGGGGAAATGTCATCACTGTATTTTTAGAGATGGGAACTAAGACATGTACAAATACATAACGTCTAGGCATCACTACTTTAGCAAAGTACACAGGCAGCTTTAACAAACGGTCTGCATTTCCAAGCCACATTCTTAATCAGCATGTTCCTAAGTTAAAGCACACTAAAAGAAATATTCACTTATATTTGTCCACGGGGAAATGTAGATGCCTGTAGATGCTGTTGCATTACCTAGAGCCATGAAGATCAGAGCTCAGAAGGCTTTGGTCTTACAGATTAGAAGAAAAGGAGATCTGTTGAGTTTTTTTAGTCATGCCACTAATTGTAACTGAAGCTTAGGCAATGTGTGCTCTAGTTATATTTTTATGAAGAGGCATTTTGTCAAAGATATACTTTGAAAAGATTAACAGTATTGCTTTATCAAGTGCTCTCACCTTGGCTTTATTGAGTCTTCATTCAGTCTATCCACTCATATTGTCTTCATTAGTAAGGTGGATAAGGTGTCCTTTCTTTTTAAAGTTTGAATGCTGATAGCATTTACAAGTCTCTGTTTGGATGGTATCTCTAAGGCAACTTCTTAGTAAGCTTTAGTCCTTTATTTCAGATGTAAACATAAGGACACTTTCTAATCATGTAAACTTGTTCTCTAGTCTTTTCTTTCTTGTTAGGATAATTCTCTTGCCCAGGCAAGCTTCAGAATTTTGCCTGGATTAGTTGCCTAAGAGTTGATATTTGTACATTTTGTTATGGTACTCATGGATAATTTCTTTTTAAATGCCCTATTCACTCCAGGTTGTTCAAATGCCATGGGAATTCCTAGAAGAGCATTTTCACAAACGTCCTGCTTTGGGGGTCTATCAAGGAGAGGCCAAGTTCAGTTCAGCAAGTGTTTGTTGGTCATCCTCTATGTGCCAGGCAAACATGAATGTCATTTTATCAGTTCCCTGAGATACATGCAGTAGTTGAAAGCACCTGATGCGTTCAAAGGAATTGTCAGAGTAGGGTTTGAGAGGTGACACTTGAATAGGGTTTTGAGGATAATAGTTCATTTTGCAGGCCAAGTGGAGAAAGGCATTCCAGGCAGAGGGAAAGCAAAGGCACCGGGAAGATCACAAAGGGGTGTGCGTGCACAGAGAAGAGCTAATGGGAGATTGTACGTGGCTGCGGTACACAGTTGAACCATGCATGGAGGGAGAAGATGCTGGGGAACTGTGACCCCAGCTGACAACTGGGTTTTGTGCAGTGCTCAGTGTCATACTACATACTGAAGAAGTAAGCCTGGTATTTTAGAAAAGTCAAGTGGAATGATAGAGGTAGAAACATTAAGCTGTAACAGGCAGCATTATATTGGGCTGTACGTGTAGAACCCTTAAGGACAAAACAGAGTTTGCTTCATTCAGGTGCAACTGATAAATTGAGTGATGATATTAGAATAACATGGAATTGTGTTTGTACACGTAAAATCTTAAGGAGGGCTGGAACAGCAAGAGAAGAAAATGAAACACACACACACACACCATGAGACTAGGGGCTCCTATTCAAGAGAGTTGCACACCCAACCTTGCAGTGCCCTCAGCTAATGATACATCACACTCCTTTCCTCCTCCTCACTGGACCCCATCACCTGTTGTCTCAGTTCCTGCAAGGCAC
Source organism: Sciurus vulgaris (assembly GCF_902686455.1). NCBI lineage: Eukaryota > Metazoa > Chordata > Mammalia > Rodentia > Sciuridae > Sciurus > Sciurus vulgaris. The sequence continues at coordinate 23,058,432 of NC_136476.1, read as the reverse complement.
AGTTTCCACTCAATGTTTTGTGCATTTTTATTGACCACTCAGGAACCCAGTATCACACTGAACTGGCTGTGCTGGTTGTCCAAATTTCCCCTTGAATATTTTGTTCCTGTTCATAGTTAGAAAGTTTCATATATCTTAAGTGGTCTGTTTCAGTCCTGCCTTCCCAATGACCCAGCTATTTTAAATAAACATTTGTGCAGAGCACAAGACTTGGCAGAATTTGTTTATCATGTTATAGCAGCAACATCTATGTGTTTTACTCTTCTTGCGTAACAAGATGTCTAACAGGAAACTGTGCTGAGTGGAGGAGTCGCCCCTCCTGACCAACAGTGTCTAGGCTTCCTGCCATGTTCTGCTTTGTCATCTCAAACAGGGAACTTCCATCCTCCTGGTCACAGTATGACCTGCACATCCTGTTCAATTTCAGGCAGAGAAGAGGGTGAAGAGTGAAGGACAGATGTACCCCAAGCTTCATTACATGGACATCCTCAGATGCTAGGGAGACCAGCAAGATGGATGCTTTAGTGCATCCCCATGCTTAACAAAACTGAGGCTCTATTAATAATGTTTCCAGGCAGATACAGGGTCTGCCAAATGCTCTTAGGACTGGTTTCCTAATCTGTAAAATGGGACCAGTACTACCTGTCTCCCAAATCAGACTTAATGATACCACCTCTTGGAAATCAGTGCTCTTATGAGGGGTTCTGACCCATTTTATACCCACCTTCTCCATTCTCTCAAGTTTCTCTCAAGTTTCCACTGCTTGCTTTTATTTACACCCCTCTGGAGTTTCCAGTTGCCAACACAAAGATTTCCATCATCCAAGCTCCAGTTATTAGATTTCATTAGGAAAACACCATGAGGGTACCTCCTTAGCCCGGTCTGTTTGAGATCAACACAGTGGCAGTGGGAAGTGGGCGCCTTCTCTGTTGGTCACAGTTCCTGTGGTTTTTAAGCTATCTTTTTCATGATTTAAAGCGTGCCCTGCCTGTGGGCCCCAAAGAAGCAGGCCAGTCAGCTTCCAGACAATGGTGGCATTTTCTTACCTCAGTATGGAACTGTAAGCTTGTCAACCCAGTTCAAATTGACTGCGTGGGGAAACAAAGGGTTTCCAGCCACGAACAGGCCTCGAAGAATAAAACAGGCATTGTAAATGGCTTGTCCTACTAAAGATCTTTCAAACTATAGAAATCAAATTGCAGAGCTCTGATATTTAAATGGAAATGAGGTGGCAGGTAGGAGTCTAACTAACTTCTTCCTCTGGTGGCTGTTTACTCACAGTGATTGTGCAGTGGCACTTTCCAGGAAGAGCTCTTTGGTTTACTGCCATGACTGATCTCATTGCTGGGGGTTTATAGTGTTAAATCTTTAAAGGTTATTTTTTTAAAGGCAAATTTTAGAGACAATAAACATACTCCCCTCCACAGGAAATTTAGTCACAACTGCCTTTGCGAGATTGTGAAATAATAAAGGAGTAAGTCTAGAAGTTGTATTGCTTAGAACTTGAGCATGTCACAACTTCTTGAAATCTCAGGAAGGCACATATAATTACTTATAAATCAACAGTGCCTAGTCTTCACTGAGAAAGTTGTGACATTCACAAAAGAAATGAGCCAGTGAGTGCTCTTCAAACTACTCGGATGTTATCATCAGCAGTCATAATCAGGAATAATTTTCGGTATCAGCTCTGATGTTATTAATGCCTATATAGTACTAGGGATTGATGATTAGATTCAGAGAACTCCTTAATTACTCTCACATACTTAATTACTACAAAATTACCCCAAGAACAGTTTTACATAAGTAGTACTTGATAAATTCTGACAGTGTGCTAATTCTAAAAAACAAAAGTTAAATTTAGGTGTGTAAGCAGGGTGCAGTAGGCATCTCACAGGTTGGGTTTTGTGGAAGGAGTGTAAGATGGTCATTTTAACTGTTTGAATGATGGATTATGGAAGTGATTGAACTGTGAATAATATACATGTATAGTCTGAACATTTGAAGCATCTAAACACAGATGTGTGTGTATGTGAGTGTGCACACGCACATACACGCGCACATTAAATCTGCCAAATTCATGTGCCATGTTTGATCAATAGGGATGTTAAGATGATTGAACCAACTAACCATCAAGAAATCATGTTTCTTCAGCACAGGAAGCACATCTGTCCCCAGTGCTTTGCACACAGTAAGTGTATAATAAATGTTAAATACATATGAATGAATAGAAAGAAGAAAAGGAGGATTTTTGATCATACCTGCTTACTCAGATTGTCGGAGCCAGCCCTTGGCTTAAATTGTGCTTTATACTCAAGTTTTCAGTGTCCCTCTTTTCTCTGGGCATTTCTGCCTGTTCCCTCTTGATCAACTGCCTGAGACTCTCCCTCGAGGAAATTGAGTGACCTAATGATACACTTGTTCATTAGGGCACATTGGGTACCAGATTCCTTCTTGTGAGTGAGTACACTTCAGGAAGACCCCTGAAGTACAACCTAGCTAAATGTCCAGTAGTGCGATTCTGGCCAGTGCTCTGTGGAAGAGGTATTTCAAGGCATTCTCAGTGCTCAGAAGTACAGGTCCCTTGCTTGAAAAGCATTTTGTTTTCAAAACATTTACAGCCATTAGGTTACATAATGGATTCCAGTTCAGATCCACCATGTGCCTCCCTCCAAACTTCTTGATGCTACTTTTTGGTACACTCTGTTTCCCTGACTCTGTCACCTTGGACATGTCACAATCTCCCCTTCTGGTAATCTCTTCAGAGATAATATGAGTAATTTGGGGTTATGTAACATGTGCTATGTTTTCACAAGTACATGTATGCTGGGGAAACTTTGGAAGGCTGATTACTAAATCAACAAACTGGGGTTCCTGAACTCTCAGCACAGTCCTTAACTACCAATTTAAAAATTCTTCCTGACTTGTTACATTATAAAGAAAAAAATTTACCTGCCCTTCTTTAAAAGTACTTATAGTACTTACGTTTATAAAGAGTTTAAGTCCCTTCCCATCCTTATTCTTACACCAATTCTACTGCCCAAAGGTAATGACTGTTACGAGATCCATGAGCATTCTTTTGCATCTTTTTAATGTTTATAGAAATGAAATGAATATGCGAGTATATATACTTACCTATACATGTGTGTACATGTATATACCCGCATCTTCTACTATAAAAATAACCTCACATTCTGTATTTTTGTTTTATGATTTGTTTTTTATACTAACTTTGCTTTTGCTTTCCAGGTCAATGTACGTAGATATACTCCTTTTCCCCCCTAGTTCTGTAGTTCTATCAGAAATATGTCATCATCTTTTAAAATCAGTCTCCTATTAATAGACATTTATATATTTTCATTTTCTTCTTTTTCTAGCACTGCTCTGTTAAATTTCTTTATGTGTGTGTGTTTACATAAACACAAAAACATAACCCTTTGCATACTTTCTCGGGAAATGTTTCTAAAAAGACAGTGGGGGGTTAATGGATATGCATATTTTCAAGTTGAATAGGTACTGCCCTGTTTCTTTATAGAGGCGATGCGAATTTAGACTCTGACCAGCAGCAAATTGGAGTGCCCATTTCCTCATACTGGATGGCATTTTAATTGTTGCCAATATGTACAGCAAAGACTGAATAACTCATTTTAATTTTCTTAGTAATGTTATCGAACATCTTTACATTATTTTCATTGACCTAAAAGAAGTTTTCATAGCAACAGGAGTTAAATGACATGAACTATAACTTGGTTTTTAAATATTTTCTATTAAGTAGTCTACCTGTTCTTTCACCCTGCAGTCAAGGTGAGCCCCTTGCAGCATGGTAATTTATTTTCTTAACTGGAACTCAAAATTTTATTGAAGAGAAGAACTATCCAGAAAAATCTCCATTTTATTGACTATTGTGACTTCTCTGTCACTTAAAAACACTTATGGATAAGTATTTAATGAACATGATTAGATATTTAGAGCTTTTTCCGTCTGTTGAGAAAGTAGGGTACTTTTTTCGGAAACAATCTTATACCCAACGCTCATCAAGTTTGGCTTCTAGCCAATGGAACTCTTAAAATTAAATATTTTTTCTTATAACTCTATTTTAGGGGTTCTGTTGAACTCTTTAGGGCTGAACATATTAATGGCAACCTGTGTCTTAAAATTCTTATATTTTTAATTGGAACGTTCTTTGTAAATATGATAAACAATTGATAGTTTCAAAGAAAAAATTGTGAAGAGTTACAGGTGAAGCTTCCTTAAAATAAAAGGGACAAATGGAATCCCCACATCAGGATCATCTTGGTGACTGGTAGTGAGACCACTGTGTTAATAAAACAGAAAAAAAAAAAAAAATGACACAGCGAAACACTGGAAATGGCCTGATGTGTTCCCATTCAGATCAGATCAGCCCTGTACCATGTTGCAAAACAACCTTAGTTCCCTTAGAATTTCTTGTTAGTTTACTTGCAATTGTCATTGCTCTTTCTGATTACAGGAATTCTCCCTCTCAAACCAGTGTTCTGACTAAACCCTCCATTTCATTCTTTTGCAAGGTTTTTGAGAACTAGATGTTAAAAGATGCAAGCCTGTTGAAGTAAAAACATTTAGGCATTTTTCTAAATCATTTAAGTGTAACCACCAACCCCTCCCTTTCTACATTCCTTCACCAAACCCAACCTCATATCACACATCTTAAAGCAAGTTCTTAAATTTCCTTGTCATTATGGCAAAATGATTCAGGGGATCTGAATTAGCCAAGTAATTACCCAAGGTCCTTTGCATCTATGGATCCGGGCTGATGCAGCGTTTTTATCAGCATCAGTGGTCAGTGGCAATACCTGCATTTATACCATAGTATATGTTTTATAAATTATCCTGACAGACCATATTTTTTGTCAGTGCCTGTTAATTGAATAGAAACCGCTCAATAAAATATTTGTTGCACAAATGCCTAAACCTTCATTATAACTTGTGAAGAGAGAAAAATATATTATTAACCCTATATTTAGAGATGAAGTTCAGAGTAGTTGAATAAGTTCTTTTATGTTGGGATGGTTTCCTAAAAGAGCACAAGGTATTCTGTTGCTAGTTCAGTCACTCAGTTCTCCTTCCCACTCTTTTTTCTGTCTTTAGATTCAGTGACCTTTCTGACCTCCAGCAGAAAAGGGTGACTCAGAGCAGCAAACCCCTCCAGGTTACCTGGATGGAGCCTATCATATCTTCACCACCTTAGTTTCTCTTCTTCCACTTTAAAAAAAAAAAAGTTAAATGGTGGAAAGGGAAGTCACATTATATTCTCAAATTCAGATAGACTGTTGTATGTAAGCTTCACAATTCATAATCCTTGAACTCTGTGGTGATCCTTTCACCATTGGTATTTTCACCAACGTCTCTAGTTGTGATACCATTCATTCATGCGTTCTCAAATGTTTAATTCCTGCTCTCTAGCAAGTCCTGTCTTGGCTGCTAAAGCCACATCAATGTAGAAAACAACCAAAACCCCGGCCTGTCTTGAGCTCATGTGTATTCAAGGGGCTATCTGTGATATGTGATATTAGTTAGTAGGTGTGTTTTCTGGCAAGCAGAACCTCTGAGCTCAACACTCAGAGAATATTCCTCATGGTCCATGGAATACATCATCTGTTTGTACCCTGTAGCATTTGATACATTTTGATACATATTTGTATGCCTAATACATACTCAAAAATCCAGGAATTTGATGCTCAGTGGAAAGAGATTAAGCAAAAAAGGAAGGACCTTGTAGATTGGATGCACGAATCAGAGTCGAGTCCCCAGGTGGCAGTGGGATGAAGGCTGTTTGACAGAAGGGGTGGAACGGAGATGGCAGATCATAAATTGGATTGTCCAGATTGATTGTTGGTGTCGCCAAGGTTTGACAAGATTAAAAAGGCAAGTTTCCTGGTGGCAGTTAGAAGGAGGTGACAGGAATCCTGAGATCAAGGGACATCTATCAGGTTTCGCAGATAAGATGTCCACTCTCCTATCTCAAATCCACAAATACAGATTTCTGTACTCTTTAATCTTGAGCCCAGATTTAATTTCAACATATTTTTCTTAACAGTGGATTTGGGGGAGGCCTAACAGCATGGAAGAGAGATTTAGTTGTAAGGCAGAAGTTTAAGGGAAGAAACAATCAAGGCATTGGCTCACTGGGAAGGATGAGGTGGGGCTCACTCTTACATGAGAATGCTAGAAAATTGTATAATCAGACTGGGAGTCAGAGAAGCAAGAAGTCACCTAGTGCTCAGAGCAGATATAATGTGGGAGTTTGATGGCAGCTGACAGAAGTCTAGGCCAAAAGATCGGTATGGGGTTGACAATGAGATCAAGGCTTGTGAGTCATTCAAATGAGGTCATGTGATATCACCTCCGATGGAGAACTTGAAAGCCAGGGAAAGGCACTAGGGTGGAGCCAGGTGAGTCATCCTGACCCATATTTGCTGAGAGTGTAATTCAGGGTCACTTTGGGAACAGTCAGTATCACTGTATCCTCAGACCCTGGATCCAGCAGAAAGGGCTGGGATCCAGCCCAAGGGGGAAAGATGTAGACAAGCTCTCCTTCCCTATTTCAAATGGAGTCAGAGTCCTTTTTTTTTTTTTTTTTTTTTTCCAATTGGGATTTCATTTGAAAATTTTTCAGATGTTTGTGAACCATCTGTCAAACTTCAGGGTAAGAAATATCTTTTTTAAAGACACACATTTTCAGGCTCTTCCTCCTTCTTCCAGAGGTTTTGATTGACTGAGTCTTCCTTGGAACCCAGGAGTATTTAGGTTTAACAGACCTGCCCAGGTGATGCTGATGCTGCTGGCCCCCACTTTAAAAATCTCTGTTCTGGGCTCCCTCACCATGGTTGCCTAGTCAGAAGTAATCCAAAAGAAGAGATTTGCCTGTGACGGAGGTAAACACTTTCCAGCTTCCTTTTCCCTCTCCTTTCTGGGGAAGTCCTACAAATGCAGCAGGACCGGAAAGTCGTGTAACACCAGGATGGCCCTCATGAAAAGACAAGAATAGATAGAATTAATCTTTGTTCTTGACAGTGCTTCCCTTGTTCTGCTTTTGGTCCAGTTACCCCTAAGTCTAAAGGTTGTTTATGGGTATCATGGGAAGGAGTCTGACACAACCATGGGAAGATTTACCTGTATAAGGTAAATCAGAGGCAGTAGATTGATAAGTAACACTAGACTTATAACAAGACAATGGGAGCTGGAGTTTTCAGTGGTTTCACTGTTAACAAATTATTTTCACACTTATTATTTTACTTGGTCCTTTTTTCACTCAGTAGGGGTACATATTCCAGCAATGAGTGATCCCTTCTCATGAAAAAAATACCAGCTCATTATTATCAACCTTGACCAGTGATTGCCCACTTCATACTGCCATCAGATGCAGAATGTTCAAACCCTGTGTCCTTCATTTCCAGCTTCATTTGTATCCAGAATTTGTGAAGCTTTGGGTATAATCTGTAGGTGAGAGAGTATAGGTGGCAGTTTATGGGTACCTGGGCACTGAATCCCTTTCACTGGTCCCCTGTGCTTCTTCCCCTTCCCTTTGGGGATTCTGCTGCCTGTGAGTACTGTTACTCTCCTTATATAAAGAGGGACTCATAGACTCAGAGAGACCATGGTTTTCTCAAAGCCACAGCCAGTAAATAGCAGATCTGGCTTTCAAATCCATCTTAGACTCCACCGGTCTTACGGGTTTTGAGAATCTCTATTTAATGTAATTTTCAAATGTGCATTCTCATCATCAGGATTCACTGAACCATTTTACTATAACTGTATACATCCACACATGGCAATTACTGAGACACATTGCAATTAGTTTACTTTGGCAGCTTATCATTTTGAGAATTTGGAAACCATAGGCCACCAAACACTGGGGTTTTGGGTGGTTTGGAGGTATTTAAATGAAAATTGATGTCATTTTTTTAACCAAGAGTGTTTCACACATGCCTTCCTTCCCACTCTACTTCTTTCCCATTTCCTTATTGTCCCTTTCAGCAACATACTCTGCCCAGTCCCATCTCCTTATTTGAACCCTTTGCAGATATCAGTAGCACATTCACCACCTTCTCCCCTCCCCGTCTCTGGAAATCAGTAGTCAAGCCCAAGGGCCAGAATGTGGCTCACGGTGATCGATACTGTCACTAGCTTGCTGCAGATTAGGTGAGGCTTGGAGGTGGGACAAGTAGAGAGAGCACCCAGAGTGTTCTCCCTGTGGCCTGCAAGCTGGCAGCAGGAGATGCAGATGAACACGGCCCCCACTTGTTAGAACAAGGTAGTTTTCCAACTTGGAGCCCTTAGGCTGCAACTCCTCTGTCCAAGAGCAGAGGGACCAGGACCAGGAAACTTCTCTATTGGTCAACTTTTAGAACACCATTATGGGTTTCCTTCAGTAGGAATGTGCACAAGTGTTATTATTGCCATTATTTTCCTTTCTTAGTAGAGTAGTTGCTTAAATGTCAATCCTAAATAGCTCCAGTGCTTTGCAAGCTGGTTCAGTTCTCAGCCCAAAGAAAAATCTGTCTTCCTAACACCGTCTGTGAGCTGTTCCTGTAGCTTCCCCGATTATAGACTCCATATTATTAAAACAAAGAGTCAGTTTCTCTGCCCTTTCCGGGAAGGAAGTTTAGTCAAGCTCCGGATCAAATGAAGACCTGGATGATATCGATGGCCACCATGAGGGGCAAAGGCAAAAATGGCAACCAGCTGCGGTGATTTCACCGTGAGATGCGGCATAGTTGTACACCTAAGGACGGTGGGTCTGTGGGAGAGTCGCTGATGACCTACTTAGGTGGTGTAGAGCCTCCAACCTCTCTGAGCTTATTTCACTGTAGGAGTTGCTGCTGTTTACCACAGGCCTCCTGAGGTGCCAGGGAATGCACCCAATGCTTTTATAAACATGGTCATATGTGTTTTCCACAATCTGATAAAATGGGTATTTTTTTTTTAAAGGTTCATAAAAGAAAAGAATTTCTCTTAAGACACACAGATGGTTAATGGGTCACCTGGGAATCCAACTAGAATCCCAGTCATTCATGCAATCAGCAGAAATAAAATAGTGGCAAAATCAGAAAAATGGCCATAAGAAAAATTCCTGAAATGTCTGTTTCTGCTCTCAAAGGTTTTTAGAATTTTTCAGTAATTAGGTGACCTGATCGATTTTACTTATTGATTCAATACTCTTTGCTTGAACAAGAATGTACTTTCCCAAATGCAGACCTAGCCTGATTAACTTTGCCTACAATTTGGCAACAAGAAACCTCGACAAAAATGGCCAGATCTTCTTGAGATTCCTTTGGTCCCTGAGCTTCAGCACCAGTGGTCTTCATGAACAATGTCAGCAAAAAGACCAGGGTTTAAATCCTGGTTCTGAAACTTGGAAACTGTGAGGATTTGGATAAGTTATTTTAACTTCTGTTCCTTTGTTTGTAAACAGGGGACAATACTACTTGACTAGAAAGTTGTTCTAAGGATGAAGTTCATTTGTGTAAAACACTTAGGACAATGCTCATCCTCTAGAAAATAAATACTAGATTATTTTCTTCTAATGGCAGAATTCTAAGTGACTGATAAAACACTAACCAGAGTATTCCACAAAAGTGCCCAATGCAAAGGACCTGCAGTGGGGAATCTCTGGACTCAGTAGGAGTCATATGACTGCTGCTTTAGTTCTGCTCCCCATTTGTGTGAAGGTGAAGGCTACATCCAGAAATAATTCCAAATATCTGGATATTTAAAAATATTAAAGTGATTGGGTAAGTTTGCCACTATTGCTTTCATAGTATCAGTTATAAGAGAAAGGTATGCAAGAGTTCTACTTCCATTTCTTTCCCTATAAAATGGGAACATTTGTTTGAATTGCCTGCTTCCAAGAAAGAAATATCACATACCTAAAAAGGAATCTGTAAGATGACTTGTTACTTGAGATATCATGTGAGTGGTAAGTGCCTGATTCCCTGGGTAAGGTTTGAATGCACCGATTCTGACTGAGAGTGTGTGACCCCAGAGACTATATTCTGAGCACCTTTATGATCTTTCCCAGAGACTGACTTAAGTTTTTCCTCTTGTTCCTCATGTGTTTCTGACATGGGATACCAATAGTATCCAAAGGGGATAGACGACGCACTTCCAGAGAGTAAAGGAATTCGCTTGTGGCCATTGTGTTAGAGAAGAAATGAGGGGAGCCAGGGAACGTGAAGGCATTTATCTCCTTGCGCCTTTTCCATCCCTTTTCTTTTCTTTTCCATCAAAACTTTGTATTTTCAGAGACTGTTTTAGTGTGGTCGAGTGGGGTAACTCCTACTCTATTATTAGTGATTGAAAGCTATAACCTAGGCAGGGAGTATTTGAATCTCTGAGAAGGAGTTACTTAACCCAGGCAAATCTCCTACCTCCAGTGCGTGGAGAGGACATTTTTTGTGGGGCTCTTTCTTACACTTGCATGCCTTTGTTCTCTGCATTCCCGTTCCCATTTAATTCACTGGGAAGCAGCATCCATGAATTCAGCAAACCCTCCTCATACCTACCCACTGACACTGCATCCCAATGGTAAGTGAAACTAAGGAATCTGCAGAGCAGGAACAAAGTGTGAGTGGGTTTCAATAAGTGTTTATTGAATAACACTGCTCCATTCCTGGTATTATTTTGAGTGCTATGGACATGATAGTAAACATACTATACATGGAATATATACTTTAGTGGGGAAAGCATGTAATACAGAGAAACATGGAATAAAGGCCACCTTTTAAAAAAATAGGCTTTATTTTTTAGAGCATTATTAGGGTCACAGATTTTCTTGGAAAGTACATCTCTTTCCTTTCCCTGGACTTGGTTTTTAGGAGATAATTGAATGCCACACAAAGAGGGAAGAACAGGTCACAGATCTCCAGAGAGTTGGGGAATCCACAAAAACCCAAAGAGTCTTGAAGAAGGGATCCAAGAAGCTAATTAATGGAGTCACGCGTCTCCTTTATGTGTCCCTGTCTCTGGATTTGACCCCACCCGCTCATCACTTGGGCTGATCCATATCACTGAATATGAAGCAATCAGATGACTAAGGCCCAAAACTCCACACTTCCTAAAGTAACCACAAAATTATAGTCTGTACAGAAAATAATTAGAGTTGTAAAGCTCATAAATATACATCCTTCCTTCCACTTGGCTAGAAAACAACCATACCACCAAAAAACCAAGGGGCTGCCAAAGCTGCCGCTGCCACTGATATCTGATTCCCTACCCAGGCACGGACTTTTTAGTACCACAGACAGGAAGACCTCTCTGCCAGGGCTGATCCTCAGCAGAGCTGTGTGGTGGCCTCTGATTATACCTGCCACCACAGGGGAGGGTCAAACAGTGGAACCATAGTCTAAACTTCTTTATTTGTTGCCTTTCATTCTTCCTATCTTGAATGCATTCTGGAGAAGAAAATTACATCTCTGTAAATCCCTTAAAGAAAAATTCCTTTGCAATGTCATATGTAATATGAAATTATATTATTTTGATTTCTCATTTATATTTCTATTATTTTTCTCCCACTAAAATGTAAACTCCAAAAAGGCATGGGTTGTATTTTATTCACCACTGTGTCCCCAGCACTCAACCCAATGTTTAGTAAATAGTTATCAGGTGAGTTAAAGGCATAGAAATTGAAATGAATGTGTTGTTAAAAGAATTGGAAAAGAAAAATGAAAAGTAATATTTCTAGAATGTGGACTGTGTGTCAAGCATACCCTCAGCCCTCTACATGGGATGATCTCTTAATCCTCTTTCATCTGTGGTTACAAAGTCAAAGGAACAGTTGACACCTGAAACCTGAGATTTGGGTAGTAGCTGAAAATCTGTGGTGCTTGGCCTGGATCCCTGTATTGAGATAGTCCAGATCCCATGAGAGTGAAGGGTTTTCCCATCTGAAGGTATCAAGGGGTCTTGGAAAACGATCGCTTTCATGTTTGCTTTCAGGCAGCCTCACAGAAGATCCCACAAGCAGGATGAGGCCACTTCCAGTGGGGAAGCTAGTTCTGCAGGGCCTTCCTGATGTCTGTGAGAGGCTCCTGCTGCCACAGGTGGGCTGTCTGGACCTATGACTGGTCATCATGGTCCAGGCTGAGCTGACTGCCAGGAAGTGTCAGTCTCAGTTCTGAGTGTTGTGTGTCCAGCATTTTTCCTGGTACCCAGAATTTGGAGGTGGTTTCCCTGCATCATCTGAAAAGAGAATAAGAATTTTGTTTTGCCAAGTCATCTGCTACAAAAATTTACTAAGTACCCATCAGGACTTAGTACAGTTGCAAAGTGCAGGCTGATGGTATTAATCTCCATCTTTGTATACGTGCAGTTGGGGAGAGCTCTCATTGACATTTCACTCCACCGTCATATGGAATCCTACCTGTGACATTGTCATTCCCTGTGCACAGGGTGAGTCAGGCCCAGTAAATCTAAAGTACAGAAAGTGAGTGGCACATTCCTTTCCTCTGCTGCTACTCTTAGAAAGGAAAGTCGTTCTTCAGGATTGAAATGCCCTGGCAGTTTAGGCTAAAGCAGTACTAAACTTCTTGAGAGTTGGGAGTTGAACAACTGTTATTTACTTATTGATGGATTTATATTCTGGTTTCTTCCACAAAGGTAGAAGTGGTAAATTTGTAAAGAATAGATAGATATAATAGTCTAATGTGCTTCCTAACTTAAAGGTCAAGAGTCTAAAAATAATTTAGCTGGCCTTTATTTAAACCCTTGTGGAATCATGTGTTTTTCTTTCAGGAATTTAATCAAAAACATTTCTGAAATAAGGTCTGCTTAACCTGGGAATCTAGATTGCCCTAGAGTTATGTGTCTCATACAGTAGCCACAAGCCACATGTAGCTATTTAAATTTGAAACAATTAAATTTGAGTAAAGTATAAAAGTAATTCATCAGTCATACTAGCCATATTTAAAGTGCTTGATAACCACATGTAGCTACTTGTTGGACCAAGAAGGTAAAGATCCTCTCTACCTTCGAGAAAGGTAGAGAGGGCAATGTTGCTCTTGGGATGACCTTGCTGTTGTCATATTTAGTCATGCAACTCTCTCCTCCTATAACTTCTTCCACTTGGGAGGGAAATCCACACCTCGCTTCATGGGTTGCTTTATTATCATTAGCAGCAAGAGTAACCGAGAACTCTCTCTCTCACCTATTATCATCAGTGAGTTTATGTGACAAGGGAAGGAGAAAAACCATTTAAGAATGAATTTTAGTGATATGTGAGGAAACTCTTAGATGGTATTAGAGGAGAAACCAGGACACGAATATATAACCATATGATTGAGAATATACACATATATAATTTTCAGTCTTGCATATATGTATCTATATCTGGCCATTCTGGATCATGGAAATAAAGATGATTTTTCCTCTCTTTATTTATACTAGTTGACATTTTCTAGTTGTTATAAATAGCCCCAAGTATTTTTATAATTAGAAGAGCAAGTTTGTTTTTAGAAAGGGGGGAAAAAAACTCCTCAAAATTGAGAACAGAAGGGGACTGATTCTCCTTGATCTTCAAGAGCTACAATTTAGGTAGAATGAGTTTATTTGCAAAGTCCTTCCCTCTTCCATTCTTGGAGGTAAAATAATTTCTGAAGTGGAGGAGGAGGGTGATTTTGTAACTAAATGTGACAACCAACATTTATTGCCAGCTTATATTTATGCATGCATTCTTATGCTATTAATAAATGTGTGTGTTCTCACTCCAACTGTATCATCAGACCTCCAGGATAAGGTATTATCTTCGGTTTCTTTGGTCTTTCCAACAGTACCCTTACTAGCACTTGACAGCCCCTGTCGACAGACTGCCTGACAGATTGGCTGACCCTGCCATCACTCTTAGGTTTTATGCTCACAAAATGTGTTGACATCTTGCCTTATTTTGCTTTGGGTCCAAGAAGTCTTGTTCCTTCAAAATTTGCCACATGAAATCCAACCACTGAAATACAGGAGCCTTTCATCAGAAAATGAGTTAGGCCTTCCTTCTCTAGGTTTGTGTGTGTGTGGCAAGATCCTAATGGAATTTTTAAAATTTCATTAGTTTTATGGAAATACACTGGAAGAGAATGTGTTAAAACTGTTTGATTTGATGGAGCTGGGTTATAGCTCAGTGGTAGAGCGCTTGCCTGGCACGTGTGCGATACCGCATAAAAATAAATAAATAAAACAAAGATATCGTGTCCATCTTAAACTAAAAATATTTTTTTAAAAAACTTTGATTTGAGTGACCACAGCCATCCACACCACTGTATTTGGCATCTCTATTAACTAGTTACTTGGAGGGATTTAACAAGGAAGATTTTCTTTACTTGGGTTAGCTGTTAGGCTGATAAAACATACTTGCGGGGCCATTCTGGTTTTGACAGTTTCTCGTATCAACCATGATACCCAAAGACAGAAATTACAGTCTACTTTGCCATCCTGCCTCAGATCTATACTGGGAGATGGAGCCCAAAAAGTTGTTTTTTAATATTGAATATCCCCAGGTATATTTTAGCATGTCACAAAACTTTTAAACTTGCACACACTGTAACATCCGAATATAGATTGGAGTCTTGTGACATTTCTGATCACTCTCAGAAATAGGAAAGAAGATGGGAAGGGGAGAATGGATTGGTTTTCACAAAAGGCCAGTGAATGTCTCTATCACTGTTCCTGAATGATTAATGTCCCTATTGGGGGAATTGTTGGAATTTAGTGAAAAATGTCTTCTTTTCACTGAGGAGTGCTGCCAGGGAATTTATGGGTGATGATTTTGAGAGCCACATAGGGGTATAGATAGCAAATATCATCTATTTTGCTCATTTAAGAGACATTACATTGTACTAGGTAAACTGTGAATGATTCATGGAGTGCTTTCCTCCTGATGGGTATGCCGTGTTTATATGTGTCTAACAAACAGGTACCCAAAGTCAAGATCAGTTCAAGGAATTCCCCAAACCATGCAGCTCCAATTTTTGGTTCTTTCAAACCACTGAGACTTGTTACTGTTTTGGACACTCACTAGTGCAAATGTCAATTAGTGGATGTGTGTCAATTAGTGCAGGATCTAGGAACCATAGGCAAGAAGTCTACAGCTTTAGGTCTCTGAAGGGCCAAAATGTTCCATTTTCTTGGAGTGCAGTATGCTTCTAAAAATATAATATTAAAATCTTAATTCCATATTGGGGTTGTGCCACATATCTTCTATTGTGTCCATTCTTATATTTGGTTATTGTTGAAGGACTTGTTGCCTTTTTGGAAATTTTATTTCCCTTAATAAAATTTACCTTATTTTTGAGAACAAAATTATCATTGTAAAACAATTTTATGTTTTATTTTACTTATTTAGCAAACACATGCATTTTGTAAATTATATCATTAAAATATATAAAATTAACAACTAATGATTAAAAATTATATAATATATAAATATTAGCTCATTCAACTTCATAATAACTCAGTGAAATATAGTTACTGCTGTTAATCCCATTTTACAAATTAGGAAACCTAGATACCAAGAGGCTAAATAATTTATCAAGATCACAGTTACGTAGTTGAGCTAGGATGTGAACCAGGAAGTCTGGCTCTAGTACTTGCTCTTCACCATTATTAAAATTCAAAAATATAGCCAGGTATAGTGGTGCTCGCCAGTAATCCCAGTGGCTTGGGAGGTTGCGTTAGTAAGATCTCAAGTTCAAAGCCAGCCTCAGCAAGAGAGGTGCTAAGCAACTCAGTGAGACTCTGTCTCTGAATAAAACACAAAAAGTAGGGTTGGGGATGTGGCTCAGTGGTTGAGTGCTCCTGAGTTCAATCCCTAGTACCCAAAAATGAAAAAGAAAAAAAAATTTCAGAAAAATATAAAAGCAAAAAAATACCCAGAGACAGTCACAGATGTGACATTTTGACATTTTTATCTTGTGCAGGCTTCCACATGACTGAACCTAGTCTTTACATTTAGTTTTGTATCTTGCTTTTTTTGTGTATTTTTTATTAAAATCTTGTTTATTTTTACAGACTGCATTTTGAGTCATTGCACACAAATGGGGTACTTTTTTAAAAAACTGAATCTTATAATGATTTTTCCAAGTTGTTCAATACTCCCTATAAAAATTGTTCTAATGACTATATAATGCTCTCATCATGCAAGCGTGCCACTCTTTGCTTAACTATTCTCTTATGGTCAGTCATTTTGGCCCTCGTGATTTCTGTTATGCTCATTAGCAGTGTGTGATGATTATCTCTCTCTCTTCTCTCTCTCTCTCTCTTTTTTTTTTTTTTTTTTTTGTGCACTACCAGGGATTGAAGCCAGGGACACTTATCCACTGAGCTACATCTCCACTCCAGTTCTTTTTTGTATTTTATGAGAAGACAGAGTCTCACTAAGTTGCTTAGTGCCTCACTAAATTGCTGAAACTGGTTTTGAACTTGAGATCCTCCTACCTCAGCCTCCCAACCTTTAGGGATTATAGGTGTCTGCCATCGTGCCCAGCTATATGATGGCTATCTCTATGCAGAATTTCTTCATAGTATACTTTTAGGATACTTTCTCAGAAATAAAATTCCAAATCCAAGAGGAAGTATACTCAAGTCGTTTTCCAAAAGAATTCGGAAAAAAATGCTTTTTGCAATGTCTATGGCACTATACAGAAGTACCTTCTTTACCACTCACACATCAGCACTAAACAATTTCTAGAACTCTTTGCTAATGTGATAGGTATAATGTGGCATTTTATTGATGTTTTGATTTTTATTTCTTTGATAGTTTGAGGGTTGGCAGTTCATTCACGTTGGTCAATCAATTATATGAATATTTATGAGTGATCTGTTTGGGCCCTTTGCCTGTCTATTGAAATCATACAAAGTCCTTGGGAATCTAAGGAGAACACGCAATAGTTTTCTCTTCTTCTTCCTGGACATGGAATTTCCTTAGGTATTTTCCTAGTCTATATTGCTAGCAAGTATTTAATTGTCCCCCAGAACTAATGTGTATTTTTTTATCCTGTTGATGCTATATAAGGTATGCTACTGTCTTCTTATAAATAATATTATTATTTCTTTTTAGTGGGGGAGTTGTGTGGGCCTTTATTATCTGGGCAGGCTACTTGAGGGGGATGAAGAGGGATGAGTGAGTGAAAGAATTGTCAAAGGAAGAGCTTCAGAAAAAGAAGAAATCATATTATAAGGAAATTTAGAATATTAGGAATGAGTAAAGAATAGAAATGGTAAATATCTGGGTAAATAAACTATTTCCCCACCTATTGGCTTTTTAAAAATATATTTTACATTTAAAAAATAAAAATCCTTTACTTTGTCTAAAAAATAAAGAACATTATTTTGCCTTCAGAGTGTGCCCTGTGCATAAATCTGCATTTAATCTGTCTTGGATCATAAGCTCCTAGGGGGCCGGTCTGTGTCACTAGAGCAGTTAGGCACACATTCTTTGTTAATGTTCATGGCAACCAGAGAATACACCTCCCAGTCCAGCATGATCTGAGCATTTACTCAGGCTGCTTGAGGGTCCTAAAGAGCAGTAAGAAGATTGGTGATTATAATAAACCAGATGCAGAAATGCATCCAGTTTTTAAAGAGAGCTAAGAACAACACAAATAGCACCGCCCCTACTTGTGCACAGGTGGCTCAGATTTCTTTATTCAGTCCATGATGTGTAGTGTTTGTGGAGAGGATTCTGGGGTACTTCCTTTATTAATGCCCTCGCTTTTTCTATCAAAGACAGAATAGGGATATCAATAATAAACTGACGTTTCTAAAGCACTTTAAAACTTATAGATGGACTTCCTTATCCAGTGACTCACTTAATCATCACAATAGCCCTGTGAAGTAGACTATGACATTCACATTTTACAGTTGAGGAAACAGACACAATGAAATGTAGCTTTGGAAAGCAGCAGAGCTAGCTCTCCCTTCAATCAAGTGTAGAATTAAAATTGCATTATTATATTTTTAAAAGCACAGTACACTACAGGAAAATAATCTCTTGACTTAAATGTATCATAAAGCAAAGAGAAAGAAGAAAAGGATAAGGAATCATGGAGGAATTGGAGAATCATAGAATAGGACCACAGAGGACATCAAGGAAAATTTTATTGAGTGAGAAAAAAATATTGAAGGGGATAAATGAAATAGGATCATCAAGAGATTGATGGTTATTTTCAAATACTAAGAAATCTTTCTTTGTATTTCTTCATTATATTATTTATTCACATACAGTGTTCCAGTTGGCTACAGAAATCAACAATAATAATTGTGAAGTAAAATATAATACATCTAACCATGGGGTCATATGTACCTATGTAAAATAACTAGGAAGATGTAAGTACGTATGAATTTTATCTGTTGGAAAGACCAGTGGATGGATAAATAGGTCTGTTGTTTTGTTGTTCTTATTTGTGTGTTAGGTGGGCCTTGTTAAGAACTTTCTGTAGGATTTTGCCAAACGTGAAAACAGAATAGAACACAGGATAAAGGACATTAAGGAAGATGCATTCAAAACCAGGTGGGAGTTTCTGGGATGGGAATGTTCCCTGAAGTCAGGCCTTTGGTATCCAGGACTCTTTTGGAGAGTTCAAGGTAGGTAAGAAGCCCTTTTGCTTTGGACACTTGAGTACAAACTAAAATATTGTAAGCCAACAAATCTTGAAATCCCTTTAAAGTCAAAAAGCTTCAGCCCAAATATTATGTTCCAAATGCTTGCATGCAAGATTTTACAAATGGCCCCAAGAGCTTAAGGCATTTATTTATATGAATCCAGGTTAAGAGAAGTTCTGGTTGGGTTGGAATGATCTCGTGCTATGGAGTCGTCAATGCCTTGCTTGCATTTCAGGATTTTATGGACAGCTACAGACCTTCTGCCCCCCGCACTACCCCGACTCCCAGAGAACTGTGCCGCCTGGCAGCTCCTGCAGTGTGGTGCCTTCCTTCGAGGACTGCCTGGTCCCCACTTCCATGGGCCAGGCTGGCTTTGATGTTTTCCACAGAGCCTTCTCAACTCACTCAGGCATTGCAGGTGTGTTGGGTGTCTCTGACTTAGAAATTCAGGCCGACTGGCCAGAGAGGCCAAGTTGGCAAGAGAGACCAGATGGGTTTCCTGCAAATGGCCTGGACTAGCCTTGACCAGCACCTGAGCACCTCACCTCCCTGCTGGGATACACCTGAAATGGCTCCCATCTCCAGTCTTTCTCATCCTCACCCACACTCTGCTGCAGTGGCCATCATCTCTCCCAGACTGTGGCAGTGGCCATCCAATTCCCAGTCACTTCCCCATCTCTACAGTTGTGCCCTCCACAGCACTGTGTTCCAAATATTAGGAATAAAAGACACCCACCTCCTGCTCTAATACATTAAATAGTTTCCAGTCGGATGGAAAACAGACTCTTCTGTCCAGTATGACATTTGAGCCCCAGTGGCTCATCACACTCTCCAGACCTGCCCACCCATCTTTCCTACACACTCTTCTCCTGACCTTTGCCTGCCCCCTTGATCCCACAGACCCTTCCTCTCCATCTTTGCTCAGTTTCTTCCTTCTGGAATAGTCTTTCCCCACTTCTTCATCTGTGAGAATCCCTTTATATTTTATGTCTCAACCTACTGTCACCTCATTTTTTAGGTAGGCACCCTCATCCTTCCCTAGAACATTTTTCCTTTTACTTAACCTGTATTATATTTTGTACTGAGTCATGAGGCCAGCTGCCTTCTAGTCCTTCTTCCCTGACCAAATTCCTTAAGGATGGAGTCCCATTGAAGGGCCTATACCAGGCCAGCACTGTGACCTCATTTGCCCCTATCCAGCATGTGGGAATTATTGCACTGCCTGTGTTGGCCTGTGTGGCATGGCTGGCACTACTGACCTCCTGTGTTCTTTCTCTTCCAGTGTATGATTTGCCTTCGGCTTCCTCGAGCCTCTTTGGGGAGTCTCTTCGGAATGGGCCTGAAGACAACACGTTCTTACAGATCAGTGCTGTGGACCGTTGTCCTAGCCAGCTTTCCTCTGTCTATACTGAAGGCTAGAAGCTCCCCTGGCTGCCGCTGCATATCTGGAACCTTCTGGTTGCTTGCCAACTCTTGTTCTTATATCTTACAAAGTACACGAAGAAGGATGTCAACCAACTCAGTGGGACCTCTAGGGTCACTGTCTTTGGAAGGCAGGACTGGATGGTCAGAGCCGGCTTTACAGGAATATTTACAGTTGCTCCTTTTTCTCTCTGGGTTTGCTGGATCAGGTGGCCAGCAGGACTGTCTTCTCAAAGGGAATTTAGAGTCTCACTCTATTGGATACCTGTTACTTCCTGGCTGTCTGCCCTCAAAGGACACCAATGAAGTGATGTGCATATGAAAATGTAGTCTGGGGATGACCCTTGCTGAAAACTCCAAAGAGGGAAGGACAGCCCATTAGCAGGGGCATAGTGAGCTGCCTCACCCAGTGTTCTCCCTGGTGGGTGCTAGGGCACAAGGAGGGAAATCCACTTCCAAAGCACAGTGTGGTCTTAACATTTGTCAACTCCCTGGGTTTCCCTCTTCTCTTAGGTATCCTCATGCTAACCAGTTGCTTCTCAATATTTTTCCAATGACAAAATAAGATTTTAAATATCAGCTTCCTACTTTGTTTTGGGATTTTAAGGACTTTTTATTTACATCTTCTTTAAAAAGAAAAAAAATTAAAGGTTTATTCTTTGGGTAGAAATCATTTTTAGTTCAATCACCCAGCTATACATATTTTGCCACAACTGTAGCTCTGCCTGTCCTCCTCCCCCACCCCCCGCATGTTAGTTTTACAGTTAGCACAAGGCTACCTAAGGGCAACAGGGTAGGCCCACCCTCCCTCCCTCCCCCTCCTCGTTCTCTCTCTCTCTCTCTCTCTCTCTCTCTCTCTCTCTCTCTCTCTCTCTCTCTCTCACACACACACACACACACACACACCCATGCACCTACTCCCAGTGCTGTAGCAGGAACCCTTCTGGGTTGACTGCTTAGCAGCTCCACCTTGAAAACATTAAGTGGAAAAGGTCATTTGACAGGTCCCCCATTGCCTGCACTCTGGTCTTTTGCCTGAGGCATGCAGGAGACAGAACAGGACACACTGCATTTGGTCTTGGAAAATCAAACTAGGGATGCCCTTTATCCGTTTTGTTTGCATAGCCTCTGCTCAGCTTCTTCAGGGAGTACACTCATCCTTCTCTCTTTCTCCTATATTTGTTCCCTCCCTCTTTTTGCAGACATGCCCACCACCTACCTGCCTTATTCTATCAACTCTTAGGGAAGTAGGGGGTGTAGTTCACAAAAAGTGGCTGAGACGGGAACCCTTTTTGGAAGCTCTGGTTTAAAGGCCTGGAAATTTCCACAGAGCACTTGACTATTTTATATCAAGCCTAAATAGGAAATAATTTTCAATGGCACCTTTATAAATATATTAAAAAGATACTGTGTCCTAGGGCATAGGCTATAAAAATTGACCAAATCCCAAAGATTCAGTCATTTATAACATTGTGGTACGTTCACACTTCAATTTCTTTTCTCTCTTTAAAAAAATGTTTTCTGGACAAAAGTGAAACAATTCTATTTATCAAACTTTAATAATCGCAGGCTTCAACAAGACAATTAAATAACTTGGTGTCAGACTTGGGGTTCTGTGACAGTTTGTATCCTGATAGATGTGTCCTTCCAGTCTGGCTCCAAAATCAGAAATTTTCTACCTGATTCCAGTATTCATTTCTACACACCATGGGATGAGGGGAATAAAGAACCAAGTGTGGATTCCATTTTTCCAGCACAGTTGGTAGATCTAGTTTCTCCTGTTAGTGGACTGTGTTCTAAGGAGAGCTATCATGCAGGTGTCCAAGTCTGCAAAAGATGTAAATTATCCACTTTATAAAAAAAAATCTGCTGTGCTTTCCAAAGGATGCACATCAGGTTTCTTTGATAAGTGAGTTCTCAGGCTGCATGTAAAATCCCACCCTGCTGCAAATTTGGTGGGTTGTGTTTCTTGGCCTCAAGGACACATGCATGCTAACACTGGCTCAGTCAGTAGCATCCATCCTGTGTCCTCTGTCACACTCTAGAAAGAAGGGAAGACTCTGCTATCTTCAGAGAGACCATCTAGCTGTTCTTAAATACTGAAGTTTTTACAAGTAACTCGAAATGTATTTCACTTGTGTGATGAGGAGAAAAAAGATGGAAAGGCATGGTTGTTATTGCATTTGATGCCATCGGCCCTGCCTTGTGGTTTTATATAATTTTAAGGAGAAAGGGGAAAGGACAAAGCAAGAACTAAACTCAGAGATCATGGATGTCACATACCTCTTTGGCTGAGAGGAGATGCTTATGAGCTAGGCTCTGGTCTCATGGTGGCCTCTCACAGTGACCCTGATTCTTCCTTGTCTCACCTGTCCTGGGGGCATCCAAAGACTTGCCAGGTGGCAACAGTACTGCAGCTCCTCCTTTCTCAGCAGGATTTCAAGGCCTGGCCCCTGAGGACTATGCTTGCTGTCAGAGGGAACATGCAAGGAGCAGGGCCCAGTGTGGCCCCTCAGTGTTTCTTGATGGCTGCAGATTGGCAATTATGGCCTCAGGAAATGACAGATTTCTTCAGCCTTCACAAGCTGTCCTTAGACTCCAGAATTTCTCCTGAACTTGAAATTAGTCCCTTGCTTCCTTTCACATTGCAGAAGATTTTTGTGTGATTTCACCAGTATTTTATAACAGTAAAAGTGGAACTTAAAAAAATCATTTCCTTCCATTTCCTGACCTTTTTAGTCTCCATATATAGCCATTTTCATAAACATCCAGAAATTGTCATTCCCCTGAAAGAACAAACTAACAAACAACAACAACAAAAGCAGTGCTTGTGAAAATACACCCAACCCAAAGCCAATTATCTATCCTATTACATTTAAAAAAATAAGCACACTTAGAGACATTTCATTTGCTGCATTATCTTGATTCCCTAAAGGGACTGCATCAAAACGTAGGTTGTCATCGAGCCTCTGATCAGGATTTAAATATTATTTAAATATTTAATGGGCTTGTCAGGTTTCTCCCTTTACCTGTGTCATCCCCAAATTATATAGATGATTTTAACATGGAAGAGAAGTCTTCAGTAGGTCACAGCATAGATTCCACTGATAGTGGGGTGTTGGTGTTGTTCCGTTGTTTTTGAATTACCAGCTGTCAAGCACACTAGTACACTGATACCATTTTGAACAAGGATAACTGTTCAACTCTTCCCTCAGAGAACCTGGACTTTTCCAGTTGCCATGAAGTATTGGGAATAGTGACTGTAAATGTTCAGTGTAATTATTTGGTATTTTATTTGACTGTTTCAACTACATCATTTTATAGCAGCATTTCTTAATGGCACTTTTTGTTGGTGGTGTGGAATTTCTGCAGTTACTTTTTTTTTTTTTTTTTTTTGCCATGGATAAAGCAAAAAAGAAAAACCAAACTCATTGGAGAAATGGTGAGTGTAAAAAAGAAGAGATTTATTTTGTACAGACAGCAAAGCATCCTGTGTAATGTTGCTGACATAAAGCACTTTGGGGGGAAAAAGTGGAAATCTGTTTTCCATAAATCACACAGCTCTTGTACATAGTTATATACACTCACGTAGAGAAATGAACTGCGTATATCATACTGGATATGGGGCCGATTTTACTCTAGAGGCACATCTGGTGCTTATTGTCATAAATCTTTTAAAGAATTAGGTACACTTTTTTTCTATTAATATGTATAGTTTTGTGATTTGTCACAGTTATGTTTCATATAATCATAAGTTATTTTGTCTTGTTTCATGAAGTCCTTTTTATATGTCAAAAGTGAAATGAAGGGATTGTGCACTTGGTACAGAATAAAACTGGAAATAGAGAATATGCCCTCCTGCCTAGATCTCCTTCGGCATGTTGCTTTGAAACACAATGGCAGCAAGACCGTTGTTTGTTTGTTTGTTTTATTATTTTGTTTTGTTTGCCATCAGCCTCCTATGTATTGGGAATGGTAATTATAATTAAAAGCAGATGGGAGGGGGAAGGGTCCAAGGCCAGTTTTAAAATGCCGCATTGCTTTGGGCCAGAGCTGCAGCCTGGATTTAATTATAGATATGAGGACGAAATGGCAGTAAAAATGAATGTCTCCCCGAATCCTTTACATGTTGGGAGTGTCCATAAATAAAACATGAAGTTTTATTTCATCAGATTTAATTAAAGCTTTTATACATGTTTTATTGGTTATTCTATTAATCCGCTTCACAAACTGGATAAATGTGTGCTAGGGTTTGGGGTTTATTTGTGCCTTTTCAATGTAGTGCTACATCATGCTTCAGAAATGCCTCCAGTCCTTGGTACTCTGAGTGTGGATTTCAGCATGCTGGAGGTGGGAGGAGGGGTTTTGCAGCCCCATTTTCCTAAAACCCTACAGTGAAAGACACAAGCATGGGCTTCTCAGATGATCCCCTGACTTTTCAACTCTCTGATTCCCCAGGGGAGCCCAAAGGGGCAATGACCCCTTTCCTGATGTCCCCATCCTATCCTTCCTCTGGGTTCATCCTTTCAGTGGGTGGGAGGGTCAGGATAATCTCCCACCTGGATGGCCTGCTAGCTGAGCACAGGGATCTCAAAGCCCATCTGGAGCATTCTTAGAGAGCTGAATTTCTCAATACATTTTTAAGACTTGAGGATGATTTTAAGGGAAAGGAAAAAACACAAGAAACAATGGTCCCATATACTCATATATCAGGCTCCTCAGGGTGAGCGAACAGACATCACGTGGTTTAGGATTTGGAGGTGGAAAACGCTCTGACAAGATGCAAAGAGTTCTGCATTTCTTAAAATTACAGTCGCTGGTGAGAATGATTTGGTCCAACCTGTTGGAGAACAGTTCAGCATTAAGTTGAAGAAATGTCTATCCTGTGAACCAACAATTCCACTCTTCTCAAGAAAACTCCAAGGTCAATAATGGCTCAGATACAAGATGTTCATAGCAGTAGCCTCACAGTAGCCCCAAACTGGAAATGACCCAACTGTCCATCAATAGTAAGATAAATCAGTGCACCTTGCCTGAGTGACACGGTGAATGCCATGTGGCAAAGGAACTATAGAACTATAGCCACACACAATAACTCAGAGCTGAAGCTGTGTTATGGTTTAGATGTGGTGTCCCCAAAAGCTCATGTGTGAGAATGCAAGAAGGTTTGGAGGAGAAATGAATGTGCTATAGCCTTAACGTAATCAGTGAATTAATCCCTGGTGGGCTTAACTGAGTGGGAACTGGAGCAGGTGGGGTGGGGCTGGAAGAAGTGGTTCATTGGGGGCGTGGTATGGGGTATACATTTATATCTGGGGAGTAGAATCGCTCTCCACTTCCTGATCATCATGTGCGCTGCTTCCCTCTGCCACCCTTTCCTGCCATGATGATCTGCCTTACCTCAAGCCCAGAGGAATGGAGCCAGCTGTCGATGGATGGAGACCCTCGAAACTGTGAGCCCATAAATAAACTTCCTCCTCTATAATCGTGCCGGTCAGGTATTTTTTCACAACAGCAGAAAAGCTGACTAAAACAGAAAGAGACAGACAGAGGCAGATACACAGTATTATTCTGTTAGCACAGACTTTAAAACAAGCAAAATTCAATTACAGAGTTTAGGCGGTATACAGAACAGCAAGGAAAATACTACCAGAAAGGCCCAGACACTTCTCAACTCCAGTGGGGGAGAAAGGGCACATAAGAGACACCTGGGCTACTGACCAACAAGGTTTGATTTTTTGACCACATGTTAGGTTATTCAGGTGTTTATAATCATTTAACTGTGCATATGTATTTTATAGTATTCATTCAAATAACAGTGAGCACCAAGTCTTTCATCCCCTTCTCCCGAGGTATGCAAACTTCTGCGAAGAGGCAGATGGTACATATTTTAGGCTTTGAGGGCTATCTGGTCTCTGTCTGAACTACTCTGCCAGTGTAGCTCAAAAGCAGTCATAGACAATATGCAAACAAATGGGTGTGGCTGGGTTCCAATAAAGCTTTATTTATAGAATACAAATTTGAATTTCATCTCATCTTCAGATGTCATAAAATATTCTTTTTATTTTTTTCCAAGTATTTAAAAAGGTAGAAATGATTCTCATTTCACAGGTTGTACAAAACAAAAAGGGAGTAGGCATGATGTGGCCCGTGGGCCATGGCTGCTGACCTTCATCAATTGAAAGAACATTCCCTAGCCTTTTCCATAAATACCCACTCAAAGAAAACGGCAGAGAGGAGCCTCTCTGCTTATTCTTCTGCTACATTGGGTCCTGTTCCTAGAGGAAATTCATGAGTTCTATTGATTTAGCTTTTCTTTGTTTAGATCCTGGGTTCTGCTCCCCGGGATACAGATGAATGCTCAGAGCCTGGAGTGCCATTCGACTTTATCTCTGGATTTAACGTTTTTAATAAAAGGAACTGGGCTTAGAGAAATCTGTGAGAATTGGAAAATGAGCACCCATTCTTTCCAAGCTAACCAAATATTTGCTGGATCTTGGCAGCCATAGCTAACCTTTTTCCTCTGAAATGCTGAGAGGGGTATAAGTAATGGGAGACTTCATTTTTCTCAGGCCACAGTCCTTATAAGAAGCTGGAACGCTTCTCGAAACCTACAGGGAAAGGGGAGTCAAAGATTCCACAGAGGGCTGGGGTGTGCTCAGTGGTAGATTCGTGCTCAGCATGAGCAAGGCCCTGGGTTCTATCCATTGGGAAGTTGTAGCAGAGTCAGGGTCCCTGATAGTTCTGACGGTCTGTGCCCTCTGCTTGGCAAGACAGTAGTTGACCACCCCAAACCCTCCTTCTTGACCCTGATTTCTCATAATTCCTAACTTCCTAATTGCCTAACTTAGTATCTTGTCAACCCTGACAGTGGTGCCTGTTGAGTTCTCACACTTATAGGAAAGAATAAGGCTGAATTCACGGCTGCAAGTGTATGCCTCTCTTTGTGTCTCTAGCCTGTGACAAAATTGGGAGTTCCCAAAATATGGTTCTTTGTGAGTCCTGAGTCATTTGCTAAATATTAGCTGGGACTAAATCTTCTTCAGCAGGTTTCCCTGGTAGCTTCATGTGCTTAAGTTGGTGTATTGTATGTCTCCTACTAAAGCTACCAAGGGCACAGTTATTTGGAGTAAAATAACTCTGATTTTATGAAGAGAAGTTGAACCAGAGGAAGCTGAGAGAGTTGATCATGTTGCAGAAGTGGAAATGGGTTATTTCATTCATTCATTTACTTATTTAACATTTATTGTATGCCTACTGTATGTAAAATAAACAAAAGCAGACGTGGCTCATCTTCACATCGCTAAAGGGGATTCTGAGAATCATTGGCCTGAGAATTTTGCCTTGGTCTTGTTAAAAATGCACATTCTAAGCTTTGCACAGTGGCAGTATCATAGCCAATGAGGTTTATCCAAGGCATGATTATTGCTAATTGAAAAATGCACATTCTAGAGCTATTAAATGCACATCACAGAGCTACTGAATTGGAATTTTTAATGAGATAGGGGCATCTGTATCTTAATAGGTTATCCAGGTCTTTGTTTAGGCAAACTGAAGTTGAACCCCTTTGATATAGTAAACACAAGCTATTCAACAGGGCATCTGTGTAAGAACAACTCCACAGAAGAGGGTTCCTAATTCCTGTTTGGGGTGATAGGAGGAGAGGGTCAAAAAACACCTTGCTTTAGAGAAGGGGAGAGAGGGTGTCTGAAGTAAACCTGAAGATGTAAGTAGAACTTCAAGAATCAAAGAAACCGTGGAAGAGTATGCCAGACAGAACAGAGCACGTGCAGAACCATCTAGAGAAGGAAAGTCACCCAACAGGTTAATTAGAAGGACATAGGTGGTCCCATCTCTGCTCTGAGTGTAAAACTGTAGCAGCAGCTTCACACCTGTTGTTTACCAAGTCTGTTGATTGCATCCAGAGGCCACAGGGAGTGATTGACCAATGTAACAGGGTTTGTGTAAGCATACACTATGCCATACACAATGACAACCCTTTATACGCAGGCTTGCTGAGCCCAGAGCACTGCTTCCCAAACCAGCAGGGGATGATATGTTCCCAATTATTCTGCCCAAATGGTTCCACCATCAAATTAGTTTGAGGAATGATGGGTCAATGTTGTGTAGATGTCTTTGCTTCAGGACTTCCCAGGGACTTCCCTGTGCTAATGTGTATTGAGTCTCCAAGAGTGAGACAGGGGCCCTTTTTCCGAAAAGCACCTTGTTAGTACTATGGAAACAGTTCAGTGGTTCCTCAAAAAGTTAAACATATCATTACCATATGACTCAGCAGTTCCACTCTTTTTTTATTTATTTATTTTTTTATTTTTACAGACTGCATTTTGATTCATTGTACGCAAATTGGGTACATTATCTCATTTCTATGGTTGTGCAATGTAGATTCATACCACTCATGTAATTATACATGTACATAGGGTAATGATGTCTGTCTCATTCCACCATTTTTCATAACTCCCCTTTCATTTCCCACTACATAATCTGAAGTTCTACAGTTAATTCAAAAGAATTAGAAGCAAGAATTCAGATATAGTCATGCACCACAGTTTGATCAACAAGGGGCACATGTCCAAGGATTGTCCCATAATATTTTAAGGGAACCAATAGACTCCTATCACCTAGTGACATCATAGCCATTATAAGGTCACAGCATAACACATTTCTCACGTTTTGGTGATGTCGATATAAAGAAACCTAGTCTGCTGCCAATTGTATAAAAGTATGGCATGTATGATTATGTGTAGTACATAATATTTGACAATTATAATAAACCCCTATGTTATTGGTTTATGTATTTACCATATATATTTCTTATTATTTTATAGTGTACTCCTTACACTTATTTTTTTAAAAAAGAAGCTAACCATAAAAATACACTGTGTCACACAGGCAGCAGCCTCATGCCTCTTGTTTACCATGTCTCTTGATTGTATCTGGAGACCATGGTGAATGTTGACCTTTGCCATAGTGTACGCTCACTATGTGTAAGCATAATGAGGTTCACACAATGACAAAATTGCCTGTTTCTCAGAATGAGTCCCCATCACTAAGCAGTGCATGACTAGACTTGTATACTAACGTTCACAGTAGTAGTAGTCATGTTTACAATATCCCAAAGGCAGAAACAATCCAAAATGCCCAATAACAGAGGGGTAGACAAACAAAATGTGGTTTATACATACACATGGACTATCATTCAGTCATTAAAAAGAACACTCTGATACATGCCAAATCTTAGATGAACCTTGAAGACATTACACTAAGTGAAATAAGTCAGATGCAAAAAGGACAAATATTATATGATTCCCTTTATATGAGGTACCCAGGATAGTCAAATATAGAGAACAGTGGTCATCAAGGACTAGGGGAGAGGGGAATGATGAGTTTTTATTTAACATACACAAAGTTTCTATTTGAGAAGAAGAAATTTTCAGGAGATGGATAGTGGTGATTGAAGAAATTGTGAATATGTATATAAAACCACAGAATTATATACTTAAAATGAATTAAACGATCAGTTTTGTGGTATGGGTTTTTTGTTGTTTGTGGTACCAGCAATGGAACCCAGGGGTGCTTAACCACTGAGCCACTTCCCCAGTCCTTTTTATATTTTATTTAGAGATGGGGTCTCACTAAGTTGCTTAGGGCCTTGCTAAATTGCTGAAAGTGGCTTTGAACTTGTGATCTTCCTGTCTTGGCCTTCCAAACCACTGGGATTATGAACTTGCCACCATGCCCAGCTATTATGCATATTTTACCATAACTTTAAAACAAAGTTTATACAAGCAGAGCACCTGACAGGATGCCTAACATCTAGTAGACAATTTAAAAAATTGTGCAAACACCTTGTTAAGGCCACATTCCTTCAAAAGCTCTTTGGAAACATCCCCTCCTCTGCAGACAGGTGGGAGTAGAACCCCGACTGGACCAGTCGCTGCTCCTGACAGATAGATATGGTGACTTTCAATGGCCCCTGGCTTGCTGAGAAGGAAGACAAGGAAGAGGAGCTGAGCAGGAGATGGGAAGGTGGTTTGAAGGAACTGCACAAGGGTTCTGAGTATGCAGCACTGTAACTGCTGTGAATTCCTGGAAATAAGGAAGGAAACGAAAGGAATCTAGAAGGAATGGAGCTGGATATTGGTGTAGCAGAAGGAGGAGGTGGTGAACGAAGGGGAAATTTCAAAAGCATTCATTAGTTTAGATCCACATGATTCCAGTGTGAACAAATGCAGAGATTTGTTTGAATTTCATTCATTTAACAATTGTTTACTGAGCCCTGTACCCAATACAACATGCCACGTAACTATACTAGGTGCAGAGGACAAAGTAGAAAAGAAAACACACATATCCCTGTCTCCACAATATCATATTCTAGTGGACTAGCATTTCAAGTGGTTTATTTTGGTTGTCTAAAGTATGAGGGTCGGCACAAGGTTGGGTTCCCCAGGAAACAGATGCTAAGACAGATCTGGAAGTACAAAGGTTTACTGAAGATGTACACCTGAGAAAGGAACAGGGCAGAAGGATGGATTAGGCAAAAGGTGCCATCAGACTGTGATGCCAACCAAAAAGAAGCTCTGCCAGTCCATTGGGATGCTCCTGCACAAAGATTGCTCTTACCCAGTAAAAGAATTCCGTGTTGAACAGAAACAGCAAGGCTGTTGCAGTGCCCTCTTGCTGAAGCACCCCGCTTGTGAAGAGAATCTTGGCTGTCACTGTCTTGATCATTCATTGCTGAGGATCCTTTCAGAATGCTACAAAGCTAGGGAGGTCCCTGAAAGAATCAATGCTGTCCACTTAACCCCAATCCAGGTAGCTGAGGATCTGATCAACATCACTCTGTTCCTGCCACATAAAGCATAAGGAACATATAGGTCTGTCATCACTGTGTTGATCAGTTTGTAATGAAGAATACATTTGACACATTCACTCAACACACACTTGTGAAAAGGAATTCCAGCCTCAATCCCTCCCCTGATGGCTGTATCTCACACACACACAGTCACAGGGACTTCAGAATCTCAACACTATTTTCTCTTAAGGCTAACATACTCCTTACGGAGAATGGTGAGATTTTATTTTTCCTTTAGAGGAAGTGGGCGACCTATTGTGTTTTCCTCCTGGAAGACATCAAGAAAGAGCATGGACTTTGGTGTCAGGAAGATCTTGTTTTCTGCCATTTATGTTTTGCAATCCCAGAAGCAAGTTATTAAACTCCACTTTTCTGAGCCCACTTCTTCCAGCAGAAATCATAGCACTCATCTCACAGGCAATGAGATAAATACATAGTTTATGTGACATAGTCCCAGGTACATGTTAAGTGCTTCTAAAAGGTCACCATTGTCTTTTAAAAATCATTGATCCTGCACCTAGAGTGGAATGATCATTCAGGAAGAGACCACGGCACAGACCACAGTTAATAGATCAGCATACAGAAGCAGAAAGGAAATGAGCTAGCCCAGAGTGTGCCTCTAGTAAAATCCTCCAATGATGTTGTCTATGGAGATGGCTTTATCTTAAGCTCAGCTCCAACTCATGGTACACATAGAGGCATCTTTGGTACCTTCTAGGGGGTCGATCAAAAAAGATAGTACCATGTCTACAGGCAAAAAACAGTACCTTGTATACTGGTCCCATGCTCAAAGGGCTCCATTAGGACCACCTTCAGTCACCCTCAAGCCATCCTCCAGTCATGCAGGCTACACAATGGGGAGTTTGTGTGGCCAAAGGGATGTCTTTATCCAAAAGCCACTTCCGTTTCCCTCCTGGGCTCAAACCAGATATTTAGAACACCTCAAAATCCCTGTCCAAATGGCAGCATGCTGCTTCCAGGGCCAGCAAGGTCTTTTTGCTCAAGTTCATTCTCCCACAAGTGGATTTGGTCTCTAGTCCTTGCATCCTGAAGTCTGCGTGGAGGCCAGGGGATTATGGATGCAACTAGGTATAGAGTATCTACACATGACATGTGAAGACTGGTTGAAGATAGACCTGGGGATTTGAAGAAAAGGGAATGGGCACAAGTGGGAGGCCTGGGATTGGCTTTCCTGTCCTTTTGCATATTCTTGCCAGAAAATCCAAGGAGTCTGGTTATTCTAAGTCAAACCAAGTGTGATAGTTTAGATCTTGAATCAAGCACAAAGGCTTGATATTGAAGGCTTGGTGAGCAGCCTGTCGTGCTACTAGGAGGCAATGGAACCTTTAGGAGGTGGGCCTCATGGAAGGAAATTAGGTCACTGGGGGTTGCCCTTGAAAAAGGATATTGGCACCACAGTCTCTTCCTGTTTTTCCTTTTGCCTCCCAGCCATAATGAGGTGAGCAGCTTTAGTCCACCCCACACTCCAGACTTTCACAATCTGCCTCATCACAGGCTCAAAAGCAGAAAAGCCAATTGATGACCATGGGCCCAACCTTCTGCAACTGTGAGCCAAAAAAAGCCCTTCCTCCTTTTAAGTTGATTCTCAGGTTTTCACAGTAATGGAAAGTTGTCTAGTGACACCTGGCTTTCCGGAATGTTGTGATAGCAAGATAAAAGGAGAGCACATATTTTTATTTAACAGGTTTTGTTAGCTTGCTTTGGAATTTTTAAATATTTAGATTTATGAGCACGTAGACCTCCATTTGCAAATTTTACCCAGGCCCTGAAAATATTAGAGGTGGAGCCTTAGAGTCAATAACCCCACATACTAAGAAGATGTGCAGTGCAGATTGTAAAGTCCATAGAAAATCATTAAGGAGCTGTCAGAGCAGCAGGACTCAACAAATACCTTGACAGTTGCCAGACAACAAATGGTGTACAATGCAAACATTTGTTGTAGTCTAATACTTTATAAAACAAAATAAAGCATTGTTATTTCTAATCCAAGTGCTTCCTGACTTGGCTGTGTTCTACAGCCAACTGAACATCTGTAGACCACATCCCTATTCAGGGTATACCAAACATCTGTACAGCTCAGTCCTTTGTGTTGCCCGTGTATCTAGCGTGAGCCATTACACTCCATGCTGAAGAGTTGCTTGATGGGATACCCCCTTTTCTCTACTAAAAATGTGCATAGCATGTTAAGCTAACAGCCTCTTGTGGGTACTGTGGGGCACATTTGTGTTGCCCATCCACACAGCTGGGTCTTTTATCATCAACTCCAAACATCTCCTCTCTTCTCCCTGCATATGCACTATGCTCACTTCTCCTTAGACTTCTAAAAGGCCAGATTCCAGTTCCCAGAAATAGTTTATGTCTAAGGCCAAAGGTCCATTGTGGAAGAGAACAACTCATGTTCTGGACCTCCATGGCTGGCTGAACAATTAGAGCTAGTCACTGAACTGTCTAGTCCTGGTACCTCCTTTGATACTGCAATATAACTGAAATGCTAAGGCAATGGTGTATCTAAGTTAACAGCTAGTGAATGAGACAACCAGTAAAGTGGTCACTTCTGCCCCTGCCCCTTATCGAAACAACTGTGCTGACCTGTTATTGGGAACACTTGCCTATAGCTGTGAGAGAGGTAAACCTGCTTTGGGGAATCCTGGACTGTTGGTCCATTCTCCTCTTTGCAGTAGACCTTAGGCTATTTGGCTGGGCTCTGACCAACTGGTCTAAGATCAGTGCTGCTGTCGCCATAGAAACAGCACCATGACAGGGACAGCATGATAACATGCGACAAGCATTGGTCTAAGAGTCTGGAGACCAAACTCTAGCTGGGTGACTATCACCAAGGCACTTACACCTGGAGTTTGAGCTTCACAAAGAGATGGTCTCAGAATTTACTCCATCTCCACCACTTAAGCAAACTACTACCACTCTAAATCCAGATTCTTTTTTCAATAAGGATAATACTTTAGTTACAGCAATCTTAGGGGTTCATGACTGCCTATAAATATTGGTTTCCCTTCCCTACCTGTAATATTCAAGGAGTTGAAGCAGATGTCCTATACTGCTCAGACATGCATTTATGCTGTCACTTTGCTTCTTACCCAATATTTTCTCCAGGATCCATGATTTATTTTCCTATGGGGTCATTTCCCTCCTCAGGCCTGTTGACTCCATTGAAATGTTTGTTGCTCTCCTTCCCAGACCATGAGGGACTTTGTAGCCAGGGTCACTCCACCTGGCAGTTAGTACTATCAATGATTCACTGAGATGGTGGATCCAGGAAGTGACCTGTGGCAGGATTGCCTTCTGTACTGCCCGAAAGAGGTTTCAGGAGAGATCTGAAGTCAGAGGGCATGCCCTCCTAAAGCATGGGAACCTCCACCCAGAGAGGCTACGACTACAGAGGACAATGAAAAGGCTGCTTCTCTAAACCTTACTGCCCCTAGGCTCAACCTCAGGACTGGTGCAGAGGGCAGAGTTCTGGGGGTAAAGTCAAGTTGTCAGCAGGTAAAAGAAAAATCCTGTACAACCAGACTGAAAGCAATAACCCTTTTGTTTGCAAACAACAAAAATCAACCTTCCTTTGCTCAATTGAGAAGGAAAGTTATTGAAGAAACACAGGGTATAAATTAAATGAGTTATCAGAAATGGAACTGAAAGTTAACCAGCACTCAGCTTACTTGCTTTCCATCTTTTCTCTCTTCTCACTTCTACCATCTCTGCAGACCTGACTCTTCTTTTCTTTGATCTACATAACTGGCAAATGATGTCTCTTCTATTCTCCCAAGCTTGTACTTTTCAACCTAAAGAAGGAAATACAGTAAATCTGTCAGTCCCTCTATATACATAGATAATTAGAAATATATACATGTAAATATAGATAGATACACATATGAATGTATGTCCTATCAATCTTGGTTTCAAGTTCTCAAAGAAAGGATTCAGAGCACTCTGAGCAGCCATTTTGGCTCAGGTATCGAGGTCTAGTCTAATCACCCCAGCAGTTGGTAGGTTCGTTAACAGGGACCTCACAATGAATGAGGGGGCAAGAGCTTGGGTCTTTATGAACATAGGATATGATCCAAAAGCTGTACACAGTGGCCTAATGAATTGGGCCACTCTGAGACAGGATCATGATTCTAACAGTTACGGGGAGTCCAATAGTTCCAGGATTATCACATACCAACATAGTGAATGGATAGTGATCCTTAGTAAGCAGACAGTTATCTAAACCTGACTTGACTAAGCTGTCATCAGGCAAACCTGCCCTTTGGGCTCTTATTACCAAGAGTTTTGCTGCAGCATTTACTCTCAGTTCAGACTGGTCAGTAGTTCAGAGGGAGGTCTTGATCTGTGGGTCTCCCCAAAGGGCTATCTGCACAGTGCCACCACTCCCTGTCTCTCCCCAACCTGTGCATTCTGCATGACTTACATTCTCTCTAGATGCAGCATTCTTTCTGTAGAACCATCAGCTCAGCTTAGGGAGCAATGAGATGATGGGCTTAAAATACTTGGGAGGGTATCAAGAGGATGAGCAACAAATGTGCTGTTTGGACGCACTTTCCTTTATCCAAACTTCCAGTGAAAATCCTGTTACCAAACGTTTCTGACCATATAACCACCCTTGCACCACTTTTTTAAAGAACTGCTTATTAACATTTCAGGAATTTCACATACTCTCTTCAGTGAGTTTTTAAATTCCCATCCATCATACCTGTCACATCCAACAGCATTCCACTGAACTTCTGCAGTTGATTTCTGGGAAGATAGGGTGTCATTCTGAATTGTACTCCTATGAGTCCCACAAGTTCTCAGATTGAATCAGAGACAAAGTCATCTCTTTAATTATTATTAGTCCTTTCTGGGAATTCAAAATAGCATCAGAAAACATTCCCATATTGGAGCGGAGCAATGTCTTAGACTCCCCTGGGACACAGCATCCATTATCCACACTTCCATTTGATGTTGTGCTGGAGATCCTGCTCAGCACAGTGGGGGCAGAAAAACAGAAATAAAGGCTTCTATTCCTGCTGTGATGGTGAACTACTGTAGGCTGCTGGTTCCTCCCATCAAATCAAATCTGTAGAAACTAAAAGCAAGAAGGAAATATGGATTACAGAAAGAGCAACAAAATCTGAAACCCTGAGAAACTCCTGGGGATGTTGAAGTCAGCATCAACTCAGCGTGAGAGTGGGAAGGTGGGACATTGTGGGAGGAAGGTAACTAAAGCCCTGAGAAAGGATGACCACAGAGGAAAAGATGACAGTTAGGACTTCAGGTTTGGCTCTTGCCTCTCCCTTGTATTTCCCTGGGACCAACCCCACCAGCCTTTTCACCTCGAAGTCAGTTGTCACATCTCAGTCCACTAATGTTGGGGAGCATGAGAGCATAGAAAACTGCTAGGGAGCTGTCCCAAGAGCTTCATCCCTCCATCCTACCCCCACCTCAACTTCCCCAGGGATTCTGAGCACAGCCTAGGGAGGTTGCCCCCCACTCTTGGCTTTGGTCTAAGGACTCAAAGTTAAAACCTCATGGAGAGTCTGATGAAAGAAATGTAATGGTCAGTAGTGGTGCTGTGATTTGTTTTGTTTTGTGGATTTTGTTTTCATGTGGATTTTCTTTTTTTATGTATTTTATTTGTTCTAATTAGTTGTACATGACAGTAGAATGCATTTATGCATTTTGATAAATCATACATAAATGGAGTGTACATTCATTTTTCTGATTGTACATATTGTAAGATCACATGGATCATGCAGTCATATATGTACACGAGATAATAATGTCTGTTTCACTCTACCCCTTCCCCTCCCTTTATTCCCCTCTACCTCATCTAAAGTAACTCTATTCTTCCATAGAGCCCCCCACCCTTATTTTGAATTAGCATTTGAGTATCAGAGAAAATATTGGCCTTTGGTTTTTTGGGTTTGGCTTATTTTGCTTAGTATGATATTCTCTAACTCCATCCATTTGCCAGCAAATGCCATAATTTCATTCTTCTTTAAAGCTGAGTAATATTCTGTCATACACACACACACACACACACACACACACACACACACACACACCACATTTCTTTATCCATTTATCTATTGAAGGACATCTGTTTTTAGAGTTCCTTATATATCCTAGAGATTAATGCTTTATCTGAGGTGCATGTGGTAAAGATTTTCTCCCAATCTGTAGGCTCTCTCTTCACATTATTGATTGTTTCTTTTGCTGAGAAGAAACTTTTTGGTTTGAATCCATCCCATTTATTGATTCTTGATTTAACTCTGTACTTTAGGGGTCTTGTTAAGGAAGTCAGATCCTAGGCCAGCACTGAAGATTTGGTCCTACTTTTTTCTTCTAGTGTGTACAGGGTCTCTGTTCTAGCACCTAAATCTTTGATCCACTTTGAGTTGAATCAAAGTGGTAAGAGATAATGGTTGAATTTCATTTTGTTACATGTGGCTTTCCATTTTTCCCAGTACCATTTGTTGAACAGGCTATCTTTTCTCCAGTGAATGTTTTTGGCACCTTTGTCTAGTATGGGATACCTGTATTTATGTGGGTTTGTCTCTGTGTCTTCTATTCTGTACCATTGGTCTGCAGGTCTGTTTTGGTGCCAATACCATGCTGTTTCATTACTATAGTTCTGAAGTATAGTTTGAGGTCTGGTATTGTGATGCCTCCTGCTACACTTGTCTTGCTAAGGTGGTACTGTGGTTCTTTCTGCAGCACTGTACCCAGAACTTGACCCACCTTTTCCCCTTAAGCCTTCCAGCATAGTGACCTTTTAAAATACACGCTGCCAGATAGTCAATGATCTCTGCAGGGGACTTGAGC
Source organism: Sciurus vulgaris (assembly GCF_902686455.1). Taxonomy (NCBI): domain Eukaryota; kingdom Metazoa; phylum Chordata; class Mammalia; order Rodentia; family Sciuridae; genus Sciurus; species Sciurus vulgaris. The sequence goes on along the minus strand of NC_136476.1, from coordinate 23,020,673 downwards.
TTACAAATTAAAATAATTAGACTCCTGGGTAGTGCCACAAACTGCAGCAAATATCATTTGAAGCAAATATATTAGAAAAAAGAAAATAAAAATTTCAGTAAACCTGTTAAGATACTTAAGGAAATGAAGAAAAATATTATCATTATTGAAGAAAAACAAAAATAAAAATAATAGAGGAAAATATTAGCTAAGAAAGAAAGAATGGTTGGAAAGAAAAGATACAGTAGGATGGATCCAACTGGAATTAATGAATTAATAAAATAGAATATCATATTAAGTCCTTATAAAAGCTAATAATAAGAGAAAAAAATGTGAAGAAAAAGCTAAAGAAATGGATCATATAAATAGAAACACCAACACTGAGAAGGCAAAGAAAATAAAAATGAAGAAAAGCATTTGAAAAACAATGAAGATAGTTTTTTCCTAATTTGATAAAAATGAAACTCTTTGGATTAAATAAGACTATATACTGACAAGCACAAGAAATGAATAAAAGTTGACACCTAAATACAGAAAAATGTACAGACACCGAAGGCAAAGAAAAATAACCAATAATCCTAAACAGAAAGAACAGCTCAATAACAAAGGGATGAGCATAACATCACCATTTTCAACAGTAGCTCCATATGCAAGAGGACATACCATGAAGACAGCAGCACTTCCAGGGCAAAAGAAGAAAGAAGGAAGAACAGAGAGAAGCAGCATAAAGGAAGAACAGTAGCTGAAAAATCCAAAGCAAGACAACAGAAATAAGCTCTAATATGAAAGTAATTATGATAATTAAATTCATTTAAAAGACAAAGATTCTCAGATTGGATTAATAAAAAAAAATTTCAACTGTATGTGACTAAATTAACTCACCCAAAACAAAAATTCTTATAATAAATAGATGTGGAAATATACCAGGAAAATATTAATCAAGGTAAGGCTAATGTTAAAATCCTAATTTTTAAAATTTTTAAAATTTGTTCTTTTTACTATGACAGTAGAATATATTTTGATATATCATACATAAATGGAGTATAATTTCCCATTGTTTTGGTTGTACATGATGTAGGATTACACTGGTCTTGTATACATATATGAACATGGGGAAGTTATGTTCAATTTATTCTACTATCTTTTCCATTCCCATCCTCCCTCCTTTCCCCCAACTACCCTGACCAATCCGGTGAACCTCCACTACATCCCCCTCCAGCTATTGTGAGTCAGCATCTGCATATCAGAGAGAACATTTGGCCTTTGGTTTTGGGGGATTGGCTTATTTCACTTAACATGGTAGTCTCCAGTTCCCCCATCTACCAGCAAATGCCATAATTTCATTCTTCTGTGTGACTGAATAATACCCCATTATGTACCTCATTTCCTTTCATCTGTTGAAGGGTACCTAGGTTGGTTCCATAGCTTAGTTATTGTAAATTGAGCTGTAGTAAACATTGATGTGTCTGAGTCACTATAGTATGCTGATTTTAATTCCTTTGGGAATAGGCCAAGGAGTGGGATAACTGGGTCAAATGGTGGTTCCATTCCAAGCATTCTACGGAATCTCCATACTGCTTTCCAGAGTGATTGCTCCAATTTACAATCCTACCAGCAATGTATGAGTATACCCTTTTCCCCACATCCTTGCCAACATTTATTGTTACATATTCTTGATCATTGCCATTTTGACTGGAGTGAGATACAGTATCAGTGTAGTTTTAATTTGTATTTCTTGAATTACTAGTGATGTTGAATATTTTTTTCATATATGTGTTGACCATTCATATATCTTCTTCTACAAAGTATCTGTTCAGTTCCTTTGCCCATTTATTGGTTGAGTTATTTGGTTTGTTTGGTGTTAAGTTTTTTGAGTGCATTATCCTGGAGATTAATGCTTTACCTGAGGTACAGGTGGTAAAGATTTTCTCCCATTCTGTAGATCCTCTCTAAACATTCTTGATTGCTTCTTTTGCTGTGAAGAAGTTTTTCAGTTTGATATCATCCTGTTTATTGATTTTTTATTTTACTTCTTGCACTTTAGGAGCCTTGTTGAGGAATTTGACTCTACTTTTTCTTCTAGAGAGCACAGGATCTCTGGTCTAATGCCTACATCCTTGATCTACTTTGAGTTAAATTTTGTGCAGGGTGAGAGATAGGAGTCCAATTTCATTTTGTTACACATGAATTTCCAATTTTCCCAGCACCATTTGTTGAAGAGGCTATTTTTTTCTCCATTGTATGTTCATGGCACCTTTGTCTAGTATGAGATAACTGTATTTATGTGGGTTTTTCACTGTGTCTTCTATTCTGTATCATTAGTATTCATGTCTGTTTTGGTACCAATATCAGGCCATTTTTTGTACTATAGCTCTGTAGTATAATTTAAGGTCTGGTATTATGATACCTCCTGCTTCAGTTTTCTTGCTGAGGGTTGCTTTGGCTCTTCTGGGTCTCTTATTTTTCCAAATGAATTTCATGATCGCTTTCCCTATTTCTATGAAGAACGTCATCAGAACCTTAATAGGAATTGCATTAAATCTGTACAACATGCAATCCTAATTTTTAATAGGTGTCATTTAAGAAAAATATAATTTAAGAAAGAACACCTTATAAACAAGTATAAGGAACAAGTAAGACACATTGATCATAAACATCCATACCTAACAATATACACTAAACATATAGCCAGCGACAACTGAAAACAAAAACCTGAAAAGATGTGTCAGTTGATGTTAGTCACTGATTTTAACACACTACTTTGAGAAGTTGAAATGGCTAGATCAAGCTGAAGAATAAGCACATTTATCAAAAGTCTGCCACAATAGATGAGCTTGTGCTGATATGTACAGAATTATATGCCATATAAGCATAGGATTCATATGCTTTTGGAGTTTGTATAGGAAAATTTTATAAAACTAGACCTTTATGAAGTCAAATCGGCTTGGCATTTTAAGGTTGCTTTGATCTTCTGAAAACTTTACATGCCTTCCATAGCTGCCATGACTGAAAAGAGAGTGTGGACATTGCACTGAGGCTGCTACATGCATTCACCAGGAAATGACCCACAGAGTTCCATCATCACATTGTTAGATAGAGAACTTAACAGGGTTAAGCCCAACTTTAAGATGCAGGGAAACAGTATTTTCCCATATTCTAAAAGAGACAGAAAACCATATCGGTGATAGTAGCAATGTCTACCAGAAGCAATTTAATGAAAGAGAGAACCCACAAGGCCTAAATAGACACATAGAGAAATAGAGAAATCTTTTGAAAAACAGTTCTGAATATAAGAAAATAGGAAAACAAAAGTAAAAACATGCCACAATAGACAATGTATTTATATAAATGTGCAATGTGTGCATATATACATATACACTTCAAACACATTAGAACAGATATCTATATGGAAAAGGAAAATAGCAGTAGAGTATGGGGATAAGGATAACATATAAATCAATAAATAAGGGCCCTGGAAAGCTGAAGAGAGCAGCATGCTGTGAACAGAAGAATGTGATTGACTCTGCCCATTGATGCTGGGTGGTACTGGTGCTATTTTAAGGTACGGAGTTGAGCTTAGAAAGTAATAAACACATTTCATTATTTTCAGATGATATTACCATCTTCCTGAAAAACCTAAATGATAGACATTAACAATTAATAAATGTATCAATGTTCCTGGGTTACACATCAATACCAATAAACCTGTGGCATTTCTAATCATCAGCACAAATAGTTAGAAAATGTCATTTTATAAAAGATCCCTTACAATGATCATATTAAACAATAATAAGGGCCAAGAAATAAATCTACCAAACTATATAAAGATTTTCATGGAGATAGCAATACAGTTTTCTTAAAAGTGCTTTAAAAATTCTACAGAAGTAAAAAGAAGCACCACATTTTATGGATTTAAAGACTCAAAAAGCATTAGGCCATTCATTATCACAAGATTTATCTATAAATTCACAATTTGAATGTTAAGATCCCAAAGAGACTTTATACATAAGGGAAATGGAGGTCAACTTGGAAAAAATGCAACAATATTGAAGTCTTTTGAACAAAAAGAAGGAAAAGAAAAAAGTAGAGGATCAGGAAGATAAGGAGAAAGAGAAGGAAAGAAGAGGATGAACAGAAAGAATAGAGAGTATTCTATCAGAATAGAAAGAATAGGAGTTGTTGAAAATGATTACTTGCCTTTCCAAATAGCAAAATTATTATAACATAATGTGATCTTAGCACAGGGAGAAAAACAAATGGAACTGCATACAGAGTCAAGAAACTGACTTACCCATGTATGGAAACAATTTATAACCGATGGAATCAGTAGAGAAAACAATGAAATTCAGTGAATGATTCTGGGACAATTAGTTATCCACGTGGAAAAAATTAAAATTGGATCCTTATCTCACACCATACAATAAATATGAATAAGTCTCAGCAGGATTTAAATATGAAAGAAAAAGCTTTAAATGTAGGAAAAATATCTTTGTGACATTGAACTACTTAAGAATGTCTTAAATAAAATCAAATAGCACAAACCATAAAAAGATAGATCTGACTTCATTCAATTTAATAATATGCATTTTTCCAGACACTTGAAGAAAGAAGACATGCTACAAATGGGAAGAAATTATTTGCAGGATATAAGACTAACAAAATGATAGAATTCAGAATAAATAAAGTATAAATGATAAGAAAACAACTGCATAAAGGGAAAAAGAGCAGAAGATTTGAATAGGCACTTAGCAGAAGAGGAAACTCAAATGCACAATAAACTTGTAGAAAAACATCCAGCCCCATTTATTAATCAGGGAAGTGCAAATTTAAATCAAAATGAGATAGCATTTTATACACATTGGATTGACAAAAAATTTAAAAGTCTAATAATATTAAGTTGGTGAGGATATGAATCAACCAGAATACCTATACTCTGTGGGTAGGATTATAAATAGATATAATTAGCAGTACCAAATAAAAGTAAATATGCACACACACAAAGACCTAGCAGGTCTACTCATTTTATATCCTAGAGAAACTCTTTCACCTGTCACCAAAAGACAAGAGTATTCAAAGCAACATTGTTTGTAATAATAAAAAAAAAAAATTGAAACAAGCCAGTTGATTGTCATGTTCAGAACTAATGGATTATTTGTGAAATATTCATATGAAGGAATCCTCTACAGCAGCACAGAATGAGTTATGGCTATACATACAGAAATGAATCTCAGGAACATTATTTAGAAAAGCAAGTCGCAAAGAATATATACACTATAATCCCATTTAAGAATAAGAATGTGGTAAAACTAAAGGAATAATAATAATAAAATCCAGGCTTGTGGGCACCTTGGGAGGAATGGGAAGAATATAAGGGCTCAGAGGGACACAGGAAAGACTGAAAAAATACTGGGAACCTTTTATTTTCTGTAAGTTGAATGATGGGCAAGGGCATCTGTTGTAGCATAAGAAAATGTGTGTGATTAATAAATATCTTCTTAAAAACATTTTATTCAATTAAAAAATGAAGAATTTCAAAGGAAAAAAGACCTACGTTGGGCTGTACTGTTAATAATTTGTAGAAGCATCCTTGGAGAATGGTTCTTCCACAGAAGAGTAGAACATGGATTCTGCCCAGTCAGATTTCCTGTTTAGGATAGTTTCAGAGATTTCTTTAGAATTTGGGCTCATTTCTAAGATCTACGTCCTCAGTTGTAGTTGGCTACACTATCATGGGCCTAGTCATCCTGAAAACTAAAGATAAAGAGATGCTTTTCATTTTACAGAGATTCTCCATCTTTTTTTTTTTTTTTTTTCTCCTAAAATGGAATTTCATTTTCCAGGGAACGCTCACACTTCTCCCTTGCCCTGTGGAGCCCCATGGGGTGCCCCTGATGGGTAGGAAGCTCTGTCTGCTTTCTGAGAAGCCCCCTTTCCTCTGGTCATACTCAGCAGACCACTCCCCAGCCCCTAGAAATGAAGCAGGGTCACCACTTCCGCTGCCCCAGCCCTTAGTGTTTCAGCCTCTGCCTTTGCTTTCCATTTTCTACGTGTGCTGTCCCTGCCATTGTCAGTGGGTTATTCTCAAACTTCCATGTTGCAAAACTCTTTGTTCTCTTCAGTGTGTTTTTCCTTAGCTTGTTTTGACCAAGGATAGATTCCTGTAGTTTGGAAAAGTTCGATGATTCAAAGACTGTCTATATTTGGGTAACATGCCCAAACAAAAATAAGTTTCTTTAGAACATATACCTGTAAATGGGAAAAAGCTAGACACCTGCTTGCCACATTGTGAATCTCAGAAGATTGACTCATGTAGTCCACACAGACCCCATTTCTCCATGAGATGCATGACAGAGCGGGTTATTTAACTCAGGACTTGATGACCAAGGAGAAATGAACTTCTGAAGAAAGAGTGAGCCTAAAACTATAGCAATAATTTTATGAAATTGTTCTCATATTTAAATACACTGGTGGCAACAAATATGAAAGGGAGTAAGTTTAAGTCTTCATTTTCTCCTAATTCTGAATCAAGTGGTGATCTGAATCAGGAGACCAAGAAAATTTCCTCTCTGAGGGTGTGGTCCTTATCTGTGGAGTCCTTCAAACTAGTATGTACTTGGATGTCCACTTTTTGATTCAGGTGCTGGATGTTTCTGTACTTAGTTTTGAAGAACTTTATCTGAAGAACTTAATGGAAGTTTCTAAGTTCCTTCAACAAGCTATAGAAATGCTGACTTTGTTCATGTGGTCCCGTGCAGTCTGCCGTTCTATCTTAAACACTCCAGGACAATATTCATACTGTGGTGGTTGTAATCTCTTTGTGAGGCCAACATGCCTCCAAGAGACGATGGGAGGACTTCACTTGTGGGTTGGAGCCAGCCTTCTGCTTAGGCAGTCTTCAAGGGTATCAATATTTGATCATTTCATTGAAAACTGAGCAAACATCAGTTGAGCATCTGTGGACCAGGCAATCATCTAAGCCTAGCTCTGCTCTCTCTTCTCCTAAAAGTTCCTTAGCGTGTACTCCTGCCCTTCAAAATAATGAACAAAACTGCTTTTAAAAGAATGAGTGGGGAGAGAGTTTGAGAGAGAGGGGGAATGAAATTTGCTGCTGATTCAGTACGCTGTTTATATTATCTTTTATTAAATGGTTCAGAATTTAGGTTTCTAAAGGAAAACTTAGGTATCAGTTTAGGACTGAAGGAAAAAGTATTATGCTGATTCTATCCTGTCCTGGTTGCTGTTATTTTCCTAAGTGGAATAAGAGGTCACTCAGTAGTTACATTCCACTGGTGAGGTAACATCTAAAAGAAATATAAGAACGAGGGCCAATGGTTTCTCTTTTTGCTGAAATTTGGTAACAGTAATTTAACTTTTTCCTTGTTTCTCCAAGTCAAATCATGTGCCCCTTTGACAAATGCCACTTTCCCCTGGCTTGGTTGCTATTTAAAAGTTGGCAACGTGTGTGTGTGTGTGTGTGTGTGTGTGTGTGTGTGTGTGTGTGTGTTGGGGAAGAGCCAGGGGAGAAGTTTTAATGGAGAAAACATTTTCTATTGATTTACTTCTCAAAATGTATGTGATGCACATACGTGATGGGGGAGGAAATGCAAGTAAATACAATCTGGGCCACCTCCCTTAGCATTTATGCTTTGCACACGAATGTGCACACTACAAGGGATTTGGACAGGCATTGCCTGTTTTCTTGAAATCAGAGGTCAAGAGTTGGGACCCCTTATAGGAATATTGTTAAGTTTGAATGAGGCATCAACCTTTAATGGGCATTTGAATTATGTGAGGAGGATCTTATGCACATTTCCATTGGTAGGTCTGCAGAATGATTTGAAAGTCTACAGTTCTAACAAGCTCCCAGGTGATGGTGCTGCTGCTAATCTAGGCTCATGCTTTGAGAACCAATGCAAAGACACAGACTCGCACCTGAATCAAGAAGTGGACATCACAGATCAAACCAACCCATATGAGCTGCAAAGATTTGGACCACATTTGCAAAGAGGCTATCGCTTGGACACTTGGTTAATGTCATCACTTGCTTCTTAATAAGGACAAAGTGGAGACAGATATACGGTCTTTCATTTTTGTTCCCATCTGTCTATTGCATTATTCACATGTTATGTAGAAGTCAAAATTTTTCTGAAAGTTTGGTTAAATTTGTTAGTCACTTGTGAATCCTTACAGTTTGCTTGCACATATGATAGACTAGTAATTTTCTATAGATGTTGATATATGTACATACGCCCACCAGACAGGAAGAAGCATGAAGAAACTACAATAGACCCAGTCCAAAGTTCATCTCCCCTGTGAACCCTCTCCAATACACTTGCCCTCCCCAACCTTGACTGTCATTCCTGAAAAATAAGTTATTTGGTGCTGCCACAGGCCTTTGGGCATTCCCTCTAGGAGAATCAAAGTTTGTGATGGCTACTTACTGATGTGTCTCCACACCACCATCTTGTGAACTCCTTGAAGAGACTTTTTGACTTTATTATTGTATCTCCTGAGCACAGTACTGTACTTGACTCAGAAAAAAATACTCAGTATGCTGAGTTGCAGACCAATGAAAAAATTACTTCCAAGCTCTTTGGGGAAATGGGAATTCTGGCTTCTGAGGTAAAAAATGGGCAGGGACAGATCTACCATGTAGAGGTGTGAAGGAGGGTCTTTTGTGCAGGCAAATACAAAGAGCTCCATCTCTGAGGAGGGTATGAGGTGAGTGGTGATCGGGTAAGAAAGATCCTCAGGGCCAGGGACACTCACTACACTGTTTAGACTGTATCCTGTGAGAACTGGAGAAACTTAAAACAATTGTAAATCTGTAAGTAACATAATCCTATTTGGTTTCTAGACAAATACTGGTAGCAATGTAAAGCATGGATTGAAGCTGATTGAGACTAAAGAAGGGATTTAATGATTAAAACCTAGTCTTTGGAGGGTTGGAATCATCACATTTAATGGACCTAGGTAGCCATGCAAATGTGCCTGCAACTCTAGTACCATCCTGGTTCCGCCCAGAGATGTTCAATTGTTTTCTCAAAACTTTGAGAATCCATTGGATTATGTTTGAAAAACAACAAAAATGGGTCTCTACTCCAAAGACATGAAAAATTTATTTTGTGTTAAAAGCCCATAAATTTATTTAAGAATCTGGGGGTGGCCATTTTGGCAAAATGCATTTCCCATCAGCCTACTTGATTTCACTTCCTGCCTTCAAGAAATATATGTATATAGAAAGCAAGAGGCTCCCCACTGGGTTCCGCAGTTATGCGCATCTGCCGTCCAATTTACAACTTGCAAAGGAGGTGTTAATTAGTTGGCAGAAGCACCTGAACAGGGAGTACTGGGTTGGTTGAGGGGGTGGGAAGGTCTCTGGCATTTCCTCATTCACATAGGCAGGAAAAAAAGAAGAAAGGAAACTCACATTGCTGTCCAAAATGGCAACCTCCAAGCCAAAGCAAGTGATGCAATTATAGCAGGTACTTCTCTCCTCTAAAAGGAGAGTCTATTTCTGGATTCATGTGATTAATATCAAGTTAATATCAAATGTTCATAAGAGTTTACTTTAAGTTTTATCTTTATATCTACTCTCTGAATTATAAAGTTCTTTCAGAGAAACATGGGTGAGTTTTTGCTATTGAGCAGAATAAAATTAAAATTGAGGTGAATTTCCACAGGAAGAAAAAGCAAGAATACCTTTCACAAGAGAAAGGGCAGTGATCCAGAGCCAGAAGAGTCTAGGAGGTGGAGGGTAGAGAGGGGAAGTCACAGATCCAGGTGGAGCTCAAAAGACTTTTCATTCATGGTCAATAAAAAAAAAAAAAGTTGGCTGAGTTGAAATAGATGGTTCCAGGGAACCATTTGTTGGGGGGAGAGCATAACTAAATTAAAAAAACTAAATAAAAATCAACTCTAGCTTTCTTCAATTTGTTTGTTAAAATTCAGCCAATCTCTGTAACTCAATATGAACAAATAGTTGAGACAAAATGAAGACACAGTTATAGCACGTCAACTAGTAAAATGTTTTCGTTTAGAGATGGCACAACAAAAAAGTACAGAGAAAAAAATGTCACCTTCCCAAGAATATTGATGGAATCATTGCTTGACCCAGAGTTTCTGACTTTCTTCCTATTACTATGGTGTACCGCGCATACTATTGTTCTAAAGGTCATCAGAACCCGCCTGGCATGTGATTCAGCACAGCAACTCTTCACTTAGATGCACAGGTCAATGACAAATGACATGACTGGAAAGTTGTGGGAACACAATTGGTGGTGTGTGTTGGGGGAGTGAATCCTCTATGCCTGTAATAGCCACCAGGAGGAAACCAATGAAAAACTTGGTGAAATATAAATTTGTAGTTGATCAGTAAATTTTGCATGCTCTGTTGGAACGGAAGACAATGTGCTAAAAATTCAGAGGTGCTCAGTTTATATCTGGAGACCAAAGCTTCATAAAACACAGCTTGCATTGAAGCAATACAAAAAAGAGAAAGTGACTTAAATGGAGCTTTTAGCACACCCAGTGAGCACTCCTTCAGCCTGCCAACATTCAGGAAACCTGAACAAAGAGAGGACACTCTTTTCATCCAGTCCCAGGATGGTTGCACGTGACTCCCTATGAAGTCGAGGTGTCCAAACAGAGAAAAACAGAGTAGAGGAAATTCAGTAAGGAACACAAATGAGGGCAGAGCCTCTCTGGAAGATCAGAGGGCTCCAAGCTCTGCTGCTTCCTTGAGCAAATCCTAATTAACCCAGGAGAAGACAAAACACAACGTGTTTTCCGGACATACACCCCAGAGAGAGAGGAATTCTTGAGGTATATAATTAGGAGCAATTAACAGGGGTTAGAGGGGAACAAGATAGAATGTAGAACTGGTTTGATTGGGAAATAACTTCCCCAGAGACTTGTGGGAGTGGCCTGCTTAGGGCTTTTGGAAAGTGAATTCACCTCAGGCTCTGGGCTCAAAAGCTTGAGGACAGAGATTGGAAAATCAAAGGGGATTTTCTTACTCGAGTTACCAAATATTTTCTCTGTGACTTATTCTAAATTCCCAGTTCCCAGGGCAGTTCAACTCATGGTAGACTTTCAATAATTTTTGCTAATAAGGAAGTAAAATGGAATGAAATGGTGAAGGAAATTCATACATTTCCTGTCCATTCCCATCCCCTGCATAAGCTGTGAGGGTTTTGGCAGAAGTAGGACAGGGTACCTTTAGAAAAAAACAAAACCTTTCTATTTGTTTTGTACTAGTTCCAAGCAGCCTGTAGAATCCAGAATAGGCAAACCAGGGTGATATTTCCATCGCTCAAGGATTCATTAAGTGTAATACAAGTAATGGAACTAGGGTCTCGTATAGCTATGTGGACACCATATATATTGGAGAGGGTTGATTCCAATCCACGGTTCACTACTTACTAGCTATGTAACCTTACAAAAGTTATTTGATCTTTTGGACTCTTGGTTGACTCATCTTGAAAATGGACTTGACTCATCCTGAGCAGTTGTAGAGATTAGCAAGATAAAGTTCCCAACTGGCTATCATGAACAACCTGAGGCAGCAGGCCAATAAATTCACTTACTCAAGTGTGTGTTTTGGAATCAGTTTATCTTGGAGGGCTCACCAGGAAACTTCATTGCTCAAAACTAGACATTTTAAACCTGGGAGATTTATTGGGATTTTTTATGGCCAAGGTGGGTGTTTGGCAGTGCCTACTTTTACAGGTTTTCAAATTAAAATTATTGTGGCGAGGCATTATGGTGTCCAACTTTGGGGCCATTCATCTACTTTTTGGAGTGTACCTAATTTAATTTTTTCATACTTTTTCATTGAGATAAAACATATATAACATACATTTAGCACCTTAACCATTTCTAAGAGCATTGGTTCAATAGCATTGAATACTTTCACAGTGTTGTACAACCATTACCCTCATCTACCTCCAGGAACTTTTAGTCTTTCCCAATGGAAACGCTGTACCCATGAATAGTTCTTCCCTATTCTTTCCTTCCTCTGCCCTGGCAGCCACCATTTTACTTTGTCTCTACAAATTCATCTAGTCTAGGAATCTCATATAAAAAGACTCAACAAAATTTGCCTTTTTATTGATGGCTTATTTCATGTCACATGTCCTAAAGCTTTGACCATTGTAACATGTGTCAGAATTTCCTTTCCTTCTTTTTAAGGCTGAGTAGTATTCCATCGTATGTATTTTGTTGATGTATTCCTCTTTTATTGGATACTTTGGTTGTGTCATAATGCTGCTATGAACTTAGCTGTACAATCTAATTTACTTTTTAAGAAAAGATCTGGTCAGTTCATAGATACTCTGTTGACCCACCTCTGATAATTGGGTTGATTTTCTCTTCAAGCGCATCACCTCCTCAAGTTCTTAATGTCTCACAAAAAATTGGCAATATAATCAGCTATGGAATTATATGTATTTGCAATTAACCAAAAGAGAGAGAAAAAAAAAATGAAAACTGTAGATAGCTGCACACACCAGGCATTTGTCTGAAAGGATAATCTGCTACCTCAGTACCCTTCAAAAGATTAGTTGAGAAACATACCTTATTAAATGAGAGCTGCTTGAAGGTTTACTCTTTTAATACAGCCCTAAATTAGGCCAGACCACCACAGAGCTCAGTAACTGGCAAGTATTACTTTAGCTTCCACAGACGTGAACTTATTAAATGGTGTTTGGTAAAAAGGCTATGCTTAGCTCTACTCATCTGTGGTTTTATGAAAGTTTATTGCATTTATTGCACAGATATTGTTCAGTTTTTCATTCTCTGCCCTCATTAAAAGGACTCATGGAAGAAATTGTTCTTTGGTATGAGCATGGGCTAGGCCTTCCTGGAGCTACTGGTTTATTTTTCTTCTTATGAGAATAGACTTTTGTAACAAATTGTGTTCTGATCACTGCTTTGGCTACTAGGAAGCTTATGTTCAGATTTGTTGCCCATTTGTAAGAAAAGGCATGGAAATGTATAACACAAATGTTGTGTACTAACCTCATTTCTGATTCTGTCCTATGCTTCTTACGAGTTTTCCCTTTGTGATGATTTTCTTTCTTACTCCTTTTTGCAATTGAGTGTTTGTGTCAATCAGAGAAAGAGAGAGAGAGAGAGAGAGAGAGAGAGAGAGAGAGAAAATAGTTTTAGTTTTTTAAGTGGGATAATGAGAAGGTATCATTTAAAGTTATGGCTGTAAATAGAACCCAATTTTAATTAGCTTCACCACAGATGAATTAATTAATTTGAAAGGAATTTATGGGAAAGCTGTTAGCTTAGCTCACAAAATTATTGGGAAGGGTGGAGAACAGGCAATATCCCAGAGAAGCTGGCCACTTGGCTGTGAGGTACACCCATGCACAGGAAGAATCAGGAAAGACAGGGCCAGCTCTGCAGTTTGGCCTGCCTGGCCTAGGGCTTTGCATAATTCTGTCCCCCTGCTCAGGGCCCAGAGAGAAAGAGCTTCACTTGCCAGGGTCTTTCCATTGAGGGAGGGGGAGTTGCTGAGATTCCTCTGAAATAAAATAGGTATTTAGATTATATGTACCCCTAAACAAAAATATCTACTGTAGATGCAAAAGGAAAAAAAAAAAAAAAAAAGAGTAGGAGGGAAGGAGGGAGAGAGAGAGAGGGAGCTTAGGATTTGAGAAAATAAAAAAAAAAATCCTTATTCCTGTTGAAGCAGAATGGTTGGCAGAGAAATGATCTAGAAATTAAAGTCATACATAACTGTCATATGTAACTGCCCACCGAAAAGAGCCATTTATGGAGAAATTGTAGCATCGGAGGTGTTTGTGTTCTCAGAGCTAATCATGATGAGAGGAAAAGAGTGCTGAGATTCTAAATCACCGAGTCGCCAATTTTCTTATCGCTACCGCCCAGTGCTCAATGAATCCTTATCTAGTTTTCTCCCTTGGAAAACAAAATACATAGGAGATTCAAGGATGTTTTCTGCCTTTCTGGTTAAAATTTTAGGCCAGAAGCAAGTAGAAACAATCTGCTCTGTGATTTCTTTTTTTCTTAGAATCCACTTTTTTTTTCATCTAGTTATTCCAAGAGCGGAAAAGAGAGAGACTTCTGCTCTGGCTGAAGGTCTCAAGTCAACAAGTGGACTCAGTCCACCTGTTGTACCAACCAAGAGGCAAGGAAGGGGAAGGAGCGGGGAGAGGAGGGGAGGGGAGGGAAGAAGCAGGGAAGGAAAAGAAAATCAAAGTAAAAGACAGAAGGACTTCCGAGGGGGCCACAAGGAGAGAACTTTTAATAACGTTCTTTCACAGGAAACTCAGATCTATGGCAGTCCTCTTATCTACATAGGCTCAGGCACATCTTGGCAGATGTCACATCATTTGTCCCTTATTCAGAGTTACATGGCACATTTTCTCATGTAGAGGTTAGGCTTCTCCTGCAGTTTCCATGTTTGAAATAGATGAAAATGGTTTTCCTTTATGCCTACCCTTACAGCAAACAAACTCAAACATCACATCCGACAAGTCTGTTTTTCTGTTTGTATCTCCCATAGGTGGGCCTCTCTTGTACCTAGCACCATGCTCACTTGCCTGAATTCTATTTCCAACTTTTTAAAGATAAAAGCCCTGTACCAATAGAACTGTAGTCCTTAGAATGTGTTTCACTGGCCATCTATTGCAGGCTAAACGCCCTCGAGAGGGATCCCTCACCCCACACATACTGACATCAAGTGGCCAATAAAATATAAAAAGGTCTAGCATTTAGAAGAGTTCAAGTAAACATAAATTTCTCCACCCTATTATACATTGAAAGCTTCACCTCCTTGTTCAGTGGACTGGAAATTCCACTCTGCCTTAGGTCAGGTTGAAAGAAACTCATCTGAAGTCTAAATGCCTAAAACATTTCAGATATGCCTAGAGTCTTACTCAAATACAGTTCCAGAAGTGCTGTATTAGCATATCTAAAGCTTTTGACACTGCCCTTTCATATTCTCCACAATCCCAAAGAAAGTATTTTATCACAATGGGACATTCTGTGTAGAACCAGAGAAAAAGGAAATAAGTCAGAATTTGTCGGCCTTGTTCACAAGAGAGGGTTTCCTGACTAAAGGACTAGAAGACTTTTTCCCTTTTGTAGGTACCTCTTCAATATATGCAGAGTGGAGATGACTACATTAAATTTGCACAGCATGCGGCTACCAGCTCCATCTACTTCCATACTTACCAAGTAACCTTCAAACGAATCCCTGACTTCCCATGTAGATTTTTATACGAAGAAAGGTTACACTGACATGTGACAATAATATCTGGTGGCTCTCTTTTAAGTTTGCTTTAAATAAGCACATTGTTACAAAGGCAACAAAATCTTTTGTCAATTTGTGAGCTTGATCTAAACGGGATGATCCCTTGGGCCCTCTAACCTGTTTGCACTGAAGGTATCACATTTCTAGATCTACAAAGTTGACCATCCTACCATGATGTTGGGGTCATGATGACTTTACCCATCTCTGTACTATTAGGTACCATAGAATAGGCTGAAAGGATTCTTTCTTTTGTGGTACTTGGGGTTGGTGCCTGCTAGGCAAGTACTCTGACACTGAGCTGCATCCCCAGCCTGGGATTCTCAAATAATAACAATACTTGTTTATCAAGCACTTACTATATACCTGACACTAGTCTACATATGCTTTCATAAAAAAAGAAAATTAATTCCTCACAACATCCCTATAAGACATGTACTATGATTATCAGCATTCTACAGATAAGAAAACTGAGACACAAAGAAGTTAAATAACTTGTCCAAGCAGCACAAGCAGGATTCAGTCCTTATTCTACAACTAATATTGTAGACCAGCCTACAAATAGCACATCTGGAAACTATTCATCTGATGTCTTTGGAGAAGCAGTATCTAATGGCTAAGAGTGCTTTGATTTGGAAAGCAAAGGAAAACAAAGTTGGAAAGAAAAATTCAAAAACAATACTTGTGATATATGGTAGGTTGTCTTGCAAGCTGCTCACAAAGTCATGTCTTCAGAATGGGAACTGACCAGGGATACCAAGCCACAAATCCCACATGGATATTGAAGTGTCAGTCCAGCAGGTACACTCCTCCCTAGTTGCTCAAATTGTCTTTCTAGAACTCTGCCTCTGCAATCCCAGCTCTTCACCAGTTATTTGTGATACCTGCACTGACAGATACCACACGTGTAGCAGGGAGTGTTGTGAGCTGCCAACATCAAGTCTCATCAGATTAAATATAGGAAAAGGTGGCAAATGTGGTGAACCCCTCAGCCAGGGTCTCCTTCCTCAGTTGTCCTCCTAAGTTCACAGGGAGTCAGGCATTCTGACTTACTAATGAGCCATGTCACTAGCTTTGATATACTTCATTCAAACACATCAATAGGACTTACAGCACAAACTCAAGTCTAATTCATTGAACTCATTCTTTCTTTGTACTTCTATAGCAAATGCTTGAGACTCTGAGAGATAGAATGCAATGGATTTCCACCACTATAGCTCCCACAGCTGAAGCCCAGGGCATGCATACATCAAAGATAAGCCTGAATTGGATATTCCCTGTCAATAATTAAGTCATTTCTCCAAAAGGGACTTCTGAAAAGTCAAACCATTCACTTACAGACTCTTCTCGAGAGTCATTCAGGGTCATCTCTGTCTATACCACCTGAATCACCAAGCCCAGGTCCACTCTCTATTCCACAAGTTATACTGCCTTTCTTTCAGCGTTTTTATTTTTAGTTGTAACCTTTGTCGTACTAAAATATAGGATTCCTATAGCTAGAAACAGTTTTCATCAATGATAGATGGTGGTAGAAAAAATTACTATTAAAAAAGAAGCATTCCACAGCTTCCTGTCCAAGAAGTGATGCTTGAGAATAAAACCTGGTGTTATTCTTAGTCTGGCCCTGGTTTCTTGTTCAGTCTCCAAGTGGGGTCCAGCCTCTGACTCAGATGCACTGGTTTTGCTCCATCTGCCTGATCATAGTCAGCCAGTAGATCCTGTCCTCATCTATGACCAAGAATTTGTTTCTGAGTGCCCTGCTGTCTGGAACCCTCTTGTTATTCCCTGACCTCCCTGACATTCAACCCACAGTGAGCCCTCTGCCCCTAGTCACTGCTGGCCAGTCTCTCTAGGAGAGCTGAACCCCCTTCCATTTTCCTTTCCCACTGATCACATATTTTGAGTGACTCATTGATCTTAATTTCAATATCTTAGAACTAAAGGCAAAAATGCTTTTAAATGGACATAGATAAGCATACGTAGACCAATTTCCCTCCTCCAAACAAATGAAACCTTTACCTTTATGGACAATTTGTCTTTATAGATGATCAGTTTGATTCAATTAAAACTGCATTTATTCAATGCATATACATATTTATTGAGAAAAATTTCAAAAATTACAAATATATGTAACAGAAAAAAGGGTTCTTTTTCATATCTTCATGAGACAATTGCTACTAAGGATTTGCATACATGGATCTGTGTGTGTGTGTGTGTGTGTGTGTGTGTGTGTGTGTACGTGTGTAAAATGTATACAATTGTCCCTTGGTATCCACAAGGGATTGATCCCAGGACCTCCCACAGATATCAACATCTGTGGATGCTCAAGTCACTTTTACAAAAGGTGTGGTATTTGCATATATCTTATGTCCATTTTCTTTAGTTGACTTATAATACCTAATACAATATAAATGCTATGTAAATAGTTGTTCTACTGTATTGCTTAAGGAATAATGATAAGGGGAAAAAGGTCTGTATGTGTTCAGTACAGTTAGAAATTTTTTCCAGAATATTTTCAATCTGCAATTAGTTGAATCCATGATGGGTAATGAGGAGGAGGACCAACTGTATATAATATTTGTAGAATCTATATAGCTATATGTACTTATAAATTGGAGTTTCTTGCAACTATCCTAGAGTTATACTATATATGACATTTTGGAATTTGTGTTTTTTCTACACTTAATAATACAACCTGAAAATCTTTTCCTATTGGCACATATAAATCTACTTCATTTTGTAAAAGGTTATAGCATTCTATTGTATGGATGCATCACAATTTATTTTAAAAATATCTAATGATGGAAGTTTGGTTGTTCTCAACTAATTTTCTAGAATAATACACAGTGAATGTCCTTGGACATCTCTTTGCTTACTTCTGTGTGTATTTCTATTGAGCTTAGGTTTTTTGACATGGTAAGGTACACTTGGGCTTCAGTTTCCTTTTCCAGAAGGTTGTGAGAATTAAATGAGGTAATTATCATTGTTAACATGTGTCTGTCATTTCCTCAAGTTCCCTAGTATCTAAACCTCCACCTAAGTTGGGAATTTTTCACTCAAAGACTTCCTTCCTTTAGAGGTAGAAAAGATGCCAGTTACTCACCTTCCCAAACTCCCTTGCAGTCAGCAAAATGGTATGATCTAGGCCCCGTCTCTCAGATGCACTCACGGTAATACACTATGACTGGGGAGCTACTGACACAACAGCCAAAGGCCAGGGAGCATGTCTCGCTCTCTATCTTCAATGGCTGTGGCTGTAATGGGAAAAGACAAGAGAAAGAGCAATGGTACAAACTGTAGCTCAAGAGTGTGATGACTGACAGAAGCAGGGGCTTCTTCATTAGAACAGATTTCAAGCATGGTTTTGGACGTTGTTCCTGGCAGTTTAACCTCAAGCTTCATTCTTCAGACATCTTGATGACTCTGAATTACTCAAAATCTTGTGAATAAAGTCATTTTCTGGCTAAATTAGCCAGGGACATTTTCTGTTGCTTGTAATTAAGAACACTGTCTGCTACATATGCGTAGCTGTAAAACACCATCTGAAGATAGTAACATGGCAGATGCTCTTAGATTCCTCCCCAGTGACCCTTCCTCCTCCTTCCTTGCAAACAGGGTGGGAATTTGACCCAATTGCATCTAAGATTATATAAAAGAAATGTTTCTTGGGACTTCACGGAAAGGATTTTCATTCCTTACCAATATGAAAGATGTAATTGAAGCGAAAGATTTTTTTTTTTTTCCTTCTTCTTTTTTTGTAGCTGCCCTACAACTCTGTGCTGGGTGTGCTGTCATATGTGAGAATGAGTTCTTTGGAGATCCGGCAGCCATTTTCTGACCATGAAAGAAGAAATTGCCTGCTGGTGGGAATGAATGACAAAACTGAAAACTGTAAAGTCTTGATCCTTGAATTGCCAAAGCAAACTTGGATTTCCAATCCAAACTTCTGGATTATCTGTTAAAATAAAAAATGTTAATTAGACCTTAAAAAGTAGGTATTTTGTTACTTGCAGCCGAACACACCCTGATTGGTACAAGACAATCTGAATATTTTTAGAGCAGCTGAGAAAGGCTGAGCGGAAGGTTCTGAGGTTTCAAGACCTCAACCATGTGACCTTATCTCCACTGCAAAACAAATTACTAGTGACATTTATCTGTATGAATTCATATCACATAACTGTCATCCCCTCTAGACTCCGCGAAGCCCAGGAAATCTACAAGACATAACAATTGACACTGTTTATATTCTAAAAGCATGGTTTCATTTTAGCCTCAAAACAACTTGGTGAAGTAGGTATTATTTCTTCATCTTATAAACAGGAAAAAATAATATTTGCAGAGATTAAATAATATTCTCCAGTCCACATAATTGGCAAGTTTGGGAGATGTATTTCAAATTTACACTTCTACTTCAGTGGATCTCATTGGCTTCCCATTGGAATATCTGGAGGCACTGTAAAAAATACTGATGTCCAGGTTCCTGCTCCAGAGACTCTAATGTGACAGACCTGGAGGGATGTTTGGACGCTAGAAATTTTGAAACAGCTTTGTTGAGGTCTGATTTACGTGACATAAAATTCACCCTTTATATTTGTAAATTCAATTTTTAAAACAAAATATAGATACTAAATAATTGTACAGACATTACTAAAATCTAGTTTTAGAAAATTTTCGCACCCTAAAAATTCCCTCTTCCCAGTTTTCAGTCCAGTCTTTACTCTTATCTCTGATCTCAGATCACCACTTACTTGCTTTCTAAGATCTCCATCAAATTATCTTTTACGTACACTCATATAAATAGAATCATGCCATATATAGACTTTTGATTTAGTTTCTTTTGCATCTCATAATATTGTTGCGGTGTATTGATGTTCTAGCATGTTTCTTTTATTGTTGAACAGTATTCCACTGTACGGCTCTATCACATTTTGTTTATTCTTCAGTTGATAGACATTTGGGTTTTTCCATTATTATTGTGAATAATGCTGCTATAAATCTTAGTGTATGTGCCTTCTTGTGGACATATGTTTACATTTCTCTTGAGTATATTCTAAGCAAAATTCCTGAATCAGATAATAAGTTTGACTTTTTAAGAAACAGTCAAACTGTTTTCCAGTGTGTATCATTTTCCATTCTCACCAGCAATGATTTAGTCTTCTATTTTCTTCACATCTTGTAAACACTAGGTATTGTCAGTCTTTTTTAAGTTTAGCCATTCAAGTTACTATGTACTGATACATCATTTTTGGCACTGGTTTTTATTTCTGTAATGACTAATGATATTAAATATATTTTCAAATATGTATTAACCATTTGTAGATGGTGCAATGTCTATTGAAATCTTCTGTCCCTTTTTTGATTGGATTGTGTGTCTTTTTATTAAATTATAAAAGTTCCTTACATATTCTAAAATAAGTCTTTTATCAGATGTGTGATTTGTAAGTATTTTCTCCCACTCTGTGACTGACATTTCCATTTTTTGTTTTTTTTAGGTTTTTTAAACTTTAAAAAATTTTTTTGTTTTAATTACTTGTACATGACAGTAGAATGCATTTATACATTTTGATAGATCATACATAAATAGAGTATAATCTCTCATTTTTCTGATTATACACATTGTAGGATCACATCGGTCATGCAGTCATACATATATATGAGGTAATAATGTCTTTTTCACTCTACTCTCATTCCTTCTCCTAGACCCCTTTCCCTCCCTTCACTCCCCTCTACCTAATATAAAGTAACTCCATTCTTCCCTATTTCCCCTCCCTTATTGTGAGTTAGCTTCCACACATCAGATAAAATATTTGGCCTTGGGTTTTTCGGGTTTGGCTTATTTCATTTAGCATGATATTCTCTAACTCCATCCATTTATCAGCAAATGCCAGAATTTCATTCTTCTTTAGAGCTGAGTACTATTCCTTTGTATATATGTATGCCACATGTTCTTTATCCATTTGTCTGTTGAAGGGATTTTCATTCTTATAGGAGTTTTTTGGCACAAAAATTTTTAACTTTGATGAAGTGAAAAGTATTAATTTTTTTTCTTTTTTTTTTATTTTATTGTAAACAAATGGGATACATGTTGCCTCTCTGTACATGGCGTAAAGGCATACCATTTGTGTAATCATAAATCCACATACAGTAATGTTGTTTGATTCATTCTGTTATTTTTTCCCCTTCCCCCCACCCCTCTTTACCCTCTATACAGTACTTTCTTCCTCCATATTTGCCCCCCTCCCTAACCCTAACTCTAACCCTAACACTAACCCTTCCCTCCCCCCCATTATGTGTCATCCTCCACTTATTAGTGATATCATTCGTCCCTTGTCTTTTTGAGATTGGCTTATCTCACTTAGCATGATATTCTCCAATTTCATCCATTTGCCTGCAAATGCCATAATTTTGTCATTCTTTATGGCTGAGTAATATTCCATTGTGTATATATACCACAGTTTCTTTATCCACTCGTCAATTGAAGGGCATCTAGGTTGGTTCCATAGTCTGGCTATTGTGAATTGAGCAGCTATGAACATTGATGTGGCTGTATCTCTGTAGTATGCTGATTTTAGATCCTTTGGGTATAGGCCAAGGAGTGGGATAGCTGGGTCAAATGGAGGGTCCATTCCAAGTTTTCTAAGGAATCTCCACACTGCTTTCCAGAGTGGCTGCACTAATTTGCAGCCCCACCAGCAATGTATGAGTGTACCTTTCTCCCCACATCCTCGCCAACACCTGTTGCTTGTATTTTTGATAATCGCCATTCTAATTGGGGTGAGATGGAATATTAGGGTGGTTTTGATTTGCATTTCTCTTATTACTAGAGATGTTGAACATTTTTTCATATGTTTATTGATTGCTTGTACATCTTCTTCTGTGAAGTGTCTGTTCATTTCCTTAGCCCATTTGTCGATTGGATTATTTGTATTCTTGGAGTAGAGTTTTTTGAGTTCTTTATAGATTCTGGAGATTGGTGCTCTATCTGAAGTATGATTGGCAAAGATATTCTCCCACTCTGTAGGCTCTTTCTTCACATTACTGATAGTTTCCTTTGCTGAGAGAAAGCTTTTTAGTTTGAATCTAACCCAGTTATTGATTCTTGCTTTTATTTCTTGTGCTATGGGAGTCCTGTTGAGGAAGTCTGGTCCTAGGCTGACATGTTGAAGATCGGGACCTACTTTTTCTTCTATAATCTGCAGAGTCTCTGGTCTGATTCCAAGGTCCTTAATCCATTTTGAGTTGAGTTTTGTGTAGGGTGAGAGATATGGGTTTAGTTTCATTCTGTTGCATATGGATTTCCAATTCTCCCAGCACCATTTGTTGAAGAGGCTATCTTTTCTCCATTGCATATTTTTGGCGCCTTTGTCTAGTATTAGAAAGTTGTATTTATTTGGGTTTGTGTCCGTGTCCTCTATTCTGTACCATTGATCTACCTTTCTATTTTGGTACCAGTACCATGCCGTCTTTGTTACTATTGCTTTGTAATAAAGTTGAAGTTCAGGTATTGCGATACCCCCTGCTTCATTTTTCCTGCGAAGGATTGCTTTAGCTATTCTGGGTTTCTTATTCTTCCAGATGAATTTCATGATTGCTTGCTCTATTTCTGTAAGGTACATCATTGGGATTTTAATTGGGATTGCATTGAATCTGTATAGCACTTTTGGTAGTATGGCCATTTTGACAATATTAATTCTGCCTATCCAAGAACATGGGAGATCTTTCCATCTTCTAAGGTTTTCTTCGATTTCTTTCTTTAGTGTTCTGTAGTTCTCATTGTAGAGGTCTTTTACCTCTTTTGTGAGATTGATTCCCAAGTATTTTATTTTTTTCGATGCTATGGTGAATGGGGTAGTTTTCATAATTTCTCTTTCTGAGGATTCCTCACTTATGTATAAAAATGCATTGGATTTATGAGCATTGATCTTGTAACCTGCCACTTTACTGAATTCACTTATGAGTTCTAACAGTTTTCTGGTGGAATTTCCTGGTTCCTCTAAGTATATAATCATATCATCCGCAAATAGGGATAGTTTGAGTTCTTCTTTTCCTATTCGTATTCCTTTAATTTCCTTGGTCTGTCTAATTGCTCTGGCTAGAGTCTCAAGAACGATATTGAATAGGAGTGGTGAAAGAGGGCATCCCTGTCTTGTTCCAGTTTTTAGGGGGAATGCTTTCAGTTTTTCACCGTTTAGAATGATATTAGCCATGGGCTTAGCATAGATGGCCTTTACAATGTTAAGGAATGTTCCCACTATCCCTATTTTTTCTAGTGTTTTGAGCATGAAGGGGTGTTGTATTTTATCAAATGCTTTTTCTGCATCTATTGAAATAATCATGAGGTTCTTGACTTTAAGTCTATTGATATGGTGAATTACATTTATTGATTTCCGGATGTTGAACCAACCTTGCATCCCTGGGATAAAACCCACTTGATCGTGGTGCACTATCTTTTTAATATATTTTTGTATGCGATTTGCTAAAATTTTATTGAGAATTTTTGCGTCAATGTTCATTAATGATATCGGTCTGAAATTTTCTTTCCTCGATTTATCTCTGTCTCGCTTGGGTATCAGGGTAATATTGGTTTCATAGAATGAGTTTGGGAGGGTACCCTCCTCTTCTATTTCATGGAATACTTTGAGAAGTATTGGAATGAGCTCTTCTTTAAAGATTTTGTAGAACTCGGCTGAGAACCCATCTGGTCCTGGACTTTTCTTTGTTGGTAGGCTTTTGATGACCTCTTCTACTTCATTACTTGAAATTGATCTATTTAAATTTTGTATGTCCTCCTCGTTCAATTTAGGCAATTCATATGTCTCTAGAAACCTGTTGAAGTCTTCGAAATTTTCTATTTGGTTAGAATATAGATTTTCAAAATAGCTTCTAATTATGTTTTGTATTTCAATCCTGTCTGTTGTGATATTTCCTTGTTCATTCCGAATTTTGGTGATTTGGGTTTTCTCTCGTCTTCTCTTTGTTAGAGTGGCTAAGGGTTTATCAATTTTGTTTATTTTTTCAAAGAACCAACTATTTATTTTGTCAATTTTTTGTATAGTTTCTTTTGTTTCAATTTCGTTGATTTCAGCTCTGAGTTTAACTATTTCCTGTCTTCTACTACTTTTGGTGCTGTTCTGTTCTTCTTTTTCTAGGGCTTTGAGCTGTAGTGTTAGGTTGTTTATTTGTTGATTTTTACTTCTTTTATTGAATGCGCTCCATGAAATAAATTTTCCTCTAAGTACTGCTTTCATAGTGTCCCAAAGATTTTGATATGATGTTTCTTTGTTCTCATTTACCTCTAAGAATTTTTTAATTTCCTTCCTAATATCTTCTGTTATCCATTCATCATGTAATAGCATATTGTTTAATCTCCAGGTGTTGGAGTAGCTTCTGTTTTTTACTCTTTCATTTATTTCTAACTTCAAACCATTATGATCTGATAGAATACAAGGTAGTGTCTCTATCTTCTTGTATTTGCTTACATTAGCTTTGTGGCATAATATATGGTCTATTTTAGAGAAGGATCCATGTGCTGCTGAGAAGAAAGTGTATTCGCTCTTGGTTGGATGGTATATTCTATAAATGTCCGTTAAGTCTAAATTATTGATTGTGTTATTGAGATCTATGGTTTCTTTGTTCAATTTTTGTTTGGAAGATCTGTCCAGTGGTGAGAGCGGCGTGTTAAAATCACCTAGTATTATTGTGTTATGGTCTATTTGGTTTCTGAAATTGAGAAGTATTTGTTTGACATCCATGGATGAGCCACTGTTTGGGGCATAGATGTTTATGATTGTTATGTCTTGCTGATTTATGGTTCCCTTAAGCAGTATATAATGTCCTTCTTTATCCCTTTTGACTAGTTTTGACTTGAAGTCCACCTTATCTGAAATGAGGATGGATACCCCAGCTCTTTTGCTGAGTCCATGTGCATGATATGTTTTCCCCCATCCTTTCACCTTTAGTCTATGTGTATCTCTTTCTACGAGGTGAGTCTCTTGCAGGCAACATATTGTTGGATCTTTCTTTTTGATCCAATCTGCCAGTCTATGTCTTTTGATTGATGAGTTCAAGCCATTAATATTCAGGGTTATTATTGAGATATGATTAGTATTCCCGGTCATTTGGTTCATTTTATTTATTTATTTATTTATTTATTTATTTATTTATTTTGAGACGACTTGGTTCTTCCTTTATTTGACAATTCCTTTAGGATGGTTCCTCCCATTGCTGATTTGTTTCTTTGTTTTTCATCTCTTCCTCATGGAATATTTTGCTGAGAATGTTCTGTAATGCTGGCTTTCTTTTTGTAAATTCTTTTAGCTTTTGTTTATCATGGAAGGATTTTATTTCATCGTCAAATTTGAAGGTAAGTTTTGCTGGGTATAAGATTCTTGGTTGGCATCCATTTTCTTTCAGGGCTTGAAAAATGTTGTTCCAGGCCCTTCTAGCTTTTAGGGTCTGGATTGAAAAATCTGCTGATATCCGTATTGGTTTCCCCCTGAATGTAATTTGATTCCTCTCTCTTGTGGCGTTTAAAATTCTGTCTTTATTTTGTATGTTGGGCATTTTCATTATAATGTGCCTTGGTGTGGGTCTGTTGTAATTTTGTATATTTGGAGTCCTATAAGCCTCTTGTACTTGATCTTCCATTTCATTCTTCAGATTTGGGAAATTTTCTGATAGTATTTCATTGAATAGATTGTTCATTCCTTTGGTCTGTTTCTCTAAGCCTTCCTCAATTCCAATAATTCTCAAATTTGGCCTCTTCATGATATCCCATAGTTCTTGGAGATTCTGTTCATGATTTCTTACCATCTTCTCTGTTTGTTCAACTTTGTTTTCAAGGTTAAATATTTTATCTTCAATGTCTGATGTTCTGTCTTCCAGGTGTTCTATTCTATTGGTTATGCTTTCTATGGAGTTCTTAATTTGGTCTATTGTTTCCTTCATTTCAAGGATTTCTGTTGGGTTTTTTTTTCAATATCTCTAACTCTTTATTGAAGTGATATTTTGCTTCCTGTATTTGCTCTTTTAACTGTCGATTGGTGCGATCATTCAGTGCCTGCATTTGCTCTTGCATCTCATCATTTGCTTCCCTGAGCATTTTAATTATGTACATTCTGAACTCCCTTTCTGTCATTTCTTCTGCCATGCTGTCGTTGGGTTTCATTGATGTAACATCTAGATTTGTTTGCAGCATTTTCTTTCCTTGTTTTCTCATATTGTTCAGGTATCAGTTGACCGCTGTGATATTGCAGATTTCCTCTATTGTCTTATAATATCCCTGAAGATTTCTATTATATCCCCTCTTAGTCTTCAGTAGCCTGAAATCTTGGAGGAAGTTGATAATGCAGTGC
Organism: Sciurus vulgaris; assembly: GCF_902686455.1. Taxonomy (NCBI): domain Eukaryota; kingdom Metazoa; phylum Chordata; class Mammalia; order Rodentia; family Sciuridae; genus Sciurus; species Sciurus vulgaris. The sequence goes on along the minus strand of NC_136476.1, from coordinate 22,994,054 downwards.
TCCACAAGGGAGCTGACTCCCTAGGGGTGGTGGCCTTCTGGTGGGGTATATTCCCTGCTAGTGGGCAGAGGTACCTTCACTTGCTGATGAATGGTCATCCAAAAGGGAAGTAGGTTGTGGGCTGATGCAAGACCAGTTTGGGCCTGTGTCTCTGATTTTACGGTCCTTTTGGGAGAACCTCACCCAACAGAGAGGAGTCACCCGGTGGGGAGGTCTTGCTGGTCAGTTTTCCTCCCAGAGGTTCCGTTCAATTCACAACTACCGCCTGGGCTGGGCAGCCTTCTTCTGCAATGTTCCCAGGGACCCGGACCTACCTCCTGGGCCTGGAAGCCTCACCCTTCGCAAACGAATCTCCTTCGGCTGCCTCTCCTCAGAGAAGCTGCCTGAAGTCCTGGAGCCTTCGCTCCGCCCCTCAGTTTGTCTGTGGGGCCCTTCCACTAAGAAGCCGTTCAGGACCCTGCTATGCACTTTTCGCCTGGCTATGCGGCCCCTCCTCTGAGCAGCCACCTGGAGCCCCTTACGATCGCTCCAAGTCCCAGTGACCCGCCACATGCCTTTTCCTCCGGCAGCCACCTGTTGTTCCGTGCGGTCGCTCTAAGACCAAGTGACCCACCACGCACCACTTTCTCCACCAGGCAGTCACCCAGAGATCTGGTGCGTCACGAGTCCCAAGAACTCAGTGTGCACCTTCTTGTCCCGACTGCCTCCCGTAGCCCTGGTGCAGTCACTTCGAGCCCAAGCACCCCGCCGCGCTCCTCCTCCTTCTCCAGACAACCCCCCTATGTTCAGGAGCGGATGCTCTGGGACCAAACCACTCACCACGCTGTTCCACCGGATAGCCGCCCAGAGCCCTGGCGCAGCTGCTCCAATTCCAAGCGACGTGCCGAGCCCGTATTTCTCCTTCTCCTCTGGGCAGCCCCCTGTGTTCAGGGGTGGTCACGTTCAGTCCAAACAGCTCACCAAGCACCTTCTCCTTTGGGCAGCCTCCCAGGGCGCGGGTGGGTTGCGCCGAGTCGAAGCGCTGTGGTGAACAGCCACCTCTTCAATGCTCCCAGCTGTCTGCGATCACTGCTCCAGCGGGGGGAGGGGCGCCTCGCCGGCAGTTCTACTTTGCAAAGATCCCTGCTTTCGGGGCTACCGCCCTGTCCGGGGGCTACCGCCCCGTCCGGGATGCCTGCCCAGTGGGAAACACTCGCCCGGCTGCTTTGAATTGGTCCCAAGTCTCTCAATATCTCCTTTTCTTGAGTCCTGAGTCCACGCTGCTCCTCCGGATAGCCGCCCGGAGCCCTGGCGCAGCTGATCCAGTTCCAAGCGACATGTCGAGCCCGTATTTCTCCTTCTCCTCTGGGCGGCCCCCTCTTCAATGCTCCCAGCTGTCTGCGATCACTGCTGCGGCGGGGGGAGGGGCGCCTCGCCGGCCGTTCTACTTTGCAGAGATCCCTGCTTTTGGGGCTACCGCCCCGTCCAGGATGCCTGCCCAGTGGAAGACTCTCGCCCGGCTGCTTTGAGTTGGTCCCAAGGCTCTCTATATCTCCTCTTCTTGAGTCCTGAGTCCTGGAGCAACACGAAACGCAGCCACCCTCTAGTCCGCCATCTTGAATCCCCCCTAATTTTTCACTTTATGAATTGTTTTTTGTATCATATCTAAGAACTCTTTGGCCAACTCAGTGTCATGAGAGTTTCCCCATTTTTTGCCAGAACTTTTAGTTTTTTTTTTTTTTTTTATTGTAAACAAATGGGATACATGTTGTATCTCTGTTTGTACATGGCGTAAAGACATACCATTTGTGTAATCATAAATTTACATAGAGTAATGTTGTTTGATTCATTCTGTTATTTTTTTCCCTTCCCCCCACCCCTCCCACCCCTCTTTACCCTCTATACAGTACTTTCTTCCTCCATACTTGCCCCCCTCCCTAACCCTAACTCTAACCCTAACACTAACCCTTCCCTCCCCCCCATTATGTGTCATCCTCCACTTATTAGCGATATCATTCGTCCTTTGGCTTTTTGAGATTGGCTTATCTCACTTAGCATGATATTCTCCAATTTCATCCATTTGCCTGCAAATGTCATAATTTTATCATTCTTTATGGCTGAGTAATATTCCATTGTATATATATACCACAGTTTCTTTATCCACTCATCAATTGAAGGGCATCTAGGTTGGTTCCATAGTCTGGCTATTGTGAATTGAGCAGCTATGAACATTGATGTGGCTGTATCTCTGTAGTATGCTGATTTTAAGTCCTTTGGGTATAGGCCAAGGAGTGGGATAGCTGGGTCAAATGGAGGGTCCATTCCAAGTTTTCTAAGGAATCTCCACACTGCTTTCCAGAGTGGCTGCACTAATTTGCAGCTCCACCAGCAATGTATGAGTGTACCTTTCTCCCCACATCCTCGCCAACACCTGTTGTTGCTCGTATTCTTGATAATTGCCATTCTAATTGGGGTGAGATGGAATCTTAGGGTGGTTTTGATTTGCATTTCTCTTATTACTAGAGATGTTGAACATTTTTCCGTATGTTTGTTGATTGCTTGTAGATCTTCTTCTGTGAAGTGTCTATTCATTTCCTTAGCCCATTTGTCGACTGGATTATTTGAATTCTTGGAGTACAGTTTTTTGAGTTCTTTATAGATTCTGGAGATTAGTGCTCTATCTGAAGTATGATTGGCAAAGATATTCTCCCACTCTGTAGGCTCTTTCTTCACATTGCTGATAGTTTCCTTTGCTGAGAGAAAGCTTTTTAGTTTGAATCTATCCCAGTGGTTGATTCTAGCTTTTATTTCTTGTGCTATGGGAGTCCTGTTAAGGAAGTCTGGTCCTAGACCAACAAGGTGAAGATTTGGACCTACTTTTTCTTCTATAATCTGCAGGGTCTCTGGTCTGATTCCGAGGTCCTTAATCCATTTTGAGTTGAGTTTCGTGCATGGTGAGAGATGTGGGTTTAGTTTCATTCTGTTGCATATGGATTTCCAATTCTCCCAGCACCATTTGTTGAAGAGGCTATCTTTTCTCCATTGCATATTTTTGGCACCTTTGTCTAGTATGAGAAAATTGTATTTATTTGGGTTTGTGTCCGTGTCCTCTATTCTGTACCATTGATCTACCTTTCTATTTTGGTACCAATACCATGCCGTTTTTGTTACTATTGCTTTGTAGTAGAGTTGAAGATCTGGTATTGCAATACCCCCTGTTTCACTCTTCCTGCTAAGGATTGCTTTAGCTATTCTGGGTTTCTTATTCTTCCAGATGAATTTCATAATTGCTTGCTCTATTTCTGTATAGTACGTCATTGGGATTTTAATTGGAATTGCATTGAATCTGTATAGCACTTTAGGTAGTATGGCCATTTTGACAATATTAATTCTTCCTATCCAAGAACATGGAAGATCTTTCCATCTTCTAAGGTGTTCTTTAATTTCTTTCTTTAGTGTTGTATAGTTCTCATTGTAGAGGTCTTTCACCTCTTTTGTGAGATTGATTCCCAAGTATTTTATTTTTTTCGAGGCTATTGTGAATGGGGTAGTTTTCCTAATTTCTCTTTCTGAAGTTTCATCACTTATGTATAAAAATGCGTTGGATTTATGGGCATTGATCTTGTAACCTGGTACTTTACTGAATTCACTTATGAGTTCTAAGAGTTTTCTGGTGGAATTTCCAGGTTCCTCTAAATATATAATCATGTCATCAGCGAACAGGGATAGTTTGAGTTCTTCTTTTCCAATTCGTATCCCTTTAATTTCTTTGGTTTGTCTAATTGCTCTGGCCAGAGTCTCAAGAACGATGTTGAATAGAAGTGGTGAAAGAGGGCATCCCTGCCTTGTTCCAGTGTTTAGGGGGAATGCTTTCAGTTTTTCACCATTTAGAATGATATTAGCCATGGGCTTAGCATAAATGGCCTTTACAATGTTAAGGAATGTTCCCACTATCCCTATTTTTTCTAGTGTTTTGAGCATGAAGGGGTGCTGTATTTTATCAAATGCTTTTTCTGCATCTATTGAAATAATCATGTGATTCTTGACTTTAAGTCTATTAATATGGTGAATTACGTTTATTGATTTCCGGATGTTGAACCAACCTTGCATCCCTGGGATGAAACCCACTTGATCATGGTGCACTATCTTTTTAATATGTTTTTGGATGCGATTTGCTAAAATTTTGTTGAGAGTTTTTGCGTCGATGTTCATTAAGGATATTGGTCTGAAATTTTCTTTCCTTGATGAGTCTCTGTCTGGTTTAGGTATCAGTGTGATATTGGCTTCATAGAATGAGTTTGGGAGGGTTCCCTCCTCTTCTATTTTATGGAATACTTTGAGAAATATTGGAATGAGCTCTTCTTTAAAGGTTTTGTAGAACTCGGCTGAGAACCCATCTGGTCCCGGACTTCTTTCTTGGTAGGCTTTTGATGACTTCTTCTATTTCAGTACTTGAAATTGGTCTATTTAAATTGTTTATGTCCTCCTTGTTCAGTTTAGGCAATTCATATGTCTCTAGAAACCTGTTGATGTCTTCGAAATTTTCTATTTTGTTGGAGTATAGATTTTCAAAATAGCTTCTAATTATGTTTTGTATTTCAATCGTGTCTGTTGTGATATTTCCTTGTTCATTCCGAATTTTAGTGATTTGGGTTTTCTCTCGTCTTCTCTTTGTTAGTGTGGCTAAAGGTTTATCAATTTTGTTTATTTTTTCGAACAACCAACTATTTATTTTGTCAATTTTTTGTATTCTTTCTTTTGTTTCAATTTCATTGATTTCAGCTCTGAGTTTTACTATTTCCTGTCTTCTACTACTTTTGGTGCTGTTCTGTTCTTCTTTTTCTAGGGCTTTGAGCTGTAGTGTTAGGTCGTTTATTTGTTGAGTTTTACTTCTTTTATTAAATGCGCTCCATGAAATAAATTTCCCTCTAAGTACTGCTTTCATAGTGTCCCAGAGATTTTGATATGATGTTTCTTTGTTCTCATTTACCTCTAAGAATTTTTAAATTTCCTTCCTAATATCTTCTGTTATCCATTCATCATATAATAGCATATTGTTTAATCTCCAGATGTTGGAATAGTTTCTGTGTTTTACTCTTTCATTTATTTCTAACTTCAATCCATTATGATCTGATAGAATACATGCTAGTGTCTCTATCTTCTTGTATTTGCTAACATTACCTTTGTGGCATAATATATGGTCTATTTTAGAGAAGGATCCATGTGCTGCTGAGAAGAAAGTGTATTCGCTCTTGGTTGGATGGTATATTCTATAAATGTCCGTTAAGTCTAATATATTGATTGTGTTATTGAGATCTATGGTTTCTTTGTTCAATTTTTGTCTGGAAGATCTGTCCAGTGGTGAGAGAGGCGTGTTAAAATCACCTAGTATTATTGTGTTATGGTCTATTTGGTTTCTGAAATTGAGAAGGATTTGTTTGACATACATGGATGAGCCACTGTTTGGGGCATAGATGTTTATGATTGTTATATCTTGCTGATTTATGCTTCCCAGAACTTTTAGTTTTAACATCTCACATCTATGTCTATGATCCATTTTGAATTTATTTTTGTGTGTGTTCTGAGGTATTGCATATGGATATCCAATTTTTCCATTTGTTGAAAAAAAATACCCTTTTCCCCATTGAATCATTTTGGTATCTTGTTAAACGGCACTGGAATTTTCAAAGTTCCTCGGTGCAGCGAAAATTGAGATTCTTGCTGCCAAAGATGTTTGCCTCACTAAGTCTTTTTTGCTTTTCCATGTTAGATAAAGATATTGATATGTTCTAGAATCCAGGATACTTTTTTAGTCTCATGAGAGTCTGTGATATTTCCCTGGAATTTTTACAATTGCTTGTCACTCTCTATTGGACAGAACCTCCAGAGGAAACAGAATAGGCAAAATCTATCTTAAATCTAGAAATAACCACAACTTCCACTTGGGGAACTTTTCTGTTGTTCTTGCATGAGACAGTCAGATTTTCCCATCAAATTCTAAGGTGTTCAAAGGCAGAGACCATGATTTAATAATGCAGAACAACACCAATAGCTCTTGTTTGGAGCAAATGCTGTGTTCTAGTGCTGTGCTCAGCACTTTACAGCTATTTTCTTATACAATCATTCTTTTCCAAGACTCCTGAGCTGTGCTTCACAGAGGTTACATGCCTTACTCAAGGTTGTATACCTAGTGAACGAACCTCACTCAAGGTTGTATACCTGGTGAACGGTAGATCCAGGATTCATATGTTTGAGGGTGGATCTCAGAAAACACAAAAATTAACCGAGCAAATGTTACTAGGTAGACTTGTCTCTTAAGGAAATGGCTGCAAATTCTCCAACCTGTTGCACACCAATAATATAACCATAGCTCAAAAGAGTTGAGCAAGAGAGGTTGACAAAAGTGTTGACATGAGTGGGTTAGGTCTCTCCATAGGATGGCACTCAGAAGCTTTGTTTTTATTTTTTACTGTGATGACAATTTGGAATTTTGACGCCACTGCAGAGATTGGCAATTTATTTCACAATTTACATGGCTGGTTTACTATGTTTTTGATGGCTTCCCCTCATCCTTGACAATGGTCAGTGTTGCTCTTCCTTCTGTAATGATGTGAAAGTGTACTGAGACTTTGGGGAGGATACGCTCTCTCCCACCAGCCATTCACAAATTCAGAATACTTTGGTTTGCTCTAATAGCCTGTTCAGTTTGAAAGATGATGCCTATGTTATTCCTGATACTGTTGCTTGGATCACATTGCCACAAGGGAGGCCAAACTTTGCTCAGTTCAAAGTAGTGTCTACCTGATGCCCTCTGTCAGTTTCTGGCTAAGCATTATATTTGTAGAGCCAGAGCTGCCTGTGCCAAGCAGGTGGTATAAAAGGGGTGGTAACTTGCACACTAGCTCTATCAGGCATGATTAGTGCCACTGCTGCCCTTCCCAGCTACTACTGCCACTGAACCTCTTGCCCATCCACCCCAAGAGACCCACCCAGGTCAGCTCTTCCTGGGCTGGCTTTGCACAGGGTTTCTGAACCTCTGCTCAGGAACTCAGAAGAGTCTTCTGCTCAGCCTTCCCTTGGAGAAAGCTAAAGTCATAGCAACTGATTCAGTCCAGTGACCTTTAAGCTTTCTGCTGTCAGCTCTGCTTATCTGCCCTTCCAGTTTGTACAAGTAAAACAGAATGCTCCTCTTCTTAGCAATTTTGTTTTCTAATGGAAACCAAAGGGTCCTGCCCTCACCATGAGTCACAGCTCTGATAAGGAAATAGCATGTCTTAAAACTCAACCCTCATCATTTTATTAAAATGCACTTCAAGGTCCATTAATGTAACATGTGGGGGTACTCAGGGACCTACGGTGGTCAGTTATGTTTTTCTAAAATGGATTGGTCCCAATAACTTGTACTTAAATTTACAATTTATTGGAGCACTTGTTACTGCTCATTCTTCAAAGCTAATGTGTTGGTAATACCCTGGCCACATAACAATTGTGGTTGGATCAGTGATTCTAGATAATACCTACTGAAAGCCAGGACAAGGCTCGCCAAATCTCTTTGACCTTCCATACTCAATTTCATGTGGTAGAGAGGAAGATGCACTCCTGGGGTGGTCAAGTGTGGGTTCTGATCCAGGTCTGCCATTCTCTAACTGAGTTACTTTGGTGAAATCAATTTCTAAGCTCAGTGGTTAATCAGAGAAACTTCTTTGAGAACCTATCTTGTTCACCAAGGCCTCCAAGACCGCTCTGGAAACGTTGCTTCCCCATGAAACTTTGCCTGATCCATCTCTCCCAGTAGAATTCATCCCTCTCTCTCCTACTTCCTCACTACTTTTCAAATTCTTCTACAACAGGCTGCACATCCCAAATCCAAAAATACAAATTTGGAAAGGCTTCAAAATCTGCAAGGTTTTGACTACTAACAGGATGCCACAAATGGAAAATGTTACACCCATCTTCATGTGATGGACTGCAGTCAAAATGCAGGTGCACTAAAAATATCATATAAAATTACATTCAGTCTATATGTATACCTTGCAGATAAAACACAGACAAAATTTCATGTTTAGACTTGGGTCCCATCCCCAAGACACCTCATTACATATATGCAAATATTTCAAAATTCCAAAGTATCCCAAATCCAAAATACTTCTTGTCTCAAGCCTTTTAGACAAGGGTTACTTAACCTGTATAGCATTGATCCCATAGTCCCCAATTTATTTTCACATATGTCTATCCAGAAACCACTTGAATGCTAAAGTTTGGAATCTTGTCCCATTTATATCTATATAACACAGACCTAAGCAGGAAGGACACATAGTAGGTACAAAGCAAATGTTGACTTGAATAACTAATGATTGTTGTTCTTGGATGACTGGGGCATGCTTACACTCGGCTGTACTCCTGAAACCACTTTCATTGGTTGCCCACATATTTTGTTCCTTCTCTTCCTTGGGAAACAACTTTTCCTTAGCTCCAGTTGTATAACACTGGTAGGACTGTCAGATCTGTTGTCTCTTCCTCTAGGAACAAACATGACATGACATAGCATGGTCAACTGTGACAAGGTGAGGGGGAAGAGGAGCCTGTGATCCAAGTTTGGCCCATCATGGCCGTTCTGGGATCTATTTCACTTTGTTCCTGTGTCCTTTATCAAATCTTATTTTTCTATTAATTTGTGATTTTTAACTAGATAAAACACCTTCATCTAGAACTATAAACTTAGGGCAATTGCCCAAACCATGGTGCCCAATTCTAGCACTAGATGATCAATAATCAAGGGAAGCATTGCCATGTGCTTCTTTGTACATCCACATACTATGTACAGATGCAAATGTAACATTCATTGGGCGGGGAGCATAAGGGGATTCAACCTTGTCAAGAATGCTTCTATCACATTCCACTCAGTCCCTGTTTGGTGTTTAATTTTTTTGGACTATTGCTTCCTTTTTGCAACTCCATCCTGCTGGAGTTTCTATGGCATTAGGTCTCTGCTGGGTCCTCCCCCACTCTCAGATCACTCCTTGCTTATTTCCCTTTGGACTCCTCTCTCCAGGGTTTGTCCTTAGATGTAAAGGGACCAAGTGTTTTGCCTTTTGGGTCACAGAAATTGTAGGGCAGGAATGAGGAGCTGCTGGTGGCCATCTTCCACCATCTGTGGAAATCTGTTTTTAGCAGGAAATAATGAAGTCAGACAGAGGCAAACAGAGTGGAGAGATGCAGAGTTGGAGGAGGCTTGGCAGTATCAAGTCCCGAAGGTCCAGCAATTTCTCTCCCTTCCACTCTGGTAACCTCCAGTGTCTTTCTAACATATCCCTGTATGTAAATGAGTTCCTGTTAATTCAACCTAGCTTATCTAAAATTCACCCCCAACCCATCCTTTAGCTCCTGTTTTTCTAGGAACATGGTTACTGTGATGGCTTAGCATAATGAAATATACAGTCCAGGGTCTTAACAAGGTGGCAAGTTTCCAGGGCCTAACAATGGTTTTTCCAGATCACAACTCAGAAAAATAGTACATTTTGCAATCATTCTTTGTTTCTGGATAGTCTTTTAAAATCCAGTCTACTCCTTACCTTAAGCACAGCCATCTGAGAAACTTATAGCCCTTCAGAAGAATGTGTGTGTGTGTGTGTGTGTGTGTACATATATATACATACACACCAACTCAACAATAAACAACTGCAACAACAGCAGAAACCTCTCAACTGATTTAATTCTGCAGGCCCCGCCAGTGACTGACAGTGTTCTGGGTTGGGAACAGTGTAGCTGAAGGCAGTCAGTTGCCTGCTGGTATTTTCTGCTTTGTTCTACTTAGTTGCCTTTGTGCATGTGCCTATTACACGAAGAACCCAATGAAAACTCTACAGGACTGAAATGGCACTTAAAATAGCATTATGTCCTTTCAGAGTCTCCTATTTGACTCTGTAGCTAGGCAGGTGTTTTTTAACAGAAGAAAAGATTTTGTTTTTAAAGTTCTTGTGTGGATCTGAGGAAAATGATAGCTATGATTTCCCCTTGCTTGTCACCCTCTGTAGTAAATTCTCCTTTTAAAATGACAGGTCCCATGGTGAAGGCCACCAGATAAACTTTACAGTTTTCAGTGACAAAGGAGATAAAGGTTATGTGAGAGTTCCAAGGCAAATTTTCTAAGTGGTATTTTCTTCGCTGAAAAGAGTTGGGTTTGGGTAACAAGAAGCCTTGATAATTAAAATAGTACTGGCTATTTTTAGATTGCCACAGACTTTTCTTGGTATTCAAGTAACAGTGGCCATTATGGTTAATATATGATGTGCGTATCTACTCCTTGCCCTTCTTCTTTTCTGAATCCCAGGGACGACCCCTATAGCCTGTGCTTCTGGAACAGCTTTAACAGCAGGTTTCCTAAGTGGTTCTTGTTTATCTTGTGACCAGAATTCAAGAGTCTATTTGAAAAGGAAGAAAACAGAGAGGAAGCAGAGGCCAGAATTACAGAAAGAAACTCTTTTGAGTATCTGGATCAATCCATGCCTGAAGTGAGAACATCTTTACCCTTTTCAATTAGGATGAACCAATTTGTTTATGCCTATTGGACTTGATTTTTATTCTTATCTACTGGTCACCAAAAGATTCCTTACTGATATGCATCACTTCAGTCTTTGGGTTCTTTCTTCCTGAAGAAGTTTTCACAGAACCATAAGAAATATGAACTATATCCACATGCATCTCCATGACCTGGTCTCCCTTCACTCTCAGTTTATTCTACTGTAGCCGTTGGACCTCATGGCCATTGACTTTGCTAACTGCAGTTGAATTCAATTCTAAGTCAAATTTGTATTTCTTCAAGGAGCAAAGTAGAGAGCATAGAACATAAATTCACTAAATGAGACCCTGGAATTGGCAGCACACACATTACCTGGGAACTTATCAGAGGTGCAAACTTTTGTAAAAAAAAAAAAAAAGTATTTGTTCTTTAAAGATACAACAGTAGAGTGTGTTTGACATATTATACATACCTGGAGTAAAACTTATTCTTGTTAGGACCCCATTCTTGTGGCTATACATGATGTGGAGTTTCACTGCTGATATATTCATATATGAGCATAAGAAACTTTCAAGTTCTGTTCCAGACCTTTTGAATCAGAAACTGGGGTGGGACCCAGCCACCTATACTTTAACTAGTTCTGCAGGGGTTTCAGATGCCAACTGTATCTGGAGAACTGCCAGCACAGAGGGTGTCCAAAACCAATATAAACTATAGAACAGACAAGATTAGCATTTATAATTAAGAAATTGGAAAAGGCAGTAATAAGACCAGGAAGATATCTTTTAAGAAATGTTTTATGACACAGGATGCAAATTTTAAATGGTGCATGCAGTAAGTCAAATATGGCCTTTGACGAATGTGGAAACCAAAACTTCATAAGGACTTAATGAACACCTGTGGTTTTCTGCACACTGACACAAGGGAACTGGGGGTAAAAGTGCAGAGAAGCTTCTTTTGTAGGAGAAACCATGGTAAAGCAGCCATTTTAGAAAAAAATTAATTTCACAGATGATCACATTTTGATATCATCTTAGGTGGTTGTCAGTCTAGTAAGTTTAAAAGTTTGGGGGAAGGGTAATCATTGGGCATCTGTGCAAAATAAATTTAGTTTCTGTTGTAGTGGGAGCTGATCCATAGCATCCTATCTTATAAGGATGACTGTGATTTGGGAGAAACCAGGAGGAAAGTCTTTTGAGCACAGAGTGCTTGGTGGCTCTACTCACTTAGCACATCACTGCAACTAGAAAGTATGGTGCATTCTCAAAGAAACCATGCAGGAGAGCCTCTGTGCCTTAGCACAGCCCTCTTCACCAAGCTGCATCTGAGCCTGCACACTTAGAGCAAGTGTAAAGTTAAGGAAAGATCCTAACTACATTGCCAGGGTGAGGACTGGTCTTGACTTTTCAGTTTGTCCCCTGCTTCCTCCCAACCCAACTCTTCTTCTAGACAGTGTCCCTGTGGCCACTGCATTCTCTCAACACTCAGGGGCAATTCTCAGTATTAATCAGGGGAAGCCTGGAAGTATAAATAAACAGTTAACCTTGGTCCCAGATCCCAGGTTCCAGACAATCAATCCAGGGGAGTCCAGGCAACCCGGGCTGATTCTGGGACTCTTCCCTGCACATTCAGCCTCACCTCCCAGGTTTAACAACTTGATAGGAAATGAGCAGTTCCCATGGGGTGCTTCTCATGCAGTCTTCGTTGGCTACTCCTCCTGCTGAAAGGTGCCTGTGAATGACCAACTTTTCATCCTGTCAGCTGTGTTCTGTACCCATCCATTTCTCAGTCTCTTCCTTCCTCTGTTGCTAGATAATGAGTTGGTATTCAATAAAGCTGTTTTTGTTAAAAACCTGCTGAATGACGTTAGGCTGTAGGATGAAGGCCAACACCTCTACGTGCACACGAGTGTGTGCGTGCACACACACACAAAGGATATCTTTTCCAGTGATGAATTTTATTACTTAAAATTAAAAATAACCCACGGCAACAAAACTGAGCAAGGAAAGCTCACTCCTTTGCTGCAGCAGTTGCCCTATTGGTTGGTGTTAGCATGATTTGTGTAAAATCTCACTGCCCGTGCTGTCACTCATCAAGATTTCAGCTGGTTTTCCTTTCTCACTCATGTGTGATGGCAAGAACCAGGACTTGCCATTGAGCAAATTTAAGTCCAAATGCTGATTCTACCACTTATTTGGAAAATCTACTAAGTCCCCATCTCCTGCCTTCAATAGGCCTATATTGAGTATCTACTATATACCCAGCCCAGATCTGGCCACTTTGAATTTGTCAATGATTCAGACAGGATATTTGCTCTCATGGAACTTATATTCTAGCAAGAAGAGACAATAACCATAATGCATAAGAAAATATATACTATATTAGAAAGTGGTAATTTCTATGTAAATAAAACAAATGAGGTCAAGGGGGATAGCTTCACAGTGCTGGGGGACTAGGTTGCAATGTTAAGTGGGACAGTTAGCATCATCTTCAAGAGAAAAGATCTGAGAATGAAAGGCTAACATGAGGGGATTTATAGAGGTAGAATGGAAAGGCCAGGTACAGGGAGGAGCTAGAGCAAAGGTCCTAAGGTAGGAGCACTGCTAGTGATTTTGAGGGAGAGGCGGGAGGACAGTGTGACCAGATGGAGTGAGCAATGGGGTTTGGAGTAAGAGAGGAGGCCAGGAGGTAATGGAAGGGTGGGATTAACTTGGTCACTAGAGGCAAATTAAAGATATTGTCTTTATTGACTTGGCAAGTACAGAATTTTGAGGAATGGTTTTAGGTAATCAGAGCTGAATTACACAGGTTTCTATATGGAGGACAGTCTGTAGGGGGCAGGAGAGATGCAAGATGTGTCTTTCAAGACTGACTGGAATCCAGGGAAGAAATGATGATGAGATGAGCCAAGCTGGCAGTAACGGAGGGAGAACATAGTTACATTTCTGGATACATTTTGAAGGTAGAGTGCTAACATGATTTTTGATGGATTGAATGTGAGGTGTGAGGGAGAGAAATGACTCCAAAGTTTTTGGTCTGAGTAACTGGAAAAGTGCAACCGCCATCAACCAAGGTGCAGACTGTTTTGTGAAAATTAACTGTCAAGCTCATTCCATGGAGTCAAACACATAGTAGATATTCACTGAAGGTTCACCAGCCTCTGCTTTTCCCTCCTCACCGTGTCTTCCGATGGATCATGATGTTGCTGCTTCTTAAAGCTTCAGTCTCCTCATTTTAACTTGGGATCAGTGAGCAGAGCTAGGAATGTGCTGAGGATTTCAGGACAGGGAGCATTTTGCAAAGGCTGGGCTTGGTAAATGCTGGCTTTAATTAGAATGAAAGCTGCATGATTGTTGGGTATGTAGGCACAGGGGGGTTGAACAGGCCTTCCCATTATCTTTCCCTGTGCTTCATTCGTATCCCTGTGCTTAGGGAACCTGCTCGAATGTCAGCTTGTATATTTCACTCAGTTCTTTATATTCAATGGCTCACAACTGCTCACATTATCAAGACCAGGATTTTAAGAAGAACCTACAGGCCCATCATAGTTCACTTCAGACTCATCCATGAGCACCCCCAAAAATATGGGCTCAGTTCATACCAAGCCACATGTTCCCCTTCCCAAACTCAGTGTGCATATCCAAGCCACAGAACAAGGTCCTGCTCTTCTGTCCTCCAAAACATCCCTTCTCTTCTCCTCTTCTACCTTTTAATGATGTCCTACTCCTCTTTTAGGACACAGACCAAATGCTCTCATCTCTGTAAAGCCTCATCAGCTCCCCCTGGCACTTGTCTTTCTCTGTACTGCTACTGTGGAGTGTAACATATATCTGGTTGCACTTCTCTCACCTCAAAGAGCAGGGATGACATGGAAATACTGAACAACTGGTACAGCCTGAAACCAGCCAATCAGAACAAACTCCATGGGTCACCAGCCAGTCGGTGTGCACTGGCTGAATGGTGGCCTTCCCCCAGGCCTGATGCATGGTCTGGCCTATCTCTACAATTTGATTCTAAGGTCTCATAGGCCAGAGACCACTATTATTTATCTCCATACCCCCAAAGAGTATCTGACACTTCTTAGCCTCTATCTGAATATTTTCTGTGCAAACAATTGTATAAAAGAAAACCAAAGGTCCTGGCCTCCTTCAAAATCTCCTTGGCACCAATTTCTCACTCACAGTGCAGCCTGTATCAAAGAACCCTCCTTCACCTTACCTCCGGCTGTAGGAAGAAGGCCCAGCCTCCCTCCCTCCTCTTCCCTGATGCCGTATTGCAATCAAAGACATTCATGTTGCAGCTGAAGGTGTCTCCCCAAGAGCAAGTTTTCACAAGCCGAGAAGCCAAAACCCACAGCATCCCTTCTTCCATCCGTTCCAGAGCGTGCACTTGGCCCTGGGTGCCAAGAGGGGGACGTGGATGGGGAAGTTGGAGGTTGTTTGAAATCACAGCCTCCAGCTCAGCTCAGCGTTGGCAACTTCCGTTGCCTGCTTTTCCTCACTTGTACACTCACCTTTTCTAGTCCCAACTTGAAAGTGGGTTTGGGAAATTTATTCCCTCCTCGTCAGGAAAAACAAGCTCCAAATAGGCCAAAGTAAATTGGCTGGGTATTTGAATAAATGATTATTTTTCCTAAGTGGCCTCTCACACATAGCCAAAGTCCATGATTTTGGCCCAAAAATAAATAGAGGGAAAGTGAGAAAAATTAGATTAAAGAGGGTTGGACAATCTACACAGAATTCCCCAAAGTTCAATCTGGAAGAGGCCCTGGAGATCAGCTACTTCAAGGTTTCTCAAACAGTGCTCTAAGGATCCCTAGGAGCTTCAAGTAGTCCCATCAGGGGGATAAAAGTCACAAGAAGCCCATCAAGGGGGGCTCCCAGTCCTATGTCACCTCTCTAACCAGCTTTGGTAAGGTTTTATCTGTTTTGCATAAATGTTTACTTGCATAGAGTAATTTGTAGTTAAAAAGGATTACACAGTACTGTTCCAAAGCCAGGTACACACATTTACAAGTGAGGAAATCAAGGCTGAGAGAGGTGAAATTTGTTGCCTAGGATTTCCACAATCAACTGATGATGGAATTAGAATTCAATTTCAAGTCATCTAATTCAAAGCTGATACTTTTTGGTACCTTGTTGCCTTGTGGTGTTACCCAACAGTTGTTACTGGCCCACATTTCTTTTCCTTCAGTCAAGGGATTCTTTCTCCTCCTTTAGGTGGCTGAGGAGTTAGACACTTCACTTGGTATGACCTCCCAGAGCCTCCTGTCCATGACACAGTGATTGGTTCAGATGTAGATACAAAATCTAAGCAGGGCCAGCAGTCATTTCTTAAAAAAATTTAGTGACTCATACACACACACACACACACACACACACACACACACAGAAATTGTCTGTACTTCTGAGACTAATGGTATTACAATCCCATGTAACCTGGAGCTGTAACAGGCCTTTCTGCAGTCAGGCAGAAGAGTTTGAGAATAAATTCAACACAAGGGAAAGCAAGTTAGAGTGATGGAGAGAGAAGTAGTGGATTCCTGAAGGCAGTGTTTGAACTTTCAGTCCCAGCTGTGTCTAAGGTTTGGATTTCCTCTTAACTTTTCAATCATATGAACCAGTAATTCTTTTTGTAGTAAAATTAATTTGGTTGGGTTTCTATTGTTCATTCCAATAGTGTTGTAGCATTTTGTATTAGTCCATTTTCGTTACTATAACTAAATACCTGAGGCAGACAATATAAAGATGAAAAGGTTTATTATGACTAAGGATTCTGGATTTGCAAAATCTGTGGGGCTTGTCTGGTGATGGCTTTTTGCTGACAGAGTCTGGAAGTGGCACAGATCATCATATAGCAGGAGATAGGGAATGTGCATGTGTATATGTGCCTCTCTCCCTCTTCTAATAAAGTCAACAAAATCCAGTCATGGGACTCCATACTAATAGTCTTGTCTAACTACTTTCCAAAGACCCCACCTTTAAACACTATAATTGGATTAAGTTTCCATTCTCTTAGTACCATTAACTTATAACTTTGGAGATTAAACTTCTGCATAAATCTGAAGGGACAAACCATAGGCAAACTATAACATATGTGTCCAAGGTAACTTTTACTTATAAAGTATTTTATATCATACTAAGCTCCACCATTGTGCCTGGTAACAGAGATAATGGAGCCATCCTTCTTCAGCCCAGAAAGTTATCATCTGTCTCTTGTCCAGAAGCTCCAGTGTGTTGTGACATTCTGGATTTCCTGTGTCCTTGTGACCAGCATCTGGCCAGAAAAGAGATGGTAACATTCTGGACACTCATTTGCCAGCAGATATTCTTTGAGAGCCCTGTAAATGCAGTTCCAATTTCTCACACACTTGATGTGAACAGGTGGAGGGGGTACATATTGATTTGAGAGATAGATGATTGAGCTTTTGTTTGATGTCTTGCCTTCCTGGCTGGTGCCCTCTCAACAAAGGGAGAATACATCTGTATCAGTCAAGGTCTAATTGGGAAAACAGGAACCACTTCAAGGATTGACAACAGATTGAATTCATTCAGAGAATTGGTTTCACAGGTGATGGAGGAACAGAGAAACCAAATGAGATAGGCAACCCAGAGATCAGCAATAACAGGAAGCACTTAAGTACCCACCATTCATAGGGCCAGAAGGACAAAAAGAGGAGGTAGTGATACTGCAACCCAGCAGACAGGATCACTGTTAGAAGCTGGACCAGAGTGGGCCTGTCTGGTGGAAATCAGCATAAGAAGGATGCTCAGCCATCACTGGAGATGCAGGCAGAAGTCAGGTGAGGCAAGTGGTTTGGGTAGGAATAACCTGGCTTCTTTATTTTTCCTACCTGTGGTGAAGCAAGAACCAAAGTGCACTCACCATGATGTGCCTAGTTATAGAAATCATGACGAGGGGTTGGGTTAGATCTGGTTCCCCCAGATCTATTTGATGCCTTTTACAAAATTGAAGTGGAAAGGGTGTGTCAATGAGGTCCTTTTCCATGATGTGGATGCTGTTTTGGGCTTTCCTAGTTTTTGTTTGGGAAAATTGTGTTCCCTTTTTTTCTATCACTTTCATGCTGCGTAGACATTTGCTACTGAGTTACATCAGCCACATCACAGTAACAGTGGGGTTGGGAGCAGCCACATCTCCAGAAGCATCTGACCTAGGTCCTCTGCTCCTTGCCTATTGTGATCTGAGTGGGCACAGTCCCGGTGACTTTCATTAAGTTAGATGAACAGACAAACATTTGGCTGTGGGCCCATCTGTCCCATGGAAATTCATGGCTCTGAGCCGACAATGTGCAATTAAAAGGAAGCCAGGACATCCATGGGAACTAACCCAGTTGATAAATTCCAAGAAAGGGGATAGGACTTCCTGAAACTCTTGGGTCATCTTCTCTGCCTTGTTTTATTTCTCTATGGAATGTGCCAAGCCAAGAAAGCCAGAAGGTCATTGAGCAAAGTTACTCATTTATGGGTCCTTTATTTGGTCCAACCCCAATTTGTTATAGTTTACTTCTTGACAGCAAGCAAGGGAAAGTCTCAGCCTGGCAAGGAAATGCTGCCTAATCTTTGTTGATATTGGGAGGGTCTGTAGTTCATCAAGTGGAAAATTGGGATTTAATGGGAAATGACTCTTGGGGAGGAATTGAGACATCTTCTTATGTTTTACGTGTTTTACAATGTTGCATGATTTCTACTTGCTTAATTATAGAGCCATTCATTCACCAAACATTTGTTGAGCAATCTGTTAGTGTGTCCTTTTATAGTTTTTTCTCAGAAAACGAAATGGTGAAGGGCAACACCATGAGAAATCCCCTTTAATATTTTCTCTTTTCAAGAGACCAATAAAATCTAAGCATTTTTAATAGCTAGATTTTAGGTGAAGAAGATGTTTTACTAGTTCAAAACCACAAAGGATACTGTTGTGGAGTGGAAAGCACAGACTGAAGGCAGAATTGGACTTGGTATCTGACTGTGCTGTGTATCAGCTGTGTGGATGTGGGCAAATCACATCCCTTCTGAACCTCAATTTTAACATTAAAAGAATGAGTGTTCCAAAACCCTCCACGGAAGAAAAGAGTCGGAGATAAAGAAACCTCTAACATATTAACATTTTATTGGGCACATAATAAGTACTCAAGTAATTGCAAGAATCATTATGATTTATGCAATTATCATCAGACCTATCTCTGTGCCAAACTGAAGTGAGCTTACATAATTTATCTCTGCCCCAATCCCACAAATCTCTCCCTGCACTTCCTAATTGGGCTAACCAGGTCCATGGTGTTGAATCCTCTTTGATAAGGTCTATAGCTCTGGAAAATTTGTGAGTTCTCTTTAACTTTCTGCCATCTCCAAATAGCCTATGTCATTGTGCTATTCTGGTTTTGTGCAAATGCCCCCAGCATAGTGCCTGGTTGAGAGTAGGCTCTTGGAAAATACAGTCATCCCTTGGTATTCATGGGGGATTGGTTACAAGATATAAAAACATGAGGATGCTCAAGCCCATTATATAAAATGGCATAGTGTTTGCATATAACCTATAAACATCCTTCCATATGCTTTAAATCATCACTAGATTACTTATAATCCCTATTCTAATATAAATGCTATATAAATAGTTGCCCTGCTGTATTTAGAGATTAATGACTAGAAAATAGTCTGTACATGTTCAGTACAGACGCAATATTTTTTGAATATTTTCAGTACATGATTGAATCCGTGGACATGCAACTTGCAGGTGTGAAGGGCTGACTGTATTGACTGAGTGAACAAAGTGATCAAGCTGACTTAATAAATACAGCTGCATGCAAATATGTAATAATCCTAACTACCTGTGTGTATTTTAGGCTGGGACTGCTGACACTATTGCAAATAACCCAAAGAAAGTTCACTTGTGTGAGAAATTCAGGGATTTTCACACGAGAATTTTGGGGCAATGGATAGGGCAAGCCCTTTTGGGAGATGGACTTTGGGGTGTCCCTCAAATAATGCCCTGGATTTGCATTCTAACACCACCTATGAAGCACTGTTTAATATAGAAAGTGTGGAAGTTATGGTTGGATGATCTTTGGATAATTACTGGGTATTGCTTATAAGTTTTCAGAAAATTGTCCCTAATGCTTGAGTATCTTGCTTGTAACCTATACCTATGGTAGGACACACACTGCTGCAAATTATTTAGGAGGCAGTGGGAGTAGATGTGCTCAAGCCTCCTTGTAATAATGGCGGGACACCAGGTCAAATTTGGGCTTCAGCCTGTAACCATGTGACACTGTGCACATGTTCTTGAACCTCTGAATTTGGCTTCTTCAGCACCAGACTCTACTCAAAAGAGCCACTCAACCACAGATGGGAGACAAACGATCAGAGATCTCATATCTCATATTTGTCCTAAGAATCCCTTCTAAAAAAAAAAATTGAATATTCAGAGTTTTCTGTTGATGTTGACTTTGGCAAACAATATTTTTTTGCATAAAATTCATAACGTATCACTTTTATTTGCATTTTCTCTCCCACCAAAAATAAAAGGAGTTGTTTTGCTGTTTGTCTTTTACTTGCATTTCCCCAGCTATCCTCTGCCCTTCTCCACCTTGCTCTGAGCTTAGAGAAGGACGGAGCTGACTCTCAGCTCCCTAGGCTTTGACTTCTAATTGTGTTCACCCAAAGGAAAATGCCAGTAAACGACTCCAGGATAAGAGAGAGTTTGGGTGTTTTTTTTCCTTGCTTCCTTGCTGCTCTGGGCTTTGTTCTGGCCCTAACTGCTTCTCTAAGTTTATGCCCCTCTCTGAAGGCTTCTCTTTTTTTCTTTTTGTTCCTTTTAGTTATACATGACAGAGTATATTTTGACATATTTATACAAACATGGAGAACATCTTATTCTAATTAGGATCCCAGTCTGTGGTAGTACCTGATGTACAGATTCACTGTGGTGTATTCATATATGTACATAAGAAAGTTAAGTCAGATTCATCCCACTGACTTTCCTATTCCTGTTCCCCAGCCCTTCCCTTCATTCAACTTTGTCTAATCTACTAAACTGCTATTCTTCCCCTCCCTCCCCCTTGTTGTGTGTTAGCATCTGCATATCAGACATTTGACCTTTGGTTTTTTGGGGACTGTCTTATTTCACTTAGCATAATAGTCTCCATATTCATCCATTTACAGCAGTAGTCATAAAGTCATTCTTTTTTTTTTTTTTTTTTTTTTTTTTGACTGAGTGATAGTCCAAGGAGGCCTCTCTTTACAGCTGTAGTTCTCAGCGGGCTCAGGAATACTGTTTTACCACTTTCTCCTTGGCTAGGTGGCAATGGCTTCTTGTTGTTAATTTCTTTTCCCTGACATTTCTCATTAGTATCCTTAGTCTCTCCCATGCCTGCATAAGGATTCCAGGAAGTAATTCTCTTCAAAATCCAAGCTGAGTACACCCTCTGTTTCTGAGTCACACAGACAATTCTGACATTATATCTGTTTTGTAATTTAACTGCCATGCTTGGAATGGCTTGCACAAGAACGTCCAACATATAACGAAGGGAATCTAGGGACTGGCCTCAACACATCAAACTCTGCCTTCATCTTGTCACATTATGGCCACAGGAAAGGTCTTAGAAAAGTAATGTTTTTTTACACCTTAGATGACTTGGCTGTTTCTTAGATAGTTGAAAGTTTCTCACCCTTACAGCATTGTACCTAGAATGAATACATTTATAAAAATTCATCCATTCATCCAACATTGAGCATACATTTACTTAGTACCGCTTTAGGACAGAGTTTGGAAATTCAAGACAAGATATGGTTTGAGGAAATATTCTATTCTAGGAGAAGGAGATAAACCTAAAGGAACAAAGATAGATCTTTCAATCTTGAGGAATCAGTAGATGCTCACCAGGTAGGAGACATGGACAGAATTCTATGCAGAAGGATCAGCTTAACAATGGTTGAAAGAAGAGAGTGAAATAGACTAATTGTTCAAGGAACTTCAAATAATCTCTTGTGCCTAAAGTGCAAATAAAAGAGGAAGAGAGAGAAAGGGAACAAGATGCGACACAGTTGCAGAGCTGAGGGACCTGAGCGTAAGAGCTGTCTTATGTTCCAGGCTGAGGAGTTTAGACTTCATATTTAGGGTAGTGCACTCATTCGTGGCTTTCAAAATTGGACAGTGACATTATTTGATTAATAGCATTCTAGATAGAGTGATGCGAGGACACTAGAAAGAAAAGATTAGTGAGGGAATGTAACTGGAGACTTGGAGTTTGAAAAGATGTTGGAAGAATATTACAATAATGTAGACCTGGTATGTAAGCTGGAGGAGCCTGTAGCCAACCAGGTAGAAGGAGGGAACAAATCCAAGAGAAGTCAACTTTGTCAGGGAGAGTCTAATCAGGAGATAGAAACCACATGGTAATCTGACTGGAAATATTTAATGTAAAGAATCATTTATAAAATGATAATGAGGAATTAGCTAGTAAGAAGTAAAGAGAACTCTAAAAATCATAGGGGTAGAAGATATAAGGAAGAGCCAGACTCCCAAGAGTTAAGATAAAGTGTCAAAGGAGAGTGAAACTACAGATCTAATTAACAAATCAAAATTGTAATTTTTTAAAATTTATTTTTATTGTAAACAAATAGGATACATTTTGTTTCTGTTTGTGTATGAAGTAGAGGCATACCATTTGTGTAACCATACATTTACATAAGGTAATAGTTTTTGACTCATTGTTATTTTTCCCTCCCCCCACCCCTCTTTTCCCTCCCCCACCCCTCTTTTCCCTCTATACAGTCCCTCCTTCCTCCATTCTTGCCTCCCTCCCACCCCCCATTATGTGTCATCATCCGCTTATGAGCAAGATCATTCATTCTTTGGTTTTCTGAGATTGGCTTATCTCACTTAGCATGATATTCTCCAATTTCATCCATTTGCCTACAAATGCCATAATTTTATCATTCTTTATGGCTGAATAATATTCCATTGTATATGTATACCACAGTTTCTTTATCCATTCATCAATTCAGGGGCATCTAGGTTGGTTCCACAATCTAGATATTGTAAATTGAACAGCTATGAATATTGATGTGACTGTATCTCTGTAGTATGCTGATTTTAAGTCCTTTGGGTATAAGCCAAGGAGTGGGATAGCTAGGTCAAATGGTGGTTCCATTCCAAGTTTTCTAAGAAATCTCCACACTGCTTTCCAGAGTGGCTGCACTAATTTGCAGCCCCACCAGCAATGTATGAGTGTACCTTTTTCCCCACATCCTCGCCAACACCTATTGTTGCTTGTATTCTTGATAATCACCATTCTAATTGGGAATGAATTGAGATGGAATATTAGGGTAGTTTTGATTTGCATTTCTCTTATTACTAGAGATGTTGAACATTTTTTCATATATCTGTTGATTGCTTGTAGATCTTCTTCTGTGAAGTGTCTGTTCATTTCCTTAGCCCATTTGTCGATTAGGTTATTTGTATTCTTGGTGTAGAGTTTTTTGAGTTCTTTATATATTGTGGAAATTAGTGCTCTATCTGAAGCATGAGTGGCAAAGATTTTTTCCCACTCTGTAGGCTCTCTCTTCACATTTCTAATAGTTTCCTTTACTGAGAGAAAGCTTTTTAGTTTGAATCTCTCCCAGGTATTGATTCTTGCTTTTATGTCTTGTGCTATGGGAGTTCTGTTAAGGAAGTCTTATCCTAAGCCAACATGTTAAAGATTTGGACCTACTTTTTCTTCTATAAGATGCAGGGTCCCTGGTCTGATTCCAAGGTCCTTGATCCATTTTTAGTTGATTTTTTTGTGCAGGGTGAGAGATAGGTGTTTAGTTTCATTCTGCTGCATGTGGATTTCCAGTTTTCCCAGCACCATTTGTTGCAGAGGCTACCTTTTCTCCATTGCATATTTTTGGCACTTTTGTCTAGTATGAGAAAATTGTATTTATTTGGGTTTGTGTCTGTGTCCTCTATTCTGTACCACTGATCTACCTGTCTATTTTGGTACCAATACCATGCCGTTTTTGTTACTATTGCTTTGTAGTGTAGTTGAAGTTTTGGTATTGCGATACCCCCTGCTTCACTCTTCCTGCTCAGGATTGCTTTAGCTATTCTGGGTTTCTTATTCTTCCAGATGAATTTCATGATTGCTTGCTCTATTTCTGTAAGGTACATCATTGGGATTTTAATTGGAATTGCATTGAATCTGTATAGTACTTCTGGTAGTATGCCCATTTTGGCAATACAAAATTGTAATTTTTAAAAAGAATAATTAGCAAGGTAGGTAAACTACTAGCTTGATCAAGAAAAGGAGTAAGCACAAACATGCCAACTAAGAAATGGCATGGGAGATAAGTATTTAAACAGAATGAATTCAAAACAATCGTAAGATATTCTTTGCAGATTTCTAAGCAAACATATTTGAAAACCTAAATGAAATGTATGATTTCTTAAGGGAATCCAGATTATCAAATATGACCCTACTACAGCATAAGATAAAACAGATCCATTTGTACAAAAGAAATAAAGTTAATAAGAACTAGTTCACCATAAAAGCTATCATACTCAGTTTCATAAATGATTTCTACCAAATCTTCAAAGACCATATTGTCCCAGTGCTAAACAAATTACTCTAGACCATCAATAAACAATTTCCAAACCCTGATATAAAGCAAATATAAAACTGATACATATACTAAGACTATGCAAATAAAGTGAAAGAAAAGTGTCATTTATGACAAATTCATGCATGCATGCAATTCTAAAGAAATAATTTCAAATGAGCTAGAAATTTGATGAAAATTTGTTGAATACAGTCTTTATAGAAGTATGGCAAAAGTTGAGGGAACCAAAAAGCAAAATATTAGCAAGCAGAATCTGATATATAGCATGATATGACAAGGAGAGTATATTCAAGGAATGTAAGCTTGGTTCAACATGAAGAAATATATTTACACAATATGCTTTAGTAATAAATCTAAGGAAAAAATCTTGTGTCTATCTCTACAGATTTGAAAAAGCCTTTGACTAAATTTATCACCCACTTATAATAAAAACATTCAGGGAAGTAAAAAGTGAGGGATACTTTCTCAACATGATAAAATATGTATACCTTAGTCTAAAGTTAGTATTCTATTTAGTGGGGAAATTCTAGAGGTATTTTCACTAAGATCAGCATCCAGGCAAGAATTAAACATTATACTAAATGTGTTATCCAATGCAGCTAGATAAGAAAGATCAATTCAAAGGAATGAGAAAAGATGCAGTAAATCTACTTCTCAGATAATATGTAGTACCCTTTGAAATATGAAACATTAATGAATGCCTACTTCAACAGCAGCAAAGATTAAATAATTGTGAATGTGTTTAACCAGAAGTGAGCAACACCTACATGAGGACCATTTTGAAATACTCCTGTGAGACAGATTTCAACAGTTGGAGATTGATTTTCTGTTCTTAAGGAGAATGCTGACATTAAAAAGATGTCAGTTGCTGGTTGCGCTGCTGTATGCCTCAATCCCAGTGGCTCTGGAGGCTGAGGCAGAAGGATCCAGAGTTCAAAGCCAGCCTCAGCAATTTAGTAAAGCCCTAAGCAACTCAGCAAGACCCTGTATCTAAATAAAATATTTTAAAAGTGGGGGCTGGAGATGTTGCTCAGTGGTAAAGTGCCCCTGGGTGGTTCAACCTCTGGTACTAAAAAAAATTTTTTAAAAATTAAAAAAAGATTTTAGTTTTCCCTAATTTATAAATTCAATGCTATTTCAAAACAAAACAACAATGGAAAAATCCCAGCAAGCTCTTTTATAGCCAAGTTGATACTAAAGTTCATATGAAAAAACAAACTTACAAGAATCACTAGAAAATACTAAAAAATAGCACACACAAGGAAGGACTAGAACTACCAGTCATTAGAATATAAAATAAATCTCCTATAATTAAAATAATGTGGTACTGGTACATGAATAGATTAATACTACTGGGCAGTGGGAAACTATAAGCCAATGGAATAAAATAGAAAGTTCAGAAGGTGACCCAAAAATGTATGGCATCTCTCTGTACTTCATTCTTTCTGCCGTGTGAAAATGGGGAAAGTCAACAGTTTGCAACTTGGAAGAAGGCCTGTACCAGAGCCCCACCATGCTGGCATCCTGACTGTGGACCCCCAACCTCTAGAAATGTGAGAAAGAAAGGTTTTGAAGCCATCCAGTCAGTGGTAATTGTATAGTAACTCAAACTGACTTAAAAAGGAACACCCATCCATTCCTGGTTGGAATATAAAATGGTATAACTGCAGTGGAAAACAGTTTCTCACAAAGTTAAACATAGAATTATCATATGACCCCAAAATTCCACTCCTAGTTATAAACTCAAGGGAACTGAATGCAAATGTTTACAGGAGAATTTTGTTCATGAATGTTCACAGCATCAATGTTCATAATAGTCCCAAAGTGGAAATAACCCAATGTCCATCAACTCCATGAACAAAAATGTGAACTAACCAAAAAGTAACACATTCATACAGCAGAATATTATTTAACCAAACAAAAGGAATGGTGTACTGATACATACTATAGCACGGCTAAAAATTTGAAAACACTGTGTTAAGTAAAAAAGCAAGAGAAAAAGTGACATGTTTAATAAAGAGGCAAATCTATAGAGCCAGAAAGTAGATGAATGGTTGCCAGGGGTTGGGGGAAAGGAAAGGGTAGTTAGGGGTGATCGCTAACAGTTACAGGGTTTCTTTTTGGGATAATGAACATGGTATAGAATTAGTGGCAATGGTTATACAAGTATGTGATTTGACTTTTAAAAAATCACAGAACTGTATACTTTAAAATGACAAATTTAATGTTTATCTCAATAAAATAATTGAAAATAAAACCTCATATAAACAAGAAACATGATACCATCTAGCAAGGGAAAAATGTTTAAAAGGGCAAGCTGCTCATTTTCCCAAAAGGGGGAAGATGATAAATTGATCAATAGCACAATTAATCCCTTTGGGTACTCACTTTCCATTCACAGTTTTTAGACATGTAAACATGCAAACAAAATTCTGTGCAAATGAAAACGAAGTTCTACATAAATGCGAATGCTGTTACAGGACCTACTTACACACATCTTTCTCTGCCTTTCTCTCTGAAAATAACCCTGTTTGAATTCCATATTCTTTGGAATCCCAAAGGTTGGTTTGACATCACTGCTGCACACAAGAACAAGGGAATGGAGGTTAGATGTGGCTTTTGTATCTCTAGTGAAGCTAGAGACAAACATAGATGAAAATAAAGGAGGTAGGTGGTATGGGTGAGATAGTGTGGGAATGCCCTGAAGTGCATTTATACTTGGATGCAAAGGGACCTTACATTCAGCTAGCCTGGGTTCTGAGTAGAAGGGAAGCAGGAATAACAGAACTACTTGCCTTCTCTCCTCTCTTCTCCTCTCTTTTCTTTTTTCTCTCTCTACCATCTCTACAAACTCTCAGCCATACTCAACAAGGCCAGACTATGTAGGAGAGGCAGGAAACCCAGAGCAGTGGCTTAAATGGAAATTTCTGGAAGAGGGCTCTATGTCTATTTTTGCCTACACCCTCCAAAGTGAAGAGAGTGATTTTGGAAGTGTTGGACTTTTAAACCTTCCTCCGCATCTCTTACGTTGCCCTTTCCCTGAGAAGCTGAGTGAAATCACTCTGTCTCGGAACAATTCTTGATTCTCAGAGAACACAGTAGGTCTGTTGTTCAACTCCCATGAAGTCCTTAGAGATATGCATTCATCTTGGGGTTTATTAAGGAGTGAGTGTTCCTCATAAGAAAGTGACCCTTTTTCCAGTGGCAAGGTAACAGATGGCTTTGGCACTCGCTTCTCTCCCCTGAACTGTAATGAGTCGGTCAACTCATCTCCCCACAGCATTCCCATCCTCCCCCGGAACAGCAGAGCATCTTCATTCAACTCTGGTCTCTTGTGAAAATGCAAGAGCATTGTACCACTTCAGCTACCTACAGGAGCTGTGTTGCCACATGTGTAGACTTGAGCAACTTGTTCCCAATCTCATGGTTATGGGATTGCAGCCTGTTTGAATAACTTCAATTAGAAGGTCTGACTATAGTCTCACGCAAACAAGAATTAGGTGAGTGGAAGAGCATAGAGTTATAAGCATTCAGTACAGGAGGACCATGTTCCATTCCCAGCATCACAAAAATAAATACATAAATTTGGGATTCTTTGTATCATAAGAACGTTATTTAAAAGGAATATTTAGTGTCCATTTTAATAAGAACCTTCAGCTAACTGGAATTTCCCTCCATCAGAAAAGAGAACTTGAATAATTTCCAGGGCATTTCTTGGTATCAATTTACCTTCTAGATCTCTACCTCTGTAGAAATCGACCTGATGTTTAAAAAGCAAATTGAAATTGGAGTGGGGCTGGGTGTGGTTCGGTGGAAGAACTCTTACTGAGCCCACACAAAGACCTGGTTCCATCCTGGTTTTAGTCAGCTTTCTTCGCGGCTGTGACTAAATGATCTGACCAGAACAATTTTAGGAGGAAAAGTTTATTCAAGGGCTCAGGTTTCAGAGGTCTTGGTCCATAGAAGGCCTGTTCCATTCCTCGGGGCTGGTGATGAGGACGAACATCATGGTGGGAGAGGATGGGAGAAGGAAGCAACTCACATCATGGTGATCAGGAAGCAGAGGAAGAGTCTTCCCTCAACAGATACAAATATATACCCAAAGCCACGTCCCAATTCCCACCTCTTCCAGCCACACCCCAACCACTTCAGTTACCACTGAGTTGATCCCTATCAGGGAATTAAATCCCTGATTGGATTAAGACTCACAGGCCAATTTTTTTCTCCTCTGAACCTTCTTGCACTGTCTCACATGTGAGCTTTTGGGAGATACTTCACATCCAAACCATAACAATCCCCAACACCACAAAAATAAATATATAAATAAATAAAAAGCCAAAGATAAACCTAAGTAATTAGAAGATCTCTAATTACCAAAAGAAATAATTCAAATGGGGTCACTTTACCACTATACTCAATAAGACATGAAAGAAGGTTGAGCATTTATAAAAACTCCAGCAATCAAGATTTAAATGGGAACATTTTTGGTTAATGTTTAATTAACTACACAATTCAGTTGATTTGGGCCATGAACTTTCTGCGTAATTGAAACTTTATGGGGATTCCTATACAAAACTCAGTATATGCATGCCCTCTTTAAGAATGCCTAGAAATGTTTATTTGGTTATAAAGTCCTTGCCTTAAAAATGTGGTATGTATTTGAGTTACATTTTTTTTTTTCTTTCAGTGAAAACACTCATTCAAAGACAGTGCTGTTTTAATCTGGAATCATTATTTGGTCCTTGCTTTGTTTGGGAGAATCCTGCCCTGGCATCCCTCAGGAAGCCTCTGTTTGACTTCCACTGGCGAAAATCCATCGATTAGGAGGCCCCTCTGGGAGTTCACGGGGGCAAGAGTGGGGGCAAGAGGAAAATAAAAGACGCAGTGTCCAGTGCTCCCCACCACCTCGCCAGTGCAGACTTGTCTCACCAGCTCTGTGATTGATCATGCTCCTTCATCCACTCTTTGTTTACATTTGACAGAGTCCGCCCAGACAGAAAATAGCTCAAGTAGCAAGGAGAAGCAAATTTGGCAGAGCTCTTCAATTAGAAGCTAATGATTAAATTCATCTGGTATTTGTGCCATAATGACATTATTTATAAGGAATTCTTTTGGGAGAATGTGGCTGCCTTTTACACTTCCATTTCTCATCTATTATCACTAAATAATCTTTAGTTCTTGTAAAATCCCTTTGCAAAGGCTTCTTATAAAAGAACTTAAAAAGGAATAAATCCTCTGAGATATTACAGGATTCTTGCTGTGTGCCTCCCATAGACTTGGATGAGAACTGTTCAGCTTAAACCCTGTACATTGCTTTGAAGATCCAATCCATGTGCCTGTAATTCAAGAGGAGAGAAAAAAAAAAAAAAAAAGGGGTGGGGGGACAGCCATGAATATTTGTAACAGAGCTAACATCTGCATTGGTTTGTGATATTTTTGGTGTAGAAAAGGAGGGAAGAGTAAAACTCTGATGTTTATTTGCAGCCCTCTTTTTGGAGAAAACTTCAGTCTCTCTCTGGTACCAGAATTAGAATTCACTATGGAGAGCTTGGGTTGTGCAGAGGTATGGAGTTTGGGGTGGGCATGGAAATGGGAAATTAACTAACTTTTGACAACTACCTTGTATTTTAAGAATAACGTAGGCTGGAGGTATAGCTCAGTGGTAGAGTATAAGCTTAGCATGTTCAAAAAGCCTTGGGTTTGATCCCCAGCACCTCAAAGTTTTTTAAAAGTAACTTATATATTTGTTCACATAAACCTCTGAAATATAGCCTTTTCCCCAAAGGGCATGTGTGAACACCTGCCTCACACCGCTTTCTGCAGCTGCCAGCGATTTCAGTTTCCCGAGGTATGGCCTTGCAGCTGCCAGATGAGCAACTTTCATGATTGCAGAGTTCCTATTTTTAATCAGTCTTGCAGGAAATTACGGGCATCTCTGTTTTATTTACTTGGCTTTAAAATGTTTCCTGCATGAGTTTCTTTTTTCAGCAGAGAAAATAAATTGTAGATGACATTATCTGTGTACTTCAGAAACATTCTCCGTTGTACAGTGGGCTCCTTTTTTATAATCAGCAACATGGTCCTTGAATGTTTAACAAAGGTCCCAAGTCTTTCACTACCAGTTTCTACATGTAAAATTTTTTCTTTATTTAAGAAGTCACATAAATAGCCTAATAAATGGAATTTTACTGAGTGTTGAATCGTATCAAAGAGCTTTCTGCTATAGCACTGTTGTGGTCAGAAAAGAGCAAGGCCACTTCCTCTGCAGCCCACCATGCAAAGTACATTCTCATAATACCAAGTCACCAAATGAAGGGTCAAGGTCAAGATTTTTAATTACTGTATTTTATCAAATCTTCAAAACCATGAAGAAAGAAAAAAAGAAAAACATTGCCAATTAACTCTGACACACTATCCATTGGATGACTGATTTCAAAGATGTTTAATGTAACAAAAATGGGCATCTTTGAACTGATGAAAAGACATTTTTCTATGGTTATTTCCCAAGTACTGTGTGCCAGTCCCTTTGGTTGCTGCAGTGGAAATATGGGATGTAGCCTTGTTTCAGGGAACATATGGTCCCCTTGGGGAGATTGATCATGCCTGGAAGAAAAGGACCAATGGCCACCCGAACTAAATGGATAGGACTGATATCATTGGACTGCAGAGAAGTGGGAGGTGGGAGTTAGGGGAATCTTGAGGGAAAATTTAGAAAAGCAATACAAGTGAGTCTTAAGAAAAGTCTTAGGGCTGGGCATGGTAGCACATGCCTGTAATTCCAGTGGCTTAGGAAGCTGAGGCAAGAAGATTGCAATTTTAAAACTGGCCTCAGCAACTTAGTGACGGCCTAAGCAACTCAGTGAGTCCCTGTCTCTAAATAAAATACAAAAAAAAAGAAGGAAAAAAAAAAAGAGGAAAAATAAGGGGGGAGCTGGGGTGATGGCTAAGTGGTTAAGTGCCCCTGGATTCAATCTCCAATACAAAAGAAAGAAAGAAAAAATAGTCTTAAGGGTAAAGGAAAGTATTCTCGAGAAAGTCCAAAGCTGTGGAAATGGTAGGAGGTGATGTGGTGTAGTCAGGCCCTGGAATAAAACTTCCTGGGTTCAAATTGCAGTTCAGCCTTGCTGTAACCTCTTCCTACTTCAGTTTGCCAATCCGTTGAAGGAAATTAATTTTGTGACTGTAGTTAGAACATTAC
Organism: Sciurus vulgaris; assembly: GCF_902686455.1. Classification (NCBI taxonomy): domain Eukaryota; kingdom Metazoa; phylum Chordata; class Mammalia; order Rodentia; family Sciuridae; genus Sciurus; species Sciurus vulgaris. The sequence continues at coordinate 22,962,739 of NC_136476.1, read as the reverse complement.
TTATTACACATTAAGGTAATCAATAGGAATTACCTTAGAAAAATAATATAATGCAATGTATAAGAGAGGAAAAAAGTTTTAGGTACCTCTTTATGTTAAATATCTGGATTAATCTGAATTAATCTGTCACAAGGCAGAAAACAGGAAGGTATTTTTATTGATGTTAAATTTTTGCATGAACAGCTCTAAGACGTGCTTAGACTCAGGGAGTTGTATACCATTTTAACAAAGGGTGATAAGCTGTGAAAAAGTGATTTGACAATAAAGGGGTTTTGGTCTTCTAGAGTCCATATTCCTAGGGAATATATGAGGGAACTAGTGGAAAATTATGGTTATTTTAGCAATTCTGTTTATGCAGGCTTAGGTTGGCATCAGCTCTCTAGCTTTGAGAATGAGAGTCACTATATCTAACCTGGTATAAGAAGAGAATGGAAGTTTATACCACCTTCACAAAGGGAAATTTAGTCCCTGCTCTTAGGCAGAAAGCATTTCCTGCATGTGTTGATTCTCAGTTCTCAGCTCAAAATAACCAGTATTCCAAAGTGGCATATTTTTGGATAGCATATCCTGATCTTTGCATCCAAGGGGCTAAGTTGATTAAACAAGAGAAGAAAGGAAGAGATCCTGGAGGAGGGTCTAGCTGTGGGACATTAGGGAGAATGAAGTTACATTGATTGACTTATTTACTATTCCTTAAACATAGGAACATACTAAAGGACTAGGGTCTTTGCATGAGTGAATTCTTTGGCCTAGAATACTCTTCCCCTATCTGCCATATGACTTATTCCTTTATTTTTCCTTCTTTGACAAAATAATTTGATTATAGAGGCCATCTCTGACAACCCTATATAAAAATAGTATCACCACTTCTGCTCTGCAATTTTCTATTTCTATTACCTTACTTTTAAGGAAATAGTTCTCATCAATGAATATTATTTTATAATATACTTATTTGGTTAAAGGTGCATGCATGTGTGTTATCATTCTCTGTCAAATAGAATGAAAATTCTAAGAGCAGGACTGGGATTCTCTAAGTAAAGGAGCAAGAATCTCCCTGGATGAGAAGTCCTCCCTGGGGGAGCAATACACTCTCTGGGCCCATTTTAATTGGTTGAAACCCAAGGCTTGGAATCACTCATTGTGGTAGGTTTAACAATGACCCTAAAGATAGTCCAGGTTCTAAACTTTTATGTGATGAAAGGGACTTGGCAGATATAAATCAAGGATTTGGAAACAAAGAGATTATCCTAGATTATCTGAGGTGGATCTAAGTATTACCATAAGAGTCCTCAGAAGAGAGGAAGAGATTTGACTACAGAAGAAGCAGCCAGTACGATGATGTAGCAAGATGCTCCATTGTAGTTCTGAGGATGGGGGAAGGGGATAGGTGCTCAGAAATGCAAAGGGGGAGGGAAGGAAATGACTTTCCCTTAGAGTCTCAGGAGAGTAAGTCACCCTTGATTTGAGCCTAGTGAAAATGTTTTCAGACTTCTTATCTCCAGAACTATAATGGAATAAATGTATGTTGTTTTAACTCCCTAACTTGGTGTCATTTGTTACAACAGCCATAGGAAACTAATACATTCACTATGGTACCTTTGTATTGATTGCTTCATGGACATCAGAGTTTTGTGCTATATGCTGGGGCAGTCACACTTCAGGATAGCAGATTTAGCAGTCTCAAGAGGTTTCAGATTTTTGCTTTTGTTTAGGACGAAACTTTTTTCACACTTCATTCCATTAAAATGTTAAGTCACTAGCTATAAATAAGTGGTTCTCATTATTTTTCAGCTTGTTCTACTTGAGTAGGCAGGAGGCAATATGTACCAACCAATGGAGATTCTCTGAAGACTTACTATGTGCTGGTGTTCAAGAAATAAAGGAGCTTTTGACCATTTAGTCTAACCTGTATTGTACCTGTTTTCTCCTGTTAGGAAACTAAGATGTGAAGAACTCATAAGAAGTGTATATAAAGCAAACTTTGGAAACCAAAATACATAGCCTGTAAAAGGTATTTTTATTGCATAATATTGTGTTGGGCCCATGTACAGACTCAATAAATACAGTATTTAAATGACAAAGACCTTGTTGTTAAGAAGCTTACAACCTACGGGAAAATATTTATACAGGAAAAACAAATAGAGTTTCTACATCATAAAATGTTCTGTAAAACTCTGATAATTAAAACAATATGATACTGGTGTAAAAATAAACAGTCAGATTACTGGGATGCCATAAGGCTCTAAGAATAGAATGAGAATTTAATTTATAATATAAGGGGCATTTCAAATAATGGAAAGGAACAAATTAGTAAACAAATGGTAGTGATAAACCCAGCTGTTTTGTGGGGGAAAGTGTGACTCCCCAGCCAACACCTTACACCACAAAAACCTTAATGGGCTTGTACACAAAAAAACCACAATATTATTGATAGAAGAGTACAGACTGATATTAATTTATTTTGGGGTTCAAAGACGCTTTGAAAATATTGCACAAAGAGGAATGCCATAAATTTTAAAATGTCTGTGTTGATCACAAAATATCTTTGGTTTATGTGTCCCAAAATGGAATATGCATATTTCAAAGATAAAGAACCTCAAAAATAATTAGGGAGTGTGAAAGTATTTAGCTACAATTGGTTCATTGGAAATAAACAGTATATGTGTATACGGATGTTCATATCTAAATGCAGGTACAGAGATGTTCATGCATATATAAAAACATGGGAGGAAACCATCACTATATTAATAGCATAATTCATTAGTTGGATTACAGTAGAATCTGTATATCTAAGATAAGTATTTGATTTACTTGTTTATTTCATAATTTAACTCATGGTAAACTGCACTCCACTATCTTGCTTAGTTCTTAACATGGATTAAGGTCATAGGTTTAGTATTGTAACAGAGTGGAATGACCCTGAAGGAAAGCAGAAACTTCTTACCCATTCCTCAATTTATTGCTAGGGATTTCATTGTTATTTTACAGGCAGAATAGTTGGAATGACTAGACATCTGCACATAGATTATTCTTTAATCCCTTCTTTTTCCCTACCAGCTGAATATCCAACTTCAGTGTGCTCAATGTAAATAAACTCTACTTTGGGTGATGTAAAGAATTTTTAATGCTGATTTTAGAAACCCTTTATAAATGCAACTTCATTGTAGGGATGAGTTTTCTTTGATTTCTCTTTATCTTATTGTAATATGAACCCTATTCTTTTTCCCCCCTCCTTTTTCCTTCTCTTACTTTAAACATTTTAAGTTAGAGGAGAGGGCAGCACTCCCTGCCGGTTGGCCAAAAAATACTTTGCCTCAGAGGAATACAAAGACAAAGCCCTGAGGGAGAGAGGAAGCAATTTTCCTGTTGCTAGTGATGCTGCTTCAAAACTTAAGGGCACTGAAATCATTGGTTCCCTCACTCAGGTTGTGAGGTAGGAATGAGCAAATGGAGAAGGAGGGACAGAGGAGGAGTAGGAAATTCACATGACATGTTCCCATGACTCCAGGAGTTGATCCGGGGGAAGGATACAAGTAGACCTGGAGAAGGGTCCCTTTGAGGGACACTGTTCAAAGGTCTAGGAGAGCTTAGTGACCACTGCTCAATGCCCTGACCCACAGAATAGGAGTCCATGCCAGTGGATTCTGCAGAGGTGCATGTTGGAAGTTGGCTCTCGTGGGCCTCATCAGTTATCTGTGCCAATCTATGTCACGAGCGCAGGCTTGGTCCCTGTCACACTGCATGGTGTGGACATCCCCTCCCTACAGTGTCACAATATATTTTTCAACTCAAAAATTACCTTGAGGGGGCTAGGGCGTGGCTCAGTGGCAAAACACTTGCCTAGCATGCATGAGGCACTGGGTTCAACCCTTAGCACCACATAACAAATAAAATAAAGGCATGCTGTCCATCTACAACTACAAAAAAAAAAAAAAAAAAAACTAAAAAAATTGGGGAAGAGGGGAAATTGGATCCCTGCATTGGTGGTGAAGAGGGTACTGAAGTGAGTGTTTGAAAACATCGTGTTGGAATATAGTGAGCAACACCCCTGACACGCACATTTGCTAACTTGTTTATAATTTAAATAAGGAAAATCTTAACCAATGGAATAAACCACAGAGAAAATATCTATAGATTTAATTACACATACCTCAAAAGAAGCAAACAGAAACCCCTCTGCTTCCAAAAATATATTAACCAAATGAAGAAAGCACACAATATAGTGAGGGAGATATTTGCAGCTGCCGTATGTCCCTTTACCCCTCATGGCATGACATGTCTGAGAGTGTCCAGACTACAACTGTGATACTGGTTCAGGGAAACATTTGTTTTGGTTAAACTGTTGGAAGGATTGGGGATTGACTTGTATTTTCTGAACACACAAATCCAGGGGTCTTAAAAACTAGGAGATACTAGCTGAGGTTGCTCATTCCAGTGGAAGACAGAGATAAGCCAGGACACAGCATGACCAAGCCCTGGTAGCTTCCAGGCCTGAAAGGAGGACCCACCAGCTGAGATGGAGCAGCATGAAAAATTGAGGAGGGGAACGCGGTACTTTGACTGATTTGTTATTAACATAAACTAGATTGCAGGCCTTATCACTAGTCTCTGTGAATTTTATAATGGAATGAGTCTGCGTGTCCTAATGTGGGCCTTTTCAATCTTGTATTTTGGCATATTGTGAAACTTCTGTATTCTGGACAAGGTAAATGACCTACTATGGTGTGAAAGTCAGTAAATATAGCACAATCTGAAGTGGTTGTCTAGGTAGCAGGGTTATGGCGACTTCTCTCATATGTGATTTGCTCCTTTTCTGTATTCTTCACATTCCCCAATGTGCATACAGTTTTTATGATACAGCAAATAAATAAAAACTTTAAGTGCTAACTAGCCCACAACACTGAAACACATCTTCATTTCCCACAACGATACTTGTCATCCTTTAAATGCATCATTTAAAGCATCTATTCCATGTTTAAACTGCACCTATTTGCTCAGTGAAGGATGTTATTTGTTGGGAAATCACTGTATCTGTGCCATGATACAATCTGAAAAACATAAGCCTCATAAACTGCCAACCCTTTCTATTCTCCCTCATTGCATTCCTTCCAAATGGGGTAATGACCTTGTCTTGATGTTAATGTCATACTGCCAGATCGCCAAGTGTACCCAAGACCAGAGAGCTAAAGCCGTGAAAAGAAAAAGAAAGGAAAAACTGGAAAACTTGTTTAAATTCACAAGTCTCACATTTGAGGGCTAATGGACTGACATTATCACTTCCCCTTTAATAGACGCCATGGAGAGAGAGCTGCCAGTCTTGTGCTACCTCGAGGACGATGCCTACACCAAGTGAGGATGACAGGAATCCCATTCCTTCTGTTTTTCTTCCAGGAAGTGCATTTGTACCAGATGACGGTAGCATAACAGAGGTTACCCTAAAAGCTGGTCAATAATTTATATGAAAGAATTTGTGGAATTTTGTTGTTCCCTGATTTTCTTGTTGAGAGGGAGAACAAAACAAGCACAAGCCCTAAAAGCTTTTTGAAATGAATGATACATCAGGTTCTGACTTTCAAAACAAACCACCACCATAATCATGTGTTAGAAGGCAATGTGCCCCGTGGTGGTTGGGTCTGCGGCAACGTTGCCAAAACTCACCGGTCTGTGGCTTCATTGTTCTGAGCGAATAAAGGACAGAAAGAATGAAATGGTTTTTTAAAAAATTTAATTCTCTTGCTTGTTTTCATAGTTGTTTTCCAGTCAGTGTGTTCTTCCAGTTTGGCCACAACCGCCCTTGTTTCTAGAAATGGGGTTAGGCCCCCTCCAAGGACTTACCATAAAATACAGCGCACCGCATCTTTGGCCATCCTCTCTGGGTTGCTATTACAAATAAAGTTCTTCCATGTTTTATGCAGAGCTTTCAGATTTTCAGAAAAATTTTAGATCTTTATCTCACTGAGATGAGACAATGATGCATGGCCTCCCATTTAACAAGTAAAAATGATTCTGAAGGTTCTAGAACATGTTCAAGATGTTGGTTTGGGTCCCTCTGGCAATCTCCCTTCCTTTTAATATCCTGGTGTGCCTCTCGGGGGTCCCACACTAGGGCACTGGGCCTGCTTGTTCTGCCCTGGCACAATTACAGCAAAGGGTGTGATCTTCCACAATAGGGCACTGTCTCCTGGGACTTTGTATCTTGAGTATGGCCCAAAGACAAAGGGACAAGAGACTTGTAATGTCACCCATTCATTTCCTTTCATCCCTGCCCCCTTCTCTCAAGGTACTCTTTCATTTATCATTTAAAAAAAATTATTATTCATGGCAAAATTTAACTGACATGCTGAGAAGGGCTATATTACAAGTTTAACTGATTATTTTAAGGCAAATACATGTATAAGCACCCCAGTCAAAAAATAATCCTTTTCCAGTCCCCAGAAGTTCTTGATGAACTCCTGCCAGACCACAGTCCCCTCTGGCCCCAGTGTCACCATGAGCAAGACTTCCATAGAAATCACTCTCTTGATCATCCTTAATCTATATACAAATGTGAATCCATAACAGTATAATTTAGTTTTGCCCCTTTTTCATCCTTTAAATGAAATCAGATACTGTATATTCATTAGTCTCCAACTTCTTTCACTCAGTCTTTTTCTATGAATTATTTGTGTGGTTGGGTAAACCTGTAATTCTTTAATTTTCATTGCTTTGTAGTATTCTATCATATAAATCTAACAATATGTTCATCCATTCTACCACTGACAGCTATCTGGGATGTTTGAGCTATTAAAATCAACATTGGTGTGAACATGCTTATGCATTTTATCTTGATGCACGTGGGCACAGATTTATCTAGGGCATCTGTGGCTGACAATTAAATGGATGGATCGTAAGTTTTATGTATCTGTGGCCTTACTACATAATGGCAGAGAGCTTTCCAAGGTGGTTGCTCCAGTTTGCACCACCAGCAGCAAATGAGCAGTCCCATCATTATATATTTCTCTCTGACACTGAGGTTGTCAGATTTTTTAATGGCATTATCAAATGATTTACACATTTTAACTGTCTATTTTGCATGAAGTGAAAGTGAGCCAGAATATTTTCCTTGTAGTCTTATTGAGTGGTAGAGTAGTGTAGAAGTAAGAGTGCTGACTTTGGATTTAATGTGTTTGGATTCAAGTACTTGATTACTGCATAGCTGTGTGACCATGAGAAGGTTTCTTAGCCTCTCTGTGCTTCATCTATCATATCTGTCAAACTGGATGATAATAATGCCCAACCTCATAGAATTATTGTGAAAATTAAGTGATAGAATAAACAAAGCCTTTACAATTGTTCCCAGCACATAATGAGTACTATATACATGTTCACCATTATAGTTATGCTATAAACAAAACAATGTCTAAGATCAGATGATGCTAAAGATTAGAATTCTCATTGTTAGAAAGAAAATAGGATTGTTTATCAATGCAACAATCATTTGAAGGACTATGGGGTGGGAAAGGATGAAACATGGCTCATCCCCTCAAGAGACTCATAATTTAGGGTAAAATGATCTAAAATTTTTTTGAAACAAACTCTTAACAAATTCGGTTGCTACAAACAAGTAACAACAAACTCAGCATGGCAAGTATCATACTGGCTCACGTACACAGAGGATGAAGTTGGGAAATAAGGAGTTAGAACAAAGCCTTTATATCGGCACAGCAGTTGAGAGGGGTATCATCGTTCGAATAGGAGTTCGGCGAACTGAAAAATGGGAGAGAGGAGATTGCAAATAGAGATAAAAGCCTGAGGCAGAAGTTACTGAACCATGAGAGCAAAGAGCCTATTTGGAAGACTTGGATTTAAAAAGGAAGGAAGCGACAGAAAATCAGATTGTCAGATGGTAAAGGGATTCTACGGAAGGTTAACAAGTTATTTCTGTATTTGAGAAGGTCTTAACTAAAAGTATAGTTTTAACCAGAGGAGTGTCCTAGACCTCCATGACAGAGTAATAAGCTGGAGGTATGTGGATTTCATTGGCAGGAAAAAGGAAAAAGGAGGTCTCTGTCTGTATCTAAGCCCCTTCCACGGGATGAGGACCGTGTACGCGCTTTCTGTGCCGGCTCTGTCTTGGTCTCTCCTGGTGTGGCCCGGGCACCCTGGGTGCTGCTCCAGGTCTTCCAGCCTCTCAGCTTCAAATCCTGGGAGCAGAGAGTTCTCCCCACAGCCACATTGCTACTGGAAAAAGAAGGGGGGAGGCAGAAACGAAGTGTGGCCCTTCCCCATGGGGAGATGGTTTACAAGGTGGTTAAGCAGAGAAGGGCAGGAAGAATTAAACGGAAGGTAGAGGCCAGGTGATCACATCTGGCCATCTGTGGGGCACAGGGATATGAGGGAGGAGGGGAAGGCTGAAGACGATTGCAAGGGTGGGGGCCTGAACATTTGGGAGGATGGTGATGTCGTGGACTGAGAGAAGGAACGCAGGCGGAGGAACAGGCTTGGGGCCAGATGGGTTTCGTTTTGGACATGCTGAGCTGGCAGTCCCGGCCATCTCGCTCTGCAGAAAGGTTGACCAGGCAGATGGCTGAGCAGGTCCGTAGGAGGCACAATACCCTGAACACAGCTTCCCCATAAATGTTTATTAAATACAAAATAAACAAAGATGAAACCAGTTTCCATGTTAGCGTTCCCACAGTGATATTTACTGGTTGGGCCCTTGCCGAAGTGAGACTTGAATATATCCAACTTAAAAATAATTGCTTACCACTTCTGTGCCCTCCCATATGTTTCTCCTTCCAGTTCCTAATTCAATTTAAAAAACATAATGATCAAGATTTTGAAATTTTACAAAAGGCAGCCTTCAGTCACACTGTTGTTCTTGCCATGACATTATTAATTACTGGTGAGGTGGAACTTATCAAGAACAACTGTGTGAGGCAGCACGCAGGTTGGCAAGGGTCCTGAACTTGGCTTGGACATGAGCACATTTCCCAGCCTCATTGGGTGATGGCTCCTACATCCCTTGGTCTCATACTTCAAAGGTTTTGTCTTCCTGTCAGTTCCTATTTTGATTCCAGAAATATGCTTAGTGTATATGTGGTTGTCCAAATGCAAGAAGATAGCTTGCATTCTTTTTTCTGACCCTCGAGTTACACTGTTGGGGATGGGGGATGTTTAGGACAACTCCAACCACAAACATCTCATTCCAATTTGCAAGTATTTTGATGCTGGCAAATTCCACCCTCATATTTCATTCTACAAACTCATGCCACCTCTCCTCTGTAATTTCTGCTATTGTATTATCTCTAGGTTTGTCTCCTTCACTGACCCCTGAGAAGGCAGCAGATATTTGCTCTGCTCTGGTGCCCTCCCTTCTCCTAGCTCAGGGCTTTGCACAGAAAAAATTCACTAACAAAATACGTGGGGAATATACTGGTAAAAACAATTGTTGATCTGGCCAGATCGGCTAGGAGATTTGCATGTAGAATGCTTATCTGGCTTCTGTTTGCCTTGTGTATTGGGGCAGTGGCTTCCCCCAGGCAAATCACAAGTTGAGATGATTTCCCAAATAAGAGAAAACAATATCATACATTTTCCATTGTGATAGAATTGAAATCTGGTGATGGCTTGTTCTTTTTCTCAATTAGACTCGAAGACTCTTTGCTAGTTTCCTTTTTAAGTTTTCAAGAAAAAGTTTCTCCTTCACCCCCAACCCCACTCACCGTAGCCAGGTGCCCAGCACACCACAGCACAGGAATCTCTGACTCATGCTTGCAAAAGTGGAGCTGTATAATAGGATACATTCTTCTCTGACTAATTTCTTCTTCTCAACACATGTTGACTCATTAGAAATTGTGAGAAGAAAGTTAGCAAAAGTCATTGGCTTTTATTGCTTCCTTTGCAAAAAAAAAAAAAAAATCTTTTTTTTTTTTTCTTTTTAACAAATTAATTGCACACTGGGTAACATATAATTCCACACCCGTTTCAAGAGAACCTGCTAGGAAAAAGGCACTAGAGAGCGCTTCCTTGGAAGTCATAAAAATTAAAACATGAGGGGGAAAATCTTAGTGTGTTTTTATGGCGGCAAATAAAGGAACTTGGTAAGGATGAGAAGCACCTTTGAAGAGAAATAGGCAGAAATGAACGTGGAGCTAGGAGAGGAGAGCCAGGGCTGTGTGACCACCTGGTGGGCTAAGGCCTTCACTCTTTATGGTCACTGCAGGACTCAGGCATTCCTCTTCTAGGAAAAGGCAAAAATTCTTGTCACCCAGCCTTTTTCTTATGTCTTTAATACACTGTCATTTGTTGTGTTTGCTTCTAAGATAGACACGCACTCCTCTTACTGTGGGGTGAGGTGGGGTGAGGACTATGGATGTTTGACCCTCAGGGTCCACTCCTCCCTTCAGCTCACATGGGTGGACTAAGTTCCACCTCAAATTCAGCTCAAATTCTACTGCTTCTCTGAAGCCTCTCACATTACCCCCATCCTTCTAGACATTCCCATGGCATTTCTATCTCTGATATCTACTTGCCATATAATAAACCTCCTGCAAATTAATGCTTTAGAACATTAGACATTTTCTAGCTCATGTTGTTTGCGGATCAGGAATTTAAACAGGGCTCAGCAGGGGTGGTTCATCTCTGTTCTATGTGGTATTGACTAGAGGCAGCTCCACAGGGGTTGGAGGACCCAGGTGGCTTCAGCTGGAGGGTGCCTGAGCTGGAGGGGCCAGGGCAGCTACAGAATGGCTAAATCTCATTCCCAAGGAGGGTAGTTGAACTTCTTTTCAGAGTAGCTCAGGACTCCAACAGAGCAAAGCAGGAAGTTCTCCGGGTCCCATAAGACCTATGTACTGAACTGATATCATGGGATCTCTGCTGTACCTTGTTGGCCAAAACCAGTCACAAGGACAGTCTAGATGCAAAGAAAGGAGAGATGGAATTCACCTCTTGATGCAAGCAGTGGAATGCCCAGGTAAGGGAAAAGGAGTTGATGGCACCATCTTTGTGGGCAGTTTACTACCACTTCTTTTATGTCTCTGTGGGATCTTAATATTTGTTGGTCTACCATATAATTCTTTGAAGTTATTAAAAGGCAGAGCCAAGGTCACATCCATTGCTGTGTCCTTTCCACATAAGGAGCTCAAAGACTTTTTGGATAAACTAGCAGATTCGTGCTTCCTGGAGACAGAAAGTAGGGAAATATCTTGGACCGTTGGCTTTGGAATCGAATGATATGAGTTTGATTCCCATTTTTATTTTCATTTATTTAAGAGTTCTAAATGTGCCACTCATTGTGTGTTTCTGTTTCCTCTAGTGTAAATGGAGGTGATGACCCACAGGTCCTAATGTGACAGTTAAGAGTGAACAAGGTACCCTTGATAGATGTGCCTAGGGCATGGGTAAGGTGAGCAGTCTCAGTCTTGATTTTTGGACTAAGACTTATTTCGTCTCAAATGTTCAGACACATTTTGGCATACTTATTGACACATTTGAGAAAAAAGTTATCTCAATAGGTGGTTAAAAGTAGAGTAATATTTTAAACACAGTCTAGGATGTAACCATATTAGAATAAATGCTGTAATTGGCACTTAGGGGAGATGCTGACAAAAGAAACTATGGTATTCTCACTAAGCCCCTGGGCACAAATGCACACACAGGGATATCAAATTAAGGGTGCGGCTGTGCTAGCCACCATGCCTCCTTAGGATTACCTCCTACCTATAGCTGACTTATTTTTGGGAAAACTATCTCTGCTCTGTCCATAGATTACTATAGCACTCCATAACTAATGGGCACATACTCTAGGACAAAAAGAAGCAAGTACAGTGATGCTTAATAGAATGTCCTTGACATTATTAAGAGCAGAGAATCAGCTCTCCCTAGCTAATTCTAACGCAGTCAGTCCAGTATGCAAAACCAAGGACAAATAACAAGGCATTCACATTCTTTAGTGTAGCAGTTCTGAACCTTCTCAGTCCCAGCTGTCCCTTTAGAGAGTGTGTGTTTTGTGTGACCCCTTTCACTCTTCTAAAATTAACTTCATAGATAAAGCAGCTTATTTACAAGCATAATCTCAAAAATGTCAGTATAATTCTTTAACTCTAGCATAAAGGGCAAAGAAAAGTGATTTATAATCAAATAATATGGGTTCAACAATACAATGGTGACTTATACTCAAATACATGTATATACTTATGTGTATAAACATAAATGCATTTGTTTATTGACATAAATCACTGAATATTACATATAGCTAAATATGTAAGGATATACATACAAATATATAAACTACTGACAATTATACATACATGTATGTGTATATTTGTGTAGGCATATGAATGCATATTAGTATACATAAATATGTACATGTACATATGTATGTGTATATATAAAACTCCTATGAATTGTTGCAGTTAGAATATATGAATATCTGAATATCACCTGGAAATCTTCACCTAGAAAATTCAGTGCATATTACAACTATACAAAATTTCTTGATGTCTGTATATTAAACCAAGTAAGGATCTACATATGGACATATGTAAACTTTTCAGCTACATGAATGTTTGGCTTCTTAAATTGAAAAGCCTATAACTTGAAAATTCACTTGCAACAGGATAATTCATCATCACCCAGAACTACCTGCTCATTGAAGGATGCATAGCACCTCTGATCCCCGTCAACTGAATACTCCCCAGAGCATGCACATCCAACATCTCCAAACAGGTCTGCACCTGCTGAATTCCACAAGTGGTGTGTAGTTACTTTCTAAAATGACTCTTTTTCAAATGATATCTCACTGGATCTCACAATAATGGATACTGCTATTTTCATTTTTTGCCAGTAAGGAAATAAGACTCATAGAGGTTTAATAACACACACATACTATAATTAGTGATGTCGACCCATAATTTCTTGTACTTGGTTTAGAATTTTGATCCCACGCTCACACTCTCTACAGAAACAAAGTTTGGAGGAGGCAGAGGTGACTAGGTGGGACACGGAGGATTGGGGGAGTACAAATGCTCTGATCGGAACCCCTGTGGGAGATGATGCATGTCATTATCTAGACAAGCCCAGGTGTACAACAGCAAGAGTGATCACTAATGTACACTGTGGACTCTGGGGGACAAAGCTATGTCAGCAGAATGTCACTGATTATAACAACTGTACCACTTGGGTAGGGGAGGTTGATGAAGGAGACTGCGTTTATGAGGCAGGAGGTATATGAGAAATCACTGTACTTTCCTCTTGATTTTACTATGAATTTAAAACTACTCTTTAAAAAAAAAATCTGTTTAAAAGAAAGGTGGAGGTAGATGTCATCCCTGAGTGGTCATCTGTTCACCCTGAATGAAGGGGCTGATTCAGAGCTGCTGAGCCAGCACTGCAGGGTTTAGGATTTGCTGGCTCAGTAGGGACACAGCTCCTCCAGTCACTGTCACCTCTAGCTTTTCCTCATTGACTTTTCTTCTGATCTCTTCACTTATGCCCATCTGCTAAAGATGGTTGTGGTTGCTCTGAGCTAAAGGGGTAGTTTAGGTGGGAAACAATGGCAACGAGTGCAAGATACCTTGAGCTCATTAAACAAGTTAAGCCAGTTGATATGTGCTGTGTTTGGCTTACACTCAAAGAGTTCATAAAGTTAGCTTAATAAATATTAGCTATCACTGACATATTTAGGGGTAACACGCAGGTTTGACAATAGTGATGGAGGTAGTGGGGACTGGCTTTCCCCTGTGATCACATTTTGGTACCAGGGATTGAACCCAGAGGCACTTCACTAGGTTGCTGAGACTGGCTTTGAACTTGTGATCCTTTTGCGTCAGTCTCCTGAGTCCCTAGGATTATAGGCGTGCACCACTGTGCCTGGAAGTTCAATATCTTTGTTTTGATCACCCATCGTCAGGAAGTCTTTATAACTAGGGCATTTTTTGCATAGAACACAGTCTTGGCCCTGAAGATCTTAGGTGTGTCAGGGAAAAGAGCTGAGGTGAAGAAAAATGAACAATACAGAAGGTGCAGAAAGACACATGTCTTAAAAAGCAGACACTCAGTATTTATAAGGCATCGGGCCTTTGGCTTCTGAAAATAGCAGGGATCCAAACAAGGAGCCACTCTCATTAATCAAGAAAAGTTAGTTGACTCTGAATAATGATATTTGACAATGAAATTGAAGGAGCGGCCCATCAGGATTACGAATTGCAAGAGGAAATTGCTGCATCAACAAAACCACCAAGCAATTTTGCCACTGGAACTAGAATTGGCTAGAGTAGATGTTCCTAAACCTGCTAACCATGAGAATCACTTCAGGAGCTTTACAATCAGAGATTCCTAGGATGCAGCCAACCTTACTGAATGAGAACTTCCAGGGGTAGGTCTAGAAACTTGTATTCTTTTTTAAACTTCTCAAATTTTGCTGATCATCTGTGATCCTGAGACCAGGAGTAATATTAACTGCATACATGTAAGAAATCCAGGTTCTCAGATCTGCTGCACCTGAAGTGCTAAAGATTGGGCCCAGCAACCTGTTTCCACAAGCCCTGCAGGTGCATCTGGTGCGAATTTAAGTTTAATCACAGAACTATTGTGGATGAGAAAACATGGTCAGCTGTCCATCTTTTCACAGTAAAGGGTTAATGAATAAGTGACCAAAACAGTGGAGGCAGGTGATATTGACACCACCTTTTACTTTATTTTATTGCCCCATGAATTTCAGTAGTGAAGAGGAGGGAAAATAAGATGGAATTATTCTTCTCCATTTAAATTATAATAGCAACCGCAGTATCAAACCCTGTAACTTCCAGTGTATTTTTCTCAGTCTCATAACCTGAGAGCGAGGTTGATATTATCTCTATTCTACCCATGAGAAAATACTCTCCGAGGTTTTAAATAATTTGCCCAAGGTCACCCAGTTAATAAGTAGCTGAGCTGAGATGTGAGCCTAAGAGTTTTTCACACTCTGCCAAGCTGCCTGTCCTCTGATCTTTGTCTGATGGGGACAGTAGAACTGACAGGGAATTTACAGACATTGAGTGCCAACCTAATTCTGTCCCTGAAATCTGAGGCCCAGAAGTGTAAAGGGAATGAATCACCCCAAATTATTGGGCAGATGGTGGCAGAGTAGGGGTTAGAAGCCAGAGAGAGTTTTGGTATTCCAGCCCAGGGCTCTTTCCAAAATACCACGTTGAGGTTTGTTCTCAAACTGCGGGGACAATCGTTACATAATGTTCAAATTTATGTAGGAATGTGACTAATCCACATTTTTTGGTGTTTGATCAGATGTAGAATATAAATGAGGCAAGCACTTAATTGAAAAACTCAAGAAATGGGAGGGCTGAGGAGGGCCCAAGTGCAGAACAACAATGACATGCAGGCTGTGTGAATATTTTTTAGACTGTTATGGATATGAACTACAGTTTACTACATCTGCTGAGATCAATTCCATATTACAGCTAAACAATTGCAGAGCTATACGGCATTCATGTCTGATTGAGTAGAGGATTTGGTAATTACTAATCTTCCCGACTAATAGCTTCATGTGTGAATCAAGCAAAAATTAAATGTTTGATGTATTCCTACCTGTCTCCAAACAACTGTCTGCGTTGTTCAGAAAAGCATTGATCAAAGCAATCTGTTCATCATTTCAGATTTTCTCTCTTTGAAAAAGTCATTATTTAAAATTTGTTTTTTGCTATAGAAAGATAGCAGAGATAGCAATGAATAGAATTTCCTTTTTTAAGAAACACCTGTCATTTGAAGAAGCACAAAGACTGTAGAAGGAAAATATATATTTTAGTCATAGTTTTGTGTCCTTTTAATTATAATTATCTCAGAGCTCTGGTATAAAAATATAGAACATTTAGCTAAAATAGATGAAACAGATCGCTAAATGATGCTAGTAAAGGACTCTTTTTAATATGTTATTATGCTTAGCTTATTTTAAATGTCAGACCATAATCACCACAATGTAAAAATGTTGTGATCTCTTGGTTGCTGTCTTTGACCTGCAATTTTAAAAAGCTAACAAGTTAAAATGATCAGATCATTGAAACCAGTTTGCAGATTCTAAATTGAAGTCCTGGTGGGATAAAAGAATTTGCTGCAGTGTAGAGCAACTGCGTTCCTACCTCTTGGTGGCCCACGCACTATCCACTTCCACGTGCCACCTCTTCGCTCTGATTTTTTCCAACAGGAACCTCTTTGGGTGTGCTTCCTCTTCGGTATGGACCAAGTTGAAGAGGGCACATTTTGGTGTTTCCAACCTACCCTGTTGGTTCCATTCCATTTCTGGTAATTGGTTGAAGACATGGGTAGGTAATAGGATTCTTTGCAACATGTGGACAAGCTTAGTGGGAGGGCTGCTGACAAAGGTTATCTCCAATCTTTGAAAAAGACCCAGGAAGAGATGCCTCCTTTTCTGCCTCTGTACATTAAGGCCATGAAGTAATCAGCTCAAGGAAAAGCCAACACATGGAAGGACAGAAGCAAGAGAGTCAAAGAGGCAGGTTGTGGTGGCTACGCCTGTAATTCCAGTGGCCTTGGCCAGAGGATTGCAAGTTCAAAGCCGGCCTCGGCAACTTAGTGAGACCCTGTCTCAAAATAAAAAATAAAAAGGGCTAGGGTATGGCTTAGTGGTTAAGTGCCCCTGAGTTCAATCCCTGGTACCAAAAAAGAAAGAAAAAAAGAGTCAAGGAAAAGCAGAGAGGCTCTGATCCTGCTGTATCTAGAGTACCTTGTCATTGTGCTTCCAGCTTAGTGAGAAAATTAATTTCCTTATTGTCTAACATTTTCAAAGTTTAACATTCAACAGAATTGCCAGAAGGGCTGGTAAAAGTATAGACTGCTGGACTGCACCCTCAGTTTCTGATTTGGCACTGAGTGGAAGAGGAGGTTCTGCATTTCTAACAAGATTCCAGGTGATGCTGATGTTGCTGGTTCAGGGTACTTGCTACTGAGAGCAACCTAATTTATATGCCTAGGTGCTCAGAAACACATAAGGATGTAAAGGCCTCTGCCTTCCCAGAAGTTTCAGGTCTGATTTAGGTTAAGCTAACCAGTAACAAGTATTCTTTCCTGTCTGTCCTTTCCATAATGATGACAATCAATAAGAACACATTGATCAAAACTTGAAGCACAAAGTATTTTTAGGGTAAAGAGCATAGGCTTTGGAGTCAGACAATCCTGGACTTCAGGAGAACTCTTAGTATTGTCTATACTTGCAAATTACTTAGATTCTCTAGGTTTTCCAATTTGTAAATGGAAAGTTAGTTCTTCCTCTTCAGGCTTATTGTAAGGACTACATAAAATACCAAGCAAGATACTTGTAGTTTATCACTTAATATGTGGTAATATTTATACAAATCTCATATCTATTTCTTATCCTAACTTCCTAAATTAAGTACAACATACAGGACAAAAACAAACAAGCAACAGCTACTACAGAAGTTCAAAAATTTCTCCTTATCCAAAACTTTAAAATTCTGTACTTAAGATTGTCTGTGGAAACAAGTGTCTTCATGACACAAAAATATTTACCAACGAACTGTCCATTTTTAATCAGTACCCAACTAAACATGCTTCACTGTTAAAGAGTTATATCTATTTCTACACATCCATCATAATGTTTGTAGATGAATCTCTGCTGTATAGTAAATTGTGAACATCTGGTAATAAGACTCAATTGCAAATTGAGGTTGCAAGTCTTATAAATGATATAAGATTTCACAAAAATAATTTCTGCTGAAAAATTCATCATATCATACCCAAAGTCCCTGACAAATGAGCATTTCATGGAAGAGACCAATAAAAAATTTGAAGTAAAGCATCTGGAATTGGATGTTAGAATAAGAGAATGATATGACTATCAAAGACCAGAGAGAGGCTCTTGGTAAAAAGGACACATATTTTCTCACAAATATTCTCTCCATGATAATGTAGCAAAAGACAAATGGAAACAACAAATGCCCTATTATTAGATCATATTATTTTCTCATTAGACATCAAATTAAATAATTATGACAATTCATTCTGGAAAAAAGTGATGAAAAATTGATTCGGGGGCTAAATCTCATTAAATATTGAACAAAACAAATATATTTTCACAATTTTAGTATTGTTTTTTCAAGGTAAATTCCATTCAACCCCCTCCCCCATCACCACTACCATTTGGTCTCTGCTTCAAATGGATTTACTTTTCAGGGAAAATAGAAAGCAAGACAATAACACTATGTTGATTTGTATAATACCTAAACTCTCTTCAGGAAAAACTACCAGTTGCCTGGGAATATCTGTTCATTCCTTGTCCCATAGTAACAGAAAACTGAATTTTAGCTGAACCAGTACTATCCAAATAAATAGTCTATATCTAGCTGATAATATTGTAAGAGCATCTTGGGAGAATTTCAGAAAAGCTACTTAAAAGTGAATGTGAGCCAAGCACAGTGGCACATGCCTGTAATCCCAGCAGCTCAGGAGGCTAAGGCAGGAGGATCACAAGTTCAAAACCAGCTTCAGCAAAAGTGAGGAACTAAGCAACTCAGTGAGACCCTGTCTCTAAATAAAATACTAAATAGGGCAGAGGATGTGGTTCAGTGGTTGAGTGCCCCTGAGTTCAATCCCCAGTAACACCCACCCCCCCAAAAAGTAAATGTGAATGACTTTTTCTCCCCATCCCCCTTCCTGCTCCCTGGGATGAGGGCAGGATCTCCAAAGTCCATCCTGCACCATGAGGTAAAAAAACACATTCTGGGGATGGAAAAGAGTTAGATACCTGGGTCCTTGATATCAATCACCATGGAGCTTCCATATCAGTCCCCAAATACCTACTTTTGGATTTTGTCACATGATGACAAATAATTTTCCATTAAAACTATTGTCCCTTGGGGATTTTCTGGTATATATAGCTTACCTTCATAAGCCTTTAAAATTGACTGAAAATCTATATCTGATAAGGTTACGGGGATGGATTAGTAATGTGGAGCAATGAAGGGAGGAAAAAAGTCAAATGTTTGTTTGATATTAAGTAGAATTATCAAAAGCAAGGACAATCATGTTTAGTCTGATTTAGCTGAGTTTAAATGTACTTGGTATGTCGATTTATAGATTATTTTCAACTAATTTTGTTACACTGAGTCTACAATACTTGATAAGAAGGGCCTTTCCAATTGAAAGCAACATCTATCCATTGCAGGAATCTTCTGTGGAACATCCCTGTTTTCTCAAAGCCCCTTAAATAACATTTGTATCTCTATCATATAGGAGACTGGAACCTCACTACCACCCACAATACAAAGCAAAACCACACAAGCATATACAGAATAACTTGGTAGAGAGGACAAATTTTTGATATAGATTCCAAAGTGTTTAAATCCCTAAAACTAAAATGAGATAAAACAAGGAGTTTAAAAATATCTGATTCCCCATAGTGTCTATGACCTGTACGACTCAAAATGTTTATTAACTGACTGAAATTTTCCTGGATATGGGCAGAGTGGAATAAAAATGGATGCATCTGAAGATGAGAAAATTGACCATCATCAGACACACACCCTAAACGATAAAGCCATGTACAGCTTGCAATGTTTCCCAACTGCCTAAACATAAGAAGCTACAAGCAGCTTCAGGCTCTCTTATCTCTTTCACAGATATCTGCCTTCTTTTGGTCTTGGGATTAAATCTTCTCTTGATCACTATCTTACCCTTCAGCCATTCAGTTCCCCATTGACAGTGTAAATGTCACTTTGAAATAACTGTCCCTGCTATTTAGTTGGAGGATACTTGAAAAAAAACAGTGCTTTTGCAGAAGTTGATGTTGGGTTTTATGATTTCGCATTGGACAGAGTAAGGTCAGTGAGCAAGTCCTGTTTCTTAAGGGTCTTCTAGTTTCTCTTCTAAGAATACTTTATCCCAAGAGAAAATAGAAAGCAATTGATCTGGCCTTGCCTCCTACTTCTTTAAAGATCGTGAAATCTACGTTATTCCATGAAGTTAATGGGTCACCAGTAGTGGTTTCCTAACTTAAAACCCGGGTCCTGTCCTGTTGTACATTTTGCTGAAGTGTTTGTGTCAGAACTGGTATGGAGTGAAGATTTCCAAAGACTTCAGGATTCTCAGAGGGAGAATCCTGTCTTGTATCAGCCTTCCCAATCCCTCTCTTAATAACAAGTCTTAGCAAATCCTCTTCTTCTATTGATACAACCATGGTCCCAGGTGCCCCATAGTGTTTTTATACTATCACTGGCAAACCTGTAAGAAAATGACTGGCAGTCCTAGGAGGCAGCAGTCCTCAGCGCCCCCTCATGCCCTTGGTTGCCCCAGAGTTCTCAGAGCAAAATGCATCAACTGTGCCATTTGTCACAGTTGAGTCCTTTTTCATCTCATGCTCTTGTTTACCTGTTTTCTACCGTTTTGCTCTTTGTATTTTGTATTCTAAAGTTTCCACATTGTATGTGGAAACAGTACAACAGAAGCAAGTGAGTAGATCCATTTTGGTCTGCAGCTCACTTATAGCAGTACTGACCTTTGCTGGAGCTTATTTTCCAAACAGGTGATATAAAAGGATTGACTTGGATTTCAAGGCCACTTCCAACTCTCACATTCTACATCCAGGTGACTTTTGAGCGCTAAAAATATTACACTTTAAAATAGAATCTAAAAAGAATAGAGGTTCAATGTCTCTACCTGAATAACAATGCTGTTCTTCTGCCTACTTTGGGAAAGGAAGAGGGGTCTGGGGAGTCAGTGCTGATTCTTAAATAGGAGGGTACAGCCCTGAGAAGAGTGTGAGCTGAGGCCACCCTTAGGGTGAATGAAGCATGGTTCACATTTGAACTTTCAATGAATAAAATTTGGATTGTACGGTGGGTCCAGGTGATCAAACCGCATACAGTAATTCCATTATAAAGATATTTAAGGGTGCTTCAAGGAAAGACTGAGGTTAAATACTTTGAGCTGCTCAAAGAACAGTAGTATTCAATCCAAACACAACCAGGCTCACCAAGACCTGTGAGATCCCTGTCCTTCATGCCACTACCAAAATTGTCCTGGAAAACCATTGTTATTTATTTACTTGTTCAACAGGGCCAAATAATGTTGACCCATTCTTCCAATAACCTTCCCTGGTCTCAGGATCCCAGTTTGTGAGTGAAATTAACAAGATTAAGCCATGACTCCCTTGCTTTCCAAGCGTGCAATTTGGTTCATGAATCTAGAAACCATTTGACAAACTTTCCACTTTCTAACTTTGAAAAATGATTATTTTTAAAAACCTAATTAAATACAGTGTTTTCTTATTCTCATTTCTTTAATAAGTTGGTTTAGTTAGAAAATATGCATCTAATGGATTTGCTGGCTGTGAAGTGTTGGTAAAAATCAATAGAGAGTAATAATTTGAAGCTAAGTAGTAGGGTGGGCCGGGAGGTGGTAAGAAGAAATAGCAAGCCACATGTCCCCATGTACAATTCTAAAGAATTCAGTGGTTCTTAAGTGCAAGTGTGCATAGGAGTCAACAAGTAGACAAAGAAAATCCAGACCTTTGATGACCCCTGGTGAATAAACTAAGCACTGCATTGAAATGCAGCAAGAGCCACAGATTCCCTTGCAGGCGCCCCCCTGGCTCGCTCCTCTCTCCAGTAAGGCAAAGGATATTTTCTCCTGAGTGCCTTTTTCATTTGTATTGCAGACATACCTTACAGACTCAAGGCATCTGTATCCCTCTGAACAAATCTCACTTTGATGATCTCTGTTGGCAGAGATTAAGAAATGTGTGTGCATACACTGTTTTATGTCAGTGCAGTGACTTCTTAGAGAAGAACGCTGTTATTTATGGGGCATGAAAGAATGCAGTGGCCTCCATAAAGCAAGATCTGTAACTTTCTTTCAGTTTAGGTATGTGTTTATACTGTTTTATGGAAGAGTTACCAAGAATTAATCAACCTTCTTTGTGTAACCCAAATTTAAAATCAGTGTTTCGAGGTAATCACTTGTCTATAACTCCTGAGTACCACTGAAATCCTCTTCCCCGCAGCAAAAGTCTGTGCTTTTGTAAGCAGCTGTGTATGACCAGCATGTGGTACTTGTGAGCCAAAAAGCAGGCTGTGTTTTGTCAGCTTGCAGGAGAGGAAGGAAAATTGTTACTGTAAAAGAAGGATGGGGGTGTGAGCATTTTAGTGTACACCCCAGGCATCTAATCGTTAAAGTGGTGATGCCAGGTGCCTATTTGTAGTCACCCAGAGTGGAACCTACCTGGTAGGGTTATAATGGAATGGAATGCTAACAGTTTATACTCCTAATGCAGTTTGCCTTATCAGTCATTCATGTATCATATCTATTGGCTTTTAAGTTCTTTTAACTTGGACTGGAGGTATTTTTTTATGGTCTCTCAGATTGGTGTATACGGTGTTGAATTGTTGAATTCATTCCCCGTCCCCTCCTCCTTTTAAATCATCACCAATTGTGGAATGTCTTTCTCTCTAAAAATACCAACTAAATTTTTAAAAGTGAGAAACATTGCCATGTTCCAAATGCACACTTCATCTTCCTGTGTAGCCATCTTGGTCTTTCCATTGGAATTTATAGGGGCTCATGTAGACATGAGTATTCATTTTCTTTTTCTGGTTTTTTTGTTTTGTTTTGTTTTGTTTTTTCAGTGCTGGGGATGGAACCCAGGGTCTTGCACATGCTAGGCAAGTGCTCTACCACTGAGCTGCATCCCCATTCCCAATCACTCATATGCTTATAAGCACAGCTCTAGTCTTCACCTTCAGGATGAGGAGGTTGGCATTCCAAGAATTTAACCAACTTGCCAGAGGTCTACAATTTCAAAAGTGAAAAGAATCTTAGCAGTAATCTAATTCAGTTCCTCCACTGCCTGCTCCATTTTGCAAATAAAAACCTAAAACTTGGAATTGGGTGTTATCTCTAATGAGTAAGGTTGATCACGGGAATCTGTTGCTTCCCAATCTAGCTGTCCACCCTTCCGCATCACTCTGCCTTCCTTGGGGTATGTTAAGTCTGTGTGTCTTTGTAGAAGGCACCACATCACCCTTGAGAGTATCCGAAAAATTGTTCAATGAAAAGTGAAGTGGAAGGGAATATGATGTAATATTGCTAAGAATCTGAGAAATAAGTCAATTGGGAGGAGATTTACACAATTGTTAAAGTTTCTTTTTCAAATTATCAAAAGCAATTTTGCTTTTAATCACAGAATCTATCTAATGTTCACTACTTCATTACCTGTTTAAATGAAGTTATATAGAGAACATTATAATTTAAAGGTTTATCATATCATTTGTTGAGTGTATATATATTCTACTTTGTGGCTTAAGGACAAAGAAATCACCAAAGATTTATGTACTACACATCTCAATTACTATTTTCTGAGACTTTCACCCAGATGGGATGCATTATAAAATCTTTATATTGTATTTGAAGTTCACTTATTCCTCATCTATATATGAAGTACCTATCTTAACTGAGCAAATTTAACATTAAAAAATCTTTCTGTGCATAATGCCAATAGGTCACTGAGGCAGAAAAGTAGCTTTGCACAGTGTTGGAGGATATTTCAAAAATGCCTTTAAACTAAAGGTTATATGCTCTAAGCCACCACATATGAGTTGAGCCTATCCAGATTCAAGGAATCTCCCTTTGCAAAGAACAGCTGGAAATGATATAAGATCTTATATTTGCCTTCTAGTTTCCATCATTAGAGTCAAAACAAGTTTCTTATTGGGTTTAATGGTACAAGCATTGTGAGTCTGAAGACTCAACTTTGTATGCACCCCTTCCCTCTGTAGCTGTATAACCCCAGTCAGATTATTTAGCCTTTCTTGGTGAATGAGTTGTACATGGAGTCTAAGGAAGATTGATTCTGTCCTACTACAGGGCTATACCCTGAAGCTCTTTTGGGCCTGGTTATAGGGTAGTGATTTGGAAAGCCATACCTCAGGTTTGCGAACTAGACTTCATTGTAGAGTCCACTATGCTATAAAGCCACATTATCTCCATAGTAGATGCATCTGCTGCCTGGGCAGGACCAGCACCCACACTGTATGGCCCAGGCTGACCTAGTACCTATAGACTGAAGAATTTTCAAGTTTCACCTTTTTCTAAACAAGTTTTTGAGGCATTTGGACATTTTATGGATAGATTTGTGGTCAGGGGAATGGAGTGCATTTAGATCCCATGATTGATCCTAGATCGTCTACGTAAAAAAGGGCAGGTTTAGGCTCAAAGAATTCATTTGAAAAAATAATGCTGGTATGAGCAGTTTAGTTTGAAACTGCTTGCATATTATGCTGCCAAGGAAAATTAATAATTTTACTGACAATTCAACCAATTTTAAAGAACAAGCTCTTCCCTCATTAAAAAGAGAGAGAGAGAAAACAAAACTCTTTTAGTCGATGCAATTTACATCATTCTCGATAATACAGTCTTCCTTAGAGGATTGCATCAGACTCTCCTGGCTTGGGAGGAAGCCACCTTTTCCAATTTCATGCCTCTCACATGTCCCTTCCGCTCTTAGAATGGCTGCTTCGCTTCATGACAGTTTTTGCTAATGGATGTGAGCAGTGCAGGGAGTAGTGTGGAGCCAAACAAGAGATTGCAAAATTTGAGTGACCCACAAATGCAATTAGATAAAAGGAATTGATTTATAATGTGGCCTGAGATTCTAGGATCTCACAAATCCAGAGAAAATATTCTTCAGTTACCTAGAAACGTGTTATATGATCCAACAAATATGTATTCAGTTTCCTCCAAAGATACTGCAGAACGTGGTACCTAAGGTGTCATTGTCTGCCTGTGATCTATCTGCTTGACTCCTTCTCCTGGCCTTCCAGTAATTTGGAATTATTGACCTTTGCTTGAACACATCATACTGTCCCATTCCTATGGTCCTTGGCATACTGTTTCTTTCTTTTTCTTTTTTTTTTTTTTTGGATTGCCTTCCACCCCTACTGAAGTCCAATTCATTCCTATAGAACCAACTCAACATCTATTGTCACCTGCCTTTGCTCTCAGTAAACATGTTTAATCACTATTTTTCCTACATGTGTCACATTGTATTCTAATTATAGCAAACAAAATTTTATAGCCATCTAGACTGGAAACACCAAATGGTAATGACTGTTGTTTGTCCTTCATCCCCAGTTCCTGGAACATAGGCCTTTAAGCAGTTCTTTTGAAAGAAGGAATACATCATGCATGAATTCTAATCAAAAGGGTCACAGATATGCTATAAAAATTAAGACATGGCCTTTTTTCCTCAAGGAGATTATGATCATGAAGAGCAAATAGACATATTAATCTTACCTTTATTCCAAGATTCTAAGGATTGTACTGCAGATATATATAGGAACATGTGAGCATAGCAGTAAAATTTTTGTTGATAGAATATTTATTCAATAAATATTTTCTTCATTAAACAGTAAACATTTGGTAAGAAAAAAAAGTATTATTTAATCTGGAGTTTAAAAGGTAAGCAGTGGTAAAGATCGAAAGGCTAAGCAGTGATGTCAGTAAAAGCAATCAAGAAAACATGATGTGTCAGGGGAATGACAACAACTGGTTGGAACCAAGTGACTCTGGGAAGGGATGGGAGGTGATTTGTCTGAAAGATCTCTGTTGGGACTAATGACACATTAACTAACTCAGGCTGACTCCTTATTCCCTGGCGAGTGAGCAAGATCAAGGCCTCAAAGGCAGTTTCAATAGTTAATAATGATGAATCGGACCACCGTCAGGGATTGGTTAACAATAGTTCCGCCAACGTGATCAGCTCGTGCTTGCCATATAGTCCTATGGGACTCTTGCCTGCGTGAACACTCCATGCCTTGCTGACCTTTAAGCTGATTGGTTCCCGCCTAGCCCCCACCCTACATAAAAGCTGTGTGACTTCCTCAATAAACGAGTTCCTGCTGTGACGGGTCTCCCTGATGCATCTGATTGTCCTCCGCCTGGAGGGCTGGGAGCAGGCGGTCAGTCGGCCTTACCTATCCAGGTCTGACCTTGTTGGGGAGTGTCCCCTTCCCTTGCCGCTGGTTGAGAAGAGCAAGGGGGCTTAAGACCCCAATAGATCTCCATTGAGGGCACTAAGAAAGCCTTAGGTTTTATTGTGGGAAATGATGAGGAACAGTTGGAGGTATAGGAACAAGGGTATGAAATTATCTATTAATACCTGTGTTGTGTGATGATTAAATGAGATAATCATGAAAAGCACTTGGAATGGTGGTTGGAACATTGCAAATACTCAGTGAATGTTGGCCGTTATGGTCAGATGTTTTTTGGAAGAAGAAATACAGAAGGAGATCAAAGTCATGTGGGAAAAAATGAGGCTATATCAAAAGTCTACATAAAAAATAATAGTCCTGAATCTAAACAGAGACTGAAAGCATGAAAAGGGAAGATAGCATTCAGATGATATTTTAAAGGTAGAATGGAAGTAACTTGATCACTAGGTATTGATCCAAGAGGAGCCAGAAGTATCTAGCCTTGCCACGCAGGAAAAGAGTGAAGTTATTACAAAAATAATAAAACTAGAGGACTAGAGGTCTGGAAGGCAGATGATGGGTGTGTGGTGGATATATCAAGTTTGATGGCTCCCTGAGACTCAAAGATGTCCACAAACCCATTAGATATGTGGGAATGAGGTCTAAAAAAGAGCTGTGGACAAAAGTTGTAAATTCGTGAGTCATCAACATAGAGGTGATATTTGTCCCATTAAAATTATTTGAATGATCACCCTAAAAGAGTAGAGGGAGAAGAATATTGAGCACTAAAATTTGAGACTGCTGATTTTTAATAGGGGGCTGGCTTTATGTCTAATTATACTGAGATTTTCTGAGCAGCCTCCTTACCCATCAGTCATCCTAGGCCATGTCCATGGCTGCTGTGTGTGGGAAAAATAGAATACAAGGCAGCATAAACAAGTATATGTTAAGAACATCATCAATAATGACATTCTTTTCTATATAATTTTTAAATTTTTATTTGTTCTAATTAGTTGTACATGACAGTGGAATTCTTATCCCAAACAAAAACAACAGGTGTTTTAAAAGGACAAAATAAGTGTTCTGCGCCTACCTTGGTGGCCCTTGGTGTGTTACTAACCTGATCATTGACACACTTTCAATTAGGGAAATGTTTCTTCAATAGAAACCAGCTTTATTTTTTGCAATCACTTCATTTAGATATCATAAGGAAAACTGCCTTTTAAATACGTTCCCTGCAGCTTTCATGACACAACAATTATTTTTAAGGGGATACCACCTCACAATGCTTTATAATTCACAGCTCTTCGCAACTCATGAAACTCTCACAAGTTTCTTCCAGGAACTTCGTAAGGTAGACTGTAACTGTTCCCATTTCACAGATCTAAAAATTCAGTCCGAGGCACATTGGGACCTGATCATGACATTGAGAAGAAACCTCTATATCGCTATTGAAAACCTGTAAAGCTACCAAGTGCTTCAGAATGCTCATATCCCTTCATTTGTGGTGCATCATCATTGTTGATTCATGTATATTCCTCTTTGGCTTTTCTCTTCTCCATTTCTTATCCTGTATCTCCAATCCTTTTAATCACCACAAAAAGTACCTTCTCTCATATATGTCACATGTAATGTTGAGTGAAAACAAATGGAAGATATATGGGACAACATTGTATATGTTCACTTGTATTCATAGAAAATATCTATGTAATTTTTTATGGTTAAGTTTGTGTACTGGGGAACAAAAATATAAAAACCCCTTTTCTGTTTCCTAGCAGGCTTCTGGGAATTTTACTTTCTAGAACAGAAAGTTTAAGGTATAAAGCACTGCTTGTCAAACTTTAATATGAATCAGAAACTGTAAGAGCTTGTGACAACATGGATCACTGGCCCTGTGCCAAGAGGTTCTGTGTCAGTAAGTCTGAGGCAGGGCCTGCAAATGTGCATTCCTCACAGCTCCCAGGAGGTACCAAAGCAGCTAATCTGGGACCATACAGCAGGAACCATAGATGCAGGGAAAGAAGATGCCGGAGGGATGGATGTGGAATCTGTGGGGCTTTTTCAAATTATGCACCTCCCCCAGACTTTCAGTCAGCTCCCAGGCTCAACTAAATATTCCAATCTCCTTTCTGGATTTGTTTTGTTGGTTAATTTTTGCTCCTCGTTGTCAATCTATTTGCCTCAATTGGTTATTACCACCAGCTAGATCTACCTACAGTTTGACAGAATGACCAGAAAGAAAGAAAGAGAGTTGAAATCTGCAGAGTCTCAGCTCTGCCACTTAGTAATTAAAGTACAAGGAAGTTGTGCAGTTTTTTGGTTTAATAAGCACAAAAATGTCAAAGGACAAAAATATGCTGTTACGACATCTTAAACTTTTTTCAGTTTATTGGTAGTAGCATTGGCATTGCTATTTTGAAAACATTTTATGGCTATTATAGGCTAAAACAAGTTGTTAGAAATCCAGACGTTCTAGCTGGGTACAGAGGTGCAGGCCTGTAATCCCAGTGACTCAGGAGGCTGAGGCAGGAGGATTGTGGGTTCAAAGCCAGACTCAGCAACTTAGCAAAGACCTGTCTCAAAATAAAAAGAGCTAGGGATATTGCACAGTGGTTAGGTGCCCCTGGGTTCTCCAGTACTAAAAACGAAAAAGAAAAAAAGAGATCAAGACATTCTAGATAAAACAGATATACAATCAATTAAGAAAAGACATTCTAGATAAAACAGATATCCAATCAATTAAGAAAAAACTCTAGGTGGTGAAATGAAATTTAAGAAGATCATTATTATGTCCTGGTATTTAAAAAATACATTGCTTAGGTTTGAGCACTGACGGACCTAGAAATAATGACAACACAGTAGGAATAAGCATCCCTGGCCCTGAAATTTTGATTTGTAAATATTATTTCCTACTCAAAGGAAACAGAGCTCCTTCAAGAAATATGTGATTTGCGATCTGGGCCAGGGGTAACACGATGTAAGTTGGAACACTTTAGGGTCAAAAATACTAAGAAATATTTAAAGATTAATTGGGCAATGTCAAAAAGATTCAGATTTCAGGAGCTCCACAACCCAGAAGGGACAATTTGAACATCAAAGAGAATATCTGTACCCAGTTGAAGCACAGTAAGTATTTAAACATTTATGACTACAGGTAATACTCAAAAAGATAAAAAGAGCCAGGTACAATGGCACACTCCTGTAATCCCAGTGACTCAGGAGACTGAGGTAGGAGGATCACAGGTTTGAAGCCAGCCTCAGCAATTTAGGGAGACTATAAGTAAGCTACTGAGGCTCTGTATCAAAATTAAAAAAAAAAAAACAAAACAGGTCTGGGATGTGGCTCAGTTGTTAAGTGCCCTTGGGTTCAATCTCTGGTTACAAAAAAAAAAAAAAAAAATAGAACGCAAGCAAAAATAATCCCCAACCAACCAAACCAACCAATCAAACAAAGTAACACAGAAAACCTTCACCTGACATTTTTGGGGTGACTTCCACAACTTATTACTTTGGAAGTTGAATAGTAAGGGAAGAGAATTAACCATGTGCCCTGCCCTCAATGACAGTAATCTCTTCTTTACAGATTTAAAAAAAAAAAAAAATGCTAGCTATTACATGTAGTGAATGATATCATTAGAAAAATATAATTTTTCAATCTGTGACAAAATAATTGATATTCACAAAGTTATCAATAATTAACACTATTGCGTCTAAGGCTGGTAGAAAAGTAGGCTTTTGCTCTGCTAATTGTAAAGGGAGAACTGTATCTATGCACAATGCAGTGATCTGACTGTGACCACCTTAACCCCCTGATCAAAGATAATGTCACTGAATGTGTGGCAACTGGGTGTTATGTGCTACCCAGTGTGATACATAAAATAACTGAGGAAATCTTGCTAAAATGTACCATTTGAATCTAATCAAAACCTTAGATCCAGATTCTAGTCTATAGCTAATACAGGAGTTGTGGGGAAAGCTTAACATGACAAGGGAACATAACAAGTATTACCTATAGTCAGCAGACCTGAATTCTTCAATGGGCTAAGGTCATAGAGGAAGAATATTCTTCATTATAAGAGGCATAAGACACATCACTAAATGAATGCATGGTCCTAGATTAGACCTTAGTCTGATAAATTTTGGGTCCTTTAGGAAAATTTAAATATAGATTGAACATTAAGAAATTATTTTTAGGTGTTCTAATGATATAGTGGTTATGTAGAAGAATATCTTTAGGTTTTAGAAATGCATGCTAAAATATTGATAGGTGATATGTCATGATGTCTCTTTTTAAATAGCTCAACAAACATTAAGTAGATAAAACAAATATGATAAAACAGATAAAAGCAAAATAGATAAAACAAATATGGTCAATTGTTATGACCATGAGGGTTCATTTCACTGTTTTTTTCCTACTTTTTTGTATATTTGAGATTTTTAAAATAATGTCAAAAGTTTTGAATATTATAGTTTTTGATTTATAATATGTAATAGATACATATGTTTAATTTATATACATGTCTGCAGAACACCTATCACAAATTGTAGATGCCTAAAAATGTGAGTTCCTTTCCTTAAACTAAAATAAGAAGGAAAAATCTTTGTCCTTGGCTCAGCTTAAATTCTTTTTTTAAAATGAAGTTTAAACACACACTCATAAATAAATAAACAAGTAAGCAAGCGCACGTCTCACCCCACACTTTCTTCCACCCGTTTTTCTAATTGATTCACTTGACTTCCCTCTGTTGTATCAACAGAAAGAGCCTTCAGCTTTTAATTCACTCTGGGTAGTGCCAAAGACATTTTGCACTTATTCAAATAATAAGGTCAAAGAGAGAAAGTGGGAGAGAGAGCATGCAATGAGAAGACAGATGGAGTGGGGAAGAGATAGGAGACAGATGGGCCTCTCTGAGAACAAGCAATGTAGCCATACTAACAAAACTGTAAAAACAATTCAAGGAGAATGGTGAAAACGCTAAAGAGCTGGACTGCCCCACCTTGCTAGAAATACGACCACAGGTGATAGACTTATCCTAAATGCTTAGAATCAGAGTTCACGTTCTGTTCTTCTGATGAAAGGTGATCTTGGCCTGTTTACATATAGGCAGGCCAAGGTCATTGGGATATTAATTCCTGTCTACGTCAAGGAATACTGAATTAGTCACTCATTAAACAGCTATTTATCAAGCTCCTACTATGCACAAGGCCCTTTTCTGGGAGCTTAGGATTTATCAGATACTAAAACATACCCAAATTCCTGCACTTATGGACAGATAATAAACAACAAATAAGTAAGCTAAATGAGCCACGGGTTGCAGCTTAATAGGATGGTCAGGATGGAGCTCACTGAGATAATGCACTGGAGCAATGATGCGAAGAGGATGAGGGAGCCAACTGTGCCAATGACTATGGGGACTAATGGAAACAATAGCAGATATAAAGCCCCTACAATAGCACGGTGCCTGTCGCGTCTTAGGAGCAAAGACTAGGGAAACTGAGAGTGAGACTGAGGATACTAGTAGGACATGAGTTCAGAAGTGATGATATCAGGTCCTGATGGGCCTAGAACACACTGAAGAATTAGGATTTTATCCTAAGTGAAATAGGAGTCGAAGAAGACTTTGAGTAGAGAGGGGTGACTTGATCTGGCTTCTATTTTTAAAGGACGCCTCTGGCAGCTGTGCTGCAAACACACTCAAAGTGGGTAAGGCAGAAGCAAGAGGCTAGTTCAGAAGCCCTTGTGGTAATCAGGTGAATGGTGATTGTTGCTTGGATGGAAGTGAAAAGCAGTGGAATATAAAAATAAATATAATTGGATCAGATGCTTTACAGTATAGAGAAGTGAAAAGAAAATATATTTAGTCACTTAATTCTCAGTGTCAAATATCAAGGTATTTTTCATCTAGACATAGCCTTATCCAACATGTAAACTATCTTGCAAATTGTTATGGAGTGAATTATCTGGTGTGTGTGTCTTTCTGAAGATTTCATGGAACAAGATAATAGGAAGTATCCTCAGGGCTGGTGGGGACAGGGATAGAACACATACAACAACAAGGATCCAAATCAAGAGGAAACTTCCAAGGTCCAGCTATATTGTATGTCAATGCTAATTTTGTCTAAAACCATTTAGACAGTCTGTGATGCCTGATTCTTCATTCTAGCTAGAGCCACGCCTGCACTTAGGGCTCCACTGAGCTGAATCTCAATGATAGTCACTTTAAAAATGCTGGACGCACTTCTTGTGGTTAATGGCAAAGGTAAAAAGTGAAGTTGTGATTTCGAAATCACATTCATGTCAGATTTGACATGATTTTGAATAGAGCTTAGAGAACAGAGGAGAGGGAGTTAATTGTGTTTAAATGACATGGTCATTTCCTCTGTCAATGATCTCAGCCACCTTATGGAACTACGTGACAATGAGACATTGTTGCAGGTGAAGTTTTTGTTGTTTGTAAGTTTTATTGAGACATAATTGACATAAAATAAACTGCACATAAAGGATATACTTTGAAAAGTTTTGACATATGCATGCGTCAAAATCAAAACAATGAACTTACCCAGCATCCCCAAAGCCTCCTGGTCCCTCTACGTAAACTATTCCTTCCCTCTACTGCCCCGCCCCCACACAACCATTGATCTGATTTCTATTAACATAGTTTATATTTTCTTGTTTTCTACAAATTCTACACATTGAATTATACCAGTTACTCTCTTTTGCCTGACTTCTTTCACTCAGTATTTTTCTGAGATTCATCTGTGCTGCAATAGCATCAGTAATGCTTTCTTTGTCATTGCTAAACAGCGTTCTATTGTGTGAAGGGACCAGGATGAAGTTATCCATTCATCTCTTTGTGGACCTGTAGCTTGTTCCCAGGTGTTGGCTATTACTGTTAAAAAATGCTGTGGACGTTTGTATGCAAGTCTTTACATGAGCATGTGCATATTTTCCTCTTGAGTAGATACCTAGGAGTAGAATGATATATTAAAACTTAAGAAACCACCAAATTGTTTTCCAAAATGGCTTTACCATTTTGCATTTCCACTATCAGTGTATTACCTTCACATCCCACTATTGCTCAACTAATTAATCTTTTAAATTGTGGTCATTCTAATAGGTCTGTAATAGTATTTCATTTTGGTTTTAAGCTACATTTCTTTAATGGAAAACAAGCTTCGTATGTGCTTATTTACCATCCACATGTCTTCTTTAGTGAAAGGTCTATTTAAATCTTTTACTAATTTTAAAAGTTGGATTGTGGTTTCCTTATTGTTAAACATTGACAGTTTATTTTTTTACATATATTCTAGATACAAATCCATTAACAGACATATGTTTTGAAAATATTTTATCCCTGTCTGCGGCTTGCTTTTTCATGATCTTAATAGTATCTTAAAGAACAGAAGTTCTAAATTTTTATTAAGTCAAATCTATCAATTGTTTCTTTTATAGATTCTGCTTTTGGTGTCATATCAAAGTAATCTTTGCCTAAACCAAGATCACAAAGGTTTTCCCCTATTTTTTTTTTCTCTAGAAGTTTTATTCTTGTAAGGTTTTCTACCTGGACCAATTGAATTGTTTTTGTATATGCTGTGAGGAGTGAGTTGAAGGGTTTTTGTTTTTGTGCTTTGCATTTGGATATGGATCTACCTAGCACCATTTGTTGAAAAGACCCAGCCCTCCACTGAATTACTTTTACATCTTTGTCAAAAAAATCAGTTGTCCATAAACATGCAGGTCTATTTCTGCATTCTCCATTCTGTCTCATTGATCCATTCGATAGATTCTACTGATCCATCCGGACACCCACATTATCTTACATCACTGTAGCTTTTCAGTCTGAAAATCAGCTAGTGTTATCCCTCCAAACTTGTTCTTTCTCAAAGTTCTTTTGTTGGCTATTCTCAGCCCTTTTTATTTCCATATGGATTTCAGAATCAGCTTGTCAATTTCTACCAAAAGAAAAAAGAAAAAAAAAAATGCCCCTTGAGATTTTGATAGATATTGCAGTGACTCTACAAAACAATCTGTAAAGAACTAACATTTTAATAATGAATATCTGAGTAATTGTTTAGATCTTCTTTACTATCTTATAGCAATTTGTTATAGTTTCAATGTACAGGTCTTAACACAGTGTTTTAAGTATTATCCCTATGTGTTTTATATTTTTAATGCTATTGTAAATTGTGTTAATTGTCTTAAATTTCCATTTCTGATTATTTGTTGATAATATATGGAAAGATGTTAGATTGTATTTTTCAGGTATACTGAAGCTGTTTTAAGCCATATTGGTAGTTCTAGTATGTTTCTTGAAGATCCTACAATTGTCTCTATTAGACTGTCATATCCTCTGTGAATAAATAGTTTTACTTCTTCCTTGCCAGTCAGACTTCTCTACCTTCTTTTTATTGACCTATTGCATTGGTTAGAATGACCAGTGCATTCTTGAGAAGAAAAGATGAGAGCAGATACTGATATCATGATATCTAAATATTAGAGGAGAGTGTACCATCAAGTATGACATCAGTTGTGGGTTTTCCATTAATGCTCTTCCACTGAGAAAGTTCACTTCTATTTCTATTTGCTATTTTTTTAGTAAAAATGGATGTTCAATTTTTCAAGTGCATTTCTGTATTTATTGAGATGATTATGTTGCTTTTCTGTTTTAGTTTGCTAATATGCTAGATTACATTTAAAAATTTTCAAATGTTAAACCAACTCTGCATTCCTGGAGTAAGTTCTACTTCATAATAATGAATTATCCTTTTTCTATATTGTTGAACTTGGTTTGCTTCTGTTTGAATTTGTTTGAATTTTTGCAGCTGTATTTATGTACAATAATACTATTGATATTATTATTTCTTCCATAAATAATTGGTAGAATTCATCATTGAACCCATTTGGTCCTGAAGTTCTCTTTGTGAGAATGTGTTTAACTGTAAATTCAAGTTTTTAAATTGATACAGGGCGATTTCTGGTTATCTATTTCTTCTTCTATTTCTTCTTGAGTGAGTTTTAGTAATGTATCTTTTAAGGAATGTGCCCATTTTATCTAAGTTGCCAAGTCTCTTAGCATGACATTGTTTATAATATTCCCTTCTTACTTTTTAATGTCTTTTAATCATTTTAATGTGGGATCAGTAGTGATGTGCCCTGTTTTATTTTTGGTAAGATTAATTTGTGTCCCTACCCTGTACACATTCCTTCTCTCTTTGCTTTCTCTTTCTCATTAGCCTGGCTAAACTTTTTTTTATTTTATTGATCTTTTCAAAGAACTGATTTTTTTGTTTTGTGAATTTTCTCCATTGCTTTTCTGTTTTCTACTTTGTTGATTACCACTCTTTATTATTTCCTTTCTTCAAATTTATTTGAGCTTAATTTGCTCTTTTTTTTTCTAGTCTTAAGGAAGAAGAGTCATTGATTTGAGACCCTTCTTTTCTAAAGTATGCATTTAATGCTGTAGAATTTCTCATAATTACTTACTTAATGCTGTAGAATTTCTCATAATTACTTACTTAGTACTTACTCACATATTTTGTAAGGTATGTTTTCATTTTCACTCAATTCAAAATACTTTCTGATTTTCCTTTGATTAATAGTTGTGTTCTGCTTCTTATCCAACTGGATAACCTTTACCTTTTATTTGTAGTATTTAGATCATTTACATTTAGGTCATGATCAATATGTTTAGGTTCAAATCTATGATCATGCTGTTTGTTTTCTATTTGTCCCATCTCTTAGTTGTTGTTGTTGTTGTTCTTCTTCTTTTTCTTCTTCTTTTTATCTTCTGGATTAATTAAAATTTTAATGATTCCACTCAATATCTTGTTTGGTTTATTAGCTATAATACTGATTGCTTTCGTGATTACTTGAAGGCTTATAGTATACACATTTAACTGATGATAGTCTACATTCCAGTAATGTTATGTCATTTACATATAACAATCTTATAATAATGTACTTCCATCTCTGCCTTCCTGACCTTGTTGTCATATTTTATTCATACATATGGTATAAACTACCCAACACCTGATTATTTTGTCATTGTAGTTAGTCATCTTTTAATGGAATTTAAATAATAGGAAAATGTCTTATATAATTACCACATGGTTACCATTTCTGATGGTTTTGTTCCTTTGGATAGAACTGAACTCCAACTAAACATATATTTGGCCACTTGAAACTATCCCATAGCTTACTGATTCTCTGTTCATTTTTAATAATTCTTTTTGTCTTTGTGTTAAATGTTGAGAGTCTTATTGGTAGACCTATCCAACATATTTTTTCATCTGGGACATTTACAGTTTTCAACTCTAGAAGTTCAGTTTGGGTTTTTTTTATATCTTCCATATCTAGTTAAATTGTGAACACCTAGTATAAAATTATACTATCTGGTTTTTTTCCATTAAGTCTAATATTTGTCATTTTTTAATTTGTTTGAGTTTTCTCTTTGTTATGTGTCCTATTTTCATTGCTTTTTGCATACTTCATATCTTTAGATTCTATGCCATACTTTGTGATTTGTACCTTGTTGAGTCCTGGATATATCTGTTCTGTGATACAGTCAAATTACTTTGGAAATAGTTTGATCCTATTAGGTCTTATTTTTAAAGAAGTTTTAGGTGGGATAAAAGTAGCATTTAGCTTAGGGATAATTGTTGCCCATTACTGAGGCAAGAACTTTTGGGTATTCTACCCAGTGCTCCATGAATTGTCTGGTTTTCCAGTTTGGTATGCAGGAATGGTCACTACTCCTGACCTGATGAGAACGCTGGCCCTGTGCCCGAAATCCTCCCCTATGGTTCAGCCTCAGTAGGTTCCTCACAACAGCACCCTGTCAACACTCTACTGCCTTCTCCAGCTGAACCTTCTGCAGATGTCCAGTCATCTTTTCTATGCAGCTTTCTTCTAAAAATTCCACTTACCAAGGTCTCCCTAGAGTCTTAGCTTTGCTTCCTCAACTCAAAGAGGGACTCTCTTGGACTCTACCTGAATTGTTCCCTGCACTATGGCATGGAAATGCTCTCAAGGCAATCAGTAAGCTGAAAAATCCCAGGTCTCCCCTTATTTGCCCCTTTCTCTCCAGAATCACTGTCTGTCTTTGCCTGATGCCGGTGTCTTCAACTTTGTTATTTTATATATAATATATTTTTTTATTTTCCATGTATGACATATAATATATATCATATTAAACATTTTATTTTATTTTTGTTTAGATGTTTGAATATTTTTGGTTAAGAAATAACTGTCCATATTAGTTCATTTTGGCCAGAAGCAGAAATCACTGGTGAAGTTTTGAAGTGGAAAAATTTGATGTTGCTGACTGACAGGGGATTCAAGGATAATAGATTCTGTGCTATATTGGTAGTGGAGCTGAAATTTTGTTTAGGAATTATTGAGCTTGCCTTGCACATTTTGCCTTTGACTTGAAAATTGAGTGGGTAACACCAGGGATCAGATCTATCTTATGGTTTCTTTATTTGATATTACAACAGTAAGCAGTTAAATTCAACTGGTCTAGGTATCCTCTTTTAAAATGTAAATTCCCTTGGGAATTAATGTCTAATAATAACCTGCTCTTAATGACTTAGTAACTACTAATTATTGAAAGTTTCTTGCTATATGTCAGGCATTTTGCTGAATATCTTATATTCATTCATTTGTTTAATCTGTACGTTGATCCACTTTGGTACCCTTATAGTTTAAACACACTGGCAGAAGTTAAGAAATGTGCTGCCAAACTCTAAGAGCTCTTGAGTTTAGAACCTAGATTTTGATGATCCCAATCTCTTGCTATTCAAACTGTGATCCAAGGATCAGCTATAGTAGCACAATTTGGGGCTCTACTCAAGGCCTACTAAATCCAAACCTACATTTTAACAAGTTTCCCACATGATTTGCATTGACATTGAAATCTGAGAGCCTGGTTTCAACCATGTCAGCTGGTTGAAGGAAGAACATAAAGGAAGTTGAGCCTTAAACAGGCAGGCAGGATAACCTAAGGGTTAGGAGTGCAGTCCTCACAGCTGAAGCGTGGTTGGGGTGCTATTGCACTGACCAATCAGAGGCAAGAGTGAAAAATGTCTCAGTGAGTGTTGACACTCAAATCAACCCTCTGAATCCTCAAGGCACATCTATTAGGTTTGTCCCTGTTTCACAGATGAGGAAACTGGAGTTGAGAGAGCCTAAGTAACTTGCTCAACCCAATTCATTACTAGCAGAACTACAGGGTGACCTCAGGCTGTGTAGTTCCAAAGTCTAAGCTTCTAAATCACATATACCACACATCATCAGAAAGCATCTGGATCTCAAACAGAAAATAGAAGAAGGAGGCTCAGAACATGGAAGGAGGGTAGGTACAAAAGACGACCCCTGTTTCATAGGAGAGAACTGGTTGATACTTTGCCAAGGAGAAAGCTGTGCATATGAATAGAACCGTAAGGTGTGCCAGAACTTTTAAAATATCTACACAAGTCTACTTCTTTTGCGTATCTGAAGCTAAACATGTTGTACTTGCAGGTGAGCATATTTAAATAGTGCTGAAGACTTCTCATCTATTAAAAGAAAGGATGAAGAAATAGAGAGTAATAGTCTCAGATATATGATTTTCTGCTAATTCTGTGGAGAGCAGAGGGAAAACAACATACTCAGAGGCTATTTCTGCGTACTGTAAAGCAAAGAGATAAAAATATGAGAGTGCTGGCCTTCATTAAAAGGATAAAGGGTTGCTGATTGGTATTTCCTCTTAGATTTCATAGAAGCTTTAAATTTAAAACAGCACTGCTGCTTGATGACACTGGAGAAGCTTTTTGCTTTATGTAGAGTGTCTTAATTGTGCTCATGCTTAGTTGTTAGGTTTACTGCGATATATTTAGATATAATCTATAGTCCCTCCTCCTAGAAGAGAAAAAAATACAAAAGCACAAGTCAGCTGGCTTCAGGGGCACAATTCAAGGCCTGTGTCTCTTATTGTGCCTTGCTTCAGTTAATTAGCTTTCTAATTATGATTTATTCTAAATTGTTATTTTAAATCCATGCCCAGAGACTGTGTGGAGGTGACATATTACTCAAGAAATAATAGGGATCTGGTTCTCTGCCTTTGGCTCTGAGAGTTACACTGTTCAAAAACAGCGTTATTTCTGTGCTTTCCTGTCCCACATCCATCCTGACTCTTTCTGCTATTCCAAGTCACCCATAGAACTTGTCCATCAACCAGAAAATGTGACCATTCAGTTCCATTTTCAGATACTACCCATCTCCTTTTACTTTCCAACTTGTTTTGTTCTGCTCCATTTCCACCTAGTCTTTCACTTAGTTTTTTGCATCTTAATGTTTTTATCTATACTTCTGCCATCTGGACTTGTGGTTCATTTGTGTGTCTGTACCTGAACCCTTGGAGTCCTGTAGCACTTAGTCTTACCTCAGCCTTCAGGCTCCTCCAGACCTCGCCAGGGATTGCAGACCATGATCATCTAATTTCAGCCTGTTGGGAGTCAACCCAACAGGAACTAATCTGCTGGACAAGTGACTTGGCTTGATTTATTTGGAACCCACAGATGAGAGATACATATTCACCCTCGACCCTGGCAAGCCAGGAAATTTTAAGATTTGAACAGTTTTGACTTCTATTAGCTTCCTTTGGGTTTATCTTTTGTTTGTCCCTTTCCTTCCCACATACATCTAGAAATTTTGATGTCATTGTATGCCTCATTCCCTTCATTCCCATTCTCATAGTAACTTGTTCTTTACTGGATGACAGGTATCTGGTCTGTTACACCTGAGTATGGATTTGTTTGAAAGACACCAGTGGATTATAGATCCCCTCTTTCAAGGTAATATATGTGTATCTTACCAAGCCATCTGACCAAGATCTTTTGCCCTGAACGTGATTCAGTGTCTTACCAGAGCAAAGCTGAGTGTAAGTAAATACAAAATAGAATAGCAGTAGTAGCACTTCTGTCGGGAAGAAGATCTGAACTGTGGCACATATGGTGACTTGTCTGCTGACCATCTTCTAGAATCTTTTATCCTGAGAACAGAGATACCAAACTTCTAGCCTCCCTGACAGCTACATGTGGTCACATGACCAAGTGTGGAAAAACAAAATATTAGGTGATATGATATGTTCAAATACCATGTAACTTCAAATTATTATGAGCCTCTGGCTTTGGACTTTGTCTCCATCCCCCCCGCACAACCTGGGTCAGCATTTGAATAAGACACCTCCCTAGTATTGGCCACCCACACAGGACACCATTCAAGGAGATGGCAGAGGCCCAAGATGGAAAGAGGTTGGGTCCCTTAAAGATTCAGTACAAACAGATTTGCCCCACCAGATTAAACTGACTCAATTGTTACTTCAGAGAAAGATTCATTTCTATCTTTTTTTTTTTTTTAAGTCACTGTCTTTTGCATTCTTTTTGGTATAGCAGCTTAGCATTTTCCCTAATTAAGGGAAACCTATGGGGGTAAATGTCAGCATCAATCCCCTGGGAAACTAGAATTTGAAGACCTGAGCTCTAGATATTTGATGATGGAAAAGTTGTAGTTATCCATTTTTCCTAGAAGAAAAAGAGACTCATGGATGGGGTCTTCTTCATCTTTAAAACTCTGGTTCACAGGGTTTTAATGTGTATCAGAATCCCCTTGAGGGCTTTTAACACAGAGATTGCTGAGCAGCATGGTCTGAGTTTCGAATTCAGAAGGTCTGGGAGGGCCTGAGCGTATGCATTTCTATTACGACTCAAGCAATATTAATGCTACTGATATGGGACCACTCTTTGAGGTATCCTAACTACTCTTCACTCTTCCCTCTAACAATACATTGAAGAAATCATTAGCATACTGGCTTAAAGCACCTATATAGGAGCCACTGTTGAGGCTCTACCCCACAACTCTTGAGTTCTCCTGTACCTCTGGTGGGCAGTTTCCATACACACTGACAGCATCCCACCCAAGTGCCTGAGCTTCTCTGTTTCTCTGCTGGGGGCTTTCTGCAACACAAGGGCATCTCGTTCAGCCTGTCTCTGGAGCATCCCAGAAGTTCCGATCATTTGCCACTCCTGTGGAAAACCCTCAACTAACAAAGGATAGCTGTTGGTGGGGAAAAATCCAAGCTCTTCTGGCCCTGAATGGGTCAGTGCTGTGGATTCCTTGTGATTCCTTAGACAATCCTGGGGAGTATCATACTTCAGTTGCTCACAAGACTCCCTCTTGTGCTTTTCCTCTTCCTTGTCTGTCTTTCTCTGTTCTCTCACTCCTGCTCCCAGGATCACTTCCAAATAAACTACAGTTGTCTCCCATTTTCTGTGGTTTTGCTTTCTCTGGTTTCAATTACCTAAAATTAACAATAAGAAGAAAGATGAGAATACAGTATATTAAGATATTTGCAGGGGATGGGGAAGAAAGGAGGAATAGAGAAGCAGAAAAAAGACCACATTGAAGTAATTTTTATTACAATGCATTGTTGTAATTGTTTTATTTTATTATTGTTGTTATTAATCTCTTCCTATGCTTAATTTCTAAATTGCACATTGTCATAGCTAGGAACAAACATGGCATATGTAGGGTTTGCTACTATCTGCAGTTTTAGTCATCCATTGGGGTCTTGGAATATAACACCTGCAGATAGCAGGGGACCACTGTTTCCTTAGCCAAGTCTCCAACCAGGATCTGTTTGGGGAAAAAGGATCCAAACACAGTCATCCCTCTACTTATCCTGTTTCCTGGGCACCCACATATCTTAGTACAGCTCTAGGTAGGACAGAGAGTATCAAGGTAGAATTGGCCATCACTGGAAATGGGACATTTCTTAATAGCAGAGTTGTTTAAATGACAACTGGACCACATTTTGGCAGGGACACAAGTGAGGCAGTAAGGAGCAGCCCTGAAGAGCACAAGCCTAAAGCCACATTGCCTGACTCAAACCCCAGATGTCTGCTCACTGACTGAGATGCTGAGCAAATTGTTATGTCTTTGTGCCTTAGTTTCTGAATATGCCAAATGGAGATATTAATTGTTCCCATCATATAGGTTTGGGGAAGAATTAAATCAGCTAACACATAGCAAGTTCGTAGAATGTTACAGATGCAAAATAAGCTCAATAAATGTCAGTTTTTCATCAGATGTCTGGGGCAGTGAGTCCAGAATAAGGGGAGGAGGAGGCATCTAAACCCTTTCCACTCCTGATGTACCTTCTCTCCATGCTGGGAACAGGACACCATCTCTCTATCACTTGCTAGAGAAGGCAGCTGGCAGAGAGCTCTGTGTTCTCTAATTGTTTAGTGCTTTCTGACAAGTGAAATGACTCTCTCTTGTCCTTCTGTTAGCCTGTTTTCCTCACTGACTTTGGTAAATTATCAGTTAAAATTTTAAAAAGAAAGGATAGGGACAATAAAGAGTCTCATTCAAAATTATTAACAAAGAAAAATTGCGAATATCTTTCTTATAGACACAATCAAAGCATATGATAAAGAATAAAAATACTATTTCCTTTAAAAATACTTTTAATACAAGTCATGCATTCTTGCTGTAAAAATAATATTTTAAAAAGAGAAAAAGATCAGTCATAATAATCCTACTTCCTACTAAGGTTTTGGTGTATTACCTTATATAGCTTCCTCTAAATATGGGTGTATGTGTGAAAGATAGACAGATGAAGAAAACAAAATGCTCCTTATGTGTTGTTTGAACAACACTTTTCACTGAATGCAGTGTGGACCTTGAAATGTTCTTCCACAGCATTATTTGACTCTCTCTACTTTTATTCAGAAGGTGACTTATTTTGAAATCAAAAATTTACCTTACTATCTAACACATTTCTGAAAATAGAGATAAACGAGATTAAAATAAAAAGACAGAGAAAAAGCTACAGATAAATGTCCTTACAGTGCTTAAAGGGATTAGCCGAAAATTGCCAATAGGGAAATGCTTCACACACAGATAATTTTTTTAGTAGAATTGGAATCATCAAACCTGTTCTTAAAGCTGCTTAAAAAAAAAAAATA
The DNA here is from genome assembly GCF_902686455.1 of Sciurus vulgaris. NCBI lineage: Eukaryota > Metazoa > Chordata > Mammalia > Rodentia > Sciuridae > Sciurus > Sciurus vulgaris. The sequence goes on along the minus strand of NC_136476.1, from coordinate 22,919,756 downwards.
GCATTCAAAGGGTTTGTTTTATCACTTCTCTTGGCCCCTACTCTCGATAGGAAGAAGTATTGAAGATGGGTAAAGATAGACATTTATCAACATTAGCAAGGAGGGCTATCAAGCTAATTATGTGGTATGAATTGAATTGGAAACTATGAAATAATTCTGATTTCAGTTTTGGGGAGCAGGTAGGAGGCAAAAAGTGGAGATGGAGCCAATAGTTTTGTTCTCTAATTTAACAGCCATGAATAATTACGCAGGGTATGTTCCTTTCCAGAATTAGACAGAGGAGGGATGATTTTCATTTCTCTCAGGTACGTGATGTCACAGAGGCGAGTTTGTGGACTCCTTGAGCCTTCAATGGCAGGGCCTACTGCTGCTCCTCCTGTCTCCTAAGAAGGGGAGATGCCTATATTCTTCCTTAAAGTACTGGGAAAATCAAATAGCAGCACAGCACCAGCCCCTAGCAACACGACCCGAATTGATTTCTAACGTTTATAATTAGTTCCCAAGTCAAGGAAAATGTACTAAGTGTACTAACACATTATATGAAGGTTTTAATGGGAAAGAATTAAGGATAAAAATAGGGCAAAGGATTTTAAGTCTATCTTTGAGTGGTGACTGGCACTAAACTAATTCAAAAACTATTTAACTTGAAGTAGTACTTTGAAGAACATGGAAGGAATGAGACCCCATTCATGTTAAATCCTTTTCATATCATTCCAGTTGGCAAATAAACAAGAATGCAGACAAGGAGAGGTCAAGGTTATTTGGAGGGAATGAGGGCCCCCTCCCCAACACAGAGAAATTGTCTGGTTATGGAGTTTAAAGAAAAAACAAAGGCAGGCAGAAAGACTTGGGGTTATGTTGAGGGAAGAGGGGGTAACATTGAGAACTTTGAAGTAGAAAATGTGACTTTCATGTGTCACTTATTGGGGATGTAATTAATATCTTCAAAAAACAATGGCACAGTCCTAGTATAGGAAAGATGAGAAATCTCAACATAATTTCGCAGGACGTAGAAGGGCAATGTGAGCAGAAAGGATGAAAGACTGGAACATGCTTGTTGATAAGTGGAAGAATGAGTCTATGGGCAGAGGAGAAAGGAAAAGAATACCTTAGTTAAATCTAAAGATAAGATTAAAACTGCCTAAAGGTCTACATATGTGATATAAGCAAGAAACAGGTTAATACCAAAGTGTTTAGAATCTTCAGTTTAGGCATAAAAGGAGAATTTTCTATTCTTGGAATTGAAAAGAGAAGGAGGAAAGCCCTTAGCCTTATGTTAAATTAGGAAATTAAGATTCTAGCCTTTCAGTAAGAGCTGGGGAACACAAGTTCAAAGTCCTGATCATAGAATTTGAACTCACCACCAAGGTGATATAAAATATATATTATCTTATCTCAGGGAAAACAAAGTTTGATGCAAACCTTTTATATTCCCTTTCACACACACACACACACGCATACACACACACATACACACATGAAGAGGGAGAATTGGACTCCTTGATGCGGATGCTAAACTAGTGCTAGCAGCTCAAACATGAAATAATGTCTGTCCTGGGGAGTACAGGAGTCAGGGTGTGAATTGGGCAGGTTTCACACTTCTTCTGTCCAAACAATTGCTGGGTGAAAGAAAGTGAACCTAGATAGACCCAAAATGTACTTTAGTTAAAGCAAATACTTTACACACGTATTTGAATTTCTCACTTTTTAAATTTTGCCTCAGAGAGACAAGTTTGCCAAACCCTTTCATGTACTAACATCTCAAAGCAAAGTAAACCTTAACAAGGCAAACAAAAGCTTTGCTTAGGCAAAATAGCACAAACAGCCTTGAAAACAGACACATGAACAGAACCTAAAGTATTAACTTAGGCTGATTTTTCTTTCCTGTTTGGGATTTGCATATAAACAACAGTGTACCACTCATCAGATCTTTTCTCTAAACCACAAAGGCATTTGCTTTTGATATTTATTTTTATTTTTTAAGAGGAAGTGAACTATTATGAGTTCCTGAGAAGGTGTAAATGCAAGTTATAGTCAGGTCTATATGTCATCAGGCAAATTCAATGGGACCATATCACTGATTCACACCTGTGCTGGAGAATTTTTAAGCCAGCGATCAACATCATTGGCCCTTCAGCAAGGAACTGAACATAGCCACCTTTTGAAAATGATTGTCTCCTCCATTCTTACAGAGGAATATGACCATAGGATCATTTCACCATATTATCGCCATCACAAACACAACTGATTTTCTTAGAAGGACTACTAGGTAGCTGGCGTTGATTACTTACATTGACCAACTATGGAAAAACTCAGGTTGGATCCACTTAAATGTTTTGAATTATAGCCTATCTGAGATACATAGCACTTTAATTAAATTTAAAATGTAGACAATTTGCAAAACCATTAAAAAGAGAATTTTTAAAAATTGAATTGACAATTTGGCTGAATGATTAGCTACATAGGAAAATATTTCATAGCTGTGAAGAAAACCTCATCATGAGTCAGAGTGCCCATCCTAGCTGTACTAGGCTGGCATTTCTCTCTACTTTATCAAGGGAGTCCTCTGGGCATGGGAGATACATGTAGAGGGAAAGATCAATCTAAGGCTTGAATGTACGGAGGGACGTGATTTAGTAGGTCTGGAAGGCAGTGGTGGTTCAAGGGATCCAGAACAATAAGAATTTATGAGGATGTTTTGAGCAAAGAGATGAACTCAGTAAAGTTATTCAACCTTTGCAAACTTTCTTCTCTCTGAAACTGGGAGAAATATTATCTATATTATGGAATATTTGTGAGGAGTAAATGAAACTGAATGTTTGTAGATTACTTGCAGTGATGCCTGTGATATAGCAACATTTGTTCAACAAATGCAGCTGCAATTATTGTTATAGTTAATATTATTGTAAGGTCAAGTTCAAGTTCATTTTCAAACAAGTGAAGTTAACCCCACTCTGTATGCTTGCCTCAGGGTCAGCCATTTCACAATGTTAATTCATGAGCCAGTAATAGGGGGATAAGTAAAAAGTCCTCCTAGGCTAGAGAGAGCAATACATAGCACATGTGACCCACACTCACTACTCCTATACCCACTGCAGACATAAGTAATCAATTGTGGTAATCAATTTTGAGCAGAGCATAGCCTCAAAATCCTTCCCACCAAGCTTTTCCAGCCAGCTCCCATCCAAAGTGAGAACTTGAGATGAAACCCCTTTGGTTAAAATAGGTTTTGCTGAAATACGATAGTGCTCAGGTAAATAGAACTCAGGGGGAGGTATTTTTTTTTTTTTTTAAAGGAACAGTTTTGAAGAAAAAAGTGAGTTGATTAATGCACCGAACAAAGCATGTTCTAAGAAGAGATTCAAAGATTAACAAAATGTCCTTTTTCTCAGGGTATTGTTTTGTTGTAGTAAAAGAAAACAGGAGAATTTTGAGGGTAGTTCAGGGAAAAAGACAATTTAGTAAACCATATGCTGAACACAGTGTTTTTGGTAACAGCCACTGAATAATCAGGGAGACATCGTGTCCTGCCTCTAAGTCCTTCACCTTACTCCCCTAAATGGAAACACAAGTGCCTGAGGATATCTGAAGCATGACAAACATTGGAGCGAGTGCTGATGTAAAGCCCTGTAAAGAATTTCCATGCCTGATCATAGAACAGATGGCTCCCTACGAGAAGCATTTTAATATTAAACAGACAATTCAGGCCTATGAAAAATTCTGCCGTAAATCTGTAATTGAAAATATTAAAAAAACATCCATTCAAAAACGCCATAAATTTTTACAAGGAACTTCTTTTGTATTTCAGAGCTTATGTCAAAAGAAGGGATGTCCCCTTTTTTTTTTTTTAAAGAGGGGATTTGAAATCAAACTAAAAGTCTACAGACATTTAAAAACCTTAGATGGAAAGAATGTGTTTGCGTGTGCGTGAGTCCACATGCACGAGAAAGAGAGAGAATGAATTTATTCAACTGATCCTCCGGTTCATCCAATCTCACTGAACACTGCCCCGCTCCATACTGATCCACAGTTCCCCTGTTTCTCTCTGTCTTTGGACCCTCCTCTGGATGACCTGGTTTTCTTGACCAGTATGGATTCCAGGCTCAGCCATTTTTGATGTCACCACTTCTGAAACTCTGAAAACTGACCCTCCAATTTTACCACTACCCTACTATTACTCAGGCAAGGGCCTTGAGGGTCAAGTCATTTTGAGAATTCAGCAACTTCCTAAGGTCCTCAGGTTGTTGGTGCTGAGGTTTTAATAGGACAGATATGATTTGCTCTAGTCTTATTTGTTGTTAATATTTCATTGCTAATACAGTACAGCTCCCATCAATTCTTGGTCCTGAGTGAATTCTCACCTCCCCATCTGCCCCTCTTCTCTCTTCATGGAGAAAGGGAGGAGACCTGCCTACACCATGCTCCTGTAAGGCCCCCAAAAAGGAAACCCCAACTCTGTCCAATGGATGGTCGGCAACCCCAATCAACCGCAGGAGGCATCACTTGATGCAAACCGCAAGAGGTGTTTATTCCAGCGCTCTGGGACCCAACTCGAGGAGTTGAGTCCCTAGCAGAAAATCTTGTAGGTTTATAAAGGCAGAAACCACACATCGGGAGGGGTCGCACATGAAAGGGGGAAAAGGGGGGAAAAAAAAGGAAAAATGGGGAACAAAGCTGCCAGGAAATTTCAAAGGGGGTCTGGGTTTGCTGACAACATGTTTCACAATGTTTTACAACAGGTGTAGATTCTGGTCAATAGTTTCTGGTAATCCTACTGTTTGAGCACTACCTGGCTATCAGGCTCAATTTACTCTTTTACTCTCTGTTTGGAGCTGTTTCCTGGAACAGCTTTAAGGGCTTTGTTCCCATTACTGGGAGGGAAACCTTAGGGAGTTGAGATAAAACAGACAGCTTAAAAAAATGTCCATTCTTTCACTCCTTCCTGGAGAATGGCCTCACTTCATGCTTAGTCCAACTGCCCCTTCTCACCTCCAGGATACTTCTTGCACCAGGGAACAGAATTAACCCCATTAGATCAGAACCCCAGTAGTTCAAGAGATTTTAGATGTATGGGCCAACTTTAAAAAATAGTAACTGTATATTAATTTTAATATACTTTTTAGAGGGGAAAAATTGTCATCAAAACCACAATTTTGTGAACATTTTTACTACTAAAGAGAAGGTTAAGGAAAAACAAAGGGAGTCCATTTAAAGTTTGAAGCCCCAGGCAAGGTAAAGGAAGGAAACAAAACAAGGACACCAGATGCTGAGACTGTGGAATGGAAGGGTACTTGATTGTCCAAATAAAGAGACGTGAAGGCAATCATCTGGACTCCACGTGTGCCTGTAATCAGCAAATGATTCTGTCTCTGTTCATATTCTGTCTCTCTCCCCCAAACCCCTTCTCCCCCCTTTCCCACTCTCTCCCCCTCTTTCACTGTCTTCTTTCCTGTGCAGACACTGCCAAACACAGCTTTGCCTGTTCACATGCTGTTGAGTAGGCAATATAACTCCTCAGTTCTTCTGCGCCATTATGCCAGTCGAATCTCTAGAGTTTATAAGTTAACTGATTTTGTCTGGTCCTTTAAAGAGCCATGGCAACTAAAATAATGTACTGGTGTTCAGTTGGCTTTCTTTTTGTTTATTTGATTTATTTACTTTATATGTAAAGAAAGCAGGAATCATCAGTGAAGAATGGGGGTTGATCAGCTCCAGGTGTCCTTGGTCTCTCAATTAGCAAACCTTTTGTCCACATCCATTAACTTTTTAGGAGACTCCCAAATTACCAGCCCCTTCTTGACCCAGATAACCCTGAAGAAGGTTAATAGTTCTGTAGTCCTGAATAAGGAAGGGGAATTAAGTTTAAGTCATCACATAATAATGGCTCCAAAATTTTACTTTATTACTTACACAGTGCTTACCATATGGCAAGACTTGTTCTAAGAACTTTGTAGTTATTAACTGAATTATTATAGTCCCTTTAATAGTGTGTGCCTCAGAATATTTTTATATCCAATTTCACAGATTGGGAAAGTGAAGCACAGAGAAAATAAGTAACATACCTACAAACACACAATTAGTATTAGAAAATTTGAACCAGGGTTCACATGTTCCCCATCATTATCCTAGACCAAAAGCTATTAATAAAGGGTCAGGCCCTCACATGCAGATCCATCTAAACTCTAAATACTGCAGTAGAAGAATAAAAAACAATACACCAAGCAGATCTCCAAGAATCACGCAACATAGTCCTCCATGACACACACACCTGCACTTAGAGAGACCCTCACACAGTTAAGTGACCTTCAGTTGCTGTCTTGACATTGTTAATTTTTGAACAAGGAATCCTGCATTTTCATTTTGCAGTAGACCTGTGAATTATGTAGCCATTCCTACACACACGCATACATCACCACTACCTCCCCCGACCATGTGTATATGTTAGGAATGGGAGGGGTCCCTACCCAGTCTTTTCTTGGGAGCAGCACTGTGGCTGTTTGCTGGTATACGCCAGCTATACATGAAAGGATGGAAGGCTGGTGCTACCTCTGTAAGCTACTCTTACACATGAAGCACAGTTGAATATCTTGACCAGTGAGTGACCAGTCCCTACACTGGGGCAAATCTGATTATTTTGCAGGAGCACATCCTGCAAGCTAATCATATGAAGAGAGACTAAGAGCAGAAATTTTGTAATGAGGTCACAAAATTGAACACCAGCATCAAGAACATCTAGTTCCTTTACATCTACAGTTACTTGGGCTCCTCCTGAAGGTCAGTACATCCTAACTGGTTTGTAGGAATACCAATTAGATAGTCTCATCTACATTAAATATAGCTCAATTCAATAATTTAAGTATTCCCTTAAAGTAAAGTTTAGTCTCTCTGGAGGGAAAAAAAGTGTTTCTATCCTCAAAGATCCTATCCTTTCTTCTGCTGTTTTTTTTTTTTTTTTTTTTTTTTTTTTTTTTTTTAATGACATCTGTATGTTTAGGGGCAAGGGAGTCAGTGTATCTTTGTGGAGATTAAATGTTAAATGTTGGGTAGGAAAGAAATACAAGCTGCACCTCAGATGTATGCTAATTAGAACCTACCAGGGCTCTGGAAAATATTGTCCTTGGCCCACTTGTGCAATCCTTGCAAACTGTCCTTGGATATTGCCGTCTATGACTGGTTTAACTTCAGATCCATTCTTTTAACTCCACGGGCACTCAAGCAGAATTCCCTGCCTTGCTTCCTTATTCAGTTTCTGTAGTTCTCAAGTCTACTAACCCTCTAGCTCTGTTACCTGCCTAGTTTTCCCCAGCATCTCATCTAGTCACGGGAGACTCCATGGGATGCCTGCTGGCTTCAACTCAATATCTATCTATACCATGTAAGAATTAAGAACAGCTTGGGAATGCAAACCTGTAGGAGCTCCTCTGTAAATCTGTTTGTTATATTTCTGTAGCTGTGCCCCAGGACAGTGGGGACAAATAACTCTTCTTTACCTTCATATACCTTATCACTGATTTAGTGTGTTGCCCTCTGCCTTTTAGCCTAAATCCAAAGAGGGGAAAACCAGAACATTCCTGTGTAGCAGAAAACTCTTCTTCCCTGTTTCCATTCCTTCTTTTAAGTATCAGATGAATGGATTTTCTCATAATTCATTGTCATATCTTTGTTCTTTATGACCACAGATCAGCCTTAAGGACAGGTTTGACTTTGGTATGCTAAATGGGTCATGCAGGAACTTGGAATAATCCTTCTCAAGAAATAATCTGGGGCTGGGGATTTAGCTCAGTTGGTAGAGTGCTTGTCTTGCAAGCACAAGGCCCTGGGTTCAATCCCCAGCACCGAAAAATAATAATAATAATAATAATAATCTGGCTTGCAAGGTATTGTCTTGGTTTACGATCTGATTTCTAATGGAAAGAACTGCATACTACCTCCTCTTTCTGTTTGTATACTTTCTGCTTTAATTTCTAATCTCTTCAGACAGATGGATACCTGGGACAGATTAGAGTAAAGGTCTTAGGAATGCAAAAGATAAAGCTATTTTAAAATTATTTCTCATGTAAAAACTGCTCTCTTCATGTCTCATTCTGCTTCAGGAGTATAGTCATCCCTGATATTCCTGGGAGATTGGTTCCAGGAATTCCTGAGGATCCCAAATCTATAATGCTCAAGGCTCCTTTGTAAAATGGCATAGTATCTGCATGTAACCTAGGCATATCCTCCAATGTGTTTTCAATCATCTCTAGATTAACTTATAATGCCTAATACAATGTAAAAGCTATATAAATAATTTTTATACTGCCTTGTTTAGGGGATAATAATGGAAAAAATTCCATACATATTCAATACAGATGCAATTGAAAAATCTTGTATTTTTGATCTGCAGTTGGTTGAATAAACAAGTGTGAAAACCGTAGATACAGAGGTCCCACTATATACAAGAACTGTTAGAATGTGTGTTTTTCTCCTGGACAAAGGAAGACAAGGTAGAGATTGAACACCCTACAACTTGATTTCATTTGCTGGTCTTCTCTGTACTTCTAGCAAAATTAGAATATAACACATTCTATATGTTATTGACTATACCTATAGTACATCTAAAAAACTTAGTACCCATTCTATCACTTAGGAATTGCATTTGAGTATAATAGAAATTCAAAAATAATGGTTTTAGCTGGGTGTGGTGGTGCATGCCTGTAATCCTAGTGACTCAGGAGGCTGAGGCAGGAGGATTACAAGTTCAAAGCCAGCCTTAGCACCTTAGCAAGGCCCTAAGCAACTCAGTGAGACCCTGTCTCTAAATAAAATATTTAAAAAAGGGCTCATAGGTGACTGAGTCATTAAGCCCTTCTGGGTTCAATCCCCGGTACCAAAAAGATAATGGTTTTTGCATAAATTAAATGTGTTTTTTCCCCACATAATAAGGTCTAGGCCTAGTCCACTCTGTAGTTAGACAAACTGTATGAATAATTCTGAACAATGGACTGTATGGAGAAATCAAGTGTCTCATTTGTGGCTGAGGCATAAAAGAGCAGTCATAAAAACTGACAAGCCCAGATAGTACATCTGTAAGTGTGGGAAGCCGTCCTTATTTAGCAGAATCAGGCTAGGTTGAGCCATAGGCCGCAGAGACCTAGCTTCTAGAAACTGCCGGGAAGTATGTGGCACTGCAAGGGAGTGGTTCCCTGTCTTCTTCTGGAATTTTCCCCCAAGAGGATGGCTCTCCTTACTCCACCCTATCCTGTCCATCACAGAAGAAGCTCCTCCCAGTCCTTGCCCCCTTTACCTGTATGTTATAAATAAAGGAGAGTTGGGTGAGTTATTGTTGTGAGAGGTCAGAGCTGGTATGGCCAGACCCATCACACCCCCTCTCATGTGAAAAGAGTATTGGCTCTTGTGTGTTCATTGAGTAGATATGTTTTATGGGTAATATATAGAAAAACCACCAACATCCTCCTCTAACAGTTAACCCTTTTCTCCTCCACACAGGACATGGTAGAAAGGACCCCACATGTAAGGTTTGGAGTCACCACACCTTGGGACCCTAAGTGATATATAATCAGAGCTGCTCCAGCAACCTGAAATGGACACAAAATGAAAAAAACATACTTTTGTTGTGTTAAGCCTCTGATATGCTATGATTAAATTGTTATTGCAGCATAATCCTAATACAAATGGGCCAGGCAAAGGACAAAGGACATATGTCTGTTTTCTCCTGCCTACCTCTAAAGAGATTTTTATGGAAGTCATGTACATTGTCATTAACTTAAGAAATCAGGGCTTGATTTATAGTCTGTTGATTGTTCAAACCTATGAATGATGAAGAAAATATTATTAATGCAAATTAAACTTAAAAGCATGTTGTGTCTATACATTGTATAGTCATTGTAAATAGCACTTAAAAATGAGAAAATAGTTTCTAGTATTTGAAAATGATGATCTGAAAAAACCTGCTCACATCATCAATAAACAGATGGAATTCAGAACACATCTTTAGTGCTTCACTTTCATATTAGTCGTGAAAACATCAATGAACATGCACATGGGAACAACACTCATTTTTCAGTTGTTACAAAAAGTATTTTGTGAGAATCAATTGGCTATAAGGAATTTACAATAAAGAGTAAGATGTTTGTTATTATTTTTAAAATATGTGCTGCTCAATTTTTATACCAATAAAATTTATAATAAACTTAAATATATGCAATCCTACTCTGGCCAGTCATTCAACATTTATCAGCATATCAGTTTCTTTTTGAATAAAGAATATCAAAGTGAGAGAACCTCAAAGTCTCTTGCATCCAGCTCAAAATGAAAGCTGTCTGCATGATCTGCAGTCTTTTCATCAGACACAGATGGAAAAATGGATCTGTTTGGTGTGTTACAGGCCTGCTGGTCTATATACCAAAGGACAAGTAGTCTGCTCTTAATGTATGAAGGAAGAATAGGACTTCCGTAGTGAGATTCCCATTTAGAAAGGAGAGTCATCAGTTATACATGCCAATTTAGCAATTTTAGACAGCAGAAGTAGTCATGACTCCCTGTTTTGCTATAAAACAATATGGTTGGCTAATCTGACTGAACCTGGCCTCTCTGGAAGGATCTACTAGGATCCCTGCTCCTTCATCCTCTGGTTCTTCCCTCTGATGTAGGTTGGTCAAGATGCCATTTCCAGGGCTACAAGTTCTCAAAGAAAATTTTCTATTGATGTGGTTTCAGAGATCAGGGATGGTTCTAAGGGTCAACTAGTCACATACTGTTTCAGGCCAGTTTTGGAGGGAGGGCCATACTTTGGAAATACAGTTTCCTTTTATCTTAGTATACTTTTGCTGTTTCTGGTTAAGTCCAAGTTTAAGAAATCAGCCCAAATTCTTATTCAGATGTAGGACTCAAGCCTGAGGAATCCCCTCTTCAGGGGATTCTGAGTTCTATTTACCTGAGCACTATTGTATTTCAGCAAAACCTATTTTAACCAAAGGAAGTTCTCACTTTGGATGGGAGCTGGCTGGAAAAGCTTGGTGGGAAGGATTTCGAGGCTATGCTCTGCTCAAAATTGATTACCACAATTGATTACTTATGTCTGCAATGGGTATAGGAGTAGTGAGTATGGGTCACATGTGCCATGTATTTGCTCTCTCTGGCCTATACTTTTTACTTGTCCCCCTATCACTGGCTCATGAATTAACATTGTGAAATGGCTGACCTTGAGGCAAGTATACAATGAGTGGGGTTAACTTCTCTTGTTTGAAAATGAACTTGAACTTGACCTCACAATAATATTAACTACAACAATAATTGCAGCTGCATTTGTTGAACATTTGTTTCAGGCCAGTTTTGGAGGGAGGGCCATACTTTGGAAATACAGTTTCCTTTTACCTTAGTATACTTTTGCTGTTTCTGGTTAAGTCCAAGTTTAAGAAGTCAGCCAAAAGTCTTATTCAGATGTAGGACTCAAGCCTGAGGAATCCCTCTTCTTTATGCTCTGCCCCTCTCCCTTGCTCTGAGCTCAATAACTGCTGTCTTGAGGCAAATAGAGACAACAGGCTCTAGAGAAAAGGCTACATTCTCGATCCTATCATGATCAGCCGGCTCTGGGGCTCTTTCCAATGGAATACCAGTACTTAGGCGGTGGTTTGTCAACCACTATTTATAATTGCTCCAAGTATGAAAACAAAAGCGGTCACCTTTATGACTTCACCACAATTTACAGAGACTACTGGCAGGGAAAGACTCCCTCAGGGGAGGAAAAAAAAAGGTGTTTCTTTCTTTCTCGGCCAACAACCTGAGTAGCTCTAGTCTGGAATCATCTCTCCAATCAGTGTTGCTGAAAGTGGTTGAACTAGCACATGCCACGATATAAAAGCTTTGATACCATTTTTCGTAATCGGACAGCCTCAGCTCATGGCCTGCATTCCAAGAAACAGGCAACAATTTGATCAACTAATCTGCCACAGCATAACAACAATCACCAGCTTCCCACCTTAAGGACCCCAGGTCCTCATTGCCCTGTTTCTTCCACAAAGTCAATTCTATATTTTAGGTTTGCATAAAGCATTCCTCTTTGAGACACCAAATTCTGTTATTGGTTTTGTAGTATATGCAGCCCTGAATCATAGAAGTTAAGCATTCTAATGATTTCCTTTGAGAAGCCTAGATGCAGATAATACAGGGCTAATAAGAGAGCTCCTTTTCTGTGCCTATCCAAGTGTCCTGTCCACCTTCAGTATTATATCCATCAACTAGAGGAAAAGGTAAGATATGAAGAGTAAGTACAGAGTTGATATAGTCCCTTTTTAAGGAGCTTTATTGAAAGGCCCTTGTCCAAAATAATAATAATAATAATAATAATAATAACAACAGTTTCTGGTAAAATGGATTAAGATATTACCACAAATGGAAAGCTTATAAAATCACACTCAGATACATTAAGTCAAGATCTTTCTACAATTGTAATTATCTTTTTACTATAACTGGAATAATTCCCAGAGAAACTCTCTGAATTCAGTTGTCAAGGGCAACACTAATGTCAAATTTTGGACTTTGGTAACTACAGAACTTTTTTTAAGAAGGGTTATAATAACCAAAAATTGTCTATTGATGATTGGATAAGAGGCCTGCCTCAACTTTACAGTCCTTATAAAAATCTCTGCATTTTATAAATTCAAAAGAACTTCTCAGCTGGGATGCAGTAATTTCATTTTCTCTAAAATATCAGTGTAATCACATAAAAGGGAAAATGGCCCCAGGAGAAGTTCTCTTGCTATTAGCAGTAACATACATAAAACTCTTTTCAGAAAAGAGCTGTTAATCATGTCATTGGAAAGGGCCCTAAGAAGTCATTTGTGCCATCTTGGATAGACAAATGAGTACCCTAACCTTAAAATATATGTAAGGAAGAAGATTCAAAGTTCTTTTTGTTGGCTTAATTATTATGTGCATTTCCTTGGGGCAATGTTCAAAAGCACTTATGATTCTAGTCCTTTCAACAGGTATTTATTGAGCATCTACTTTGCTTGTAATGAAGATGAAAGAAACAAAGAAATATAAGATATGGTCTTTGGCAACAAAGAGATTGTTAATTTAATTGAAGAGAGAAAACAGAGAAGGGAGAATTTGCTGTGGTGTGAAATGGCCTATAAAAGTTCACTGGAGGAAAGAGACAAAGCTGGGCATGAATGTCATAATTTAGAGAGTGAATCCCAAAATAGAGCATATTTCCATACATGCAGTTTTTTGTAAGTTCTCACTATTTCTCCTCCTTGACGCCTTTCTTACTCCCAGGGTCCTTTGTGTGTCCCCGGTTGCATTGGTTCAGGTTTCCATCAATTTCCACCTAAGTTATTATTCCACTTCTCCATTTATAATCACCAAAGTCTTCAGCAGTCCATACTCAGAATGGTAAAAAAGCGATCTTTAATATAAGAGATCTAATGGCTTTTTCTATGGCTGGAAATAGGGAGAAGGTAGAAAGCACTCACTTTGGATACAAAATGTAAGGAGTTGTTGGAAAATTCAGTCATCAAGATAACTCACATTCTAATGAAATATGTTTTAAAAATTAATGCAAAAAATCCATAATGAACTTCAAACAAAACAGAATTTTAAATAAAAACAGGATCTGATAGTGCTGTGCTCAGTCATATTGGAGTCTGAAACAAAAGTAAAAATCTATGCTCTTAGATATGTGGTGTGTGTGTGTGTGTGTGTTTTAAGAGATGGGGTCTTACTGTGTTGCCCAGGCTGGCCCTGAACTCCTAGGCTCAGGTGTTCCTCCTGCCTCAGCCTCCAGAGCAGCTGGGACTATAATGGGCACTGCCACTCTTGGCTCTGATACATGTTTTTACATGTTTTTTTAAATGGTTGTTTTCTAGAGCATTAAAATAGCTGAAAAAAACATTGGAAAGTTGAAAAGTAGGTATATGAAAACTCACAACAGTATTTGAGTTTAAATAGATTACTTACCCAAAAAATATAATTTATCATCATTTTACTGTCTTGGTTTAATGAATACAAACTTCATCCATTCAATAATGTCTCCTAAATCTATTTCTTGCTTGATGCCTTTGCTCATATTACTACTTTTACGTGGGATAACTTTGCCCAAATGTATGTCAGGTAAATGGCTATACGTTTTCCAGAAATTAGCTTTTCTTAAAACTTCTCCCTGCACCCCTCAAATCAGACAGAATTGACCACTCTAACTTTGTGCTTTGCACTGAAGCCTGTTTGTGTCAAAAGATAGGTGGCATTTCAGTTGTTGCATTTTATTATTTGCCTTCACTAGAATAGAAATATTTTAAGGGCGGTATTATTCTTCCTATTTATTGTTGAGTCCTCACTGATTAGTACAATGTCTGGAACTCAGTAGGTACTTGATAATATTTGTTTAATGACTGAATTGAAGACAAACAATGGTAAAAAGTTTTAAACATCGTCAAAGAAATATAAGTAGAAAATCTTCATTGGGAACTTGGGAGATACTTTTAATAAAGCTGAACATGTATGTTTACATAGCAATAATTCATAGTAAATGACTACAAAATAGCCAAGGTATTCAATTTAATTGATTAATTACTTGGTTAATTAAATCATGTCCATCTGGTTGATTATCTTTTAAGTAAGCTTAATCTGTTGGCCCTCTGTTGTAATAGTTTGTGTCTGACCTATAAAAGAGTGGCAGAAGAAAATCAGAATCTAAATGGAAAAGTTATGAAAAAGTATTCTGTTGTATGTGATAACTAAAAGATGATACACCATAAGAAATGTTTATATTCCATTGCAATTTCTTTAAAATCTTACATACCTAAAGTTTCACCCATTGCTCAAGGTCAAGGACCTTGTATACAGCCAGGGTTATTTCATCCATGCCTAAAGTACCATGCCCCAGGCCCATAACTTTTTCAAGGGCCTATAAAATGTTTAAGGTACTACCAAAAAACAAAAATTAACTCTAAAACATAAAAAAATTATAATATTAAAATTTGGAAACATTTAATTCAACTTCTAATGAAATGTTTGAAACATAAAAAGCATTTTATTAGCTCCACAATATGTAAGGAAGGTAGCAAGCTTGAAATTAACAAGTATTTGTTTCCATGTATCTAAATTAAGACACCAGGTCACATAGGTGAGGTGATCTATATATAACTCAAATATATATCACATTTAATTTGAAATATGAGTATATTTTACTATATATAAAAAGAGAGACCTCCAAAAGTGAGAGTTCATAGAGTTGATGAACTATCAGAACAACTGTCTACATGCTCCATCATGGGTGATTATTATCTCTTCACCTTACAGGGAAATTCTGCATGGTAGGTCAACTGCAACAGAAATGACTCCAAATGCATTGGTTTTTAAGCATCTGATCTTGAACTCTAACTGAGAATTTAACATAAAATACCATATTCCTTAGTTATTCTACTTTTTTCAGTTTGTACTGTGTTAATAGAAAATGGAAAGTTTAAAGAACATGTTTCAATTTTAAAACCAATGCTATTGATGGTAAATAGTCACACAGTAAATGTTTTTCATTACTGGTGTTATTAGTTCAAGATAATGAGCTTCTATCTATAGGTGCTTGGGAATGTACTCTTTGCTTTAAACCCATGGAGAATGAGGACGCTGGCTTGGGATGCAATGGAAAGCAAGTACAACAAGATTGAACTTAGTCATTCACTGTACACATGGTCCATAGGATCAATAACTAGGAAGAGTAGCCAGTTCTTTAAAGTATCTTGCAGTTTATCATCTGTAAATTGCTACTGCTATGCCATTTTAAAAGCCTGTTCTGAGGGACTCAGGATTTAACAATGTCAAGAAGCAATTTACAGAGCACGAATCTTACTCTAGTGTAGTTCTATAGTTCCATTTCTCACTACGGCGGTGGCACGCGTAGGTGGTGAGATAGTAAGGAGCATGTGGCAGTGTTTCATTGGTGAAGACCTGGGTCCTATCTGCAGTAGCTTAGCAAGTGTGACTGCTAGCTAGAGAACGCCAGGGGTGACCCACACTATGAGTCCACACTACAGAACTAGTGCCTGTATTAGCTAAATGCACATCTGGGAAATGACTGCTTGCTCAGACACGGTGTGCCAATTGAATAAATTCTCGTTAAGCAACTGTACCTGGCCGATTGGAGAAATTGGAAGTTTAGATCAGAAGAGAGGGAGGTAATGGGATTTGCCATTATCCCTGTCTTGGAACAGACTTAAAGAGGTTTGATTCTGGAAAGAATGTAATTGGAATATAAACCATTTAATTCTGGTTTTCTTTACTGAATCAACAGAACCAAGTTAATTCTAGATATTGAATCATTAGAAATTTATATTTGCCTTTTAAATTTTTTGCTGCCCTCACAAGAAACATTCATTTTTCTAAAATTCCTACAAATGGTTTTTTTGGTAAAACTCCACATGTCCACATTCCTCTGTGATCGGGTGGACATTTACTTTCTTTTCCTCTCTGTTACAGATAAAACAAGGAAGGCACAGTGATTTCCCCAGGGTCACACAGTTCTTGGGTGCTAAAGTTTTCACTAGATGTTGTATTTTGTGGCTCTGGTCAAAAGATTTTTTTGTTCACCTGGGTCTCAATGTACCCTTGGCTATTTCTTCTATTTCTTGATTCCAATTCTGAAAAGGCCAAATAGAACTGTAATGTTCACATTCAACAAAAACATCTGTTATAGGCAGTTGCTGACTGACTAGTAATATTCATCTTCTTTGCCTGATCTAAATTGGACCTGGGAGAATTTCCACATTTGCTGCTAAACTATTAAGGGCTCCATATTGGGCATTTTCCTGAGAGAAGAAATAGCTCACATATCTCTTCTTAATGCCTGTAAAGAAAATCACCCCCAAAAGGCGAGCTGTAACTTCTCATGGGAAGGAAAAGAGGATTTCCACAAAAAGTAGAATCTCTTGCTTTGGTTAAGGAGCTAATTCATTTTCTCACTGACACATCTAGCCAATATGCACACCTATATCCACATATATCTACTTCCCCTCATTGAAAGGGGTGAACTGAATCCATTCACATCTAATGTCAGCTACTCCACTTAAGCACAGAATCTCATTCTTATTCACCTTCTCAGAGACTACTTCTATAGCTAATCTCCCCCTCTTTATCTTTCACACTAGCATACATAGATGGTGTATACCTCCTATTTTAAAACAAAGTTGTCCTTGATTTCATATGCCCTCTAGCCATGTCCCATTTTTCTGCTCCCTTCTTTATTGTGAAATTTCTCCAAAGAACTGTCCTGTTTTCTTCACCTTTTATTTTCCCTCAGCCCATGCAAACCAAATTGCCACTACCACAACTTCACTGAAACTTGTATCAAGGTCAACAATGGCTTCATTGACCATATGTTCTTGCTTACCCAAGAAAGTCCCAGTTTGCACATTGTCTTGGCAAAATTATTAATAACTTCCCTCTCACTACTAAACAATTGTGAATTGGACTATAAATTACATGGGCAATAAATCAGCCAACCAATGACCTCCATCTTGCAAATTCTGCCACTTCTCCATGCTGATCTTTCTCAACCTCCCTGAAGTGCTTTCTCAATGACCTGTTAATGTTGGCATACTGCCATGCTTTCAACTGAGTTCTTCCTCTCCTCTCCACCCACACTCTCTCCCTCAGTTATTTTATCCAGTCCCATGCTTGGAATACCACCTATATTCTGATAACTCACAAAGTTATGCTTCCACCTCTAACCTCTTCCCTGAACTCTAATCTCACCTTTCCTGCCTATCTGACACAGAGGCACTGGTATATCTAACAGGCAGATCAACTTTAATGCATCCAAAGTAGAACTTGTAATCCCCTTCATCCTTCTCCTGCCCTTCCCTATCATTCTTCAGCAAATGGTAACACCATTGCCTCTGTTTCTGCAGTCAACACTGCTGAAACCCACTTAGTACTCTCTTTTTTACAACCCACATCCAATCTCTGTTTCATTCTCAAATTTATATCATCAGCCTGACTACTCTCTCCATCTCCATAGTCCCTGTCACTCTCTGCCCTCAGCAGACTCTTCATGGTCTTCCTGTTCTATTCCCGTTCCTCCACGGAGCAGCTGGAGCACTGCTTCCCAGTTGTATGTTGGTTTAGGTTATTCTTTAAATCAAATCCTCCAAAGCCTTCCTAAATAACGTTGAGAATACACTTGAGACCTCTATATGTTACCTCACAGGCCCTGGTTTCCTCCATTTCTTTGAACTCATTTATGATCATTCTTTCCCTTGTTTCTCTCCCTCTGTCCATTCACAGTAGCCTTTGTACTGCAGCTCAAACAAGCACAGTTTCTTCTGTCCTCAAGGTTTTTGACTTGTTTCCCTCCACTCTGGAAACTCTTCTTCTGGGTCTTCTAATGGCTTCGCTCCCTCACTTCATTCAGTTCTGACACCCAAGCCAACATAGCCCCGCAATCTCTCTCCTTCCCCTTTCGCGGCTTCATTTACCCCTCCAGGACTTATCAGTTCCCCAAATTGTACTATTTTACATATGTGCATTAGCTTTGCATCAGTGTGAACAAAATACCTGAAAAGAGGAGGAAAAGTTTTATTTTGGTTCATGGTTTTAGAGGTTTAGTCCATGGTCAGCTGAGTCCATTTCTCTGAGGCCAAGGTTAGGCAGGGCATCATGGCAGAAGGGGTAGTAGAGGAGGGCTGCTCATGTCTTGGGAGGTGGGAAGCAGAGAGAGAAAAGGGGAAGGAGCCCCAGAGTATGCGAAACCTTCCAGGGCATGCCTCCAGTCATTGCCCCACCTGCCTTCAGTTACCACCCACTTAATCCATTCAAAGTAGGATGGGCTGATTAGGTTACAGTTCTTATTAATCATTTTACCTCTAGATATTCCTATATTAACACAAGGAGCTTTTGCAGGAAACTTCATATCCAAACTATAAGAGTATGCTTATTTTCTTTACCTTTTATCAGGATGTGAATTTTAAAAAAAACACAACAAGGATCTTGTCTAAATGCTTATCTTTGTATTCACACTGTCTAGTTTAGTATCACCATACATTGGATGCTCAATAAATATTTGCTGAAGGAGTGAATGAATGAATCGCAGCTTTCAATTGAATTCAGAATTCTGAACACTCTTCATTCCATCAAGTATTTGTTCCCTCTGTATTTGTACAATATTGATTCCATTATCAGGATTTAAAAAAAAAATCTGTCTAGTTGAATGACACTCCCATAGCCTATAAACTCCCAGGAGACAATGATCGAAGGAACTAATTAATCTAATTTAGTCTCCAAAGAGCTGCGCATCAGGGTGCCTGACTTTCTTGTGTCCCTTTTAGACAGGCAGGCACATCTATGTGAACTATAATGATGACAGTGAACTTCCCAGGCTTGCTAGTTTCTTTTTCAATATATGTAGAAGTCTGAATTTGGTTTCACATCTGACTCTAAAACTACATTTAGGTAAGGTTTATACTGGGAGAAAGGGTGAGAGATAGACATATACTCCTCCAACTGTTTGGAGAAATGAAACATAACAAAACCATTAGGAGAATAATAGAATAGTCAAGAGTACATATTAAATCAGGCATGTGTTTCAGATGTGAAAAAAAATAGACATACCCCTCATTTACCAATAGGAAGAACTATCATAACTACATTTCAGCAATCGATACCTCCTCATCTTCATTTCTTATTGTGTGAATCTGTCACTCTCAAGGCTAGATGCTGGTCCCGCCTGGTGAGTATTTAATTTTTCAGTGTGCCTTGACCTAAGCCATCTCTCTTAGTGGTTTACATGAGCGAGTTCTCTTTCCAAAAGCCCAAGCCCAACAGTGGCCCTTTAGCTGGCATTTCAACTGGGACAAATAAAGCCCTTTGTTGATTGTGCAGAGAAACCAGGGCACATGCAGAGTTTTGAAGTGCTTCATAATATGGTAAATATCACAAGCCAAGAACTATCTAGATTGCAGTATAAATAGGGATGTTGATGGCAAAATGTTTTAGCATGAAGACATCAATTTAACTGAATAAGTCATAGCTATCAGACCTCACCAGGGCTGAGACAAAATATTCCTCAAGACCACCACCCTGGCCCTGATTCTACACTCCTGAATGAACATTCCAACTATTAACTTGACCTCCCAGTTATTCTGAAACCCGAAAGGAAGGGTTTCCATGCAACCATCCCCCAAAGTAAGTTAATAATTGGTCATTTGATCATTGCTTTTTAAATATTAATTCCTTTAATCAAGTAACTTTATATCCTATGGAAATAATCAGCAATATAGTTTTAAAAACAACTTCATGTAAGAATGTTTATGACAACATCATTTGCAATAAGGAAAATTTCAGAATAACAAATATTGTATGCCTAAGAGTGGTTTGGTAAAATACTAAATAAATTCTTATACAAGCTGTCATTAAAAACATGCTTTACTATCTACATAAAATGCTTATAATGTTAAATGAAAAACATGAATATAAAGGTTTATTTAGTATGATCCAAAATTTATAGGCATTGCATATGGTATATTATAAAAATAATAGAAATACAGACACCAAAATGTTAATAACTGTTGCATCAGTTGATAATTTAAAGCATGGTTTTTATTCTTCTTTATATTCTTTTTCTTCTCATATATTTTTGTAGTGTCTAAATTTTGCATGAGTATTTAATACTTTTTAAAACAAAGTTATATATAAATTTATGTCTACTTAGGTAGTAGTTTAGTCAAACATGATTTTTTTCCTGAAACATATCATATTTTCTATACATTTTTCCCCACCAGAAAAGAGAAGTCATTAAGTTACATAAGTCATTAAGTATGGAGTCCCTAAGACTGTACAGTATAAAAGTGTGATTTAAATGAAAGTGTAGGGACTGGGGCTGGGACTCAGTGGTAGAGCACTTGCCTGGCATGCATGGGACACTGAGTTTGATCCTCAGTACCACAAAAGTAAAATAAATAAAATAAAGGAATTGTGTCCATGTACAACTAAAAATTTTTAAAAAATGAAAGTGTAACTGTCACAGTGCCCAAAATTGTAAGCATTTTTATCCTTATGTGCAATCACGTTGATGAAATGACATAATTAAAATTCTTAATCCTAACCCAAATGCCCTGGTGCCTATAACTCATCAAGTGCTTGAGGAGTTAACTTCCAGAAAAATGAGTAAGTAACATGAGTTGTGACATATCTATTCTCCTACCCCCTCCCCCATCTCTGAAAATATCCAGAATTTGCTTTAAAAGCTATGCAAAAATGGCAACCCCCCATACAGATAAAAGATCAAGGGAGGGAATGAAAGATGAAGCAGCAGATGAGATAATAGACAAGATAATTACAGAGCTTTAAAAGCCTTGGATTTATTTTTAAGATGTAAGAGCTCTATTTAGAAAAGCCCATAGCTAACTTTATGTGAATCTTGAATGAATTGTTCTGAAACATGTGAATAGTAATGAAATGAAGGAAAGCAAAGCTTGCTTGCTTTTTCTGCTTAATATCTCTTCTGGCTGGCCCATAACTAAGGTGTCCAATGAGGTTCTGACCTTTGCAGGGAAAGCTGATGTCACTGACTTCTCCATGAGTAGATCAGAATTTGGGGCTTTATCAAAACAACTCTTTCCTTCTCTCTGGTTTTAGGGCATGTCCCACACTATAAAATTGTCATTTCAGAAGCATTAGGAATTTTCTTTCTGCCCCTCTCTCACTACACCCCACAGAAGGAAGAGTAACTTAGTTGTGAGGCAGTGAACAGACTGGTCCTTTTTCTGTAATTTTATTTGTGAGCTGACCTGTTCTCTGACAGCACTTGATTTTTCTCTGCAATCTGCGCCTTGGATTCATGTAGCATTGTCTCCATTGCCACCCTCAGGTCTGGATCTAGGAGTCCTAGGGTTTTCTATTTGTGCTAAGATTAGATGGGAAAATGCTCATGGTCTAGATGCAAAGTCTACCAAATATTTAAAGGCTGATATTTTGGTCTCTGACTCCATTGTCTACTTTTTTAGGAGGTTTCAAATTTGGACAGAGAAGGATTTTACTCCTACTAACTTCACAGAGCTCTAAAAGGCTAAATTTCCTTGAGGGTTCTTAAAATTATAGGGATCTGCCTGCATTATTTCAGGATGGTTCTCTCATATAAACAACAAAATATAAGACTGAATATTGCCAATACTGTTAATCAAGTAGAAGGTTGGGGCTTGGACCACAGAACATATTCTAATTAACACATATTCTTTTTTGTGGTGCTGGGGATTGAACCCAGGGCCTTGTGCTTTCGAGGCAAGCACTGTACCAACAGCTATGTCCCCAGCTCCTTAACACATATTCTCATTGATACAATTTATAGGTGTGATTTTATATGCAACAGGTTCTAGAAAACAAAATCTCAGCATTATTAGGAAGAGTGGATTGTTGATGAATTTAGAATTAGATGGATGCCTTGTGGCTTCTTAGACAAGAGAATGAATTATAAATTTGTTTTGGGGAGTCATTTTATAAGGTTCTTTAATCTGGCTCAAACTATGTTCTGAACTTACAGGTGGCAGTATGCTGAAAATGTAACACACCCTTTTCCAACAGAAGACTAATTTAGTCTTAATTGTGTGATGATGTTTTTCTTCAAGTGCAGTTAACACCACTCACTTTTAAAATCATACAGTTATTTAATCCCAATCTGCTAAGACATAGGTACCTAGGATAATGTAAAGAACCAATCAAATATAAATTAATAGATAAGAAAAGGAAATCCAGTAGAGCAGGGGAAGGAGAACAGGAGAGGGACAGGAGGATGGGAGGAAAAGGGGTAAAGGTGGATCATGAACTCAGATCTATTTCCATGTGTGTTTGATGAAATGAACTCAACTATTATGTATACATATAAAGTTATAATTAAAAAGGACAACGTTTTATTAGCCCTTATGAAAGCAAATAGGGAAGAAACTGGAAAAAAAAAAAGATGAGAGTCTTCAGATGGAGTGTGAATCAGGAACTGAGTGAAGGAGGGAAAAAGCAGAAATCAAATAGGATCATCATAGGCAGTGACTGTCCAGGAGTCCCACAAATCCCAGGAAGCAGCCTGCCTTGATTTTCCTACCTGGCTTGACCACAGGTTGACAGCAGCGTGGGAAACAGAGCCTGGGTCCCAATCATGTATATGGCAATGAATTTTGGACCACCCCAGCTGGTCAAACAACTCCCCATAGCTGGGGTCTGAGAGGAGATTACCATGGCCACCAGACCCAGGATTCAGCAGCCAAGGGGAACAAAATCAGATTGTTTCCAAAGCTATCTTCCCACTGCTAAGATTACCCTGCCAGTGGAATATGGTTTTCACTTACCTTGGAAAGATCTGATTAAGAAATTCACTGTTTTTGGTACATTGTGTACACCACGGAGAAACAGAGGAAAACAATTTCTAATGAACAAGCTCAAGGGGTATTCAGAATTTGCCAAGAATAATTCATTTGTGCCTCCCAGGTAAGGTACTACATCCAGTGTTCCATGCTGTTCTTCCATCAAAGAAGGTGTTTTCTCTGAGTACTAGCTCCCTGTTACCTGCTAACTCTCTGAATTCCCACTATGTGGGATGTGTGTGTGTGTGTGTGTGTGTGTGTGTGTGTGTGAGTGTGTGTGTGTGATGTGTGGTTGTGAGGTGTGGTGCTAGGGAACTGAGGAGAGAAACAGAGAGAGGTTTGAGATCCCTAGAGCTCAAACACATGTCAGTATTCAGTCAATAGCTAGCTGGCACATGTGGAGCTAAATTTAAACATATGTTTTTAGTTTAAAAAACCTTGCTCTAACTGCCAAAAGAAGAGAAGATCTTAAATTTTTCTTTTAACCATCCTGAATTTATAATAGGGTGGTCTTACAAAGCAAAACATAATAAAATGCATTTATCAGAAACACATTTATGTTTGTTCCAGAAGAACAGGGTCATAATAATTTATCTAAAAGTTTTATGGTAGGTTTATTCTAGGCATTTATTTCCCAAAGCTTTTGCATATTTCACATAAGCCTGTGTAATGTAAGTTTTACAATGGGTTCCTTAGATAAATCACGTTTACTATCACCGAGATCTTTTTTCATCTGAGTACACAAGGATGAAGAGATGTTTCTTTGTTGAAAAGTTGAGAATCTGAAATGGCTTATAGGGTATGGCTTCACTAAATCTCTTGATTTTTAGCATGAAAGGGGATGAGCAAAAAACGTTCCTAAAATAGATATTCTAGTTATGTAGTCCTGTCTACCTAGAGTAACTTCCTGATCACCAAGACCATCCAAGAGCAGGATATTTGACCTTGAGAATTCTTCACCCTTATGAAATAGCTTTTCCTGAGTTGTGCTCCAGGGTTGTGTCCTTGACTTCAGTTGATGGAAGTATTTGAAAAGTGGCCATGTGAAACTTACCATCTCATACTTCTGGAATATTGTTGAGGTCATTATTCATAAATGAAAAGAGGAACTCCTTGGGAAAATTTCTCACCTGCCTCAATTCTTAGAAATACATATTTTCTCCAAGGTACCTGACAAATGCTTCCTTCGTGGACATTTGTACTCGAGTCTGATCATGCTTGCCTCTTCACTTTGGGCAGCAGGAAGCTCAACAGAGATTTCACAACTGGTCTTTAACCATTGCATAATCCTCATAGTATACATATTTATATCCTAAATTTAACCATTCTGTACAAGAGTTATTAGTTATTTGACTTTATTGTTTTCAAAGTTAATTGCAATTAACATTTGAAAAAAACATCTGTAAATGTTATAGAGTTCTTCTGTGAAACTGAAACCAAACTCAATTCATTCCATATCCCCAAGGATCTTTCTTCTCTTTTCCTGATGATCTCTGGGACTACAAATGATAGCTCATCTTCTAGAAGGCAGTTAATCAACAGTACAGTTTTTGCTCAGAGAAGTCATCTCTGCTTTACCTAAATGAGAATGTGCACTGATCCTGATGCAAGATACACTGTTGCATTCTATAATGTGTGCTGGTTTCCCCCCACCCCCGTGTGTGTGTGTGTGTGTGTGTGTGTGTGTGTGTGTGTGTGTGTGTGTGTGTGTAACAGGAGGTTTTGACATCCACCAAGAAAGAGTGACTTTTCACCTGGTTCCCCTCTTTATCCTCTCCCTCTGTCATTTATGGGTCTTCCAGAGCTGAGTCAAATTGCCAAGTTCAATTCTCTTTAAAAGCACGTCTCCAGCCCTTGCATGGCTGCTGACTCACACACCTGAACTCTTTCTTTTATGTGACGCATACTTTTACTTTTGAACTCTAACACTCTTCTTCATTGCCCTTTCCAGCTTGGCTTTTCTTCCTCAGTTTTCTTCTGTTCTTCACAGTCTCTGACACTGAGCAAAGTAGCATCTGATGCTCTTGTTACCCAGCTTTTTTTCTGTTTTTTTTTTTTTTTTTGAGAGCCCATTACAAACTTACAAAGATAAAAATAACAATATGAAGGATGTATTGTGCAAATCTTTTTAAAAGCCTGCAAAAACAGCAGAAAGAAATCAATTAGAATTGCCATGGCAACTACCAACAATTTTATATGCAAGAATGAAATAAAATAAAATAAGAAAAGTAACAAAATGGAAAATGCATAAACTGATTCAAATACCATGAAGTGTTTATGAAGTAAACACTATAGAGTGAAACCTCATAAAAATAGATTTCATTAAGGTAAATGAAATATAGCTTAACTCTTCACTACAAATGAGCTAGGTATGTATCATGAAATAAATTACTATTGATGAACTCTTAATGATGTAATTTTTTAGTTAAAACAGTTTTTGGGAAACAAGTTTAGACAGATTGGAGGAGTAAATTAAAATGTATAAAGTGCAATTTAAAATAATATTTTCCTAGGAGAAGATTCCTTTACTTCTAAGAGTATTTTAAGCTCATATATTAAATTTGATAGCTAGAAGTAAATTAAAGAAGCAGGATAAGATAACGAAAGTAACTGATAGAAATTAGAAAAGAACATAGAATTCTAGAATTTGCTTGATCTGTCCTCATCCCCCAGAGTTGAGATGAATTCCTATGTCTCTACTTGTGGTGGTCAACCCTGCCTACATGTAAAAATTTCCTGGGCCATCTAGATCTGTTTCCCAACATTACTATGTCTGTAACCCATGCCATACTATTAAATTAGACTATCAAAGTATAACCTGACCATCAGTATTTTTTTGAAACTTTCACATATGCAGCTGAGAACCAGCACTATATCTGTCCTTTAGCTTGCTTGTGCTTACATGTTACCAGGAAATTCAGTTATCAACCTGTTGGGGTTACTCTGTGTGGTATACAGAATAATGCTCCTCTCCTCGGATGTCTGTGTCCTAATCCCTGGAGCCTATGAATTATTATGTTATATGGCAAAAAACATTTAAGGTTGCAGATGGAATTAAGGTTGCTACCACTGTGAGTTCAGTACAATCACAAGGATCCTTATGAGTACAAGAAGGAGATAAGAGAAAGGACCAGAGAGATAGCAGTGTAAGATACTCAACCTGACATGGTGGGAGGAAGAAATGTCACCAGCCAGCATATGGACAGTGTCCAGCTGCTGGAAAAGGCAAAGAAATGAATTTTCCCTTAGAACTTCCAGAAGGGATGCAGTCCGGATCACACCTTGATTTTATCTCAGTAGGATCCATTTCAGACCTCAAACCTATAGAACTGTAAGATAATTCATTTGTATCATTTTAAGCCATTAAATCACAAATGTTGTGGTAATTCGCTTGTCATATAATTGGTCATAGCAGCAATAAGAAACTAATACATACATTATTACAAAATTATCCAAAAAATCCTGGGTCCTATGTAGTACACAAAAGTCAGTACAACTTAAATATCTAAAATGTTCTACTTCTCCCCTGGTGTGGCTATTGTGAACTTGCCCTTGACAGTACCAGGGAAAATTCTGGTCTCCAACTGCTACCCCACATCCAGACCTCTGTAGTTCTTTAAGAGAAACAGCTAGCTCTTTCCATTTTGATCTCAGACATAAGTTCCCTGCACTTGTTCTTCCTTAGTTCCTGATTAATACTCAGCTTTCCCAATGTCCTTGTTTCTTCCAGCAATCTATGCTCTGATAGTCTGAATCACCTTCCCTTTGTTAACCTGAAAAAGGTTGCCTGGTGGTACCTTCTTTTGGGGGGCAAAATTCTACCAGTTCTGAAATTCAGTTTCTAACCTCTCCTTCATAACTGTTGGATACACGATGCCGCCTCATCTTACCATTTCTGTGGGGGTCACTTGCCCTGCACCTACCTCCTGAAGTGTAGCTGATTTCCAAGATGTCAGATTTTTCTCTTCTCCCCTCTTCCTATTTTTACTTATTTTTATTTTTTAATTTTGAGTCAGAGTCTCACTAAGCTTCTGAGGCTGGCCTTGAACTCGTGATCCTCCTGCCTCCTGAGTCTCAGGGATTACAAGTGTGTATCATCGTGCCCCATTCCAATCTCTGACTACCTGTGAGCTTCAAAGCTGGTTCTCTGGCACATTTCTTCCCACAGAGGAGTAAAAAGCACACAGTAGTTCAGCTCCAAAAGGCATCCTGTTATATGGAATATCCCACTGTAGCCTGAGATTGATAGGGACTTCCAGTTCATGTGAGGAAGCAAGGGTTAAATTTTTTTTTCATGGGATCTTTTGAATACTAAAACAATATCTATGTGTTTGACAATCTTGGATGCGTCAGAGAGTTAGCGTAAGGAGTATCAAGACCTAAGAAAGGCCTCACCATGATGAAGTATACTCCAGGGTCCTCACTTTGGCATCACAGGTACACTGGGAATCCCACCTCAGTCCACGCTGCCCTTCATATCCTGGAAGGGAAACTGGTACTAATCATTAATAGTGATGTGAAATTAAACCTCAAATTCCACTCTCCCCACCTCTGCTCTTCTCTGGAGTGAAGGTATCAGATGTACTGGCATTTCTGCCCAGGCCCCGGGATGACTGGGCTTTCCAGTGTAATGGTGCTACTCTGTGGCTACCCCTACCTTGGAATAAAGCATAATCAGAAACAAACTCTTGAAAGCCTACATGTGAAAATACCAGGGTGAACAGGTCAGTTACAAGATGAGAAGAGCACATACTAGTGGGGGAGGAAGAAAGAGGGAGAAGAAGATTATAAGGGACATTGGTTGATTGTAAACTGGTGAAAGCAGGAATTCTATGTTAATTATTCCTTTTGTTTTATGTTTTAGCACTGGAAATTTTGTTGTAGGTGGAAACAGTACTAGGATTAGTATAGTATGTAAACTAGAGCCGTTAATTTGAAAAAGACACTGGGTATGCTTCAGCTTTTGATCCAATGTCTCCTGTAGGTTGAGAGGTGTCCTGAAATCTCAGTCTGGTTTCTACAGCTTCATGAAAGTAGGGAAGTGGACACATCCTATTCTTCATTCCTGACCCTACAGCAGAGTGATAGGCACTATTGTTTAATCCACTCTATGTCCTCAAACAGGCAAAATTTATTTACCATCATGCAAAGTGTTTTCCAATGCAAGAATCAGCTTTAAAAGTAATTATTTTTAATTCCCTAATGAGCTCTGCTTAGAACTAAGGGTTATGAAGGAAAGGGTTTTATTTTGATTTCTCTTCAATATTGAGGGAGTTAATAAAAGCAAATGTTGTGATGCAAAAGATAAATTAGAAACCTGAATTTTTTTGTGAAGGCAACAGAAAGCACGGAATCTTTGTGGGGAAAATTACATAAGCCAACTATGAGCCTTGGAGTACTCTAAAATGAATAAACGGTGTGCTGGGGAGAATGTACACACATATACATGTTGGAAAGTTCAACATATGTTCTATATAATGATTGGTAAATATAAGAGTTTAACAAAAAGAACAAAAAATTCAAAGAGAAGCCTACAAACATGATTTACTAGAGTTAGCAGATTAAAAGCATAAGGTCTATTTTTTCTTCACTGTTTTAACTTCATATGAATATCAAGGAAATGCTTCACAGTTATTTCAGTGTGAGCCAGACCTGGTTTTGTGACTCAGTTCTATCACAAACTATGTTTTTGCACTGTTTGATGTTAGGCAAGTTACTCTGTCTCTCTAAATCCCAGTTTCCTCATAAGTAAAATAGGATGATTTTAAAAAAAAATATATGCCCTGAGTGCTTATTGAGAGAAAATAATGCACTAAAGTACCTTGTACATAATCGGTGACCATTAAATATTAGTTTCTTCTCATCTCAAGAAACCTATTATGCTGAATAGCAGTTGAAAATCAGTCTTCGGGGGAAATAAGAATGAAATAGAAAAGAAATCGAACAGGCAGGGAATTAAAAGACGGCGTTTCCCTATTGCAATAATTTGTGCATCAGGTAAATTAACCAAGCTGATCATAAACTGATTTTTCCCAATTCTTCCATCTTAACTAATATGCTTTTCATATTTACCTTGGGAGAGACAGAGTCTAGAGAAGGGAAGAGGACCAAATTAAATGCCTTTAAGATCAACTTGAGGAGGCTTGTTGCTCAGAAAAACAAAATAAGTAAAACCTTAAAGCAGTGGTTCTTGAAGTGCAGAACATAAAATTAATATAATGTTCTCAAACAGTATTTCAAAAATTAAATAAAGCAGTGCATTATATATTGTAAGGGTAAACTTTACTCCATGAAACTTTTATTTCAGATACACAATGCTTATGTGTGTATCAGGTAATAGTATAAAATATATTTATTATTTTGAATGGCTTAAAAAGTCTAAAAGCTACTGCTCAAAGAGAAATGTCTATGTTCCTTTACAATAATTGAGATTTGTATCTGGGCCTTATTCAAAGACAAGGCCTTTGCTCCTGGGGAACGTAGCCTTCTATCTCAAGATCCTTGTCCTTGAGTCATCTCCAAACTGCTCAAGCTTTCTTTCCAGGTCACGATGTACATTTATCGATACATCCATACATTTCATCAGGAGAGATGTAAAAAACCCGTCAAGTTGAAATAAGAAAAAAAGTGAAAGTAAGTGATATTTAAATTTTCTTCAAATTGCTGATAGCTCCTCTGCAAGATAGTACCAAAATTAAGAGAGGAGAAATGCCAAATAGACTCATCCTGATTTTTTCTAAAGAACACATTCCAAAGTTGTCCAATAGGTATAGATTCAATGAAAACATGTAAATGTCTAGACAGACATAGGAAGGAATTGACTCAAAAGAGATTGTCCAGGTGAAAACAAAACAAAACCTGCAAGATAGGAGCTAACACTCAATTAACTCCTATACTCAGCCAAACTCTGAATCAGGTGTTATCATAACAGAGTGCATTTCGTTCTTAAACAAAGGCGGGTAGTATAGGTTCCCATTTTACAGCTGAAAAAATGAGACTCTGATTGGCTAACTCATTAGACCAATACATCCACAATCCTAACCCCGATCTGTCTGCTAGACTCCAAGCTATAACCACCCCATTTTTTCTTCAGGCACCTTTTCTGCAAGTTCTGCTTTTTGTTTTTCTGCCTCTGCCCCTGTAGAAGCCCATCCCTCCACTCCTGCTAGTGCTTCATGCTTTCTTCCCATCAAAACCTCTCAATTAGGTTATTTATACCAAAATGCTAATAACAACATAACTCCTCCTCGCAATGTTAATTGAGATCAAACCTTAAAGTTAAAGAAATTCCTCAAAGGTGGAATTCCAAGCATTGCAGCAAAGGTCAGAGGAATTTTAGGGATGGGGTATGAAGAAAGAAAGAGAACTTTATGATGCTCATCCATCTTGCTGATAAGACTGTTGTTCAGTCAGTCTATTGCTAATAGCTAGTTCTTTCAAGATAATGAAAATCTGTCCAGCCTCTAATGTCCTTCAGAATCAATTCTACTCCTTCAGATACTTTTTAGTTCATGTTTATTGAAGCCCGGTCTCCTTTGCTTACATGCTGAGGTTTTTCTTGTTTAAAGGTAAAACAAATCACAGTTAAGTAGGCCACCAAAAAAATTATTTAAACTATAAGTTTAGCAGAGACCTCATTTTCTTCTGCTCCCGTAACTCTACTCTGTATATCTCCAATAAATGTGTGCGCGTGGCGGTTCTCAAGATGGCGGCCTAGAGGGTGGCTGCATTTCATGTTGCTCCAGGACGCAGGATTCAAAAGAGGAGATATTGAGACACTTGGGACCAACTCAAAGCAGCCGGGTGACTCTCACCCCCTGGGGAGGCATCCCGGATGGGACGGTGGTCCCGGAATGCAGGAAACTTTGTGAAGTAGAACTGCCGGCGAGACGCCCCTCGCCCCGCTGGAGCAGTGAACTCGGACAGCTGGGAGCGCCGTAAAGGAGGCCGCTCGACACAGCGCTGGGACTCGGAGCAACCACTGGGGCTCCGGCGGCTGCCCAGGGGAAGAGTGGCGAGGAGAGCTGTGTGGACTCAGGACACCGGGGCCTGCCCTGAGGAGGAGGAGGAGGAACGTGGCCACTTGGATTCGGAGTGACTGCACCAGAGCTACAGGTGGTTGCCAGAAGAGAAGCTGCCCGGCGAGCTGTTTGGACTCAGAACGACGCTTCTGAACCCCGGGGACTGCCCTGAGGACGAGGAGGAGGAAGAGGAGCGCGGCCGCTTGGATTCGGGGTGACTACACCAGAGCTACAGGCGGTTGCCAGAGGAGGGGCTGCATGGCGAGCTGTTTGAACTCAGACCACTTCTGAACCCCAGGGCCTGCCCGGAGGAGGAGGAGGAGGAGGAGGAGGAGCGCGGCGGGTCCTTTGGACTCGCAGTGACTGCATTATCGCTCCAGGCGGCTGCTCAGAGGAGAAGGTGAGTGGTGAGTTGTTTGGACTTAAAGTGACAGCTCCTGAACACAGGGGGGCTGCCTGGAGGAGAAGCTGGTGGGACGCTTGGTCTTGAGTGGCCGCACCAGAGCTCCAGGTGGTTGCCCAGAAGACGCGTGCAGCAGGTCACGTGGACTCAGAGCCACTCAGAGCGACTGCTCCTGAACACCCCGGGGGTTATCTGGAGAAGGAGGAGGAACGGGGAGGGTCACTTCGACTCGGAGTGATTGATTGCCCAGGGCTACGGGTGGTTGGTGGAGGTGGAGGCACGCAGTGAGTTTCTTGGACTCCTAGTGACCCCACCGGAATACTGGGCGGCTGTCTGGAGGAAGAGGCGTGTGGCGGGTCTCTGGGATTCAGAGCAATTGTACAGGGCCCCAGGTGGCTGCTCAGAGGAGGGGCCGCATAGCCAGGCGATTAGGTGCAGAGCAGGGTCCCAGGATCTAGGAGGCTTCTTGGTGGAAGAGCCGCACAGAGACAGGCTTAGGGCGGAGCGAAGGTTCCAAGCCTGCGGGCAGATTCTCTGAGGAAGGGCAGCCTAAGGAGAGTCATCTGCAAAGGGTGAGGCTCCCAGGCCCAGGAGGTAGGGCCGGGCCCCTGGGGAACTTTGCAGAGGAAGGCAGCCCAGCCCAGGCGGTAGCTGTAAATTGAGGGGAACCTCTAGGAGGGAACTGACCAGTGAGACCTCTCCACCAGGTGAGTCTTCCCTGCTGGGTGAGGTTTCCCCACAAGGACGGTAAAACCA
The DNA here is from genome assembly GCF_902686455.1 of Sciurus vulgaris. Classification (NCBI taxonomy): domain Eukaryota; kingdom Metazoa; phylum Chordata; class Mammalia; order Rodentia; family Sciuridae; genus Sciurus; species Sciurus vulgaris. The sequence continues at coordinate 22,887,234 of NC_136476.1, read as the reverse complement.
GAGACTCAGGCCCAAACAGGCCTTGCCTCAGCCCACAGCCTAGGTCCCCTTTGGATGACCATTGGTCAACAAGTGGAGGCACCTCTGCCCACTAGCAGGGAATATACCCCACCTGAAGGCCACCACTCCTAGAGAGGCAGCTTCCTTGTGGAGCACCGCATTATCAACTTCCTCCAAGACTTCAGCCTACTGAAGGCTAAGGGGGGATATATATAGAAATCTTCAGGGACATTGTAAGTCAATAGAGGAAATCTGCAATATCTCAGCGGTCCTCTGATACCTGAACAATATGAGAAAACAAGGAAAGAAAATGCTGCAAACAAATCTAGATGTTACATCAATAAAACCCAATGACAGCATGGCAGAAGAAATGACAGAAAAGGAGTTCAGAATGTACATAATTAAAATGATCAGAGAAGCAAACGATGAGATGAAAGAGCAAATGCACGCACTGAATGATGAGATGAAAGAGCAAATGCAAGCACTGATTGATCGCACCAATCGACAGTTAAAAGAGCAAATACAGGAAGCAAAAGATCATTTCAATAAAGAGTTAGAGATATTGAAAAAAAACCAAACAGAAATCCTTGACATGAAGGAAACAATAAACCAAATTAAGAACTCCATAGAAAGCATATCCAATAGGATAGAACACCTGGAAGACAGAACCTCAGACATTGAAGACAAAATATTTAACCTTGAAAACAAAGTTGAACAAACAGAAAAGATGGTAAGAAATCATGAACAGAATCTACAAGAACTATGGGATATCATGAAAAGGCCAAATTTAAGAAATATTGGAATTGAGGAAGGCCTAGAGAAAAAAGCCAAAGGAATGAACAACCTATTCAATGAAATAATATCAGAAAATTTCCCAAATCTGAAGAATGAAATGGAAAATCAAGTTCAAGAGGCTTATAGGACTCCAAATACACAAAATTGCAACAGACCCACACCAAGGCACATTATAATGAAAATACCTAACATACAAAATAAAGACAGAATTTTAAAGGCTGTGAGAGAAAAGAACCAAATTACATTCAGGGGGAAACCAATACGCATATCAGCAGATTTTTCAATCCAGACCCTAAAAGCTAGAAGGGCCTGGAATAACATTTTTCAAGCCCTGAAAGAAAATGGATGCCAACCAAGAATCTTATACCCAGCAAAACTTACCTTCAAATTTGATGATGAAATAAAATCCTTCCATGATAAACAAAAGCTAAAAGAATTTACAAAAAGAAAGCCAGCATAACAGAACATTCTCAGCAAAATATTCCATGAGGAAGAGATGAAAAACAAAGAAGCAAATCAGGAAAGGGAGGAATTATCCTAAAGGAATTGTCAAATAAAGGAGGAAACAAGTTGTGTCAAACAAATAAATAAATAAAATTTAAAAAATGAACCAAATGACCGGGAAACCAAATCATATCTCTATAATAACCCTGAATGTTAATGGCCTGAATTCATCAATCAAAAGACATAGACTGGCAGATTGGATTAAAAAGAAAGATCCAACAATATGTTGCCTGCAAGAGACTCACCTCATAGAAAAAGATACCCATAGACTAAAGGTGAAAGGATGGGGAAAATCATACCATGCACATGGACTCAGCAAAAAAGCTGGAGTATCCATCCTCATTTCAGATAATGTGGACTTCAAGCCAAAGTTAGTCAGAAGGGATAAAGAAGGTCATTTCATACTGCTTAAGGGAAGCATAAATCAGCAAGATATAACAATCATAAACATCTATGCCCCAAACAGTGGCTCATCCATGTATGTCAAACAAATCCTTCTCAATTTCAGAAACCAAATAGACCATAACACAATAAAACTAGGTGATTTTTTTTTTTATTGTAAACAAATGGGATACATGTTGTTTCTCTGTTTGTACATGGCGTAAAGGCATACCATTTGTGTAATCATAAATTTACATAGAGTAATGTTGTTTGATTCATTCTGTTATTTTTTTCCCTTCCCCCACCCCTCCCACCCCTCTTTACCCTCTATACAGTAGTTCCTTCCTCCATACTTGCCCCCCTCCCTAACCCTAACTCTAACCCTTCCCTCCCCCCCATTATGTGTCAACCTCCACTTATTAGCGATATCATTCGTCCTTTGGCTTTTTGAGATTGGCTTATCTCACTTAGCATGATATTCTCCAATTTCATCCATTTGCCTGCAAATGTCATAATTTTATCATTCTTTATGGCTGAGTAATATTCCATAGTATATATATACCACAGTTTCTTTATCCACTCATCAATTGAAGGGCATCTAGGTTGGTTCCACAGTCTGGCTATTGTGAATTGAGCAGCTATGAACATTGATGTGGCTGTATTTCTGTAGTATGCAGATTTTAAGTCCTTTGGGTATAGGCCAAGGAGTGGGATAGCTGGGTCAAATGGTGGTTCCATTCCAAGTTTTCTAAGGAATCTCCACACTGCTTTCCATAGTGGCTGCACTAATTTGCAGCCCCACCAGCAGTGTATGAGTGTACCTTTCTCCCCACATCCTCGCCAACACCTGTTGTTGCTCGTATTCTTGATAATCGCCATTCTAATTGGGGTGAGATGGAACCTTAGGGTGGTTTTGATTTGCATTTCTCTTATTACTAGAGATGTTGAACATTTTTCCATATGTTTGTTGATTGCTTGTAGATCTTCTTCTGTGAAGTGTCTATTCATTTCCTTAGCCCATTTGTTGACTGGACTGTTTGAATTCTTGGAGTAGAGTTTTTTGAGTTCTTTATAGATTCTGGAGATTAGTGCTCTATCTGAAGTATGATTGGCAAAGATATTCTCCCACTCTGTAGGCTCTTTCTTCACATTGCTGATAGTTTCCTTTCCTGAGAGAAAGCTTTTTAGTTTGAATCTATCCCAGTGGTTGATTCTAGCTTTTATTTCTTGTGCTATGGGAGTCCTGTTAAGGAAGTCTGGTCCTAGACCAACAAGATGAAGATTTGGACCTACTTTTTCTTCTATAATCTGCAGGGTCTCTGGTCTGATTCCGAGGTCCTTAATCCATTTTGAGTTGAGTTTCGTGCATGGTGAGAGATATGGGTTTAGTTTCATTCTGTTGCATATGGATTTCCAATTCTCCCAGCACCATTTGTTGAAGAGGCTATCTTTTCTCCATTGCATATTTTTGGCCCCTTTGTCTAGTATGAGAAAATTGTATTTATTTGGGTTTGTGTCCATGTCCTCTATTCTGTACCATTGATCTACCTTTCTATTTTGGTACCAATACCATGCCGTTTTTGTTACTATTGCTTTGTAGTAGAGTTGAAGATCTGGTATTGCAATACCCCCTGTTTCACTCTTCCTGCTAAGGATTGCTTTAGCTATTCTGGGTTTCTTATTCTTCCAGATGAATTTCATAATTGCCTGCTCTATTTCTGTAAGGTACGTCATTGGGATTTTAATTGGAATTGCATTGAATTTGTATAGCACTTTAGGTAGTATGGCCATTTTGACAATATTAATTCTTCCTATCCAAGAACATGGAAGATCTTTCCATCTTCTAAGGTGTTCTTTAATTTCTTTCTTTAGTGTTGTATAGTTCTCATTGTAGAGGTCTTTCACCTCTTTTGTGAGATTGATTCCCAAGTATTTTATTTTTTTCGAGGCTATTGTGAATGGGGTAGTTTTCCTAATTTCTCTTTCTGAAGACTCATCACTTATGTATAAAAATGCGTTGGATTTAGGGGCATTGATCTTGTAACCTGCTACTTTACTGAAATCACTTATGAGTTCTAAGAGTTTTCTGGTGGAATTTCCAGGTTCCTCTAAATATATAATCATGTCATCAGCGAACAGGGATAGTTTGAGTTCTTCTTTTCCAATTCGTATCCCTTTAATTTCTTTGGTTTGTCTAATTGCTCTGGCCAGAGTCTCAAGAACGATGTTGAATAGAAGTGGTGAAAGAGGGCATCCCTGCCTTGTTCCAGTTTTTAGGGGGAATGCTTTCAGTTTTTCACCATTTAGAATGATATTAGCCATGGGCTTACCATAAATGGCCTTTACAATATTAAGGAATGTTCCCACTATCCCTATTTTTTCTAGTGTTTTGAGCATGAAGGGGTGCTGTATTTTATCAAATGCTTTTTCTGCATCTATTGAAATAATCATGTGATTCTTGACTTTAAGTCTATTAATATGGTGAATTACGTTTATTGATTTCCTGATGTTGAACCAACCTTGCATCCCTGGGATGAAACCAACTTGATCATGGTGCACTATCTTTTTAATATGTTTTTGTATGCGATTTGCTAAAATTTTGTTGAGAATTTTTGCATCGATGTTCATTAAGGATATTGGTCTGAAATTTTCTTTCCTTGATGAGTCTCTGTCTGGTTTAGGTATCAGTGTGATATTGGCTTCATAGAATGAGTTTGGGAGGGTTCCCTCCTCTTCTATTTTATGGAATACTTTGAGAAGTATTGGAATGAGCTCTTCCTTAAAGGTTTTGTAGAACTCGGCTGAGAACCCATCTGGTCCCGGACTTTTCTTTGTTGGTAGGCTTTTGATGACTTCTTCTATTTCAGTACTTGAAATTGGTCTATTTAAATTGTTTATGTCCTCCTCATTCAGTTTAGGCAATTCATATGTCTCTAGAAACCTGTTGATGTCTTCGAAATTTTCTATTTTGTTGGAGTATAGATTTTCAAAATAGCTTCTAATTATGTTTTGTATTTCCATCCTGTCTGTAGTGATATTTCCTTGTTCATTCCGAATTTTAGTGATTTGGGTTTTCTCTCGTCTTCTCTTTGTTAGTGTGGCTAAAGGTTTATCAATTTTGTTTATTTTTTCGAAGAACCAACTATTTATTTTGTCAATTTTTTGTATTGTTTCTTTTGTTTCAATTTCATTGATTTCAGCTCTGAGTTTAACAATTTCCTGTCTTCTACTACTTTTGGTGCTGTTCTGTTCTTCTTTTTCTAAGGCTTTGAGCTGTAGTGTTAGGTTGTTTATTTGTTGAGTTTTACTTCTATTATTAAATGCGCTCCATGAAATAAATTTCCCTCTAAGTACTGCTTTCATAGTGTCCCAGAGGTTTTGATATGATGTTTCTTTGTTCTCATTTACCTCTAAGAATTTTTTAATTTCCTTCCTAATATCTTCTGTTATCCATTCATCATATAATAGCATATTGTTTAATCTCCAGATGTTGGAATAGTTTCTGTGTTTTACTCTTTCATTTATTTCTAACTTCAATCCATTATGATCTGATAGAATACATGCTAGTGTCTCTATCTTCTTGTATTTGCTAACATTAGCTTTGTGGCATAATATATGGTCTATTTTAGAGAAGGATCCATGTGCTGCTGAGAAAAAAGTGTATTCACTCTTGGTTGGATGGAATATTCTATAAATGTCCGTTATGTCTAAATTATTGATTGTGTTGTTGAGATCTATGGTTTCTTTGCTCAATTTTTGTCTGGAAGATCTGTCCAGTGGTGAGAGCGGCGTGTTAAAATCACCTAGTATTATTGTGTTGTGGTCTATTTGGTTTCTGAAATTGAGAAGGATTTGTTTGACATACATAGATGAGCCACTGTTTGGGGCATAGATGTTTATGATTGTTATATCTTGCTGATTTATGCTTCCCTTAAGCAGTATGAAATGACCTTCTTTATCCCTTCTGACTAACTTTGGCTTGAAGTCCACATTATCGGAAATGAGGATGGATACTCCAGCTTTTTTGCTGAGTCCATGTGCATGGTATGTTTTTCCCCATCCTTTCACCTTTAATCTATGGGTATCTTTTTCTATGAGGTGAGTCTCTTGCAGGCAACATATTGTTGGATCTTTCTTTTTAATCCAGTCTGCCAGTCTATGTCTTTTGATTGATGAATTCAGGCCATTAACATTCAGGGTTATTATAGAGAAATGATTTGGTTTCCCGGTCATTTGGTTCATTTTTAAAATTTTGTTTATTTATTTGTTTGACACAACTTGTTTCCTCCTTTATTTGACAATTCCTTTAGGATAATTCCTCCCTTTCCTGATTTGCTTCTTTGTTTTTCATCTCTTCCTCATGGAATATTTTGTTGAGAATGTTCTGTAATGCTGGCTTTCTTTTTGTAAATTCTTTTAGCTTTTGTTTATCATGGAAGGATTTTATTTCATCGTCAAATTTGAAGGTAAGTTTTGCTGGGTATAAGATTCTTGGTTGGCATCCATTTTCTTTCAGGGCTTGAAAAATGTTGTTCCAGGCCCTTCTAGCTTTTAGGGTCTGGATTGAAAAATCTGCTGATATGCGTATTGGTTTCCCCCTGAATGTAATTTGGTTCTTTTCTCTCACAGCCTTTAAAATTCTGTCATTATTTTGTATGTTAGGTATTTTCATTATAATGTGCCTTGGTGTGGGTCTGTTGTAATTTTGTGTATTTGGAGTCCTGTAAGCCTCTTGAACTTGATTTTCCATTTCATTCTTCAGATTTGGGAAATTTTCTGATATTATTTCATTGAATAGGTTGTTCATTCCTTTGGCTTGTTTCTCTAGGCCTTCCTCAATCCCAATAATTCTTAAATTTGGCCTTTTCATGATATCCCATAGTTCTTGTAGATTCTGTTCATGATTTCTTACCATCTTCTCTGTTTGTTCAGCTTTGTTTTCAAGGTTAAATATTTTGTCTTCAATGTCTGAGGTTCTGTCTTCCAGGTGTTCTATCCTGTTGGATATGCTTTCTATGGAGTTCTTAATTTGGTTTATTGTTTCCTTCATGTCAAGGATTTCTGTTTGGTTTTTTTTCAATATCTCTAACTCTTTATTGAAATGATCTTTTGCTTCCTGTATTTGCTCTTTTAACTGTCGATTGGTGCGATCAATCAGTGCTTGCATTTGCTCTTTCATCTCATCATTCAATGCTTGCATTTGCTCCTTCATCTCCTCGTTTGCTTCTCTGATCATTTTAATTATGTTCATTCTGAACTCCTTTTCTGTCATTTCTTCTGCCATGCTGTCATTGGGTTTTATTGATGTAACATCTAGATTTGTTTGCAGCATTTTCTTTCCTTGTTTTCTCATGTTGTTCAGATATCAGTGGACCGCTGAGATATTGCAGATTTCCTCTGTTGATTTACAATGACCCTGAAGATTTCTATATATATCCCCTCTTAGCCTTCAGTAGGCTGAAGTCTTGGAGGAGGTTGATAATGCGGTGCTCCACAAGGAAGCTGCCTCTCTAGGAGTGGTGGCCTTCAGGTGGGGTATATTCCCTGCTAGTGGGCAGAGGTGCCTCCACTTGTTGACCAATGGTCATCCAAAGGGGACCTAGGCTGTGGGCTGAGGCAAGGCCTGTTTGGGCCTGTGTCTCTGGTTTTACCGTCCTTGTGGGAAAACCTCACCAGGCAAGGAAGACTCACCCAGTGGGGAGGTCTCGCTGGTCAGTTTCCTCCTAGAGGTTCCCCTCAATTTACAGCTACTGCCTGGGCTGGGCTGCCTTCCTCTGCAAAGTTTCCAGGGGCCCGGCCCTACCTCCTGGGCCTGGGAGCCTCACCCTTCGCAGATGAATCTCCTTAGGCTGCCCCTCCTCAGAGAATTTGCCCATAGGCCTGGAACCTTCGCTCCGCCCTAAGCCTGTCTCTGTGCGGCTCTTCCACCCAGAAGCCTCCTAGATCCTGGGACCCTGTTCTGCACCTAATCGCCTGGCTGCGTTGCCCCTCCTCTGAGCAGCCACCTGTGGCCCCGAACAATCGCTCTGAGTTCCAGAGACCCGCCACAGGCCTCTTCCTCCAGACATCCGCCCAGTATGCCGGTGCGGTCACTAGGAGTCCAAGAAACTCACTTCGTGCCTCCTCCTCCCACCAACCACCCGTAGCCCGGGGCAATCAATCACTCCGAGTCGAAGTGACCCTCCCCGTTCCTCCTCCTTCTCCAGATAACCCCCCGGGTGTTCAGGAGCAGTCCCTCTGAGTGGCTGTGAATCCACGTGACCCGCTGCACGGGTCCTCTGGGCACCGCCCGGAGCTCTGGTGTGGCCCCTCAAGACCAAGCGTCCCACCACGCTTCTCCTCCAGGCAGCCCCCCTGTGTTCAGGAGCTGTCACTTTAAGACCAAACAACTCACCACTCGCCTTCTCCTCTGAGCAGCTGCCTGGAGCGCTAATGCAGTCACTGTGAGTCCAAAGGACCCGCTGCGCTTCTTCTCCTCCTTCTCCTACTCCTCCGGGCAGGCCCCGGGGTTCAGAAGTGGTCAGAGTCCAAACAGCTCGCCACGCAGCCCCTTCACTGGCAACCGCCTGTAGTTCCCGTGTAGTCCCCCGAATCCAAGCGGCCGCTCCTCTTCCTCCTTGTCCTCAGGGCAGGCCCCGGTGTTCAGAAGCGTCGTTCTGATTCCAAACAGCTCGCCGCGCGGCTTCTCCTCTGGCAACCGCCTGCAGCTCTGGTGCAGTCTCTCCGAATCCAAGTGGCCACGCTCCTCTCCTCCTCCTCAGGGCAGGCCCCGGTGTCCTGAGTCCACACAGTTCTCCCCGCCACTCCTCCCCCGGGCAGCCGCCGGAACCCCAGTGGCTGCTCCGAGTCCCAGCGCTGTGCCGAGCGGCCTCCTCTATGGCGCTCCAGCGGGGGGAGGGGCGTCTCGCCGGCAGTTCTACTTCACAAAGTTTCCTGGGTTCCGGGACCCCCGTCCCATCCGGGATGCCCCCCCAGGGGGTGAGAGTCACCCGGCTACTTTAAGTTGGTCCCAAGCATCTCAAAATCTCCTCTCTTGAATCCTGAGTTCTGGAGCAACACGTAATGCAGCCACCCTCTAGGCCGCCATCTTGAAAAAACTCCCAATACTAGGTGATTTTAACACGCCTCTCTCACCACTGGACAGATCTTCCAGACAAAAATTGAACAAAGAAACCATAGATCTTAATAACACAATCAATAATTTAGACTTAACGGACATTTATAGAATATACCATCCAACCAAGAGCGAATACACTTTCTTCTCAGCAGCACATGGATCCTTCTCTAAAATAGACCATATATTATGCCACAAAGCTAATTTTAGCAAATACAAGAAGATAGAGACACTAGCATGTATTCTATCAGATCATAATGGATTGAAGTTAGAAATAAATGAAAGAGTAAAACACAGAAACTATTCCAACATCTGGAGATTAAACAATATGCTATTATATGATGAATGGTTAACAGAAGATATTAGGAAGGAAATTAAAAAATTCTTAGAGGTAAATGAGAACAAAGAAACATCATATCAAAATCTCTGGGACACTATGAAAGCAGTCCTTAGAGGAAAATTTATTTCATGGAGCGCATTTAATAAAAGAAGTAAAACTCAACAAATAAACGACCTAACACTACAGCTCAAAGCCCTAGAAAAAGAAGAACAGAACAGCACCAAAAGTAGTAGAAGACAGGAAATAGTTAAACTCAGAACTGAAATCAATGAAATTGAAACAAAAGAAACAATACAAAAAATTGACAAAATAAATAGTTGGTTCTTCGAAAAAATAAACAAAATTGATAAACCTTTAGCCACACTAACAAAGAGAAGACGAGAGAAAACCCAAATCACTAAAATTCGGAATGAACAAGGAAATATCACAACAGACAGGATGGAAATACAAAACATAATTAGAAGCTATTTTGAAAATCTATACTCCAACAAAATAGAAAATTTCGAAGGCATCAACAGGTTTCTAGAGACATATGAATTGCCTAAACTGAACAAGGAGGACATAAACAATTTAAATAGACCAATTTCAAGTACTGAAATAGAAGAAGTCATCAAAAGCCTACCAACAAAGAAAAGTCCGGGACCAGATGGGTTCTCAGCCGAGTTCTACAAAACCTTTAAAGGAGAGCTCATTCCAATACTTCTCAAAGTATTCCATAAAATAGAAGAGGAGGGAACCCTCCCAAACTCATTCTATGAAGCCAATATCACACTGATACCTAAACCAGACAGAGACTCATCAAGGAAAGAAAATTTCAGACCAATATCCTTAATGAACATCGATGCAAAAATTCTCAACAAAATTTTAGCAAATCGCATACAAAAACATATTAAAAAGATAGTGAACCATGATCAAGTTGGTTTCATCCCAGGGATGCAAGGTTGGTTCAACATCAGGAAATCAATAAACGTAATTCACCACATTAATAGACTTAAAGTCAAAAATCACATGATTATTTCAATAGATGCAGAAAAAGCATTTGATAAAATACAGCACCCCTTCATGCTCAAAACACTAGAAAAAATAGGGATAGTGGGAACATTCCTTAACATTGCAAAGGCCATTTATGCTAAGCCCATGGCTAATATCATTCTAAATGGTGAAAAACTGAAAGCATTCCCCCTAAAACCTGGAACAAGGCAGGGATGCCCTCTTTCACCACTTCTATTCAACATCGTTCTTGAGACTCTGGCCAGAGCAATTAGACAAACCAAAGAGATTAAAGGGGTACGAATTGGGAAAGAAGAACTCAAACTATCCCTGTTCGCTGATGACATGATTATATATTTAGAGGAACCTGGAAATTCCACCAGAAAACTCTTAGAACTCATAAGTGAATTCAGTAAAGTAGCAGGTTACAAGATCAATGCCCATAAATCCAACGCATTTTTATACATAAGTGATGAGTCTTCAGAAAGAGAAATTAGGAAAACTACCCCATTCACAATAGCCTCGAAAAAAATAAAATACTTGGGAATCAATCTCACAAAAGAGGTGAAAGACCTCTACAATGAGAACTATACAACACTAAAGAAAGAAATTAAAGAACACCTTAGAAGATGGAAAGATCTTCCATGTTCTTGGATAGGAAGAATTAATATTGTCAAAATGGCCATACTACCTAAAGTGCTATACAAATTCAATGCAATTCCAATTAAAATCCCAATGATGTACCTTACAGAAATAGAGCAAGCAATTATGAAATTCATCTGGAAGAATAAGAAACCCAGAATAGCTAAAGCAATCCTTAGCAGGAAGAATGAAACAGGGGGTATTGCAATACCAGATCTTCAACTCTACTACAAAGCAATAGTAACAAAAACGGCATGGTATTGGTACCAAAAGAGAAAGGTAGATCAATGGTACAGAATAGAGGACACGGACACAAACCCAAATAAATACAATTTTCTCATACTAGACAAAGGGGCCAAAAATATGCAATGGAGAAAAGATAGCCTCTTCAACAAATGGTGCTGGGAGAATTGGAAATCCATATGCAACAGAATGAAACTAAACCCATATCTCTCACCATGCACGAAACTAAACTCAAAATGGATTAAGGACCTCGGAATCAGACCAGAGACCCTGCAGATTATAGAAGAAAAAGTAGGTCCAAATCTTCACCTTGTTGGTCTAGGATCAGACTTCCTTAACAGGACTCCCATAGCACAAGAAATAAAAGGTAGAATCAACCACTGGGATAGATTCAAACTAAAAAGCTATCTCTCAGCAAAGGAAACTATCAGCAATGCGAAGAAAGAGCCTACAGAGTGGGAGAATATCTTTGCCAATCATACTTCAGATAGAGCACTAATCTCCAGAATCTATAAAGAACTCAAAAAACTCTACTCCAAGAATTCAAACAGTCCAGTCGACAAATGGGCTAAGGAAATGAATAGACACTTCACAGAAGAAGATCTACAAGCAATCAACAAACATATGGAAAAATGTTCAACATCTCTAGTAATAAGAGAAATGCAAATCAAAACCACCCTAAGGTTCCATCTCACCCCAATTAGAATGGCGATTATCAAGAATACGAGCAACAACAGGTGTTGGCGAGGATGTGGGGAGAAAGGTACACTCATACACTGCTGGTGGGGCTGCAAATTAGTGCAGCCACTCTGGAAAGCAGTGTGGAGATTCCTTAAAAAACTTGGAATGGAACCACCATTTGACCCAGCTATCCCACTCCTTGGCCTATACCCAAAGGACTTAAAATCAGCATACTACAGAGACACAGCCACAGCAATGTTCATAGCTGCTCAATTCACAATAGCCAGACTGTGGAACCAACCTAGATGCCCTTCAATTGATGAGTGGATAAAGAAACAGTGGTATATATATACAATGGAATATTACTCAGCCATAAAGAATGATAAAATTATGGCATTTGCAGGCAAATGGATGAAATTGGAGAATATCATGCTAAGTGAGATAAGCCAATCTCAAAAAGCCAAAGGACGAATGATATCGCTAATAAGTGGAGGATGACACATAATGGGGGGGAGGGAAGGGTTAGTGTTAGGGTTAGAGTTAGGATTAGGGAGGGGGGCAAGTATGGAGGAAGGAAGTACTGTATAGAGGGTAAAGAGGGGTGGGAGGTGTGGGGGGAAGGGAAAAAAATAACAGAATGAATCAAACAACATTACTCTATGTAAATTTATGATTACACAAATGGTATGCCTTTACGCCATGTACAAACAGAGAAACAACATGTATCCCATTTGTTTACAATAAAAAAAAAAATGTGTGCGCGTGCACACACACGCACACACACACACACACACACAATTTATAGATAAACAGAGTCTTTGGAAAGAGGTAACCATTGTCTTTCTTTTATCAGTGTTCAGTTTCTTTGTTGTAAAATTGATGTTCGGTGCTGAATTTCTCAGGCCAGACAAGCCCATATATACACATAAAAGTACTGGGGGCTCTTCCTCCTCTTCAGGTGCCAGGGTTTGTTTTTGGTGGTCCTGGATGAGCATGGCAGGGAATCATGCTCAAAGAATATATATAGTTCAGGAGTGATGACACTAAAGCTCTTGGAATTTGAGTACAGATTGAGTTAATTCCCACTCAAAGTCCATATCAGCATCAACACAGGCCTTTGGGTGCAAGTTTATAAATGCTTCCACTAATGCAAAGTCATGAAGACCTACCATATTATAATCCATAAACATTTTTGTTTTGTTTTTCACATTGGGTCTATATCTATAATTGATATATTTATGTTGTGAAATAGAACTAAGCTCTGTTTTTTCCTTTGACTATCTAATTGCCCCACTTACTTTCATTGAAAAGACTATACTTTCCATTCTTCATTATGGTAACTTCTTTGTCATAATTTGAATGTCCAAATATCTGTATGTCTGCTTCTTTATTCTCTCTGTCCTAATCTTTGTTTTTATACCACGGTCACACTCATTTGATATCAGGTAGAACACGTCTTCTGATGTTGTTCTTCATAGGATCGTCAACATTTTCCTTAAGAGGGTCTTGATTATTTTAAGCTTTCTGTATTTAACAATAAAATTTTAGAATCAGCTTATCCAATTCCATTAACCAATCAATTTTGATTGAGATTATGTTGAATCTGTATATCAGTTTTGGAGGAATCACAGGTTGAGTGTCCCTTATTTGAAAAACTTCAGAGCAAAAGTGTTTTGAATTTTGGAATATTTGCCTATATATGAGATATCTTTGGTGATATGACCCAAATCGCAACATGAAATTCATTTATGTTTCATATATGTTACACACATAGTCTGAAGGTAATTTTATCCAACATTTTAAATAATTTTATGCAGAAAACAAAGTTACATGGTGTGAAAATTTCTACTTGTGGCATCATCAATATTCAAAAATTTTGAAATTTTGAAATTTTGGAAATTTCCAAAGTTAGGATTAGAAATGGTCGACCTGTATAATATTTATAATTATAATTTCTGTTTCCAATATACATTCAAAAGATACCTCTCCATTTATAAGGTCTTCCTAAATGTCTCCTGATAAATTTCTACACATCTATCTGAAAAAAACCTTAGACATCTTTCACTGGATGTATTCCTGTGAACATTGTATTTTGATATTATTTAAAATGGAGGGTTTAAAATATTTTATTTTCTGCTATTGATGACAGAAAATATTGACTTTTTTGCAAATTGAATTTCAGCTGTCAAACTTGTCTACTCAAATCTGAATTAAGATAATTTATATTTATATTCTTTTGGATGCTCTAAATATACAACCATATATTCTGTAAATAATAATATTTTCTCCCACTTTTTCAACACTTTCTTTTTTTGCCTTGCTACAATAGCAACTAATGTTAAAAAGCACAATGTTGAAAAGATAATATATTTGCTCTGTTAATTATATTAGAGGAAAAGCTTCCAATTTTTTACTCTAAGAATGTTGTATTTCTTTTTCTCTGCAGATATCCTGTATCAGCCTAAGAATGTTTCCTCTTTATCTTTTTTATAAGTTTCAATGATAAATGGATATTGAATTTAATGATACTGTATCTTATGTTCTGGGAAAATATATCTTGGTCACAATACTTGTTTATATTTTATTTAGAATGTTTTTCATGTATATTCATGAGTGAGAATGGCGAGTAGCTTTCCCTTCTCTGATTGCTCTTGTCAGGTTTTGTTATCTAGGTTATTCTAGTCTTACAAGGTAATTTTGGCAATGCATCTTAGTTTTTATTTTCTGGAAGAGTTTTTAAACCTGTTATGATTTACTCCATAAACATTTGGTGTGATCACCAAATATCACTAATAGAGTTTTAGATCTAGGAAGAATTTTAATTGCTGAGTCAATTTAATGGGCAGATTCATAGTCTCTGTTTCTCAAATGATAAGTTAAATTTATCCAGAAATTTCTCTACATCATCTACATTTTAAAATGAAAATACATGAAGTGTTCATATAATCTCTAACTTCTTCATATCTGTATAATCATCTCTTTTCTCATGCCTGATTTTGGTGAGTATTTCTTCCTTCTTCTTTTATAGATCAGTTTTTGCCAGGACTCACTCTCTCTTTCATCAACTTGTTCAAAGGACAATCTTTTGGCTTTCTTGATCATCTCTCATGTATGTATTATTTTATTGACTTCTGTTCTAATTGTTATTTTTATTTCTAATTTCTCTGGGTTTAGTCTACTATTCTTTAATAATTTCTTAACAAGGATGATTATTAGATCATTGATTTTTTAGCCTTCTTTTCTAACAGATTCATAAATACTATATCAGCAGCTGCCCACAAGTTTTGCTTTGTTGTATTTTTATCATTATTCCGTTCTAATTTTTAATATCCACTGTGATTTCATAATTTACTCATTAGTTATTTAGCATCGTTTTTCTTGATTTCTGAACTTATGGGGATATTGTACTTGTTTTTTATTACTATCTAGTATAATTTCACTATTGAAAATTTTATGGGATGTGTGTTTGAAAAGAATGTGCACACATTGGCTTCTGGTTAGGTCAGTTTTGTTAATTATATTGTTTAAATCTTGTATATTCCTTCTTTTTATATTTTATTATTCTATTAGTTACTGAAAGAGATGTAATAAAAATTTCTCACTACAGTTGCGGATTCGTCTTTTCATTTTAGTTATATCAGCATTTGCTTCATATATTTTGAGACCATGTTATTAAGCATGTGCAAACTTTAGATTGTGATTTCTTTATAGTAAATAGGACAGTTTATTATTATGTAAAATGACATTTCTCTATAAAGTCTATATTAAGTATACCAGTAGAGTTATACCTGACTTCTTCAGGTTAGTGTTTTAGTGATTTCTCTTTTTCCTTTTACTCTCAAACTCCGATATCCTTATAATTTATGTCAGTCTTAATAAGCAGGGTAGCATTGGGTCTTCTTTTGTTTTTAATCTAATTTGCACATTTCTATTTCAGACTGAGTTCTTTTCTTATCCTTTTACAGGCAATGTAATTATTGATATGTTTGAGTTAAAACTACCATGTTATTTGATGATATTTATCTATTTGGGTTTTCTTTAACATTCTTAATTTTGTCTCTACTATTCTCCAAGTGATAATCATTTTTATTTATTTATTTATTTTTTGGTGGTGCTGGGGATTGAACCCAGGGCCTTTTCATGCTAGGCAAGCACTCTACCAACTAAGCTATGACCCCAGCCACATTTTTATTTTTTAAAGTAACTTAAACACAAATAAAAACATGTTCTCTTAGCATGTCAACCTTTAATGTTAATTGAAAATATCATTCCATTGCTTTCTACCTTCCTTTGTGAGAAATAAGTTCTTGATGCAGCTGTTCTTTTTTTGAAAGAAACTTTGCTTTCTTCTCATGTGTTTTTAAGATTTTTCTCCTTGTCCATGGTTGTCTGCAGTTTTGCTGCAATGTCTGGGAATGGATTTCCTATAATATATTCTGCTTAGGATACATTGGGATTCTTAAAACTATAGATTGATATATTTCTTGGTTCTGAAAAATTCAGAGCTATTATTTCTTCAAATTTTACTTCTCTCTTATTTTCTCGCATTACACTTTCTGGACCAGAACATCCCACTAATGTCCCTTATACCTTTTATCTACTCTTAAATTTTTTCCTTCCTTTCATCTCTGTGTGCTACATTCTGGAAAGTTTCTTCTTGTCTTCCATTTTATAAATTTTAAATTTAGATACATTAAATTTATGCTTAAACCTATCTTAATTTTGAGTATTATATTTTTTAAGTTTGGAATTTTTCTTAATATGCCACATTGAGTTTTAGGATTTCCATTTTACTTCTGTAGAAAGTATGACTGTTCAATAACTCGTGTTTTGGAGTCTGCTTTCTGTTGTTTCTTCTTCTATTACTCAATCATTGCAGGCTTTTGCTTTGTAAGCTTGGTAGTTTTTCAATGAATCCTGGATATTACAGTTGAATAATTAGAAGGAAATGTGAGGCATGGTAGGTTGGTGTCTTCCTTTTGAGAGACTATCCATTTGTGTTTTACCAATGCATTTTATTGTTCCAGGAATTTTTAAGCAGAATGTTGACATTGGCGTTTGATTATACCATTAAGTAAAACAGAGCTTAATAACAAATTCATATAAGGGCTGGCATTCTGGAAGTTATTCCTCATATCAAAAGTATAGTTCTTCAGGTTCTTAGCCTAAATGGGGCTTGGTTTATCAAATTCCTACTCCTGGCAGTTCTTTCAACTTTTATTTGTCTGGCCCTAGGCACGTCACCAGAAGAGTGAGTTAGCTTTACAATTTGCTTCCCCACACTTGGTAAAAATCCTTAGAAAAGAATCAATTTTCAGGGTTGGGTTTTTTGTATGTTGGTTTGTTTGTTTGTTTTTTCCTTTCTTGCTAGTTTCTTATCTTTTCCTAGATCTTGATACCTGCACAGCCTCGCTATCTTGCAAGTCTGATGCTTTCAAGAAAGTCTTTTCGGCACTTCATTCAACTTTGTCCTTACCAATAGAGTTGGTTCAAATTACCTTGTTAACCATATGGGAAAGTAGAAATCAATAAGGTATTATTTAGAGATATACTCTTAGGTAGATAGACTATTTAGAGTCTATAAGATATTATTTGAGGTAAACAAATAATCATCAAAATAGCTAAAATGCAAAAGCTTTGGGTTCCTCTTGTAGTTTCCTTTGGGGAGTAATATTGAGAGTGAGGAAGGGTTGCATGGATGACTATTATTTTCGAACACACCCCTCTGTTCTAATTGACCTTTTAATCATGTTATAATTAGACTGGATGTCTATTCTTCTCTATTCCTTTTGGCAATGGAAAGACACACAGCTATAGGTTACATTTCCAGTTCCTTAGAAAGGGGTGGTCAACGAGGTGGTGGTCACATGATGTGTAGACAGGTAATTTATAGGTAGAGTCTAATGAAAACAATTGGTATTATTGAACAATTCTTATGTGTCAAATAGTATGCTACATACTTCAGTGATGAAGCATTTACTGTTCAAAATACTATGATTTGGGCTGGGGAGATAGCTCAGTTGGTAGAGTGCTCACCTCGCAAGCACAAGGCTCTGGGTTCAATCCCCAGCACCACAAAAAAAAAAAGAATCAATCAAAAAACTATGATTTACTCGCTGATAAGCGGATGAGGACATATAATGGAGAGTAGGAGGGGTTAGCATTAGGGTTAGGGTTAGGTTTAGGGTTAAGGATAAGGAGGGTGGTAAGAATGGAGGAAGGAAGGACTGTATAGAGGGAAAAGAGGGGTGGGAGGGGTGGGGGGGAAGGGAAAAAAATAAGAATGAATCAAACAACATTGCCCTATGTAAATTTATGATTACACAAATGGTATGCCTTGACTCCATGTACAGAGAATCAACATGTATCCCATTTGTTTAAATAAAAAAAAATGGTACCTACTATGATTTAGGTACCATTATTATCTTCATTTACAAAGGCTCAAGAAGGGTCAGTGATTTGCCCAAGGTCAAACATCTAATATGTGACACACCTTGTGATGACACTTTCTGATACCAAAACATTTAGCATCCACAATTATGCAACACAGTAGTAACAAATGGTTTTGGAGATTTAAAAAGCTGGAAATATCATGTATAGAGAAGACACTGTGCAGAAAGGTATCAGAGAAGAGAAGGGGCAAAGTGCCAAGGTATGATCTTGGAAATGTAACCCCTGATCTGGTGGTAGCAAGTGTACACATGGCAGAGGGTGAGAGTATATCCACCCATGTGTGTTCTGACCCCATTTTAGCAGAGATCTGCCAAACATAATCAGGGATGGTGTCCAGAATCTCACAACCAGGGCAGCTAGGATTTCCATTGGAAATGGTGGTGCTTAAAGTCACAAAGCCAGCTGAGAGCAGCAGTAGCAATAACAGCAGTGGCAGAAAGTGAGTGATGTGCTAGTTAAGACCTCAGGGAGAATGAGGAATAATGTAAAAGCTGGAGAAGGAAATGGGCTGGAGGCTGGATGGAAGGGACTTTAGAAAACAGTGAGATGAGAGCATCTGAGGAGGACAGAAGCAGGTTGGCAGCATTCTCTGTCCTCAGAGAAACAGAAATAATGATAGCAATGAAAACAGCAGCAGGCAGAGGGACTGTAGAGGCAACCCAGAGAGAGGAAAGAAGGGTTGGCAGGAACTTGGCATTTTATCTACCTGGGGAAAATTTTATGTCATTTTTTCCTTTTGTGAGTATGTGTGGATCGTAAGAAAATAATCAGCCTCTCTGGAGATCCTTTGCCTTGAGTGTCTACCTCTTGGACTGTCATTTTATTTAGTATGCAGTGTATGGAACAAAGGCAGAAAAGAAGTCCTTCATAGGGCGATGTCTCATTATTAACAAGACTCGGGTGAAGTGTTTAATTTTCCACTCTATGCAATTAAGTAGTGCATCCTATGCAGGGATATGATGTACCCTCAAGCTATTTGGAGAGGGTTTGAAAGAATGGGGTCAATAGCCAAATTCCAACCCTGACTAATGTGTAATTTGAAGTAGTTTCCTTATCTCAGAGTCAAAAGGGATTGGACTAGAACATGATGTCTAAGCTACATTTGGTTTTGTGATTTTATTTGTTATTTTTGCCCTACTGAGGGATATTGTAAAAAAGACTACTTGGAATACTCACCTTAGATCGTGGGTCAGATTTCTCACCACCTCTTTATAGGGACATAAGCATGTGTGTGAATGTGCCCATATGTGCACACACAGAGACACACATACCCACCCATAAGCTATAATGTATGACACATCAAATTACCAAAATGAGCTATTTGAAGATTATCAGTGCTTTCCAATCTTCACATTTCCACATTTCAGTGGGCATAGCAAAGGATTATACTTGTATTGACTCTGCCAGTGTTAAGGGGCACATTATTTCATTGTACCAGTAAAACTCATTCCCACTCTATCATTGGTAACTTACCTCACCTATTAGACAAGTTCACATTTCTGAATACATTTGAATTACCTCACCTGGGGCATTTTTTAAAAATAACAATACCCAGACTTTGCCCTAAAGCAAGTGAATCCAAATCATTTGGAGGTGGGTCTCTGACATTAGAACTTCAAGAAACTCTTGGAATAGTCTAAGTGTGATTGAGAATCATTGCATAAGCATCATAAAAGAGGGAACTATGTCCTATGACCCAAGCATAGTGCTTAATATATAACAAACACCAGATATATATGTGCTAAATTATTTAAATACTACATGCCCTAGATAGCATGGCCAGGAGTAGTCACAGGCCAGTAAAAAAAAAGCTGGTAAAATTTTACTAGTTCTTTCTTCCCCAAAGGACTATCTCTACAGTCATTCCTAAATTAATTTTCCCCTTACCCCACATTTGTGTATATCCTGTCTCCAATAACAATCATTGATTCTATAACAAGAGTTTGACCAGCAAGAATTATCTTCTTCCAAGATCCCATTAAAATTCCCAGATACATGGAAGCAACAGCAGGTGTGCATATCAGGTGCTCTGGAGTCAAAGCTGGTTTTGAATCCTAGATCACTCATTTATTAATTGTGCGCAAGTCCATCCCTAAATTTTTCTCATCTATCAGATTATGATAACAGCTCTCTCTGAGAGCTATAGTGATGTTTATAAGTTACTAAGAGTCTGGCACATTGTGTGTGTGTGTTTTCTTGGGTGTTCCTTAAACTCCCTCACTAATACACAACTTTATCATGTTTTTTTCCTTCTCATTATTTTATTTTTCTATTTTTCTCCCCAAAGTGGCAAGTCCTGCACATGGAGGGCTCAGAAGCACAAAGATCAGTCACTGGGTCAGAGGGCTTCCTTCTTCACCTCTGTGTGAGATTAGGTCTTGGTCCATGGTCAGAGAGGTAGTAAGGGGCAGAGCATAGTCAGTCCCCACACTTCCTTCCTCTCACCCTGATTGTCCTTGAGTCCTATAATAGGAAGCTCAATTTTGAACATTGCCCAGGACAACGGTTACTACCACCCTGAAGTAATGAAGGTTGCGATTACAACACTTCATTAATTTCTTTGCAGGACAAATGTGTCCACAGGCACCTGCCTCTATCCCTGCCCTTAATCAGTCATTTTCTAGGTAATAAATTTAAGATTTCAGATACCATTGATTAAAACATGCTGGCCACCACCATAGACGTATAACCTGACTTTTCCCATCACAAACTTTTACTCCACCATTAATGTGAGCAGAAGTTATCAGTGTTAGCTATTATAGTAAACTAAACTGAAGAAAATGTTTTAAAGAAAAAAATATGTATATATTCCCATATACCCAAATATATCTGAGTTCTTTGTAGGAATATTGCTTTGTGAAGAGAGCTCAAGCTAGATACCATTTATTGAGAATTCACACCTTCTGGTATATTTTTATTGTATAGAGAAAAATTCCGAAATTATTACTCAGTGTTCCATTCTTTGGCATATGTGGAGGTGATGTTTTAAAGGAGTTATGCAACGTCCATGGCTGGACAAGGCAGTTCTTACAGATATTGTTGGTTTGCCTACATGATAAACCTGGTAACTCTCCTCCTAGATTCATGCCAAAATTGCAGTTTTCAGAACTTCTGCAAAAGGATTTAAACAGTTTTGTGCCTTGCCACCAAAATGTGTGTTCATTTTTCTACACCTCCACACCTGGCAGTATTTCAGCCCAACATTTGCTACAGTATTTTGAGTTCATCTTGTTTATTTTCTGCTTTATTTTCTCCCCTGATGTACATTTTATGTGCAAAAGCAAAGTTACCACTTCCCATATATACTGCTACTGTTTAGCCCTGCTCCTAAGCCATACTCCTCTTAATTAAAATTTACTTAAAGGTAACATGGATTTCAGGACTTAGGATATCTACTTCCAGCATTTATAGCTCATGTCCAGAATAGCATTTGTTAGATTTCAGATGAATAGCACAAAATTATAGCAGGATCCTAAAAATGAACATCTGATATGAAATATTCTGAGGACTCACAGTTCACAGTGTTGATGTCAGTATTGCAATAGGACAGGGCATGAATATTCCTGATATGCACTGTTAAAAGTATAGTGTGATGTATTGCACAAGAAGACCAAGTAGATGCTGTCGATTAGGAGTTCTCTCTTACAATGAATCCCCACATCAGGTGTATCAACATTATCTAGAAACTTGTTAGAAATGCAATCTTGGGCCCCTCCTCAGACTTACTGAATTTGGGACTCTGGGGATAAGATGCAGCAATCTGTTTTTACTGGGTTTTCTCCATCTTTACCTAGTGGTTCTGAGGCATGCTAAAGTGTGAACACCAATGATTATTTTCAAAATCAGCTCAGCTGCTAACTTGGTTTGGAGCCTGGGAAAAGTCACTCGGGAATACTTTTCTACTGTACTTTCTCCCTCCTGTTTTACTTTCCACCATTCTGACAGCTTAGGCAAGAAGGCAGATGTGCTGGTGACACTGATGTCCAATCGGGGAATGATGTGCCAGCCTTCAGTTCTTATAGCTACCCCAGTATTCACAAGGGATTCTCTTAACTCCCCTTGGCTTTGGGATTTATTGTCTGGATTTTTTGAACTGGCCCTTCCAGGTAAAAATTCAATAAGAAGGCCTGTCCCAAAAACTGGGGACTCCCTGGACTTGGCATGTAAAATACTTCAGAGTCCTTTGTCCTCAGCTATGGGCCTTTAATATAATTGCAGAACCACAGGAGAGACTTCCACTTGCCATTCTATTGTGTTTGTAATGTGGATAATTACATACTGTACTCTCTCCATTTCATAAAATTATCATGAGGGTCAAATGAGAAGATGATTATGAAAGAACTGAAAACTGTAGTGCACTACACAAATGCTACTTTTTGTTGTTACCTAATACTCTTGAGAACCCTTTCTGTTTCTCTTTTCCCATCCTTTGTAATTCTATTCTCGATGGAGAAAATGAGCCCTCTTCACTTCCCTATAAGTGTTTAATTGTCAGCCGCATCACTCTGCTCTCTGTTGTGCCAGGCAAGGGTAGCCAGGCCTCTTTGGGTTGTGAATAACAGAAACTTGTCACAAACTCCTGTAATCCAGCAATAAGATCCATGGGGAGGAAATCCATGAGAGTTGCCCACAGAGGTAAAGGAGGGGCTACAGGAAGCTGGGCCTTGGGAACTGGAGCAAGGGGGGCGGGGGCACACTGCTGTGGCTTGCTTTCTCCTGCTGTGAGTCTCATCTCTGTTGGTCTTTAACTTTGCTTGAAGCCTGGCCTATTGTGTCTATTCCAGCCAGGTTGTTATCACATGGCAACAAGCAGCCCTGGGTTAGCAGCTCTGAGGAAAGACATAGTGTGTGTGAATCCCAGGGCAGCACTCTGATTGGACCAAAAGGGTGGGGCCAGGTCTGGGTCAGGTGATCATTCCTGGCAGCTGTGGGAGTATATAGCATGTTACCAGAAGGAAGGTCATGGAGAAGCTTGTTAGGAAGACCAAAAAGCTAAGTCTTCCACAGGAATCATCTGCATGGTGAACTCTGTGTGGCAGCTTTTTCAATTTCCAGTGGCTGTATAAATTATAATGCTGACACACAAAAATAATATAAAGATGTCATTCTAAGCTCAAGACCCAAGCCATAAATAAGGGGAATTTTTATAGTTGAATCCAACAAGTAACACAGTCTATAACAAAAATTCTAGATGAGAAATAAAACCCACAACACGGAGACTGAAAGGAACGAAGAGATGTGCCTGCCTGCAAGGATCTCCTCGTCGAGGGAATTAGGCAGCCAAGTGTGTTTGCAACACATTGCACACATCCCCATGGTCATTGTCATCAAGGAAAAGACAAATGAGCAGCTCCTCTAGAGCTGCATAACTTTTCCCCTGAAATACAGACAGATATTCTCGAATAATGTCTACACTATTTAAAATACTAATGTCTAACATTTACACCTTGCATCAGAAGCACCTAACTGTAGCATAAGACTCTTTGTAATCTATCTGTAAAATAAGACTACAGCTTCTTAACACACAAATGGACCAGCAGTGCAGTATAAATTTATGGCTAAGACATGCAGTGTTTGAAAAGTTGAGTACTCCCTGAGAGCCGGGGTGGCAACAACTTATGAATTTATATGTTGTTACAGATTAAAGTAATTATTTAGACTGGCTCAGGGAAGCCAAACATAATCCCCACTCTTAAAACAAGCTATAGATTGCAATTTCAAACTGAAAGCCCTGGTTAGACTAGTACATCTTATCAATAATTTTGAAAACTGTATTTCCACTGAGAAATTATAAAAGAAATAACACCATTCAATTTCTTTAGGCTTTGCATTCTTTCAGAGTCGGCAAACATAAAAAAGTCAGCAGGTGCAGCTCCTATTCCCTCTGCAGACCTGATAGAAGTCCTTCTCTTGAAAGAACTTTCAATTATAGACTGTCTCTCCGGCAACCCGTTCTAGGCTCCCTACAGACAGTATCAGAATAATACATGAAAATGTAAGACTGTGAGACATTACAGTATGCTGTCATAGGTCATGAAGGAGAAGAAAGAAAGAAGAGCCAGAAATCTTTTATTTTACTTTTTTTTTTGTATTTCTTCTATTTTACATTTCTTTTCAATTAACAAAGAAGGTGCCATCACTCAAGAGTGAGACGTGACAGGATGTACTAATTCATTTGTCCCCTGGTATGCTTTGTACTGGTTCTCTCACCCTTTCACAATGTGGTGCTCCACTACCACTGAGTCCAGCATTGGATCAGATAAGAGAAATGGTGTGAGAACAGGAGAATGGAAAAAGTACGGAGGGGCTGGCGTGTGGCACAGTGGTTGAGCACGTGCTTAGCCTGTGTGGAACCCTGGGTTCAAACCCTAGCACCACAAAGAAGGAAAGTATAGAATCAGAAAATACCTTGGACTCTCCTTCCAATTATTTTTGTAGTTGTTATTCTATTGGCAAGTAAATTTGCAAAAAAAGAAATTACTTTTTTGTGGTATCTTTTCCATTAACTGCTAAGTCTGATAACTTCTTTCAATTTTTCATAAGGGTATATGATTGCCATTTTGCAGCTGGCAATGACAATAAAAATTCCCTTTTAATTCAATCCATTTGATATGCACATAATTCCTTTAGTGTGAAACCTACTTAATGTCTTGTTCAATTTGCCATTTCTAAAGGAGGAGTGAGAAACTGGGTGATCAAATACATTTCTTATAAGGACCTGGCACGTGGTATCATGTGACAGCAGATGGCATGTGAAAGCCGTTGTGGGAAATATGGCCCCCGCTAAATAGACTGTGAATGTGCAAGGTTGTACGTGTCTCCTCAGAGTGCCATTCAGTCACCCTGGCATCTGCAGGAGAGTAAACAGCATCTCGCTCACTTTTATAACGAAAGCTAATGCGAACGACCTCAGGAAAGTCATGGAGCTGCATGTACACTGGGCCTGTTGCTGGGTGGTCAAATGCACCGACCAAAGCTAATAGCATTCACTCCACAGGGGCACTGGGCTCGGACAGGCCCTAGACATTTGGAATGTATCAGACTGTTCAATAGGAAGCCACAAACAACTGAAATCTCAGGGGCTGCAAGTGGAGAAGCAGAAAGAACAGAGAGTTCCCGGTCAGGTATTAAAATACCTCTTTGTCTAGCCCACCCTTGCTGGGGAGACAAAGGAGTGCTACTCTGCACATCAAAGGTGGCCCCTGGCCTAAGGTCTTCAAACCCTTTGCGTGCTCTGAGAATTTCATGCTCTTCTCTTGATTCACACCAAGGAGAAGCTAAATTTTGTTCTGCAATACACATCCAAGGCAGCATGCTAATGAGAATTATTATTAAGCAATGTAGAGTTGGCACAGTCTCTTGCAATCTGCTCAGCAGCAGAAGCAGGAAGGGCAAAGGCAGAGAGTCAGAAAAGCAGCTTTGCTGAATGCTCTTCTGGACCTGATTAGTTTTGGTCACTTTCAACACTAGGCAAAGCCAAGTATAATTGTAAGCTTCACAGGAATGGCACACTTTTCCCCACTTTAATGTGTCTGGCCTCTTTTTAAAGGGACTCCTAGATTTTACTGTTACATTAGAAATATTATATTAAAAACTTCAAATGTCAGGAAATTCAATAATCCAGGGTACAAGAAAGACCAAGATCCTGTGCATTTTGGAATTTCTTACATTTTAGGATCACATCCAAACAGACCCATCTCACTGTCAGAATGGGAATTAGCTTCAAGTGCCCTCCCTGACATGACATTTGAAGTAGGCCATGACATCTTGGTCAAATGGAAGAGGCTAGATGACCAGTCAATGCCAAACAGAGGACCCCAGAATGAAAACTGCTGAGGATAAGCCTCTGCATAGTTAAACCAAACCCTTTTTGTGAAGATGCAGCATAAGGCAAATTATTTGGAAGTGAACCACAAGACCAAAATAAAAAGTCATTCCCACAGTTGATTTGTTCATAAAGACACTTCATCAGACATGTTTTTGCTAGAACATAATGATCTGAGGTGATCTTAAAACTAACAGGCTGCAGTCATCCATGCCTCTGCCTCTCCTTTGACCACTAGACCCAAGGACCCACATAGCTAACTAATGGCCACTCAGATGTCCTATAAGCACCTCATAGGGAATAAGTTCCACACTTGTGTTTGCCATCTCTGCAGCTGTCACCAAGATGTGTTCCTTTCCTTCCATTCTCTAACATCTAAGAGACTTGGAAAACACCCTGGCTTCTCAGTAGTCACCTCTGTCTCCTGCTTTCAGCCCCTCTCCATTCCTTTGCCCAGGGTGTTCTCATTTCTTGTCTAGACTATAGTAATGGCCTCTTGTTTTATACAACTTACCATCCCCCACACTGTCATTCGAGTGCTCTCTCAAAATCGCAATTCTGGTCATCTCACTTCCCTACTTTGAAGCCAGCTAGTGGCACTCCATTATCCTGTCTCTAAGCACAACACCACAGCTCTCCATAACTTCCACCAACCTATCCAGGGCATATTGTACTCCAGCCACACACAGCTACTTTATTTCCACAAAGGAGATGGGCTCACAATCATAATATTGTTAATGATAATAATAACTATTGATATTGAATATTTTTATGTATAAATGAATCATTTATTTCAAAATCCTCTAATTATTATTCTCATTTTATACATAAAGAAATAGAATTAGAGAGGTTAAGTGATATATTCAAAATCACCCAACTACTAACTCAGACTCAGGCTTTTTCTTGCATCTATATTCCAGTTGCTTCTTTTTCCTTGGCTACTTGTTCCTCATTTGGTGACACTGTTGCCCTCATCTTTCAAAGATGCTCTCAACCTTCAATTTCCCTAAAAAGTTTTTCCTAACCCTATGACCTCTGACCCCACCAATAACTTATCACTTCCCCCACTCTCTCTGCACCTGCATTTTAGTGGTCTCTCATTTCTTTTAATGACTGCATAATATTTCACTGAATGAATGTATGTTAAATTATTTTACAAACATCTTAATGATGAACACTAAATATCCCAATGTTATTCTGAGGATATCTTTTAAGAAGTCAATTTTTCTTTGTAAACCCAGGTAATCTCCTTTCAGTATCCAGGCAGATTTCACATCAAATGCTACAAAATGCTCATGAAAATCCAATCCAGACTCATAATATTGTTAATGATAATAATAACTATTGATATTGAATATTTTATGTATAAATGAATCATTCCATTAATGAGAAAATCCTCTAATTATTATTCTCATTTTATACAAAAGAAATAGAATTAGAGAGGTTAAGTGATGTATTCAAAATCACCCAACTACTAACTCAGACTCAGAATTTGATTCTGGTTTTGCTTAAGCACCTCTTGTTTAACATCCTTCTTTAAATTAACTCATTATTTCCCTTAAAAAAAATCATTCCAAAAGAAAAATTCACATGATTACCACTAATGGAAATTCAGAGTTGCTTTCTATAGATGCAAAATAAAAACAAAAATAAACATAAAACTATTCAAGTTTAAAATTTGCAAAAGTGCTACTTAAAATTACCTTGTGTACCAAAAGTGGAATTTTTTTTCTTAGTATACTCCATCTGAAACCAAATATTACACAATTATTATATTAAGATCTACCTTATGAGCTTATTATAAAGCACTTGATAAAGAAACTTGTATTTACCAATCCAAGGTTCTAATGAATAAATATCATGGCAAATAGCATCCATTTCATTTTTGCCCTTGGCTCACCGTTGTTAATCATTCCCCAGATTAACAAGATTCCTGGGGCTGCTTTTCTTGTACAGTGTTTGAGAACTTCAGAGTCTGTTGTGTGGGAAAGGATCAGGAATAAAGTGAAGATAGAAGGGAGTAAGAGAGGAAAGCCCAAAAATAAAGGCCTGAGATTAGCAATAATTACAGAAGGTACAGGAAGGAAGATGATACGTAGGACTTTGCAACCATCCTTTAAAGATCTGGTCCTGTGCTGGGCTCTCTGGGAGGTCAGCTTCAGGAAAAGACAATCCAGTCTGATATGTTCTGTGATAGTGTTTCTCATTGCAGTTACCCAGAACACCTACTGAAAATCCAGATTCCTTACCCCAACCCAAGACTTTCTGAATCAGAATCCTTGCAGATATAATCCTGAAGTCAGCCTTGTAAAAGACTCCCTAAAAAGGCTATCCATGCGTACTCAAGTTCACCTATCATTTTCAAATAGAATCTACTTTAAACATATCTGATGTTAGAAAATAAATTTAGTTTCTAAAACTAACTATAGAGTATGATTATTCTAAAAATATTTTTGTTATTGCATTTGAATTATATTTTTCTGTTCCTAAGTTACTGAACAAAATAGATACTAGAGAAATCAGGAAATTATAAAAATGCAAATCATCTTAATTTATGAACCAATTGAATAACATTCATTGATAACCTATGATATTATATATTGGGCACTGTTCTCATGGGATTTATACTAAGAAAAATCTTTGCAGAAATATGGGATTATGGGTAACTTGAAAATATGATATGCACAGGGACAATTTCCCGTAAGTTCCCATCTTCTGATTTTCCTTGGTATCTCTGTATTTTTAACTAAGATCAGAGAATAACACTTGCCAGTCTTTTGTACATAATATAGCTCTATGTCTGAAGTCTAATTGATAGCATGTAAGCAGTAGTGGTGTGGACAGATTCTCAAAGTTCCAAAACGAAGAGGACATACTTTTTCTTCCCCTTTCCTTTTCCTTCTTTCCTGTAGATATTTGATGGTTGAAGGTATCTTGAATTGCAAGGCAGCCTTGAGGACAGAGGTTGTACATGGCAGAGCAACAGAATAGAAGGGGCTGGATCATCACACACTAAAACACATACTAGCCCCCATTCACTTACTTCCATACTTACAAGTCAGAGAGAAAACATTTCACATGTTGAAGTCATTATTTGGGATGGGGTGGGAAGGGCTTACTGTCACTTGCAGTTGAACCAAAGCTTGATTAATAGAAATGTTTTTTCTTAAATTTGGAGGCAAGATGCTATGAGTATGAATTCTGTTTTAGTGTGATAGCTAATCGCAAGCATTAAGAGTGGGTTAGGCCTTCTCTTTGTCTTTTTCCTGTTTGTAACTTCCTCACTCACGGAGGCCAAGGAATTTAATCCATCGTCTCTCAAGCCAAGTGGGTCTTCCTGTAGTTGAATTAATGTGAGAGGCAGCTCAGCTTAATAATGCTTTTGACTAGAGAATGGGCTACAATATTCTCCTTACCCTATTTCTAATGGTCAGGATGGGCAAAATGGGGCATGCTAAAAAGAAAGAGCCCACTAGACCAAACATGTTTGGTTAAGATGTAAATATACAAAAAAATTTTTTTGAATATTCAGACAGGTATCAGGTGATAGGACAACAGGGCCATTACATAATTTGTAGATTCCAAAGCAAAATGAAATTGTGGGGCTGCTTATTCAAAGCACAGAAAAAGACTATCACTAATGCTATTACAACATATTTGAGAACCTTATAGAAATGAATATTAATCTCTTGTTGGATGTATGGTTTGCAAACGATTTCTTCCCCTTTTTAGGTTGTCTCTCCAGATAGCCTTCTTTCTGCATTCAAAGCATATTCTTGTTCAAACAGAGAGCCTGGCCTCCTGCAGAGCCTCTGCTTACTCAGATGTAGATGTAACAAGCTTACCTAGTATTTGCTTTGAGTCTCACTGAATTCCTGATCATACTGGGTCTGGAGGAATTCTGTGATCATGGGGTGTCCTGAACACTTACATGTGAATGGTCTGGCAAAGAATGGTAGTATGCATGTTGTCATATCCTGGCTCACACTCTGTTGTCCCATTCAACTTCATTTACAAAACACAGGTACAAAGAAACAATTAAGAATTTGAAGACTGTAACAGCAGAGAATTAGACTGAGTACAGGGCAACTACATGTACTGCACCTCCAGGAGGCTGGCTTTATGGGGCAATGGGGAGAAACAGAGGTCATGGATTTCTCTGTGACTTACTTAATCATTTATACCCTTCCAGACTGAAGCCTCATGAGAAAGAAGCTGCTCAGGTATGCTTTCTTCCTGCCTACCTATAAACAGGCCTCACCCTTCTCTCTCTTTGTACCTTAGTGACTACCCACCCTTTTAGGGAATTCTGAAAGGCTTGTATTCCACTCTTTGCCAGAGCATGTGGAATCTCTTATCTGTTCATTCAAATAAAAGTGGGGAAGTTGGAAGATGGACGCTCACCCTGTAAGTGAAATTGGATTCTCCAATTTCAAGTCAGTGTCACCATCATAGAGAATTGAAAAATACTTTTCCTATTAGATCACCCAGGAATGGTGAGCACATTGGCAAGGCAAGCATTCCATTATTTTCTAAGACCATATGGTCTGCAATGATATTGAGGACATGTTCTCCTAGCTAGCAGCTTTAGACTTCACCCCTTTTGAATAACAGACCCTCCTATTATTTTGTTAAGATATATTGTGCACTTCTTGACCCTGGGTTACTTTAAAAGAAAAAAGAAAATGGCTAAAACTGGCTCTCTCCAGCAAAGAGGCAGAGTTCATGCTCGGTCCTTCCCTCTCAGACACCCAGGCCCTTTTCTACCTTTGGTGGCTTGACCCTGGGCTGCAAGTACATTTCCCTTTTCACTGGGCATCTAATAGTCAGATAACTCATGCTACCATTATCTCATAATAGCTTAATGAATCCCACTTCTAGAATTTGCATCTTAATAGGAGATTTTTCTAAGTAAAAGAAGAAGGAGGAGGAGGAGGAGGTTGTGGAGGAGGTAGAGGAGGTGGAAAAAAGTCATTTTTAATACTCAGAATTTTATATGTATTAGGTAGAGGATGCAACAGCAACAAATTACTCTGCTAGTTCTTAAGTTTGTGTTATGAAAGGGAACAGTTAACCTTGTTGGAAACAAAATTGAGCTGAGGGTAATTCCATACTCCAGGGTAATAGTGGGGGATTTGCTCAACTACTTTGACAAACACTTTACTAATTCACAACGACTGAAACAAAAATATACTTTCAAAACTCTTTCATTTCATTTCAGTTAAATAAGGGAAATACACTTAAATTTAATATATATTGTGGCACCATATTAAATATGAGTTAGTGATAGTGATATGGGGAAGATAGAATTTTATAGGATAAATTCTATGGAACACTTCCTTTGGATTATTTTAAATGTTAAACATAAAACAAATAGACTTAAAGATGAGAATGAACTGTGAGAAAAACTTAACATGTGTTTTAATTTGACCCTTAAATAACACTTTTTAATGTATCATAAGCTACAGGCAGAAAAGTCACTCAGAGCGTCCTGATTCCTGCATATCTCTCCACCATTCTCTTTTCCCACTCTCTGCTTCACATTTTCTTCTTCCTATAATATGAATTGCTGATAATCTCCTCTTACACCAGGCATGTCTTTGCCTCACGCCTTTGATCATTATTTTCTCCTCCTTCCAAATGTCCTCAACTCCTCCTTAACCTGCCTTTGCCTGGTTAAAGCCTACTCATCCTTCTATATTCAGCTCACGGATCATCATCTCCAAGGAAACCATCTCCAACCGTCAGGTGACTTAAGTATCCCTTCTAGGTAGTCCCCAAGTACCCCATTCACATCTCCACCACCATACTCAACTCATTATAACCAAGTCCTTTGTGTTAAGTGTCATCTGTCACTTTACTGTGAACTTCTGGAAAGCAAGGACCATCTTATTTTTTCTAATTCCCCAATCACAAAATGTAGCCAATAAACATTCATTGAACAAATGAACGAATGTTTCGTTGAGTCCAAAGACCTAAGGAGAAAACTATGATCTGAAGAAACAAAACAGCTTTCCTAAGACATCATAACTAGCTTGCTTGCACCAACTCTCCTGAGTTCAGGTCATTAGCTTTTCCCCACAAGTGCTAGTTTAGGAATCCCTGATAACAGGAAAATCATGGTTTAAAAAAATGAAAGTCAAAGAATAAGTAGTGATACTGAAATGATTAGGCATATAGGTATTTTTTTTTTCACTTTAAGAAAACAAAAAAAAAAAATGGTTTTCTGAATCCAGATGCCACTCTATCCCTTCAAAAATAAAATGCTGAACTTATCATGCATGGTGCTCAGAATGTACTTGGTAAATTTATTTCTAAGAGTAAAGATATAAACAAGCTCATTAAAGAGTGTCAAAAACTCATCAAACATCAAATAGCTGTTACATAACAACATTTTGAAGTCTAGGTTATCATATACAGATTGCATTTCCGTTTTTTAAAAAAAAATGTGTCCTAAAAATTGAGGAGAAATTACTGCTTAAGTTTTTTCAAATTCTAAACAATCTGAAATTTTCAGAGCCATTTGAGAATTCTAAAACCTGACTGTAGATAATATACATAATAATATTGTTACTCCCACTCAAAATTATTACTGTCACTTCAGCAAAAGGGAAAATCAGTAGGGAAAACACTTGGATTCCCTTCCTTCATAATTGTTTAAAATCCAAGTATTGTATGAAAACGAATATTCTGGGAGAAAAAAATCGTTGCTCCATCTAACCTCCATAAAAATTTTTGATGAGTCCTCGTGGATTATTTATCCAACATGGATTTCCCTTTTCCAAGAGCACTCCAGTTTTCAGTCATGTACTCAGCATCCTTACCTGAATCCATGTTCTTCAAAAATAATCTTATCCCCTTGCTGATGATCTATTCAAGAATGGGGGATGAGACCAATTCTGCCCGTGAGGTCAAAGAGAACACATTGGGAGCTACTGAAAGGTATTTTTTTTTTACCGTTATAGGAGAGCTGTGGGAAGAGGTTATGCACAGATGCAGCTAGAACTGCCATTTTTTAAGTTAACAGACGGAGAAGGACAGAATCACAGAACCATCTTTGGGAAGGAAAACTGGCACTGCCAGATTGAATCAGTGGACTCTCAAGTCCACTCTATGTCTACACTTCCAGTTGAGATAAAACCTTACATTATTATTTAAACTGCTTGGGATTCTGTAACTTCCAACAGAAAGGATGCTACCAAATGCAGCAAAATTAGTGATCTCATTTAAATCACTAATGTATTTGAGGTAATACTCTAAGAAATGTTTTACTTTGAAGTAATTTAGATTCTCTGTTTTTTTCCTATTCTTGAGCTAACTGAGGTTTGGAAGGGTATTGGTTATTTTAAAACTTAAGACTCTATCCATTTACCTCTCACAGAGATGATCATCTATTTATTTATTCATTTTAATAGATGCTCCCATAAAATTTTGAGATCTTTCCTTCCTTCATCTTTAGAATGACCATCATTCCACTAGCTAATAGTGAATGTTTAAACCCCACACAGAGAAAATTGTGTGGCCCTGACAGTTGCCTCAGAACCTTTTATTATCCAGGTACCTCAACAAGTGTGCATTTTCATGGAATGTCAGTACACAAGTCCCCTAAACTTGACCTGGAAATGTTGAGTTTGTTTCACTGAAGTTCTTTCTGGGCTTTCATAGGTCCAATGATGCTCAGTTAGCCAAGGAATTCACAGAATTTTAAAAAAAAAAAAAAAACCAGAAATATAATAGTAGATTTACAGAGCAAAGAAAATGATCTATTTGGCCCTGTTTTTTATTTATTTTTTTTAATTGAGAGATATTTTCACCAGGAAGCTGTCAAAATACACCAACTTTGGTTGGAGTAATTTTAAAGTTTTAGAAGAAGTCTAAATAATGCTATGTTCATTCTGAGATTTTTATATGACCACAACAATAGATATAATAATAGCTCAAATTTATTTTTCTTTTTTTTACTATTATTTAAACAAATGGAATACATGTTGTTTCTCTATTTGTACATGGAGTCAAGGCATACCATTTGTGTAATCATAAATTTACATAGGGCAATGTTGTTTGATTCATTCTGTTTTTTTTTTCCCTTCCCCCCAACCCCTCTTTTCCCTCTATACAGTCCTTCCTTCCTCCATTCTTACCACCCTCCTTCTCCCTAACCCTAAACCTAACCCTAACGCTAACCCCTTCTACCCCCAATTATATGGCCTCATCCGCTTATCAGCGAGATCATTCGTCCTTTAGTTTTTTGAGATTGGCTTATCTTACTTAGCATGATATCCTCCAATTTCATCCATTTGCCTGCAAATGCCATAATTTTATCATTCTTCATGGCAGAATAATATTCCATTGTATATATATGCCACAGTTTCTTTATCCATTCATCAACTGAAGGGCATCTAGGTTGGTTCCACAATCTGGCTATGGTGAATTGAGCAGCTATGAACATTGATGTGGCTGTATCTCTGTAGTATGCTGATTTTAAGTCCTTTGGGTATAGGCCAAGGAGTGGGATAGCTCGGTCAAATGGTGGTTCCATTCCAAGTTTTCTAAGGAATCTCCACACTGCTTTCCAGAGTGGCTGCACTAATTTGCAGCCCCACCAGCAATGTATGAGTGTACCTTTCTCCCCACATCCTCGCCAACACCTGTTGTTGCTTGTATTCTTGATAATCGCCATTCTAATTGGGGTGAGATGGAATCTTAGGGTGGTTTTGATTTGCATTTCTCTTATTACTAGAGATGTTGAACATTTTTCCATATGTTTGTTGATTGCTTGTAGATCTTCTTCTGTGAGGTGTCTATTCATTTCCTTAGCCCATTTGTTGACTGGATTATTTGAATTCTTGGAGTAGAGTTTTTTGAGTTCTTTATAGATTCTGGAAATTAGCGCTCTATCTGAAGTATGAGTGGCAAAGATATTCTCCCACTCTGTAGGCTCTCTCTTCACATTACTGATAGTTTCCTTTGCTGACAGAAAGCTTTTTAGTTTGAATCTCTCCCAGGTATTGATTCTTGCTTTTATTTCTTGTGCTATGGGAGTCCTGTTAAGGAAGTCTGATCCTAAGCCGAAATTTATTTTTCATGTAGTATGAACCAAAACTACACTCAAGTCCTTTACTGTGTCTTTTTTTTTTTTTTTTTTTTTTTTTTTTTGTACTGGGCATTGAACTCAGGGGCACTCAACCACTAGCCACATCTCCAGCCCTATTTTGTATTTTGTTTAGATACAGTGTCACACTGGGCTGCTTAGCACCTCGCTTTTGCTGAGGCTGGCTTTAAACTCGTGTTCCTCCTGCCTCAGCCTCCTGAGCTGCTGGGGTTACAGGTGTGTACCACTGCACCCAGCTTTACTGTGTCATCTTATTTAACCCTTATAACAATCCTCTGGAATAGGTTCTTTTATTTTCTTTACTATATACATGAGAAAATTGAGGCTTAATGAGGATTATTATTTTTCCAAGATCTTCAGAGCCCATGTTCTTAATCTTTATTCTAAATAGTCAACATCCTGTATTCTAAGTGGTTGACAATGTTTGAGCTGCCTCCAAAGCTAATAGAGTCTTCAATTGCCTTAGTAGTGTGGGGCAGGGCAAAAACTCTACTTCATACCAAATGGTTACATTTGAGGTGTAGTTCCAAGTAATGGGCTTTATGATTCAAAGACAATAGAGAATAGGAGTTAAAACAAAGGAACTTGACAAGTGTGGAAGGAATATTCAAAGTATCTCAGATGAACTGGACTTTTATTTAGGTAGACATCAATTTTTTAATGAGGTTTAATAAAACAATACATGTGAATGGTAGAAAACATAGAAAATAAAAGGTTACATACCACTATCCAGAAATTGC
Organism: Sciurus vulgaris; assembly: GCF_902686455.1. Classification (NCBI taxonomy): domain Eukaryota; kingdom Metazoa; phylum Chordata; class Mammalia; order Rodentia; family Sciuridae; genus Sciurus; species Sciurus vulgaris. The sequence goes on along the minus strand of NC_136476.1, from coordinate 22,851,414 downwards.
CATAGTAACACCTAAGGCATATATTTTGTATAGTATATATGTGTATGTGTGTGTTGTTTAATCTAGAGCAATTCCTCTCTCTTTAATGGTTATTAAAACCTACCCCCAGAATATTCTATCTTTTAAAATTTCTCCTCTTGAACCTTCTTTATTTTGTGTAGAAATAATTGGAAGGGCCTGATGGATTCAAACAGAACATGGTGGGTTAGTCTCATAGGTGATATTGTACATTTCATGTTACATCACATCTGAAGACAGAAACTGTTAATTATCCATTAAATTGTTAAAATTGACTTTCTCTGGAGTCATGGCAATATGAACCTGCTACTGTGAAATTTTATTTGACCTCTGTCATTAGAAATTATTCTCAGTGTTATCAGTTTGGTACCAACTAAGTGTCCATTTTCCTACCACCATTTACCTAAGGATTTTAGCATTGATAAAATTTGTCTGAACCAAAAGTTGACTACAGTTTGTAAAATACTGTTGTCCTAGTTCTGTCATTTCTTCCACATTTATTAATTGGCATTTAAACTATAGCTTTCCTTCATCAACTGGTCTGAACCTCAGTTACCTTCTTGTTTGATTTCAAAGTTGTCTAGAGAATGCCTATGAACTGTTAAATTCTAGAAGTATGCATGTGAAGTTACTGAATATGCTTATAATGCCTAGACAGAAGAATACATAGCTGTCTTTACACATTTAAATCTGGCCTCTGGAAAAGGAAGTAGAATTACTATGCATTGTGTTGGAGGAAAGTTTTAGAAAGGCAAATATTAACTCAAGGCAGAGAATAAGTTCCTTGAACCTGAAGACACACATTTACAGAAAGGTCTTCCTTACAAACTAGTAAGGAAATATTTATCTCTGGAAATATCAGGGCTGAGCCTATCATGGGTATTAGTCCTCAAATCTATCCTTCTCAATTAAAAAAAAATTAATATTTTAAGAAAACAACAAGATCCTCAGCAGAATGGAAAATCCAATAGAAACATGTCTGAACTTATATTAGCACTCCATAAGTCAACAAAATCTTAGTAAAGCTCAGTAATATTACCAAATCCCAAGAGATGCAAGCTGGGTGACCCTCCTTAACTTTATAATCTTCATTCTGGAAGTTATAGAAATAGCTGCTGGGAGAAACAGGGAAGAGAAGGTTATAGGATCAGTCACTGAATTGTGATCACAGCTTTACATCTTCTAGTCAAGTATATTAGATCTTTATATAGCATATTCAACAAAATATTAGAAGAGTTTTAAGGAAGAATGAACACCACTGCTTCTTCTCTTCCTTGCTTCCCATTTCCTTCCTTTCTGTGCTTGTACACAGCCCCATTTCTTTAGATTGCAGAAAACAGCCAATCCTAAAACTAAAAACTGAACAGTCTTTAACTATGGTGTGAAGAGAAGCCACAAGTCATCTGCAGTATACCTGAGCAAATGAAATGCTGCTTTGAAAAATCAAACTGCCACCCTCCACTCCCAGAGCCACTAACAATAGTAACAACAAAGTTCTGGACCAGAACACATGTTCTAAGTTCAAATATTGATAAGAATAACAACTTGGGCTTGGTCCCAAGTGACTTTCTTTCACTTTGTAAATTACCCAACCAGGAAAATTATATAAAATGAAAAATGTAAGTACATAAACATGCTGTAGCACTTTCTGCTGTTTTTCCATGGAGGAACACTTGAAGTTTAGTGATTAATGTGCCCGAAATGAAATATAAAATATTCCAGGCTGGAGAACACAGCCCCATGGTAGGTTGGTGTCTTTCATGCTACTTAGGCTGGGTAGGAAATGCATTATGTCCATACAAGAAAACCAGGGTGGTGCCAGAGCACATGCTTCCGTGCTTGAGCTCTTACTATGTCCCTGAGCTTACTTGAGTTTTCAGTGCAATAGGTCTGGCCATGACCTGCCACCCTTCTGAAGAGAGAAAATAGAACTCTCTACTTAGAAGAAAACATAACTCAATAGACCAAGAAAAGAATGACTATGATGACCAGTGGGAGAACTGATTGAAACTTCAAATGCAGGGGCAAAAGAGATACGTGTGCTTTCCCTGTCCCAACCCCAAGCAATAAGGTAACTCACATAAAATCAAGACCAGAGATGGAGTGGGCTACAAGACTGGCTGATTCAGCAACTGAACCCTGTCACCAAGAATTCAGGCTCTCTGCCTCTCATCTTTGCCTTCCTCCCTGTGGTAAGATGGCTGCCTCCTACTTGTAAGATATGCTACCTGCAGAAAAGAGAAGTTATTTTTTTCACTTTGTTCATTTTAATGAGAAAGAGGAAAATAATCTTTCCCCAAACAAGGAATGTAAGTCTTTCTCTAAAGTCTAACCATATCCCTTTCTTTTATATTTTCTGCCTTGTTTTTTCCACATGATAAACAGATCTGGAGAAGGCCAGCCCCACTGGTTCCTATTCTCTCTCATCCTGTATCCAGGCAGCCATGTAGTTAATGACTCAATGGGCCTCTCCTTTGCCTCAGATCTGCACTAGAGTAGTAGTTGGTCATCACTTGATAACCATTTTCCTATTGCTCCTTATTGTTAGAAATATATAATGAACTCTGTGGGGGTGAATGGCAGGGAAGAATTTGATTATTTCAGAATTTATAGCAATTTAACTATCAATAAATCCTAATTCAATTCCTATGTTTTTAATTCTCTCATTGTTGCTTACTTCTATTCCCAATCGTAATATGCCACTTTATTGTGCACTTTCTTAATTAGTTTGCACTACTTCATAATAAATCTGTGTTCATTTGTATAATGATACTAACATTTTCACCAAAAGCCATGATATCTCCTACCTAAAAGCCATGATATCTCCTACCTAGAGTTTGGACCAAACTTCATAAGTTAAGGGCACAGTCCTACAGGAATGCCCTCACTTCAGATACCAGCCACAAGAGTGAGGATTCTCAAATGTCTTAGTCCATTTTGTGCTACTATAACAAAATACTTGAGTTGCATGATTTATAAAGGAAATAAATTTATGTCTCAGAGTTCTGCATAATGGGAAGTTAAATATCAAAGCAATTGAAGGTTCAATTGTCTGAGGAGGGCTTCTCTCTGCTTTCAGTATGATACATTATCCCTGCATCCTCCAGAGGGGATGAGTATTGTGTCCTTACATAATTGTAGGCAGAAGAATAAGGGAGGCTGAACATTGTGTGAAGACTCTTTTATAAGGGTCTTCAACCCACTTATGAGGGAGGAGCCCTCATAATCTCTTAAAGACTTCACTTCTTAATACAATCACATTGACAACTCAGTTTTGGAGGAGACACATTCAGACTGTAATACCAAGCCACCTTCACTTTTAACTAGCTGGTTACAAAATCAGGGGTTCTACTACCCACTCAGTTTCAATAATTCACTAGAAAGATTCACAGAATACAGAAAAGCACTACATTTATGTTAAGACTTATAACAAAAGGATGCATGTCAGAACCAGCCCAAAAAAAAAAAAAAAAAAAAAAAAAATGGGAAGATGTGGGAAGGTTCCATATACAAAGCCTGCACCATTCTCAGGGATGCATTTCCCTCCCCACACATCCATATGTGACAATACATAGACTACTGTCAACCAGGAAATCTCATCCGAGCCTTTGGTTTCCAGAGTTATTACCAGCCTCTACTCCAGTGCTGTTTGTGTGGTTCATCTTCAGACTGCAGTCCCTGCTATAGGTTTGGGCTAATACCTTTCATCTCTATTTCCTCTGGAAGTTGGATCCAATGTGGCATGTTTCAAAACCCCTGTCACAAATAACAAAGTATTCAGTGGTAAAAGCCCAAGGCAAACCAGAACAAGCACATCAGGCAGGGGACTCCAGGGGTCTAGAGATCTCTTCCCAGTAGCCAAGAGCCAAGACCAGAATCTGCTCTAAGTAAACTTCATTCTTCCCTACATACATCCCAAACCCATTATAGAATGCACATTTACAACTCTCACTAAGTGATTCTTATCCCTGTGTAGGATTTATTAATTACTCAATGTTATATTGAATATTTTGAAGTTTAGTGCATGAATTGAAGTATGTTTTCCACTCCTGCATGACAAAGAATATGTTTTTTTTTTATTAAGAAATAAAGAAAGGAGTTGCCAGATGAGTATTTTATGATCATGGCAAAATTACTTCAGAGGTTTTTGGCATCATTAAAACCTTAGGAAACTAGTGAAAAATCATTCAAAATGATAAAGAGATGTGATTTTTCAGAAACAACAACTGCAGTTACAAATTAGCTATGATATTTTATTTTTGTATTTATTGTTTTCATATTTTTATTGTTGCACTATGGTTATACATAATGGTGAGATTCATTGTTGCCTGTTTGTGCATGCATACAATATAACAATATAATTTGGCCAATATAGCTACAATATTTAAAACAAGTGATAATGGCACCAGAAAATGTAGAAACATAAGTAGGACAGAACAGAAAATAGAAAAATGACCTGGGTATTTATCTAAATATTTCATGCATCATAAGTTTGTGTTGAAAATCAGTGATTAACAATGCATCATTCAATTATTCAATTACATCTGGTGAACATAAACTATTGTAAAATGAAAACAAAAATAAAAAAGGAAAGAAAGAAGGAAGATTCTAGATTCTAGGCTGGTGGTGTTGGCAGTGAATCTCCCTCAAATCATGAAAAAAAACAAAAACAAAAAAAAACAGAAAGAGCAAAGAAAGAAGTGAAAGCTCAAGCGTAACACCTAAAACTAAAGTAGGTGATAAAGCATTCTCCAGAACTTAACATGAGCAAGTGACATCAAATAATCTACATGAGTAGGTCCAGCAGCATCTGTGCAGGACAAAGCTGGGGGAAGGCAATGGGTTATCCCTGAGAATAGAAGAACCTGAAATCAACAATGGGTATTCACTGGAAGTTGCCAAGAGATGATCTGAAAACAGAATCAGAAAAAGAATTTTACAGAGTTCAATCACAGAGAAAGGATAAGTGAGTCATTGTAAGGTCTGAAATATTAATTAAACTTGTATGCTCCCAAGAGCTTCTAATGACTAAAAGACCAACGTACCCTATCAGTACAAGGTCACACTTAGGAGATACTGCTTGGAATAATTAAGCATGACAGAGTAAGTCGGGGAAAGGAAAGAGAATGTACATATCAAAGTGTGAAGGAAGACAAAAGCCAGCAGACTAGAAAGTAGGAGGCTATGTATTTTATTAGTTCTGGAAGAAATAGCAAAGGAAGTCCTAGAGCTAAGCTATACCACCATATAGGGATTCACTTCTACATTCCTAAAGTATATAGTAACTATTTTCACTTAAAATAAGCAATAAAGAAGGATCACCATTGATCTAATACAATCTTATTATAAAACAAAAGAAAACAAAGAAGATAATAACAGCTGCTGAGAAGGAAGTAATATGAGGCACAGAAAAGAGAGAAGAAAGCTGCAAAGAAAAGGAACTCCAGAAATCTGAATTTAGTGTCCTGAATCTTTGGTCAAAGACTAATCTGCACAAGCACAAAATAAGACTCTGTAAAGATCAAAAAAAGCTATGAGTTGAATGGAATTTCCACAGCTTCCTTAGGGCTGGGAGATGTTGGAATTCTGCCTAGCTAGGATGAGAAACCTCAATAAACTCCCAGGTACTCACTTGACATGCAAGAAAATCTAATGGATAGGTCATTCTTGTTCCATACTAGACATACCATATTAGAGCTTCTAAAGAAAATTGTCTAGGGTCCAATAAAAATTATTAGATATGTAAATGAGCAGGGTAAGGTGGCCAGCAATTGAGAGGAAAATCAATCAATAATAAAGAGACTTAGAAATGATAGGAATAATTTATTAGCAGAGTGGGGTGTTAACACAGTTAAGTGTAAGAATACAAAACAAAACATAATGAAAAGAACTGATATGAAATCTCAATAGACAAATGAAAACTAAACAATATTTGAAGTTTTTTGAATAATTTAATGAATATTTGGGAACTTAAAAATATATCTGAAATTCTTTTTTTAAAAAATCAGTGGATGGAATTAAAAGCAGATTGGAAACCCAAGAATAAAATACCACAGAACTTTAAGAAATATTAATAAAAGATATCCTATCTGAAGACTAGAAAGAAAGACACCAGGTACCATAAAGCACACCTGTAATCTCAGTGACTCAGAAGGCTGAGGCAGAAGGATTGCAAGTTCAAAGTCAGCCTCAGCAACTTAGGCCCTAAGCAACTCAGCAACACCCTGTCTCTAAGTATAATATAAAAAAGGGCTGGTAATGTGACTCAGTGGCTAAGTGTGCCTGGGTTCAATCCCTGGTATCAAGAAAGAAAAGGAAGAGGAGGAGGAGGAGGAGGAGGAGGAGGAGGAGGAGGAGAGGGAGGGAGGGAGGGAGGGAGAGAGAGAGAGAGAGAGAGAGAGAGAGAGAGAATTGGAGGGAAATAAATAGTGCCTTGGGAACTTGCAGAACAATCATAGGCAATGGTCTCCCATGGGTCTCATGTGTGAGAGAATAGAGCCCAGATAAAGACCCACAGTTTAACAGTCACCTGATTTTCTTCAAAGCTTCCAAAGCAATTCAATAGAGCAAGCACTGGTTTTTTCAGCAAATAATATAAACAACTGAATATCTGTATAAAAATATGAATTTTAGGGCTGGGGATATAGCTCAGTTGGTAGAGTGCCTGCCTCACGAGCACAAGGCCCTGGGTTCAATCCCCAGCTCCGCAAAAAAAAAAAAAAAAAAAAAAAAATCTTGACACATATCTCATACTATATAAAAAAGTTCAAAATGGACAATAAGCCAAAATATAAACTACAAAATTCGTAGAAGAAAAAAGAGAAAAAAATCATTTCAACCTTAGGGAAAGCAAAGATCAACAAAGAATAAGAACTAACCATAAAGTAAAATGAGAATGGTATATCAAAATCTTCTGTTTAATTTAAAAAATAGTAAATTAAATAGCAGCCAGCTGTGATGACACGCACCAGTAGTCCTAGTTACTTGCAAGACTGAGCTAGGAAGATTGCTTCGGCCCAGAAGCTTGAGGCTAACCCAGGCAACATAGGGAAAACCTGTCTCAAAAAGAATGAAAAAAGAAAAAGAAGAAATTAAGTAGAAAACCACATCTTCTAATCAAATCCACATTATCCATATCATAGTGAATATATACTATTCCTGTAACTTAGCAATAATAAAAAAAAATTTTATGAGCAAAAATTTATTTGAAAATGTGTAGTAGAGTTGAAAATGATAAATATTATTATTTATCACAGAAATTAAAGCCACAATTGTATACCACTACATATTTACTAGTATATTAGTCGGAATTCTCCATGAAATAGAATCAATAGTGTGTGTGTGTCAGGGGTTTTATTAAAAGGAATTGGCTCACACCATTAAGAAGGCTGAGAAGTCCAAACCAGGAACTGCCAATGGTAGAGTTCCAACATACTTCCAACCCAACTCCAAATGCCTGAGAAGAAAATCTGAAGATGTAAGTCCCGTATGAGTCTAAGTGCAAAGGCAGGAGAAGACAGATAGCCCAGTTCAAAGACAAGCAAGCAGTCTTTCAAGCCTTCAATAAGATTGGAAGGGACCTATGTTGGAAAGGGCAATCTGTTTTGCTCAGTTCACAAATTCATATGCTAATCTCATCCTTAAATAAACTTAGAGACAAACCTCAAAATAATATTTAACCAAAGATCTGGGTGCTCTATGGCCCCATTGAGTTGACATATAAAATTAATCATCATGACCAGAATGACTAAAATTAAATAAGCTCATTGTTTGAACTGTTGTTGAAGATATAGAATAAACTGATCTCTCATACTTTGTGAGTGAAAGTAAAAATTTCACAACCATTTTTGAAATTATTTTGGCAGTTTCTCATAAAGTTAAGCACATAGTAACACTCTGAACCAAGTCCACTTATTTAAATATTTACTCAAAAGTAATGAAAACTTCTGTACACAAAATAACAAACCAGGATATTCATAACAGCTTTATTCATAATAACCAACTGTCAGCAGAATGGATAAGGAAAATGGTGGTATATTTACTCAGTGGAGTACAACCCAGCAATAAAAAGGAATGAATGACCTTTGTACACAATAATATGAATGAACCTAAAAAAAATAACTCTGAGAGACATGTTGGACACAGATGAATGCATATTGTTTAATACCATTGCTATAAAGACCTAGGATATACTAAACTAAATCATGGTAAAAGAATTCAGAGTGCAGACTGCATCCAGTAGTATAGGTGCAGAGGATGCAAACTGCAGGGTTGCATGAGGGAACATTTGGTAGTGATGGAAGATATTTGTCAAAATTCACCAAAATATATGATAAAGTCCTGGTATTTATCTCTATGAAAATTTCGACAAATCTATGAAAAATGTGAATTTTGACCCCTGCCTACCCCACACTGTAAACAATATTCAATTAGGATACATTGCCATTCTAAGTGTGGAAAGTAAAATAATGAAGAGTTTAGAATCAAACATAGGGAAGTACATTCATGACACTGACGTAGGCAAAGATATCTTAAACAGCACATAGAAAAAGTCGATTTTTAAAAATGAATAATAGTGCTATTTTAAAATTCAAGACTTCTGTTCCTCAAAAGATATCATTACAGAAATGAAAAGACAACCCACACAGTGAGGAAAGATATTTGCAACACATATATCTAAAAAGAGACTATATGTTAAACACTTTAAGAACTTCAATACATCAATAAGAATTATTGATAAAAGACTTGACCAGACACTTCACAAATGAAGATAGACAAATGACTGATACACATAAAAGTGTGTTCAACTTTGTTGGTCTACAGAGTTCAAATTCAAACCATAATACATACCACCATGATTCCTCTAGAATAACTAAAACAAAGGGCAGAAAACACCAAGTATTCGCAAAAAATGTGGACTAACTGGAACTCCAATACACTGCTGGTGAGCATATATATAGACAACCAACTTTGGAAAACTTTTTGGAAATATGTACTGTAACAGGATACTTACATATTCTATGACCCAGCATTTTCAATCATATGTATATACCCAGAAAAAAATGTAAATATATGATCACCAAAAACATGTTTTAGCATGTTCACAACCACAAAGTTTGAAACAACCAAGGAGTGGACGCCAGTGAAATGCCCAAGGTAGCATGTGAAAAGAAACCATGTTATATTTACATAATGCAAGGCTGAAGAGAGATGAGAAAGAACAATTCACAACAGATGAACTTAGGGATGAATATCAGAGATATTCAAAAAAGAGCATACAGTATGATACCTTTTATATAATGTACAAAAACAGAGGAAATTAATCTATGGTGTTACTCTTCAGAAGAATATTTACCCTTGGAGGGATGCCAAGGGTATGTTGCAAAGATATATCAGTGAGGTCACTAAAGTTCTGGGTACTTGTTTTGTGGGAATGTTCACTGTGAAAATTCAGAAAGAAGACACTTCGGTACTTGAACATTTCCATATATATATTCTACATATGAAATTTTTAACATGGAAAAATATATTAGCCTAGAGGAGAGAAAATGGATGAGGATTTCAATGCAACAAGATTGGTCATGAACTGGTAATTGTTAAATTTGGGTGATGGGTTCATTGGGGACTAATCTTATGGTTCTTGTTATTATTATAAAGACTTAAAACTTTCTGAAATATAAAAATTAGAGTTGAAGAAAGAAGGGGAAAAGACAATGATAAATGACAATCATTGATAATTACAGAGATGTGTGAATATCACAACTGTGCTCTCAGGAAACAGGAAAGGAGTGAGCCACAGGGTCCCTATACTATATGTTTTTGCTATAAACATTTTAGGACTCCCTGATTGTATAAACCATGTATATACATTATATTGATAAATTAAAAATAATATTGAAATGTCAAAAAATATAAACATTTGGAAGAAAAGATGAAAAATCCTATGATTTTAATATCAAATGATAATAAAATTATCTTTCATATGTATATTACTAGAAGGAATTGGAAAAAAGAAACTAGAGTTAAGAGTCTTGAGATGCTACAATTTTATATAAAATTTATTTTAACATTCATGAACTGGAATAAAGGAAAAAATATGGAGTCAAAACTTCCTGCCAAGGAGTACATTGGAAACCAGAATTTTGAGATAGAATTTATAGATTTCTTAATATTGTATAAATATACTTTAACAATATAGTCAGTTCTAATTTTCTAAGCTTATTTGACCATATCATGCTGAAAACATGCATGAAAAACATCCCACTGAATCCTTAATATGAGAATACATTGGGAAAATCTGACCTAGACAATGTTAATAAGTAAAGTGGGCACATTACATTTTATGGGACTTACCTAAGGTAACAATCTCCTAGAACCCAACCAATATTTCCAGTTACCCCTCCCAGCCAAATACTATTCTTTGACATGATGGGAAATCCAAATTTTTCACCTAATCAACACATATGCACAATACCCGTTTCTCTTGCCCACTTCTACTTTGAAAACAGGAAGGCTAGGAGGGCTGCAGTTTGTGATGGGGGTGTGGCTTGGTTTTCAGTCATGACACACAAGTCATTCAGTTGGGCACATCTGGGGAAGTTTTGGCATTACTGGTAGAACAAACAGGTATCTTAGCCTCCTTTTTCCCATCTTGATGGAATAAAAATCCCCTCTCCATACACTTCCACTTTCAAATGGTGAAAGCACAGCCTCTCTTGTTCTCTTTGTGTGATTATGCCTGTATAGCTATTTAAATCAGGTTAATAAGAGAGGTTGGAGATAAATGTATCCATTCAATTTGTTAGGTTTAACTGGAGCCCTATGTGTTGTCTAGAAATACAAACATTTTAAACAAGAAAACTAAAACATGCTTAGAATGACAGAAACCAAATTCAGGGATATGGTTTCCATATGAGGAGAGAGAAGAGGTAAGTGGAATTGTTGAGGGACTAATGAAGCTTCAACCTCAACTATATCTGTAAAGCTGTAATGTATTTTTCCACATTTTTATTTGTACATTATAGTTGTGCATAATGATGTGATTTGTTGTTATATATTCATACATGCACACAATATAACAATGTAATTTGGCCAATATCACTCCTCAGCACTTCCCCGCTTCCTTCCTACCTCCTACCCTTTGGTCCCCTGATCTCCCTTTGATTTTCATGAGACCCTGCCCACCTCCCAACTTTCTCTCCCTTTTTCTTCTCTAACTTCTATTCCTATGAGAGAAAGAATAGGACCCTTGACCTTCTGAGTTTGACTTATTTCCCTTAACATATTGGCCTCTAGTTCCATCCATTTTCCTGCAAATGACATAATTTCATTTTTCTTTAGGGCTGCATAAAATTTCATTGTGTATATATACCACATTTTCTTAGTCCATTCATCCATTGATGGATATCTAGGCTGGCTCCATCATTTGGCTATTGTGAATTGTGCTGCTATACATATGGGTATGCATGTATCATTATAGTATGATTTTAATTCTTCAGGATAATTACTGAGGAGTGGTATAGCAGGGTCATATGGTGGTTCCATTTCTAGTCTACTGAGAAACCTCCATACTGATTTCCAATAGTGGTGGTACTAATTTATAATCTCACTAACAGTATAAAATGGTCCCTTTTCTCCACGTCCTGTTCCGCATTTATTATTGTTTGTATTCTTGATGAATGCCATTCTGACTAGTGTGAGATGAAATCTCAGTGTAGTTTTTTTTGGGAGGGGATGGGCAAGGTTACTGGGGATTGAACACAAGGGCACTCAACCACCAAGCCACATCCCTAACCCCATTTTGTATTTTCTTTAGACACAGGGTCTCACTGAGTTGTTTAGTGCCTCACCATTGGCTGAGGCTGGCTTTGAATTCTCCATTCTCCTGCCTCAGCCTCCCAAATAGCTGGGATTACAGGCATGCACCACCATGCCCAGCCTCAGTGTAGTTTTGATTTGCATTTATCTAATTGCTAACAATGTTGAACATTTTTTTCAAATATTTTTTGACCATTTGTATTTCTTCTTTTGAGAAGTGTATGTTTAATTCACTTCTCCATCTTTTAATTGGGTTATTTGATTTTGGGGGGTGTAAGGTTTTTTTTTTTTGAGTTCTTTATATATTCTAGATATTAATCCTTTGTCAGAAGACAAGTTAGCAGAGATTTTCTCCAATTCTATAGATTGTCTCTTCACATTTCTAATCATTTCTTTGCTGTGCAGAAGATTTTTAATTTGATGTAATTCCATTTATTAACTCTTGACATTATTTCCTGAGCTTTAGGAAATGACTTCAATGACTGAGAAAGTCATTGCCTGGGCCTATATGCTTAAGTGTTATCCTACATTTTATTCTAGGAGTTGCATATTTCTGGTCCAATTCCTAGGTCTGTGATCCATTTTGAATTGATTTTTATGCAGGTTGAGAGATAAGGATCTAGTTTTATTCTTCTACTTATAGATGTAGTTTTCCCAGCACCATTTGTAAAAGAGACTGGTTTTTCCAATGAATGTTTTTGGCACCTCTTTCAAGGATCAGATGACTGTAGATGTGTGGGTTTGTCTCTGTCTTCTATTTTTTACCACTGGTCTATGTATCTGTTTTTGTGCCAGTACCATGCAGTTTTGTTACTATAGCTCAGTAGTATAATTTGAAGTCGGGTATTGTAATGTCTCCAGCATTGCTTTTTTGGTTTAGCCTTGCTTTGGGTATTCTGGGTCTTTTATTCTTCCAAGTGAGTTTTAGGACTTTTTTTCTTATTCTGTGCAGAATGTCATTGGTATTTTGATGGGGATTGCATTGAATCTATGTATTGCTTTTGGTAGTATGGTCATTTTACAGGTATTTTTTCTGCCTATCCATGAACATAGTAGGTCTTTTCATCTTCTGAGGTCTTCTTCAATTTTTTATCAATGCTCTCTAGTTTTCATTGTGGAGGTCTTTCACCTCCTTAGATTTATTTCTAGATGTTGTAACCGGCTACCTTGCCAAATTTGTTTACTAGCTCAAGTAGTCTTTTGGTGGAGCTTTTTGGATCTTCTAGGTATAGGATCATATCATCTGCAAACAGTGATAATTTCACTTCTTCCTTTCCTATTTTTATCCCTTTTATTTCTCTCTCTTGCTTAATAGCTCTGGGTAGAATTTCTAGCACTACATTAAATATGAGTGGTGAGAGTAAACATCCTTGTCTTGTCCCAAATTTTAAAGTGTTTTTTTCACTTTTTCCCCATTTACTGAGGTTGGCTTTGAATTTTTCACATATAGCTTTATAAAGCTGTGACTTAATAGAGAAAGAAATGAAAATGTTGAATTTGATGGAGCCACAAATTGGGTACATGAATGTTCCTTATATTAGACTCTATAATTTTAAGTATGTTAAAATATTCCAAAATTAAAAAGACTTCACTCAGAGGGAACTGTTTTTAAATGCATACATAGTTAATGAGAATCAGAGCCCTGACATCCCATCTAGTTAGGGTAAGGAGATGAGATGCTAGGAAAAGGATAGGCAGAATTTGGAAGAAAAATCCAGGGTAGACCACAACATAGATGGCTCATTTTCCTAAGTAAGGGCTGGAGGGTGATGTCACTGTTTATTTTGTCATGTATTTATATATTTGTGTATATGTATATATATACATACATGTTCATTAAAAGAGTCATGATTAACTTAGGTGTAGGGTATACAGGGCTCTTATTTAATACTGTGGTTTCAGTCTTTTAAAACCAAATTCTTTTATTATTTTTCAGAAAGTATAATGTTTTGTAACTTCTCCAGGTTTTGTTAGGTATAGATACTAATCTGGATAACCCCTTCATGACCATTGGAGAACTCAGAGAAGTTCCCAACAAGAAAGCAGCCTCCTTGAAAAAAATGTAGTCTTTTTAAGGCCAATTTCTTCTTGCATGATGTTTTTACAGAAAAACTAGATAATATGTCAGTGATCTCTGTTATAAACCAAGATTTAAATCTATACACTTATAAATGCTTAACTACCTATTAACAACAAGAACAAAGATGCAGATCACTTTTTCACTCAGGAACTCCATCAAGAAGCTGTTATACTCAATTACAGCTAAAGCTATCCAAAAACTAAATTCAATATATGTGTAGTACTATATCTAGAATAGACCCTATCCTCAAAAAGCACATGATCTAAATGATCTGATAGCACAATTGGTTCAATAATTACCCATTCAGCCACAGAAATACTTGCCCGGGAAATTGAATCACCTTGATTACCCAGTTGGGAATTTATAGTGAAATATTGAATAGGTCTTTATCTAAATATGTTAACTATTTCCTTTTGTAAATTGTCTCTACATTATGTAATTTGTCTAGATAGTGAACATGATTTAACAGAGTGAGCACAGTATCTGAAATCAGAGCTGGTTTTCAGCCCTAGCAATGCCATTCACCAGATGTGTGGATAGGGTAACTTATTTAATCTCTTTAAACCTTAACTTCTCCATCCAGAAAAAGGGAACATATGATATAGAATGTAATCAATATTGGTTCATTCCTCTCCTACATGCTTTCATAAAATCATATCAAAGGTCACTATTATTGATTAAGATCCTGAGAATCCACTCACTGTTAGCATCCAATGCAATAAGGAACACTACATCTTTTATTTTATTGGTTTAAACAATTGATTTATCTTTTCAAGTCACTCAAACAAAAATAACACATCAATTATAGCAGGGCTCTAAATCTCCTTGCAATGTTTCCAGACAAATTCAGCAGATGAACCATCTTATTTTTGCTTTCCCACTGATAATGAGCCTGATAAAACTGAAGGGCAGCCAATATGAAAGAACAAAAGGTTCTACTGAGGGATGGATGGAAAGAGTATTTTATGAAGAAGGAATCACAAACATTTTAAATTTACCACAAATCAAGATGTCCCTATATATATTTTTAAACTACTTTTACAATTTCTTAGATAAGTTGTGTGATTCTAAATCCACATCTACCCAAATATTGCAAAAATAAAACAAATACTCACAGTGGTTACTGAATTCAGTGGTTAGGACCTTTAAAGAAGCCGTGGTGATTCCCCAAAACCAATCTGCAGAAAGATGCTGGGCCAGCTGGGTAAGAGTCACCTGGGAGCTTGTTAAAAATATATATTCCCAGATTCTGGCCCATAGATTTGTATTCTGTAGCTCTATGAGAGGTCCCAGGAATATATATATTTAAAAACATCCCAGGTGTGCTAGGTAAGCAATTTATGATACATCCTTATATTAATACTCAATGTATATGCAAAAAAGAATGAGGAACTTCTTTACATATGGATGGGGCCAATCTTCCAGATGCTTTATTAGGTGAAAAATCAAGAGTGTGTATCTCTTTTCACTAGTGCTGCTAAAAAGAAGAATGAACATACATATTTGCTTATATATGCATGAACTACCTCTGGAAAGTAACACAAATAACTGATAATAATGGTTTTGACTCTGGAGAGAAGAACTGAGTGTTGGCAGGCAGGAGTGGGAGAGAGATTTTTTCCCACAGTATAGACCTGGCACTTTTTGAAATGTAAGCTAAATAAAGTTATTATATATTCAAAATGTCTGAAGAAAATATTATTTCTATAATGTTCATAAAAAATGACTTTTAAATAACTCTTCAAGGGACTCCAATATTCAACCAAGATTTAAACAACTGGCCAAGAAATGTGTAATAGGGAATGGATTAATGCAATAATATGTAAATGTGTAATATATAACATATCTACATCTCTAGGAGATTAGCAATTTCTCCTTCTATGAAGATAAAGCCCTAGATACCTACATTCATGGCAGTTGGATTAATGCTAATGATATATTCCTAAAATCTTCTTTGATAAATAGTTCAAGACTGTTTCAATAGACCTGACAAAGGCTGATGTGTTTGTTTGCCAACCGGTTTATTATTTTTTATGGAAATAGCAAAAATGCAGTTTACAATTTATTCAGTCAGTTATATAATTCCTAATTATTTTTTGTAATTGGAGAGGATACAAATTATTTCAAAATACACAGCCTGAGACTTTTTAAATGTTTTATACCATAGCATGTCAAATTAATGAAGTTCAATATCAAATTAAATGCAACCACATTACTCTTGAACCGCATTTGATTAACTTCCTCAAAAGAATCTTCACAGAAAATATACTTTGATATTATTCATTTTGTTTTATTTAGAGTTGACAAGGAATACTCACTTGAAGAATCCTTCTGCATTTTCTGTGAAACTGTTAAAGACACTGTGATTATTGGTTTGTACAAGTGGCTCTTGTATAAATCAAAATTTCTCATTAAAATTTTTGTGAGAGAAAAATATTTTTTAAAAATGTATGCTTCCTCTTATCAGATGAGAACTGCTGCCAGGAGCCTTAGGGTTGAATATGATTTGACCACTGTATATGGCAAATTTCCTTATAAAGTTTGGGGTCATCAAGTCTTAATAAAAGGAAGACAAGTGTCACCTTTAATAAAGTTTACATAGCATGATTTTTTTTTTAAGAAATAAGCCGAATAATCTTGTACCAGATAGCAATTTGTACAATTTCTGATTTTTAGTTAAAATTTGTTCCCTATGCCAGGTAAGGCAATTGAGTCAATTAGGTGCCCCTTCTTTAAGAGGGCCAAAGGGAGAAGGAATCCAATGAGAAAAGTTAGCACCTTTCACATAGGGAGTCTTGAGTACTTGGACCCGTCCTGGGTGGATGGAGAGGAAGAATGAGGGAAATGGAAGAGATGAACTTCAGTCTCTAGGAAGAGAGACTTATTGACTCATTCTTACCTTTTCAATAACATCTTGGGATGGCCAAATTCTTTTGTCTCTCCCTAACTTTTAGCTTGGTTAGGATCCTGAAAAGAACTATCTAAAAGAGATGATTAATCAGTATCAAGCAGAATATGCAAAATTTAGAGAAACCTACGTGAACTAAGGTGGAGAATGAATGGGGCTTTTATTAAATGTGGTTTATAAACTTGGGCTGTGTTTTGAAGGACAGTCAGGCAGTTCCTCAAATAGTTAAACGTTCAGTTACTATTGGCCCAGCAATGTGTTTCCTAGGTATGTGTGTCTTTTATGTCCACTTTACCTGATAACTTTAATTAGTCCAGGGTATGAGTTAGTAAAGAGAGAGAAATTGTTTCTCATTCTTAAATCAGGGATCATCTGGAATATACTAATTATATGGAATTCTGTGTTTCTTGTCTCCACTTCTGTGTTATATTTATGTAGATATGTTATTAAACACTTCACTTTTTTACTAAAATAACATTTTATCTATAAAAAATAATAACATATCCAATGTTGATTGTTAAAAAATATTTAAAAGTATAGGAAAAATCATGAACCTAGTATTCAATAATAACTACTGCTAATATTTTGCTATTTTCTTCTTTTTCTCAGAGCGTATTTATGCATATCTTTAAGTTTTATAAAAGCAGGGACAAACATTTTACAACATTCTTAACTCAATTTTGCCACTTCTATCAAAATTTCTACTGTAATGTAATTCTTATGACTACAAGGTCTTATCTCACATAATTTTTGAACTAGTTGTGCCTGAGAAACAGATTCTAAGAAAGAGATTTGTATTGGGTATAGTGATTTTAATTTTAATTTGTATTGGCAGGATCACTGTCTATGGGCAAGTGAAGGGAGAAGGGTTGAGCAGAGGGAGTTGTGGAACTGAATGAGTTGACTTTGGGCAACTCTGGAGCTAGGACGGCCCTTCAGAGTTGTCCCCTTCCTAGAGCAAAGGGACTGGGGTCCTTCAGTTAGGTCTGTGTCCAAGGCGTAAGACTGCATTTTGTAAGGCGGCTCTTTTCATGTGATGGTAATTCCCAAATAATGATTCATCTGGGAGCCATAAAGCAACAATACTACCAGCAACTGAGGTAATGAATTCCTGAGACTGAAAGGGAGGATCTGGGTGACATAAAATAGTATTTGCTAGAGCTCATCTCCTGTCCCGTGAATTCACCAGTAGTTAACTTGCATATTATTGAGTTTTTTGGAAGTCATCCTTTTCTAGTTGTTCTTTTTTTTTTAAACCAACAAAAATTTTTTATTTCTATACAAATCCAAGACTATTGCTACAGATAATTTTAGATTGGAGAATACCAACTTGGTAAAGTGCTTTCCCCTAAGCTTTACATTTAACTAAGTTTAACAGTTTAACTTTTAAAGTTTAATTTAGAAGCCATAGTGTACGGTAACAATAATCACACATCTGCATGAGTTAGCAGTACTAGCAAAAATCGAAGGATAGCCTTAAATCTCTTATACATTTAGAAAACAGTGTTAATAATCAGAAATACACTCAGTCAAAACAGATATAAGACTGATATTCAAATGACAGTGAGAAACCCAGAATAGCTAAAGCAATCCTTAGCAGGAAGAGCGAAGCAGGGGGTATCACAATACCAGATCTTCAACTCTACTACAAAGCAATAGTAACAAAAACGGCATGGTATTGGTACCAAAATAGAAAGGTAGATCTAGTTGTTATTGATTCCACTCAACTTTGGCTAAAACTTCTGCTGATCTAGGTGATTTGCATGATGAGTTTATCATGACTTTCTCATGCTGTATCTGTGGCTCTTATTCACTCATTGTCAAAGTCAGATAATGTAATATACCAAGAGACGTGCCCAGCAGATTCCATGGGTCCTGAACACATTCTCCTGTCCCTCATTGTGAAGTAACACATCTAACTCCACTTGGTGACCAGAATCGTACACGCTTGCCAAAATGGTAACTTCTTTCCTTGCTTACTATTTTCTTTGCCTTCTTGAGGACCCTAAAATGACCATAGTAGTTTTAAAGTTTAATGAGGCTCTTGTGTCCTTTGATGGAACATTTTGCCCTGTAGGAAGCAGAACATCTGAATCCACATTATCTAGAGTTGTAGGGATAAGAAGCACAAATTCTACCAGTCTATCACTTAGAGGCATGGTGAACAAGTGTACTTATACTTCCCTCTCTTGGTTACCAGGTCCACATATTGTGCTTGTTGGGGACAAAGCATCATAACATAGTCATTGATTAGGGCATATACTAGGTCCTAGAACATGGCACTTCTTGCTGAGTATTATCTCAAGACTAGTGCCTCAGTTACTCTCAAAAAGGTTATTCCATTATTCCATAAGACTGGTAACTTCTGTATGCTGCAGTATATGATCTCATGGTCACATGTTCATTTTTATATATCTTTTGTTGTCAGTTGGTTCCTAGTCGGATGCAATATTGTGCAAGATCTCATATCAGTGGATCAAACACACAATAAGCCTTTTTTGGCTCAAGCTGTAGATAAGAAAAACTCAAACTTGGAATATGTGTATTTTTCCAGTCAATATTGCTGCAGGGTAGAAAAGATTCAATGTAGACAGATTGCCACCAGTAGTTTATTGGTATTCTTGAGGATTATGCCTAGAATTGGTTAACGTTAGTATATGTTGCTGGGATGTATGATACTTGGATATTTAGCTGTGTTTGCCTTGATGAGTGGAAGTCATGTTATTGGGCCCATGAATAGCTTCCATGCCTTCTTCCATCATGACTACTCTGTTTATTGTGACTACTCCGTCACATTGAGACAGCTTAGGAGTGATTGGTAACAGAAGCTGGATGAACAAACTGGCCAATTTATCCTGTGTTTTTGGTTGATTGGTGCCCCCTTTGAAGGATGTGCTCCAGTGGGCATTAATAAGCAACACAAAGATCTTCCCTTTGGGCTCATTTCCATAGGCCATCCATACATATCTTTCCCAGATGCTCCCAATTTTTGTTTTCCCTGGCCCTGAACAGCTAGCTAAATAATTTCTTCAGCTCATTAATTGGTATCAGTTGCTATTTTGGTCCATTATTCTCCCCACTCAAGGAGCATGAGTGAGTGCACCGCATGAAGCTCTGGCCATTGTGAGGACTTTCAGTCACAGCTTTCTTTCAGAGCTGTGCTTGAGTGAGGTCACAGTGCAACAGCAGTTCATTTTTAGCTTGCACCTCATTTTGGAATGATCTGTCTATGAACAAACATCGGTCTTTTTTCTTTCTTGATGACCTAATCATATGGGGCCCCTCAAGTGGCTCAGTTTTGTGCTGAAGGAGAGGCACCAACGCAACTGAATTGTGTCCTCTAGCCTGCTTATGCTTGATCCCAGATTTACCACTTCCATCTTATGATGGATTGCGGCTGAATCCACCTCACTTTGACTTATTAATTCCAAAAGGTTGAGGCAGAGAGCCATCAGCTGTCAATTTTCTAGCTGTGAAAGAAACAAAGACCTCAATTCATCTCTATAAAGAGAATTTTGTCAATTCTCTGGTGCTGAGAGTTTTAGGTGTGTCTATTTTTGTGTTTTGTTTTGCAATTTTAAATAATGCAACTTTGAAAGATGTTATTATAAGCATACAATCTAAAAAAATAGAGAGCTATAAACTAAAAACAGAAGTAATAAGATGGTGAGAAATGAAACTAGGAGACTTGAGTTCTAGTCCTAGTTTGCTATTATCTTTGAATTTTATATTTGACTAATCATTTCATTTCTTGGAGACTTAATTGTCTTATTCACATTACAAGACAGCTGAATAAGATCAATTTTTCACAATCTAGAGTCTACCAAAAAAAGTAATAAAAATTCAAGAGCTATTCCTAGCATTTTATGAAGCGTAATGAAAATAATTTACCTATCCTTGATAAGATTGCAGAGAGATCAGGTGGGGGATATAACACTGACAATTTAGGCAAGCAAAAGAGCAATTTCAGATAAATACTAAAGAATAAAAGAATCCTAGAACATCATTATATGATAGGTATTTCCAAGGTCATCTGGTTCAACTCACAAACAGGTGCTCAGATCCCCTCCTTCTAGCCATTGTAAACATTTTCTTAAGGTCCTCCCATGTAGAGGACAAGCCTGTCCTGTTTCAGAGGGTGCTAATATTTACATAGTCCAGGTACTTCCTCCTGTTAATAGTCACTTTGATTCCTCATCCCACATTCCTTTCTAAGTTTATTACACCTAGGCTGTGGTACCCACCTTTCCGCTGAGGATGACAAATCTAACAGTTTCTCCTCTGTTCTTTCTCAGTAACATTTGATACAGTTGGCCAATCCCTTCTTCTTGGAATGATGTCTCCTCTTGCCCTATTTGTTGGTGTTTCCGCAGCCTTTCCTCCTAACTCATGAACTGGTCAGTCTTCTATTTCATATGCGTAGTATTTTACAGAAATTTTTTCTTCTTCTATCCAATCTCTAAATGCTGGCATAGTCATGGGTCCAGTAACTTAGTTTATTCTCTGAAGTAACCCATTCATTCTCATGTCTTCATTTAGTCTAGGTTTTCAAATCAATATCTTCTATTTGTTACTTCTCTTCTGAAACTTAGATTCAAATATCCAATTTCATACTTCATAGGCCTTCTTGGATGAAAAGTATTTACAACTTAATTTTCCCATAATAAAACTCTTCATTTTTCTACCCAAACCCATTCCTTCCCCATGATTATAGATATCAGGAAATGGTATCAGTTTTAGTAGATTGCTCGAGTCAAAAATTTAGAATACATCTATAATTTAGCTCCTTGTCTTCACAATTTACCCCCAAATTCTTTCACCTCTAACTGATTATTACTTCAAACTGATTTTTTCTCTATATCTTCATTTTCACTGTCTCTATTTCTTGCCTGGACTATTACTATAATTTTCCAATTAGTTTTCTTGCTTGCACTCTTGTTTCTTACAACCTCTGTATAGTTTAGATATGAAGTATCCCTCAAAAGCTCATGTGTGAGACAATGCAGGAAATGAGGTGAAATGATTAGGCTATGAGAAGTTTAACCTAATCAGTGCATTAATCCCCTAATAGGGATTAACCGGGTGGTGACTGTAAGCAGGTAGGGTGTGGCTAGGGGAAGTGGGTCATTGAGGAACGTGCCTTCGGTATATGTATTTTGTTCTTGGTTAGCAAAGCTTTCTCTCTGCTTCCTAGTGCCACGTTCCCAGTTGCTTTTCTCCATCACACACTCCCACCATGATGTTCTGCCTTACCTCAGGTCCTGAGAAAGGAACCGGCTGTCTAGGAACTGAGATTTCTGAAACTGTGATTCCCAAATGAACTTTTCCTCCTCTAAAATTGTTCTTCTCAGGTCTTTTGTTCACAATGGTGAAAAAGCTAACCTAAACAACCTCTTTGCCATATAATAGCAAAAATTTTCTTCACATTTAAATTTGAATTAGATCACATCATCGCTCTGCTTAAAACCCACTAATTGCCTGACTTCTGATCATAGCTAAAGTCTAAATTTCTGACTTCATCCTACAGTGGCATACATGATCTGGCTCTGTATCTGTGAACTTCCTATTAACATTACCTACCCTGTCCTCAACCTTTCAAACTCGCCTTCTCTCCTACCTTAGGATCTTTGTATCAGTGGTTATTTTTCCTTGGGATGAAATTTTTCTTTCACTCCTTACAGTTATGACTCTTTATTATCATTCATTTCTCAGTTGAGGTGTCGGCTCTTTGGAGAGTTCTCCCTGCTCACTCAATTCAAAGTAAGCATCTAGTCATTTCTGATATTTATATCCTATTTAATTCTCCAATAATACCACTCTGGAGTTTTGCTTGTTTATCGGTTGTGCCTTCTTTCCAGAATGTAAGCTTTGGAAAGCAAGAATGATGTCTGCTTTGTTGCTACTCTTATCTCAGGGATTAGAGAAGAAGTTGGCATTTAACAGATGTTCAGTAAAATTTTATTAAAGAAATCAGTGGATTAGGAGATTTGGGGACCCAAAGACAGTGAACATAATAGTCTAAATATCCAGTATGAAATTGAAATCCATTTTCATTCAAATTGTTGTCCTTGTTTTGACTGTTAAAACCTTATTACAAGTCCAGCTAATCTTCTGTACAATAAACTTCATTTATTTGAAGACAACTATTAACTTCTACCCAGCTCTTACCTTTGTCGAATAAGAAGATCCAGTTTATAAAACGTAATACTGGAGAGAAGAATATTTAGAACAAAGTACATAATGGATGCAAAGTATCAATTGCAGAGATGTAATAAAGTTTACTTCATAATAGAAGCATTTTCATTTGTGCACACAGATAATCGCAATACTATAATTGATTCTAAAGGGCCATAATAAAGTGAAAGGCAACTTTCATAGAAATTTCAATAGAATGTGCTCAACAAGTTTTATTGTCTTGTTTTGGGGAATTTTTATTTATATTTTTATTGTCTTGCTTTTTATGCAAAGCCCATAAAGTTTGCCCAGGCCTGCTAGATTACTTATCTTCTTTGACAATCCCATTTCTTAAAATGAGATAGTAATCAATTTGTGTTTGATCTTTCTGTGTTATGGAGCATCAGTATTTTAAGATATACTAACTTAAGTGAATTGTTAGACTTTTTACTTCCTCATCACTTTCTTTCCTAATTGAACCACCATCAAAAGTATAATAATTAGCTTACTGTTACCTGAAAAGACAAAAAAAATTCTATTTTGTTTTATTAATAAGTGAAATTATTGGGTACTTAACCAATGTTCTCTGTGTTTTATATAACTTTATTTAATTCTAATGACAAATACTATATTTTGATCACTTTGTAGTTGGGAAAACCATGGCACAGAGAAGTTAAGTAACTTGTGTAAAGGTAAACAGCTACTAAGTAATGGATCTGGGCTATAAACCATGTAGTCCAAGCCTGAAACCTCTGATTTCAGCCACTATGCCATGTCCTCACTGGTAAAACTCAGAAATTTCCATTTGATCTTATAAGCTACTATTCTCCATCACTTAAATAGTTTGATAAGTAGTGACCAAATCTTCTTCAGAAAGGAAAAACTACCCCAGTTTCATTGGGAGTTTCTCATTTCATGATACCAAATTCCCTCATCATCTAGGTCACTTCTGAAAATACAGGTGTGTCTATTCATCTTTTAAATGTCAGAATTAAGCATTTGTCCATGTGTGGGCTCAAGTGTATATAAAAAGGATGAATTGTTCTTTGTTTCTGTATACTATAATTTTGTTAATGTAGTATCAAGTCACCTTAGCCTATTTTGTAACCACATTATATTCTTTATTCACATTTCTAGGAGTGTATTTTTCATGTGATTCAAAACTCCTTTGAACTGTTATACATGTTTGCAAAACACCTACCGGAAATCCAACAGAAGGAAGGTGTGGTGCAGCCATGGCTACGAAAGACTTAACCTCAAGGGACCCACGTGTATTCAAGCCTATATTTCTGTAAAATACTACACATGTGAAACATTTTTTTAAAAAAGCTAAACATACTTTATTAAAAAATGAGAATGGAAAAATAAGTCAAGAAATATTATATGCCACAAAGTCATGTGAAAGCCTGCTTATAGCACAGGGAAAGAAAGTAATACAAGTCCTCCGTGACAGGAGGTCTTCCACCATGCGGCAAGAGGGGAGATTAAAAAAAAAAAAAAAAAAAAAATAGCACTATGAGAGGAAAGAAAGAATGAAAGAGCTCAGTATTGCTGAACCATTTTTTCTCCTACTTTAAATTCTCACTAGCACTAAGCTTCCTGCTGCTTGTTCTCTGGAATTTTGCCCAGCTTTACTCTCTGGACTTAACCATGAGTCCTGTTTTTGCTACCTGTGACCTTGGAGCCTTTCAACCGAGTCAGTTCCAGGATCTAGTGTTGTGTCTTTATTTGACATTTTGGCAAAATATCTCACTGTGGGGCTCTATGCCAGTGAGTGTGCCTTGGCCACATGAGGAGGGGCTATTAATGAAGGAATTCTTAATAGCTCTTTTTTTCCCCCCTCCATGTAATATTAAATAGGTTTTGAAAAACTTCAGTGATAGTTTTGCCATCAATCCTTATTAGCTGTATCTTGTCTTACTCCATTGGTACTAAGATCTTTTGGGAATTCAGAGTTTAGGTCACTCACAAATTTGATACCATGCCATTTTTGTATTTTGCAAAATTATTCATGAAAATGTTGAGCAACAACAGGTCAAGAATAAGGTACTGAGATAAGATCACTAGAGATCTTTCTCAATAGACTCATTAATCAATATCTTCAGAATTGGTCTATTATTTAGGAATGACTATAAATATATCATCATGTGTTCACTCTTTTCTATCTTATTGCCATGGACATAATCAAGTTCATGATTTCAGTAACATTGTTGGTGTGTGTTCATCCTATGTTCTTCTGTGGCATAAACAGCAGAGGTTAAAACCAGGGATTCTGAAATGTAGCTACTAATACTTAAATACATTTCCCTCCATTTTTAGCTGTGTACTCTTGGACTAGTTACTAATCTGAACAATACTTCAAATATAAAATGGGGGCAGCATGTGTGTGCGTGAGGGGGGGTGTTAATACTTTAGCTCAAATGAGAAAATGTATTTAAGACACTTAACCTAGAACCTAACTTTGAAAAAGTACTTAAGAAATATAAGCTCTTCTTAACAGTAGAAGTTAAGCTACCCAGAAAGAAAATTAAGTTGGTCTGCTACAGCTTAACCTGAAGGAGACTATGCAGGGTCTTGGTGAATGACACTTTCCTTTGTAAGAATTTACGTGCTCTTATTACATACTGTTGGAAAAAACATCCATTTTAATAATCTGTTCTGAAATTTTGCACAGGGACTAATGTCAGAATCACTGCTGTATACTTGCAAAATTTACCTTTTTCCTTTATTGAAAAATTTCAGTGTTTGCTTCTCTCCAGGGCCATGTCACCTCTCTCTTTTGCCACCATTTCTCAGAGGTAACGTTTGCTGGTTCAGAAGTCTCTTCTCCCCGTTTTCTCCAACCCTGTTCATCTCAGCCAGGGCACTTGATGTTCTCTGTCTTCCCACCTATCTTTGACATCAGTTCCCTCATGAACTTGTTTGTTCTACCCTCTGCAGTCTGAAGTTCATTGTCTGATGTAGGAGACAGGCAGCTCAGGAACAGAGTTGTCCTGCTTTGTTTCTGTCGTCTGTTATTGCCATCTGTCTCAAGCAGAGGACCTACCTCTTCCTGTTTGTGTGTATTGCTCATTAGTACAACTTTTTAAAATCCCTCTCTTTCCTTTCTTATTACTTTATACAAGCTGGAGCTCTATTTTTTGCCTTAAGTTGTTCTTAAATACTCAACAAGTATTTTAAGTTCATCATTGTTCATTCTTTCTGCTTTTTGATCATCTTTTCAAATCACTTCCAGTCTAAAATGATATTTGAAGTAATTGCTCCCAACACTATATATACTAATATATACTTTTAATATATATACTATATATATAGTATATATACTAATATATATACTATATATTATATACTATACTATACTAGTATATATTAGTATATATACTAATATAGTATATATATTAGTATATATATACTAGTATAGTATATAGTATATATACTAATATATATACTATATTAGTATATATACTAATATATACTAATACTAATATATACTATATATATCACTATATATACTAATATATACTTTTAATATATTTTTCCACACACAAAAATAGAAAATTAATTGCTCAATGCAAGGTGAGTAGGTGATATAGGCTAAGGTTATAGCTATGGATGTGGGAGTAATTTAACAGGTTCAGAACACCCTGAAAGTAGCACCCACAGTATTTGCAGATGGATCAGACACCTGATTGAGAGAAAAAGAGGAATCAAGGATTCCATAACTTGTAAGTTTTTAAAGCAGCTAGGTAGATGGTAAATCTGTTTAGTGAGAAGCAGAAGACTTTGGAGCTGCAAATTGGAAAGAGGTATTACCAATTCTGTTTGGCCATGCTTATTTTAAGTTCAGGTTTTCAATTAGATTTCCAAATTGAAATGTCAAGTAGAATACAGGACCTCAAAGGAGAGGTCTAAGCTGCAGGTACAAATTTGAGTTAACTGCTAATGTTGGTATGTGAAGCCCTGGGACTAGTTCAAATGACCTATATGAAACCATAAAGGAGATAAAAGAGGTAGGAAGGCATCCTGAGTCACCAAAACATTTAGAGGTCATGGGAGGAGGGGAGGGAGATGAGGTGAAGCGGCCAAAGAGCTGGGAGAGAAACAAGAAAAGCACATTGTCCTGGGAACCAAGTGAAGAATGTCAAGAAGGGGGATGAGTGCACAGTGTCAAGTGATTAGAGCTCTGATAAGATGATATCAGAGAAGCAATGATTAGTTTATCAAGATGAGGTCATTGGTGAAGTAAGGTTCATTTTATTAGAGATGTCAGGACAAATTCCCAATTAGAGCAATTTTGGATGATGGTAGGTGAAGTAGAGATAGAAAATGTTCCTTTTTTTTTTTTTTTTTTTCCTATGAGGGAGAGTAGAGAAATGGGTGGTATGTGGAACATGAAGTCAAAGGGACAGTTTTGGTTGTTCTCTTGCTTTCTTGGTGGTTTTCCTAGGTGATCAGAAAGCATGTTTGTGAATGAAAAGGATTCAATAAAGAAGGAGTAATTAATAATGTGCTACAGAAAGAGAAAATGGCAGTAATATTTCCTTAAAAGCAGTTGAGACATTGGGCCAAGATAGGGAGGCCAGTAAGTGTTCACAGACACAGGACTAGTTGGTTGGATGATGAAGTAGTTTCACTGGAGTGGAACTGTTTTCAGAGAAGTTATTAACTTACAGCAAGGCGAGGAAGAATATGTTGAAATAATCTTGTTTAGGTTTAGCACACAGATCCTGGCCTAAGTTTGTGGTTGTGGTTCCAATGAAAATTTAATATTCAGATCTTTCATGGTGCTGTTTTAATCTACTTGGTTTGTCTCATACCAACTATTGTATTGCCTAAAGGAACAGAAAATGTGTCCCCAGGCTAGGTGGTCTGGTTTCTCTACAAAGAGAAGCATGTCTCCAACCCATAGAGAGTCAGGCAGCTAGATGCATGATTTCCTGGAGCCACTTGAACACCTAGGTAAATGGCATGACCCTCAAGTAAGGTGTTTCACAGGAGAGTTGAGTTTGAGCTCCTCAAGCCAGAAACCCAGCAAAGAGAAGCCAGGCCTGGTGGTGCATGCCTGTAATCCCAGTGACTCCAGAGACTGAGGCAGAGGATCAAGATTTCAAAGCCACCCTCAGCAATTTAGTGAACTTAGCAAGATCCTGCCTCTAAATAAAATATAAAAGGAGTTGGGGGTGTGGCTCAGTGGTTAAGCACCCCTGGGTTCCATCCCTGGTACCACAAACAACAACCAAAAAAATAAAATAAAAATTTAAAAATCCAGGAGTGATATGATCATTTCTACTGTCAACAAGAAGTGAATTTACCAAGAATCCATGAAGTTTAGATTTCCGTGTCATTAATTTGCAGATCCCTGGAATCCAAATGTCTACATGTGGTTGCATGTTTTGTAAAATTTGCAATAGCGGCATATTTTAACTATAATTAGTTAGGATTATATCTCTTTTTTCTTTGACTTCCTTTCCATCTCATTCCCCTGACATTGTCCCTGACACATTTGAAATCTGGCTAAGGGGAAGTTGTGTTAGGGATCATTTTAGTTTGGATTTAGTGGGAAAAACTTGAGACAACAGTCAAGCCTGTAGATGGTTAAGTTGTTGCTAGTAATTCATATAAGAGGTAGCTCCTGGGAAAGTTAATTTGTTACACTAAGGTCCATTGCCTATCTAGTAATATGAGGATGAACAATCTCATTCATTATTGTCTAGAGAGAAGAAATTATACTTGAAATTTAGGAATCTAGAAGTAAGTCCATGGAAATTTATCTGATCATCAGAAATATAATATTCAGCAGTTATTTAGCTAAATATTAGAGCATTTATTTGACTAGATATTGAAACATTCAAGACATAATTTTGCCTTGTCAAAATAGAAATTCTCTTGCACAAATACACTCAATAATGTGATATATACAATTATAAATAATCCATACATTTTCAGATGAAAATTATAAGACATAGACTTTAGTATAATTTTTATATGTAGACTACAGGCTTAAAGCTGTACTGCAAAATAGCAAGAACATCTATATGTGATGTCATATGTATTCCAATTATAAATAAATTTTGAATGACCATCTAGAGGAAAGACAGAATCATCTTTCTATCTTTATTTAGAAATGAATCTTACAAAATCATTGTCATATAAAAGGCAATATCAAAGAATTTACTGCCAAAACATTTAAAGCAGTTGATTGATTAAAAATAGCACATCATTTTTTTATTCAGTAATGTTCATAGTATTGGCAGCTTTTTAAATTTGTAATTTATTGTGGTTTTTGTCTCTCATTCTAAAGAAATAATTTTTATCTAATATAGTAGGAAGAGTTTTTTATTTCTTTTTTAAAAATGATCTCATGAAACCTGGATCCCATTCTACTTTCTTCCCACTTTTAAACCCACCTCTGATCTATCTGAAAGTCCTATTTTTACCACCTTAAGGTATGTATCAACTCCATCTTCTTTACATCCCCACTGTTTCCAGTCACCACTGTTGTGGTAACTGATCTTGCCTCTCTTTTCCTGGACAGAAATTCTTAATTACAAGCAACCAAATCTACTGCTTTTTCTATGTTTTCAAGACTTTACTGTCTTGCTTTGAAAAGTCCAAGGTTTTTTTTTTGTTTTTTTTTTTAAAGCATCAATTTTTCTTCTGCTATTTTTGTCTTATAATTTCTTCATATTTACATCTTTACCCAGTGTGGTATATTTTCATGTTTCTTCAGATAATTAACTAGTAGGATCAGCATCATAAAATAGAAAAAAATATATTTTTTCCACTAAAGAGACTGAGAACATTATCATTTACTATATTCATTTTACATTTTATTTTATACCAATTATCTGTCTATTTTGCTAATATATAGTGTTGTGTGTGTGTGTGTGTGTGTGTGTGTGTGTGTGTGTGTGTGTGTGTGTTTGTGGGTTTTTGTACTGGGGATTGAACTCAGGGTCAGTTAACACTGAGCTACATCCATCCCCAGTCCTTTTTTATATTTTATTTAGGGACAGGGTCTCACTGAGTTGCTTAGTACCTTGCTAAGTTGCTGAGGCTGTCTCTGAACTCTCAGTCCTCCTGCCTCGGCCTCCGAAGTTGCTGGGATTACAGGTGTGCACCACCACTATGCCCAGCTATAGTGTCTTGATCCCAGCAGACTTATAGTAATTTTAATATCTGATAAAGCAAGTCCACACAATATTATTTTTAAGTGGAAAGTTATTGTAAATTATTTTTCCATATGAATTTTAAAATTATTTGGTTTTGGGAAAAAATGACTTGTTGGGATTCTGATTGGACTGCAATACATTTATGTATTAATATAGAAAGGATTGCCTCTTCATTTTTCAGGTCTTATGTTATACCTTTCAATAAAATGTTATCATTTTTTTCATTTAGATCCAATTCCTGTCTTCTTAGATTTACTATGAGTAATTTATCTTTTTTATTGTACTTATGATGGCATATTTTACCATTTCAATTTCTAATTGCATAATATTAATAAAAGAAAAGCTATTAATTTTCTGTCCAGTCAACCCACTGAACAAATACTCTTATTAACTTTAACAGATGTTTAGCAGAATATCTTATGTTTTCTAAGTATATAATCATATCGGCTGCAAGTAAAGATGGT
The DNA here is from genome assembly GCF_902686455.1 of Sciurus vulgaris. NCBI lineage: Eukaryota > Metazoa > Chordata > Mammalia > Rodentia > Sciuridae > Sciurus > Sciurus vulgaris. Next base: position 22,820,781 of record NC_136476.1, on the reverse strand, counting down.
ATAATCTTTTAATCTCTCATATTTAAACCACTGCTTTTATTTTCTTATCTTATCAATCTCTAAAATGCATCAAATAGTGATAACAGCCAGAATCCTTGTATTTACTGATATAATAAAAATGGCTGCTGAACATGGTGCTATTATTGGGTTCAGGTGGAGAATTCCTTTAAATCATTTTTAGGCAGTGCTATGAAAGAACCCTAACTACCACGTGACCATCAAGTGGAAATAAGGCCTTTGAGAAGATGACCGAAGTGAAAAGAGGTCATAAAGATGTATCCTAATTTAATAGAACTTGTACCCTTAGAAAGAGATATTAACACTCTTCTTTTCCTCCACATGAAAACACAGCAAGAAACTGACCTGTGCAAGCCAAGAAAGGGGTCCTCACCAGAATCTGTCAATATGGCAACCCGGTCTCAGGTTCTAGCCTTCAGCACTGTGACAAAAATGAATTTCTGTTGTTTAAGTCACCCAATCTAGGGTATTTTTTTACAGAAGTTTGAACTACCTAATGAAGATAGTCTCCCCACTTGAATATTTATCAGTAAAGGCAATCATATAAAACCATAAATTATGACAGTCATGACATTGTTACCTAGCCCACTGTTTCTCAGCTGGTTGATTTTGTTCCTTAGAGGATACTTAGCCATGTCTAGAGACCTTTGTAGTCATCACAATTGGATTGGGAGAGTAGATAATGGGAGGGAGGAGGTTCAACTGCAGACATCTAGTGGGTGAAGGCCAGGGATATTGCTCAATACCCTACAAAGGATGAATAGCTTCTCACAACAAATCATTTGACTCCAAATATCAATAGCGACCAAGTTAAGAAATTCTGCCTAGGCAAGCCCCTGAAAATCTGTTTCTGCTAACAGCAGGAAAAACAGCAAGAGTCTCTGAAACTACCCGTGCTGAGGAGGTGTATGACTGACTGGGCTGGGATAGTAAAGTGCTGGCCCTCCAACCATGAGGCCTTGGTGAACAGGACCAACAGCTCCTCTGGCTTTTGAAGTGAAGGACAATAGTGGGATTGGTACCCCAAGTAGAACCAATCTTGGGAGGGTGGAGAAATCAATCCTTTTGTAGTGGCAAGTAAACTACCCTACATTACCATCTCTCCTGGTTTCTGAGACCCACCAAGGAATTTTCTTTTATTCCTAATTTACTTACAGCATTTTTAGGAATAGCTAATGAACTTTTCAAATGCTTCTATGGCAATCATTGGTTAAAAAAAAAAAAAAAAAAACATGGTTTTTATCTATTATGTTTGGTGTGTGGATTATCTTGATACCTAAATTTCAGAAAAAAAAACTTTTTTTTTTTTTTTTTTTTTTTTTTTGGCAATGCTTGGCAGGGCCTCACATATGCTAACTCCCACTGAACTCTACCCCATTCCCAAACTTTTTTGTTGTTGTTAACTTTATCAGTTTCTTTTCAAATAATTAAGGTTGTACTCTAACTTTTTTCAGGTGTTCATGTTTACCTCCAGACGAAAATTAGTGGATTAAATCAATTGTATATTCATTAATGGTAAAAAGAACTCATCTCTAAATCCATCTATTCCTGGTGTTTCCTGGTATTTTCTTTCACGTTTGTGATTTGTTCTATAGTTAACTTCTGAAGTCAGTTTCAATAATTCTGTTTTTCAATAGCCTTTTGATTGATCTTACCTGTTCTAGTGTATAATGGTCAGAGTAATCTTTTTAAAACTGAAGTTAAATCACGTCATTGCTTCTCTTAAAACTCAATTTAAAAGATACCATAAAATTTAACCTCTTTACTATGCTTACAATGCCCTAATGATCTGTCTTGTCCATTTCAACGTACTCTTTCCTTTATGATTTTATTTAAGACACACGATAGATTGCCCATTCCTAAAATATTAGTATCTATTTCCCCATCCTTCCTCATTGGCCATTCCTTACTTCTGAACTCAGATTTTTAAAATGTGCCACCTATGAGGCATTCTCTAATTATCCTGTATAAATAGATTTCCCCCCACCCAATACCCACTGTTATCCAAAGTAGCAGACACTTTTTCTGGTAGTCACAATGACTGTGTGCAGTGGTCAGAAGCACACAAACATATTTTCTTCTCAAGGGAAAACTCAGAAAGATATTGTCTTGGTCTCTAGAGAATGAGATACTGCCCTCGGTCTTACTTTGAAAAAAGCACATGGTTTCAGAGCCCAAAGGTTATAATGTAATCCTAAATTAATTTCCTAAAGATAATTTATGCCACTGAGAACTTCTCAATTCCTTTTCTTCTGATTCTTTGAAGACATTTACATGCAATTGCTTCCAAGAATATTTTAGAATTGTAGTCATATAGAAATTGATATATATACAAGAACACTAATGTTGAGAAAATGAAGAAAAAGAAGTTACATTTTTTATCAAGGTATCAACTACTTTTTTTAAAAAATTTAGTCTCTCCAAATGGCTTGCTGAGAAATAGTATTTGGCAAGCTTTTTCTCAATCTGGCTTATGTTGCCTGTTGTAATTTTACTAAGCCCAGCATTTTAACATTTTTGAACATATTCCCAAAGATCTTTAATGATAGATGCAGACTTAAAATATCAGTCAATAAAGTACACATGTAGCAAAAATGAACCACTGCAGGAATGCTAAAAATCAAAAATTGGATGAGGAAAATTCACAGAATGAACAATGAAGAAATAAACCCATGTATCATTACCACGTAATGATAATTCCTGTGAAAAATATTTCATTTACCAATTTTAACATGAAAGTATTATCAAATGTAGTGAATGCATGCCTCTCCTCACTATTCAACATTTTGAAAATAGAACTCATCTTGGACTTCAAATTGTCAAAGACAAATGTCAAGACCCAATTAAGTAAGTGAAAACAAGGTAGAGACTGGTTCAGGGGTAATGTTCATGAACATGCATTATTGGCATGAAGAACATTTGTTAACAATCACTAACTAGACACTAGTGATTTTAGGTTTTCTGGGTATAAATGGTCAAGCTTTAAAATTAGATTTCTTTTACTGACACCTCAGATTGGGCAATCTTCTTGCTTTTAAAAGGATGAAATTCGCATCTCAGTGAACTTCAAAAGAGGAAGAGCTATTCTGCAGCAGATGCTGCCCTGCTAACTCGGAATCATTCATAGGAGTTGTCAATTTGTTCTTCCAAAAATATCAAGTAAGATGAGATAAAAGCAAATGTTTTTGCTATCAAGACATAGACATTTGGTCAGAGCAATAAAATAGCCTCAAATGCCAAAAAAAATAATAAAGAAAATGTGGAATGAGTAACTTCCAAAGTTTTGGAAATAATCTGACTATGTCTTACTACATAATAAAAATTGACAGGATTCCTAGGCACTCGCAGATGGGAGTGCTACACTAACAACTCGGTAAAGCAGAGTCATGATTAGAGGCCTATTTTAACCATGGTGCAGCCAGGAATTCTGTCTGTTTCAAAACAATTATATGGTTTATAAAATGTATATACATGTGCGGTTAGTTCTCTGATGGTGGTGATTAACTTGCTTTAAGCCAACACAGACTCTCTTACTGTAAATGTTACATATTTCAAGGATTGCTGAATTAGGCTTCAGGTATAATCCAGGGATATAACTTCCTATCTGTTCATCATTAACTGGCCTATAGGTAAAGGGATAGATCCCACATTTTAAGGACAGTTAACATAATATATTAAATAGACACATATTTCTTGTGCTATACAAACTAATCTTATTTTCTGTGGTAAAATATGTAAATTAGTAAAACTGAATAAGATATGAACAGAAATCTTGAAAAATATGGATCTAATTTTTCTTAATATGTAATTTAATGAGTTAGAAAAGTCTTATGATAAAATGGTTTGGATAGAATTGGAAAAACTGGGAAGAAAAAGGAAATTGTAATATTTCTCTAGCTTAATACAGTAGGGTAAAAGGACATAGATTTTAGTCTTGAAGGCCTGGGTTTGAGTCATGATTTCTTAATTATGGCAATGTGACATTGAGCAAATTTCTTAATCAAGCTAAGATTGAATTTCCTACTTTGTAGAATTAGAATAATGAAAATTCAGAGATGTGGTGAGAGTTAAATGAAAGAACAAATACAGAATGGTAGTGCACTAAGGGCTAGAGTAGACAGTGAATGAGAAATTGTTAAATGAGCGCCTTCTTTATGCCACGTGCTTTGCATATATTGTCTCACTTAGATTTACAAATGTGTTTCCTTGACTTTGCTGTAAATTGGGGTCACCTTAAGAGACGTAAAAATTACTAGTATTTAACCTCCTACCTCAAGATCTAGAATATGACCTGCACTTTGGGACTTCAAAATTCTCCAGGTGATTATACCATGCTGCAGCAAAGTCATAACAGTCCAGTGAGTTAAGTATTAGCATATCCATTTTATGGTAAGAGAATAGAATGGCAGGGGTTGACTTACTCCAGATCACATGACTAATGGTCTTTATGTATTATTTTGTAAAAATAGTAGGTCACAAAAATAAAAGAGTGACAAAATAGCATTCAGAGTTCACTAGTAATTTTTTATTCAAAAATTTAATCGTTTGTATATGGTTATCAAAAAATCTTTTGGGAATAGGATTGAGTTTTGGTTTTTGCTCTGTGATGTTGTTCCAAATGTTCAGCAAAGTATATACATTACTTTTTTAATAAGAGGGAGAAAAGTACAAATGTTACTTTTTTTTAAAAGAAGCATCAGAAAGCTGGAGAATAAGTATGTATATGTGTTCAAGAATGAATGTCTTGGAGCTGTGGTTGTAACTCAGTAGTAGAGCACTTCCCTAGCATGTGTTAAGCACTAGGTTCCATCCTCAGCACAACATAAAAAATAAATAAATAAAATAAAAGTATTGTGTCCATCTACAACTAAAAATTTTTTTTAAAAAAAAGAATGTCTTTAATTTGAGGGACCCAGAGAATAGGAGATCGCAGAACTAGTAGGTAGCATAGTTCAGATGTAAATCCTTTACTTTTCAAAAAAAAGGCATACAAATCCCAAGATCTTTTGCATTAGTATTCTGGTAAAATACCTAAGACATGAAATTTATCATCTTGACCATTTTTAAGTATACATACAGTTCATTGTCATAAAGTACATTCACATTGTTGTACAACAATCACCGCTATCCATTTCTAGAACTTCTTTCAAACGGCAAAACTGAAACTCTGTATCCATTAAATAATAACTCCCCATCTGTCCATTCCCCCAACTCTGCAACTACTGTTCTACTTTCTGAATTTGAATACCAGGATTTCCTTCCTAATGTTGAGTAATATTCCACTGCAGGTATTTTTCACATTTTGTTATCCATTCATCTGTGGATGAACACTTGGGTAACTCTCATCTTTTGCCTATTGTGAATAAGGCTGTTTTGATCATGGGTGTACAAATATCTGCTCCTGTCCCTGTCTTCAGTTCTTTTGGCTATATAACCAAAAATGAATTTGCTGGACCATGTAGTAATCTCATTTTAATTTTCTGAGAAACTGCCATACACTTTCCATAGTGCCTGCACTATATTCCCATTAGAGCACAAGCATTCTAGTTTCTCCACATCCTCGACTATTAATACTTGTTATTCATTCTTCCCCCTCCCCTGTGTGTTTAGAAATAGCCATCCTAATGAATATAAAGTAGACTTTTGCCTGTTGAAGATTTAAAAGAGGAGTTACAAACTCAAATAATCATAGAAGTCAAGGAATTAAAAAAAGTGAAGCATCCTCCTCCTGATGATCTGCTGCAGAGGACACTAAACCGCAGGGTCTCAGAAATAATAGGAAGTAACTAATACGATGGCCATTTAAAGAGCCCATGACTTCCCCAATAGGGCAGTTGCTGCTCACCTCCAATCATTTAGTAGATCTTAATTTCATTACATAAAATCTGCTTTTTAAGAATTGATAATGGATTTATATTTAGAACCTATTACAAATCAACGTTCTTTAGACAGTCAGATTTTGTAAAAGGATGTCATTATAGGACCTCAGGTGTAAATGGAAACCTTGTTTTCAGGGTAAAAGTCACACTGGTGGCAAGTGAGTAGAAACTCTGAGTCTGTGATAGAATAAGTACAGAAACCTATGCCTACAAGACAGCTGATGTAGCAAATGGGAACTGGTGGCTAAGAGCTCCAGTCCTTTGGTTCCTGCTGGGAAAGATGAGGAGAGGTCATGCTGAGGACTTCTTCCTTCCCAAACATTGAAAAGCACGAATTCATCCAGATTCTGTGCTTCATACATCACTACTAGTCAAGAGTTCTGCTGTAGTTGCCCCCCGTACAACTTAGCCCTGGAACACAGCTCAAGCAGACTCAACTTCTCTCTCACAATACAGAAAAACACGTGTGACCGTTGGAAAGACATCAGGAAGAAGACTGGGAAGTGTGTACATATGGGAACTATGACACTATTAACCTATATTTTCTCTTGGAGATGGACTGTGTCCTATTAGTTATACCCAGAACTACATAAAGCAAGAAAACGCAAACTTTTTCTTTCTTTCTTTCTTTCTTTCTTTCTTTCTTTCTTTCTTTCTTTCTTTCTTTCTTTCTTTCTTTCTCTTTCTTTCTTTCTTTCTTTCTTTCTTTCTTTCTTTTAGGATAGGGTCAAATGGTAAATATTTTAGTTTTGGTGGGCCATTGCATCTCTGTTACATATACTTGATTTTATTTGTTTATTTTTTGTTGTTTGTTTATTTTACAACTCTTTAAAAATATAAAAATCCAGCCAGGTGCAGAGGCACACACCTGTAATCCCTGTAGCTTGGAATGCTGAGGCAGGAGAATTGCAAGTTCAAAGCCAGCCTTAGTGATTTATTGAGGCCCTAACCAACTTACTGAGAATATGTGTCAAAATTAAAAGATTAAACAGGGCCCAGGATGTGGCTCAGTGGCTAAGTGCACTCCTGGGTTTAATACCTGGTACCAAAAAAAAAAAAAAAAAAAAAAAAAAATCCTCCTTAACCTTTAGGGACATATAAAAACAGGTCATGGACTAGCTCATGGGCTATAACTTATCAACATACATCGTGTGCCCCTCACCCACCTCACTTTTCCAAATGATTATTAAGAACCATTCAGGGGCTGGGGTTGTGGCTCAGTGGTAGAGTGCTTGCCTAGCACATGTGAGGTACTGGGCTTCATTCTCAGCACCACATTAAAAAAAAAAAAAAAAAAAAAAAAAAAAAAAAAAAAAAAAAAGGAAGGTATCGTGTCCATCTACAACTAAAAACATTTTTTTTTAAAAAAGAACCATTCAGGAAAGGAATGATTCTTTGCATCCATCATAATTTCTAGCATAATGCCTTATAAATAGGCTCAACAAACACTGTTAACAAAGGCTGTCGTGTTTTCGGATAAGCCAATGCTGATCCATAGTGAGGAGTTGGTAGGGAAGAATAAAGAAATTTTGGATTATGCAGAGGAGAGTGAGGGGAGGGGTGGGTGGGACGGATGGTAGAATGAGACAGACACTATTATTCTATATACATGTATGAAAAAAAATTTTTAATTAAAAATAAAATAAATAAACAAGTAAATGAACTCACAATTAAGGGAGTTTTCAGCTATTTTAAGCAAGATGGTGATGTTCTTAATCCGTTAAAGGTTTAAACTTGCAGTTTTCTCCCAATTGTGGGGGTCTCTCAGCCATGTCCCGTGTGGATGAGAAAAGGGTTAACTGCCAGAGGATGATGTTGGCTGTAAATCAATCAATTACCCATAAACTTATCTAATCAGTAAACACACAAGACCCAATACTCTTTTTAAATGAGAAGGGGTGTGACGGGTCTGGCCATACCAGCTCCAGCCTCTAACAACATGGAGTAGCCTAACTCTCTTTTATTTATAGGCCCACAGGTAAAGTGGCCCAGAAAGGGAGGAGCTGCTTCTGTGAACAGGATGGGGTGGAGTTAGACCTCTCTGTCCCATGGCTCAACCTCATCTGATTCTGCTAGATAAGTGTGGCTCCCCACACCAAATAATTAGTGTCAGTGACTTATCAGAAGGAGATAGCAGGACTCACCATTTGTGGCCTGACAGGAAAGGAAACTTGACTTTCTCGATCAGAAGTAAAGGGAACAGGAAGTGTTTCCTTTTTCATCTTTGTAAAGAGGTCAGAGTGGTTCTGTAAAGAATAGGTGACAGGAATATAACCTGTATTTCACAGAAAGAATAAAGATGGTGACCACTAAAGGCTTGTAGTAGCACCAATTTGAGATTACTTATTAACGTTCTCAATTCTACAATCACGGGGCAAAACTGACTTTTATAACAATAAATACAGCATGTTTCAAATGAGCACATCATTGACTATACTCTTTTGTGAAACGTCTTTCAAATGGAACTTTATAGTGTTCTTAGTTTTCCAGGTAGAACTCCAGAAGTTCCTGAGGGAAGAATTTTGTCTCTAGGTTGGTAAAATTATTTCCATTTAATAAATTTCCTTTATTTGATTTTATGCTTACAATGCCACATGGTTCTCCCTAGGCACTATGTAATGGAGACAAATCAAAATTCCTGGGCCTCTAGGATACCAGTGTTTATTCTATCCTGATCAGGGTTTATGTGTTGGCAGAGTAGCTAGCTCTGAGTATATGAGGGGCCCCCAAAGAGTGTTTAACGTTGAAATATTTCAATGTTAGCACATAGAGTGATAACAGGACTATAAAAGAAAGTATTCCTTTCGGTGAAAGTACAAACTACTGTAGTATCCTGTTAAAATGGAATACCTTGAAGAAATAATGACATACTAATTAACCTGTTATCAGCAATTAGGAACCCAAGAAGGAGCCATTTTTCAGTCCACTAACTCTCCATTGGCCAGCAGAAAGGAAAGTCCTCAAAGCACAAGATTTGATAGTGAAAGAGTTATGGTGATCTGGCCCTTGTCAGGTAATAAGTCTGTTCAGGATCAAAATGGAAATTTTGGGAAGTAAAGAGAGGTATGAACAAGGAAGGATGGAAAAAATTTGTTGAGGGAGGGAAGGGCACACAAAATATACATGTATGTTTTTCATAAAGCTGATAGACTCAATCCTGGCACCATAAAGTGCCTGAATCTGGATGGGCCTGTAATCTTAGTGACTTGGGAGACTGAGGCAGGAGGATTGCAAGTTCAAGTTCAGCCTAGGCAACTTAGTAAAATTCTGACTCAAAATTAAAAAAAAAAAAAAAAAAGTTTTAGAAAGGGCTGGTGATATAGCTCAGTGGAAGAGCACTTGCCTATCCTGCATAGGGCCCTGGGTTCACACACACACACACACACACACACACACACAAACGCACAGTGCTATACTTGAGTCTTCTCAAGGATATAATTCACTAAAGAAACTAGAAACTTGATATGGAAACAAAGTGATTCCTTAATAGATCTTTAAGAGTTGTAAGTATATATCATAAAATTACACTATTTTAGGTATTAGTTGTTAAGAGGGGGAAAGAAGCTACCATGTTCTGAGCATATACTGTGTGCTCACACATTCTTTTGTACCTCCCTTAATCCTCACAACCACCCTGTGAAAAAGGCAGTCATTCCCACAAACACAGATGAGAACATTGAGAATCAAAAAGTCTACATAGCTAGGCACAGTGACGAATACCTGTAATCCCAGCAGCTCTGGAGGCTGAGGCAGGAGGATTGCAAGTTCAAAGCTAGTCTCAGCAAGGTCCTAAGCAACTCAGCAAGACCCTGTCTTTAAATAAAATATTTTAAAAGGCAGGTGATGTGGCTCAGCAGTTAATTACTTCTGGGTTCAATTCCTGTACCAAAAAAAAAAAAAAAAAAAAAAAGTCTACACAATGTATACAAAGTCCATGGCATAAAATTTTGAGTTTAACCATACTTGGTACCAAATGCTATGCTTGAAAATTAATGTGCTGAACATCAAATTATCCCATTGAGTAGATAGTAGTAGTATCTTTATTTTATAGGCAAGTAATTGGATGTTTAGCCAGGTTAATAAATTTGTTCAAAATAAGTGAAATTACTGGGATTGACACACACACACTGACTTCTTCAAACATTTAACTGCATTAATTACATTGTCTTCAGGAAAAGAAGTCCCTGACTTCTGTCCTTCAAGTTGTGCTTCCCATCTTGCTCTATACACTACATTCTATATAAAATATGGTGTATAATGTAATCCATGTTGTGGAGTCAAAATCTAACAAACTTAGGTCGGCAAAAATGTTTTCTTCCTTTTTTTTTTTTTTTTTTTTTTTTGGTACTGGGTATTGAACTCAGGGCCTTGTGCTTGTGAGGCAAGCACTCTACCAGCTGAGCTGTCTCCACAGCCCCCTCCTTTTCCTCTTTTGATATAAGCTTCCTTCTAACCCTGCCTCTCCCCCTGCTCCTTCCTCAATGATACAGACTTCATTGTGGGTCTGATCCCTCCTTCCCCATAATATGGTGGGTGGGAAAATCTAGAGAGAGGGTAGCTAAGCGTGCTGATTAGTCCACGCTCTTAGTCTGTTTCAGGGGAGTTTTCATTTAAATCACAGTCCAAAGCCCTGTCAGGTTTCTTGCCCTTCTCTTTTCCTATTTCCAAAGATAAAGTCTACATTTGAGAGGGAAGGGAAAGAGTTATATCCTTGCAGTGATGAGACAGGGCTCCAGGAGTCCATGGAGATCTTTTGCCTGTTTTGTCTTTTGGAGTTTCTGGTTGGTTTCCATGAGGACGTTTGTCTGACTTGACAACAGTGTTCCAGACTAGTGTCATCTTCTGAAGTCTGTGATCTGTTTTTCATTGGCTTTGTCTGCTTCTGTCTTCACCAAATCTGGTTCCTGTCAGTGGTGGTCAGACACTGGATGGATTAAGCAAATATTTTATGGTCATCAGACACCTGTTAGGCACACTCTACTCCAGTTTCCTGACATCAGGGGTCTTTAGACGTGCTATTCCCTCTAAAGGTGCTATTCTTTTTTTGCATGAGCCCCCCTTTCTCTACTGCAAACTTCTTGAATGAAGACAGATGGAAGTCATAGGCACTAGAGCTGGTCACTGGATCCGCTATTTATGTGATCTTCTTAAGAAAACTAGACATGTAGACATCGCTGCCAAGCCAATAATGGCACCAGCGCAAACTTGAAGCAAACTTTCTGAGCTACTCTGTCATTTCTAACTGTTAGAGCACTGAGAGGCCTTCATGCCAGATGTTGTATTTCCCCAAAAAGGCATGGAACATATTTACCCTAATGAATTGAAAACTTATATTCACACAAAATCCTGAACACAGTGTTTTAGTGACTTTATTTATAAACTTGGAAGCAGCCAAGATGTCCTTCAATGGGTAAATGGTTAAACAAGCTATATACATTCATACAATGAAATATTATTCAGCCAAAAAAAAAAAAATGAGCTATTAGGCCATGAAATGATATGGAGGAAACTTAAATGCATATTACAAAGTGAATGAAGCCAAGCTGAAAAGGATACATACTGTACAATTCCAACAACTTGATATTCTGGAAAAGGCAAAAACTATGGAGACAGTGAAAAGAATCAGTGATTGCCAGTTAAAGGGGAAGGAGGGATAAGAAAAGGAGCACAGGATTTTTAGAGCACTGGATCTATGCTGGATGATTATCTATGTGTGGATACATATCATAAAACATTTGCCAAAATCCTTAGAATGAGAAAAACAAAGTGAAACAATGTAAGTTGTAAACATTGGTTAATAGTAATGTATCAGTATTGTCTCATTAATTGTAACAAATGTAGCACGCTTGTATAGGGGAGCTCTCTGTACTTTCCACTCAATTTTCTTGCAGCAAACTGCTCAAAAAGAGTCTTAACTTTTTAAAGCCTGGAACAAACTTCCATTGGGATCCCATTGAGTGTATTTTTCCTCCCACACAATCTCTTTCAGTGACTTTAGGCTTGAAGTGGGTAGACTTTGATCTCCTACCCTTTTACATTTTCTTAGCAACTTTTTGTACCCTGTATCACATCTTTCTCCATCTGGCAGGAGATAAAGGTATAAGGCACAGAGAAGGAAGCCATCCTATCAGTAAAGGAAAACAGGGAATACTACCACCAATCCTATTTCTAAATTATCCAAGTAGAAAAAATATTTATAACTTATCATAGGGCAGAAGCAAATTAATATGCCTGTAACTAGAATCATCAAACATTGAGGTTTTTCTACAATTTTGAAATAGAATATACATATAAAAGTATACAAAATATTTAAGTAAAGCTTCATAAATAATTACAAAATGAACAACAGTGTAACCATCAACCAGGTAACTAAGAAGAACATTTATTCCACCATAAAAGTCCACCCTCCCCATGTACCTTTCTCAAACCATAATTCTTCCTATCCCTTAGAGGAAAAGTAAAACACTATTCTGAATTTTGGACAATCATGTCCTTAGTGTTTTTTATTTTATTTATTTGGTTTTTTTTGTTTGTTTGTTTGTTTTTGTTTTTTTTAGATATACACTACAGTAGATTATGTTTTGACATATTATATATACATGGAGTATAACTTCCCATTCTTGTGGTTGTACATGATATGGAGTTATGCTGGTCATGTATTCATATGTGAACATAGAGAAATTATGTCTGATTCATTCTACTGTCTTTACTATTCCCCTCCCTTCTCCTTCCCTTCATTCCCCTTTGTCTGACCAATGAACTTCTATTCTTCCCTCCCTTTCTTATTGTGTGTAAGTATACACATATCAGAGAAAACATTTGGTCTTTGGTTTTTTGGGATTGGCTTATTTCACTTAGCATGATAGTCTCCAGTTTCACCCGTTTACTGGTAAGTGCCATACTTTCATTCTTTATGGCTGAGTAATATTCCATTATATACGTGTGTGTGTGTGTGTGTGTGTGTGTGTGTGTATCACACACACACACACATACATACACACACATATATATACAAATATATGTATATATGTATGTCATATATATGGATATATATATATATATATATATATATGACACATTTTCTTTATACATTCATTTGTTGAAGGGCACCTAGGTTGGTTCCATAACTTAGCTATTGTGAGCTGAGGTGTGATACACACTGATGTGACTGTGTCACTGTAGTATGCTGATTTTAAGTCCTTTGGGAATATACCACGGAGTGAGATAACTGGGTCAAATGGTGGTTCCATTCCAAGTTTTCTGAGGAATCTTCATACTGCTTTCCAGAGTGGCTGCACCAATTTGCAGTCCCATCAACAATGTAGGAGATGTTCTTTGTTTTTAAAATAATTATGGGATTTTAAAGTTAGAAATGATCTTTTGAGAATCTTTTTCCACACATTGTTCAAATGAAGACTTTGAAGTCAAGAGAAACAAAATCTCAAAGTCACAGAAACTTAGGGATCAGAAATCGACTATTTTGACCTACAGAGTCTCTTTTTCTTACTTCTACCTCCTCCTCTTCCCCTTTTTCCTCTTTCTCTTTTTTCTCCCCCTCTTTTTTGCAGTACTAGGGATTGAACCCAGGGCCTCACACATGCTCAGCAAGTACTCTACTAATGAGCTACACCCCAATCTCCAGAGTTTCTTGATGTGTGCAATGATTTCTCCATGAACGCTTTAGAAACTCAGCAGAGTGGTGTGTGTGTGTGTGTGTGTGTGTGTGTGTGTGTGTGTGTGTGTGTTGGGATAATTGCAGCAACACTAACAGCTAAACCTTACTGAGAGTCTACTATGTGACTTACTACAGCCCTATTATTGCACATGAGACATCATCCTCACCTTTATTATTGTTTTTCCCATTTGGCAGATGAGGAAATTAAGACTTGGATAACTTAAGTTGCCAAAAGTCAGACGATTATTAGTATGTGGGGAAAATCTGAATTCTAATTTAGTCCTGAAATTTAGGTTTTGTTTTTAATTTAACACATTTAATTATTATTTTATTATCATAGAAGTAATATTCCTTATGTTTATAAAATGTCTAAAATTTGCATCAGTTAGGAATAAGTTTGTTTACAACAGCAGGAGCATCTGCCTTATCGTTCAGGATTTTTGGTTGGATTCCATGAGGACAGAAATTTATTTGGTTTGCACAATAAGACTGGAGACAGAGACAGGGTTGAGAGGTAGGTAGGAACAGGGCCATTCCTGACCACTCAATGATAACAATAGAGACACATTTTCCATTTTTCCATTCTGTCATCTTTGATGTATAGATCTTTGTCCTCATGATTTCTCTGTCAAGGTGACAAAAGCCATTATATCTCCATAGCATTGCAGATGGAAAGATGGAGGGAGGAGGAAGTAAGAAGGGGCACCTTGTGAGAAAAACCACAGCTTTTCCATGAAGCTTTTAATTTATGCCTCTTTGTCCATAATTGTGACATGTGGTCACCCTAGCTCCAGGGAGGCTGGAAAGGTATTTTTAGAAAAGCAAACTGATACTCTAAAAAATTGGAACCCTGCTATTGAGAATTAATGGGGAATGATATTGGGTAGGAAACTCGCATTGTCTTCCACCGAGATCATTAAGGGTTATCTGGTGAAGCATAGAGGTCAATCTACCACTCATGGATGGCATCCTGTTCCCAGGCAATAACTACAGTTGATTTTTGAATCAAATTTAAAGAACAGAGTGGATATGGATAGAAGAAGAAGTTGGAACAACTTTAATTTGCAAAAAGGGATATGTGGAAAAAGGGAGGGAGGAAGGAAGAGGAGGAGGGAAAGAATGATTGTTGAATCTGAGCAAGTAAATTGAGGGGGATAAGGTGTGAATTGACAGTGGACAAGAGTTTGGCTATTATATAAAAAGACTGAGAAAATCACTGTAAACTTTGAACAGAAGAGTGAAATGTCTCTATAACAAGAAATTCATATTTGTTGTCATACTGAGATTCTTAATCTCTTTCCAAGCTGAGTCAATATAGTTATCAACACTTTGATGCTTAACCACCTCCAGAGCAACATGCCAGAGAATATGAATAGATCACTGGAGCATGATTCACCATTAATTAACAGTATTATTCTTTTTAGTCATTTATAAAAGACAAAGGAACAATTACTGTTTAACTAGAAATCTGTGTAGTTATGAGTGTCTCTTGTTTTCTTAGTTGTTTCTGCTACTAGTGCCTTTTAAAAAGCCATATGGATAGTATGCACAAGGCCCTGGATTTAATCCCCAGCACTAATAATAATAATAAGCCATATGGATATGGTTGAGCTTTAAAATTATCAGCTAATTCCATTTGGGTACAGTGTACAGTCCATTAGAAAATACTTCCTTTTACCCAAATGCACCAGAAAATGTCGGGTTTAAAAACATTTTTTTCCCTTGTAGTGTTACAAGGTCACTTTTCTCAGATGACATGAAGAAACATTAACATTACTTTCCTGAAATATTTTTAGATCATGTTTAATACTTTTGGGAGTTTTCAGTACCAAAAACACAAAAAAATTATTTGGAAAGTCAGAAACATTGTATTTCTTAAGCAAAAAATTAAGCTCTTTGAAAAGCCTCCTGTTTTGATCTCTCTTAGGAAGTAACTTTTCCAGGATTCTACCATTTTCTATATGTTTCTCCTTCAATGAACATGTGGTTTTGCTGTTACTCCATTAGGGGATCACTCCAATACTTGAAATTCCATCATCTTAAGACAGATTTTTTTCCTATAGTCTGTCACTTGTTTGTTTTTGTTTTTTACTGTAGAAAATCACAATGAATATTAATTTGGAAGCATTTTCTCCCCCTGAACTTTATACTTCCATAATAATTTTGAATATGAATATTAAATTTTGTTTGCATATTTCAAATATTTTTACCAACTAATTTTCATATTATTTACTGTAAAAGTATTCAGCAACTTACCAAATTTACTTGTCCACCTTGTTGATTTTATATTGATGCATTTGATAGAATTTGATCATATTCATGGCAGCAAGTTTATTTATATCTACTAGCTTAATGCATCACAATTTGGTCAAAGTCTGCACTGGATTTATCCTGGAACTATTTCCATAAAACTATTTCCATAAATATTATTTTAGTGGAAATATAATCCACATAAGAAAAACATGTTTTCTGCAATTATAGACAAGCACTGCATAATGGTGTTATGGTCAAAATGATAGACCACTTATACAATGGTGGTTCCAATATATTTTATTGCCTATTGATGTCATAGCCATCTTAGTCTGTGTATGTATAGTCTATGATGTTCACATGATGACAAAATCACCAAATGATGCATTTCTCAAAGTATGTGCCTGGCATTAAGGGATGCACAACTTTACTTCAATAATAGACATTTGTATTTTAAGATATGCTTAAAGGCATGACTGGGAAGATCTTAGTAGAAACATGCCATCTTCCTTCATAGATATGAAAGCTAAAGGAAACAATCAACCCTCAAAATAAAATTTTAAAATATAAAATAAAGGTCAGAGTTTCCAGGGTTGGAACTCAAAAGAACATCTTCTTTGCAACAGAGTTGGACCATGTCATTCTTTTGTCCTCAAGATCCATCTTTCCATTCATGTCTATCACTAATTAATTCTTCCAAGAACAGGGGCTGCTGAAGGTAAACTAAGCCCATGATTGGAAGTGGGATCTACCCCACCCCACTTTAGGGAACTTCAAACTACAACCTCATCACACCTGAAAACCTAGCAAGTCGTCCTCATGGAATCGGTGATCCTCCCTGAACACCTTCTACTGTCTTTCACTTCCTTCTAATAAATAGAAAGAAGTGCATTTTAGCCAGTAGTGCATTTTAGTTTTTTTCCCCCTTCATTTTTCTTTCCTTTGGAACTTGAGGGGGTACTTATTGATGGGCTGAAGTAAAGCTCCAAACCCTACTAATTTGAAACAATCAGTTGAAAACATCTTTGTTGAAGCCATAGCCATTCTGATTCTAATGTAGTCACTAAGCATTAAAGTCAAAGGGCAAACTGTTCTCTTAGATTCCACTAAAATACAAAATTAGAAATTGGATAAGACATAATACTTCACAAAGGTCAAACAGATGCAAAAAAAAAATGAATTAGGAAAAACATGTTCCTTAAATTTGTCACATGTAAAATGAGTAATTACCTTAAGAACTGTAGCATGATGATTATTAGAAGCAAAGAGGTTGTTAACTACATAAAGTATAAAGACAAAGAAAAACATTTTGTCTGTATCCAATTCTGTCTGGTTGAGAGGAGACTATTCTGATCTTAGTTGACTGATTCCAGGTTTTACAAAAGACATCTCCTGAAAAGATATTAGAGTAACACAGCTGGCCACATTTAATTGACACGAATTTCCTTGGTGCAATACTCAAAGCTCTACTTACCCGTCCCTAAGCAATTTGATGGACAATGATAGTAAATTAATTAAACAAACATCTATTGAAATTCTACTTTTGTAGTTGATATCTGAACTTTAACCTTTAGGAGCTTTTCAACCACTGGGAAAGATAGATGAGTAAAAGATTATATTGCTGAGGGATAGGCTTTGATGACAAACAGAGATGCCCATTGAAAGGCATGTCAAGTCAGCCTGGAAACTGATGAAGGTCAATGGTGGGAACAAGTTCAAACTCCAGAGTCAGCCTCTTCCAGTACCATTCTCTACTCCCAAATGGTTGTGTGATCTTATGCAAATTGATTCATCTTGCTAAACATCAATTTCATCATCTATAACATGAGAAAAATAGAGTCACCTTTCCTAATGAGGTTTAAATGAGATTATGTATTTGGCATAGTGCCTGGAGACTGTAAATGCTCTATTTATGTGGGATATTACTATTTACAGAAGTGATGATTCTTGAACTGAATTTATGGAATGAGTAGGAGTTAGAGAATAGGGAAGTAGAAGAGAGTGTTTCAGGGAGAAGCAATGAGACGTGACAGGCACAGAGACCTGAAATAGCCTGTGACCTCTGGGTCACAGCAAGTGGTATATATCTATTCTAGTCTAATTTAGTTTCATTAAACCAAGTATGTCTTCACAGTTTGCATACAAATAACATAAAATGTTTACTACAATTATTTGTAAACCACCTCAGGAATTGCTTCTGATAAAACTTCCTCCAAACACTCCTCATTGGTTCACCTAGTTTTTCAACTCAGTTTGACTCCCTGCCTTGGTTTCTGCTCTTAATTTAATTTTCAGATTTGTATTGTTTACTACAGACCAGAGTAGATACTTCCAGAGGACACAGCTCCTGAAATTTGCGTACTAGTTCTATGTACTACAATCACAGTTGAAACATGCCTCTCCGTGGAACCCCAGCCACCCTCCTAGGTGCTCCCCAGCCTGCCCTGGCATGGGTCCTACTCCACCAGGCATGGAAGATGATGGGACCATTTTCTACGGAGGTAGGCCAGTGTGAAATTATAATGAGCTCTGCGTTTTGTTTAGGAATCAGAACCGTTTCCTAAAAGCTATGAAGAACTGCTAAAGAAGTTTAAACAAAGGAAAGACACAATCAGATTTCTGTTCTCAGACGGTCAGTCTAGGGGCAGTTTCCAGAGCAGAGACAGGAAATGTCATTGAGAGCAACTCTGGAGGTAATTCCAGTGAGGTAGAATCTGTTCTAACGCCGTGGCAGAAGAGAAGAAGGACAAGCATGAGTGTGAAAGACATCAAAGAAAAAGCATCCTGCACTTAGTGAGTGAAAGGCCTGCAGAGGAAACCTACCAGATTTGCAGTTCAGGCACTTGGAGGGGTGGTGACGCATTCATTGAGAAAGGAAAACAGGATAGAAAGGATTAAATTTTAGGATAAAAGTATTAAGGTCATGTTTTGAATATTTTATATTGAAGTACACTATGGGACATCTAAATAGAGATAGCTATTGACAGAGGAGCCTGGTATTCTTGAACACTAAGATTTTATAATCAGAAGATGATGATTCTTGTTTTCAGACTGTGTAGGTATCTTCTCTTATAAATGAGTACTTTCATTCTGGAAATCACTAGTGATTTTGCAGGATGCTAGATTCCAAGAGGACCTGATAATTACTTAATTAACTAATTGAACCATTCTAAAAAGTGCAGCTTTCATTTACTTTACCTTTTTCATATTAATAGTCATAATTTAAAACATTTTTAAAAATCTGTTTTACTACTACTTCAGGCTAGTTTGCTATTTGCATCAAAATAAGGGGATTTACTTTTTGTCAACTAATACTATCATCAGCACCCTGGAAATTTAGAATTGTAAATATATGCCCTTGATTGGGTGTGTATCCTGACTCTCTTAGCTATCTTGAAAAATTCTTGAAGTTCTCAGGTCTTCCTTTTCTCAATATATAAAACTAGGAATTATGATAATGCCAGTTGTATAGAGTCGTGAGGACTGAAATAATTTATGAAAAAATGATAGGCACAAAGAAAATCCTCAATAAATGTTAGCTATCATTATTCAAGAAAAAACTGCCTTACACAGCATCTCAGTTATTGAAGAATTTTAGTTTCATTTAAGGTAAAATCATACCCATCAAAAACATGAGCCTAAGTTATTGCAAATTTATACGCTGTATTGATTTTTAAAATAATTTTTAACAAATATAGTATAGATTTAGTACATACGTCACATTGATACTAGTATGCATATTAAGAGATATAAACATAAGAGAAGCATAATCACAAGTGTGATTAAGATGAACATGTGTTAAGAATATCTAAATAATACCTTGGATTTACACAGCACACTCTTTAAAGAGTCCATAATAGTTTTCAAGTCTATATATTTTTTTCTGAACATTTGAAATACTTCAATATTTCAAAAATCTTCCTAGCAGCCTTCAAAAGATAGTTTGTTATGCTTAACTTCACACACACAAAATGGGCCTTGAAAACACAACTTGCCATGGTGAAACATAGTAACATTACTTAGGTTTTAAAAGACTTTATATAGAGAAAATTGGCTTTAATTAATGATTATTTTATCAAATATTTACCATGTTAGAATTTTTATGTAAGGTCTATAGTTTACACAAATTTAAGTTCTAGCTCAAGTCAGAGAAAAATCTTCCTGTATTCACTTTTACTAATAGAAAGCACAAAGAAAATAGAATTTTAGGTATCTATTAAAGTTGTAAAACCTCAAAAACTAAATGACATCAAATATATAAATATATATATATATATATACATACACATATCTTTATATATATATAACTTAAACACTATTATTTCCAGGTTATTTCACCAATAACCAAATAACCTATTTTAGATACAAACCCAATGTGAAAAGGCTGCATTATTCACATTTCTTAAAGTGATCAACATCAAAGTGGACTGTTCCTTAAACTTTCAAAAGTGCTAATCCTTTTACACTCCAAACATTGAAGTCCAGTGAGGTGAAGTGATTTTCTCAAAATAACACATTAATAAAGCTGGTTCTAAAATCCAAAATCAAAGTAAGCTGGGCAAACTCTTGTGATGTTAGATCACCAGGAGAAAATTGTATGGATAATATGTAAACTTGCATAGATAACATGCAATTTTCTGCATAAATAATATGTGGTTTTCTTAAGCAGTGCAAAAAACTTCAAATCATTTTAAATGTTATTAATGAAAAGTTAAAGTCAGGATGGTCTAACACTTGTATCATATTAATATTAAAATAAAGGTATATTTTAGTAAAAATGATAACCACTCTTCCTTTAATAGCTCCCATTTGCATACTTCAGAACTGGAAAAGAAAAATGCTTAACAATATAGCCTCTAACTTTACTTAAAAACTATTTAAAATTCACAAAATACATGCATAAATGATGGAGAAAAACTACAACACAATAAATTTAAAAATCAAGAAACCCTTCAAATTCACAAATATAATAAATAAAATTGTGGGGAGTTATAACATTAAAAGGGTTTCAAATCACAAACATTAAGGAAGCTCATTTCAAAGGCTCAAAAGACTGAGTTTAGTGACATATTTTAAAAAATCAGTTTAAAATTGTTTTATATTTTATTTATCCTTACTTCCTGTTTCCTGATATTTACTCAATATTGCTAATATATTTGTTGAGGTGGTACTTAATCTATTCTACTTTTTTAAAAATTTGTCAATGAATCTGTTATTTTATTTATTTATTTATACGTGGTGCTGAATATCAAACCCAGGGCCTCACACATACCAGGCAAGTGCTCTACCACTGAGCCATAATTTCAGCCCCTTCTACTTTGTTTTTTGCACATGGAGAGAAATATATAAATAATGCTTTAAAAACTTTAAAGGCAACTCAGAGTTTTCTTACATTTCTGCTTTATAATCTCAGATTTTAATCTAGAAAAAAGATCAAGCAATTCCTTTAGCAAGCATAAAAGCATTTAAAAAGTTAAATTAAAATTCACTTGTACCTATCTTGAGAATACCAATGATATTTATTCTATGTGACTGTAGATTAGGCTAAAGATTAGGGTTAAGGGTAAGGAAAGCTCATCTTCCTTCTGTTCACAAATTCACTATTATCCAATGACCAAAGGGGAAAAAATATTCAGAGATTAAGATGAATGGCAAAATGCAAAAAATGTTAAAATGAAATTCTATTCCTCAATAATCACTGAAAATGATAATAAATAGCCAGGCTCTGTGACCTGTGCCTCTAATTCCAAGTGTCTTGAATTTGAGACCAGCATGGGCAATGTAGTTCAACCCTGTTTTTAAAAAAAGAAAAAGAAAGAAAAAAAGGAAAGGAAAAAAGAAGAAAATAATGTAGATTTTAAATAACAGACCCCAAGAAGAATTTTGTATAGGACCCTCCTTTTCCCAAGACCTCCATCCCTCCATGTTTTCTTCTTTGCTTTCTCTCTTGTACTTGACTATTCACTTACTACATTTCCATTGAAAATTCATATTTCATTAAAGTTTCATGTAACTTTTTACCTTGTGAGATCCAAGACTTTGTCTCCAGTCTCAAAGAGATCATTAAGAGTGAAGACCTAGCTTACTACACAGAATGGTAGATTTCCCTTGTTAGCCCTGGTTTAGTTTCTTGATTTTGGCTTTTGTTTCTTTTTAGGTCTTTAAGAATTTCCCTTACTTTCTACCCAATTCAGCAATATATTTAATAAGCTGTTTTCAAATACCTTATCTAGAATTTTTAGATGTTTGTTGAAGGAGGTTTATTCAGTTTACCTAACCCACCATATGGTCATAAGTGAAAATGATTGCTATAAATCTAGACAATGTAAAAGTACTGTAATTTGAAAAATGGGAGTCAGAGAGAAAAAGGGTGAAAGAAACGAAAATGGTATGGTTTTTTTTTTCATCTTGTATTGTACAGTGTCATAATATACTATCTAAATTTGAAATAGAAATCCACAGATAACATTTAAAAATAATAATCTGATTGCTAGAAGAACTAAAGCCAAAATAATTTTAATGGTGTTTATCTCTGAATTCAAGTGGTATAGAAGATTTTGGGAAAGGAAGTCTTTTACTTTTTGAAAAGGAAGAAATAGTCTCTATTCACAGCTGACCTGATCATTCTAGGTACAAAATCTGATGGACTGAATAAGCTACTAGAACTAATAAGTGACTTTAACAAAGTATCAGGACATATGATCAACATAAAAAATCAATTATATTTTTGTACACTAGCAATGAACAAAGGCATCTAAAATAGTTTCAAAATTATGATATACTTAGGGAAAAACCTGACCAAAGATGTGAAAGACCTATGCATTAATGACTAACAAAATATAACTGAAAGAAATTAAAGAACTAAACAAAATAAGAGAATACCTTTTACATGGATCAGAAGACTCAATATTTTTAAGATACCAATTCTTAGTAAATGGATTTTTAGATTCAACACTGTATCAATTCAATCCTAGCAAGATATTTTTGTAGAAATAGATAAGTATATTCTAAAATTCATATGGAAATGCAATGACCTACAATATTCAAAACAACTTTTAAAACAGAAGAACAAAAATGAAGGTTTATTATTACCTGATTTCAAAATTCATTATAAAGTTACAGTAATCAAGACAGTGTGGTATTGGGGCAAAGAGAGACAAAGTTATTAAAGTCACAGAATAGAGTATCCCAAAATATACCCCACATGTATGGAAAAATGATTTTTGACAAAAGTGGAAATGCAGCTTGGAAAAAGGTTAGATTTTTATTTTTTATTTTATTTTATTTATTTTTATTTTTACAGACTGAATTTTGGTTCATTGTATACAAATGGGGTACATCATTTTGTTTCTATGGTTGTGCACCATGTAGATTCATACCATTTGTGTGATCATACATGTACATAGGGTAATGATGTCTGTGTCCACCGTTTTCATACCCCTGCTTCCTCTCATTTCCCTCTTGGTAATCTAAAGTTCCTTCATTATTCTCTCACCCCCACCACCATTATATATCATCATCCACTTATCATGAAATGATGCTAGAATAATCAAATATCTCTATGAAAAGATGTTAACTTTAACCCTTAACTCAAATCTTATACAAAGTTTAATTCAAAATGTCTTACAGACCTACCCTAAAGAACCAAATAATAAAACTTTGTTAAGAAAATAGAGGATGAAAAATAATAAACCTTGGATTAAGTCAACTTTTTAGATAAAACAAAAAAGACAAAATCATGAAATACAATATTGGTGGATAAGACTTTACCAAAATTAAAAACACTTGCTCTTTAAAAGACCTTTAAGAAAATGAAAAGGAAGCCAAACATTGGGAGAAGTATTTGTGAAATATGTATCTGACAGGATTTATATTTGATGTATATAAAGGAAGATATAGGAATAGCTAATAAGCACATGAAATGAAGCTTGAACTATTAATCATTAAGAAAATATAAATTAAAACTAAAATGAAGTTTGGCAAGGATGTATAGCTGAAACTCTCATACATTTCTGGTGAGAATACAACATTTTAAAGACACTTAGGGAAGCATTTTTGCCATTTCTTATAAAGTTAAATATGTACTTACCATATGACTCAATAATTTTTACTCCTAGGTGTCTACCAAAGTGAAATGAAAACAACTGTCTATGAGAACATTTATACATGAATGTTCACAGCAGCCTTATTCATAACAAAATTCTGAAAACAAATTGTGGTATATCCACACAATGGAATAGTACTCAGCAATAAAAGTAAATAATTTCTGATAAACACAATATGGCAACACCTCAAAAGTATTCTGCCAAATAAAAACAAGACCAAAATAGCACAAAACAAAATAAACCCATTAAATATTGTATTTAATATCTCCCCCTTTATATGACATCCTAGTAAAGGGAAACAAAATGATAGCAGATCAAAGTTTCCTTAGAGCCTTTAAAGTAGAGTATGAAAGAAAAATGGCTAAAAAGGGCCAGAAGGGAGTTTTTGATGGTGATGGAAATGTCCAATATTTTGATTGTGGTGATGGTCTGATGACTGCAGTACATTTGAACACTGATCTAACTGCACACTTTCAATGTGGCTGAATTTTACTATAGTGAACTATATAATTCAATAAAGCTATTTTTATTGATTTTTAATTAACTGCTTTTAAAAAGGAATAAGAACTTATATCTACCCCCAGATGGAATGATAATACTGATTATAAATGTACTTTTCAAATGTCCCTGTTAGTTAGGAAAATTGGTTAGGAGTAGAAATTAAAAACCACAATAGGTACAGGGATAGATTCATTTTAAAACTCCAACCTAATAAAGCTGTTTTTGGCAATCAATACTATTCATAGCCTGAAACCAAATTGTGTGAGAGACACCATAGGTCCTTTGCCTTCTATGTTCTCCCTTCAAACTTCTTACTGCAAGTGGATAAACAGATCCTTTATGTATGACTTTATTTCTTTCCAGAATATTGATCCGTTAATATGCTTTGAGTACATCCGATGGCCTTTCTGAAGTCTTTCATGTGACCAGATGGGGAGGGAATAGGTCCCTGGTCCAGTTTTTTCCTCTTTCTAAACTTTAAACAAAACAAACAAGGAAAAAAAAAAAAATCAAGATGTTCTTTAAAATTTCTTTTTTCTCCAGCTTCTTTAAGGGTTAACAAAGCCCAACAACATTCTGGAAGCTTTCCTGATGTTAACAGGAGTGCAACAGAGAAGGCTACCTTAAAGACTAACTCCTGACTGAGAGCTGAGTCTTTCTCAAGAGAAATTTGACAAGGGCAGAACTTTTCCCTGCATTGCACCAAAGATTATCCCAGTGGGGTTCTGAGACAGACTTGGGCAGAATCTGGCCAAAGGTAAACTTTTTTGTGGCACAGATCTAAGACACCTTGCTCTATGGGGCTGATCACAGCTAGATAACTAGGCAGCAAATTTATTTTAGATTTATACAGCTTCACCACAGGCTCTCAGGAATAAAATGTTTTCTTAAATTATCTTTGGAGACAAATTATCAGTATTTCAAAGGACACTGGCAAGTTTTAGGCTACGATAAGAATGAAAAATAAGATTATAGTTATTCAGATATCTTTACTAGTGTTTTTCATTTAGTTGCTTTCCTTCCTTTGATAGACTTTGTAGCACAATTCCAGATTTGAGTAAGATACCCTTGTTCAGGCTACAGTTTTCAAAAATAATCTGTTGTCCAAATGAAGGATGGCTGGGTGCAGGATTAGAGACTAGAGGGGGGCATCTTGACAGTGCTTAAGAAAGCAGACTCTGGAGTTCAAACCCTAACTTCTAAATATACAAGGTGTGTTGTTTAGAAAATTTAATATCTCCACTTGTTTCTTAATAGAGGATAATAGAGATAATCTACATATAGATTTTTTACAAGACTAAACTAAATAGTACATATAAAAATTGAGAACAGTACCTAGCATATAGAAAATGCTTATATAATTGGGATTAGGTTCAACTGTGAGACAGAACACAAACTGATGTTTCTCATATAATGCAGGAGAGTACATTGGCCTCATAATCTTTAGGAACTTAGTCTTCTATCATGTTGCTCCATGTATTTGGCTTGGTGGCATTCTTATTCTAAGAAGCAGATTGGAGAAGAGAATGAAAATGAAAAGATGAAGGGCTAAAGGACACAAGCAAGCTACTTCTCAAGGACAATTTCTTGGAAGTTGTCCCATGAACATATCTGAATATATATCATTGATCAGAGCTTAGTTATAAGACTCCATCTAACTTGAAAAGAAAAGGAGGTCTCCAGGGCCAGCCCCACAGGAGTGATTCCATTCACATTGAGGAGGATGAGATAATTAGTAATCTTTGCCAGAATGCTCCATAAATGGCAGTTATTGTTGTTTCTTTGTTTCCTAGATGACTCCTAGACCAGTCTCCAGAACTGATAGTTCTTTTTACCTCACATGATTCCATTTGCTTGTCTTTCCACTTGGATCTGCCACTGAAATTTGGATATTTATAAAACGATGCCCTTTTCAAAATTTCCTCTCTTGTCCTCTTTAGTGTTCTGTTCTGAGTAAGTACAATGCTGTCCTTTCCTTATAGTCATACTTAGAATCTTGAGTTATTACTTTCTAATTTATTCTAAGCCTTTATCAACTTGTCAGTTACAGAGTTGTGCCCCTTCTTCCCAAATTCATATGCTGAAGTCCTAACTCTCAGTACTTCAAACTGTGACTGTAGTAGTAGACAGGATCTGAAAAGAAGTAATTTGGTTAGAATGAGGTCATTAGGTTGAGCTGTTATCCAACATGACTGGTGTTCCTAAAAGAATTTGAGACTAGGACACACACCCCAAAGAAAGACCACATGAAGTCACAGGTCGAAGATGGACATCTACAAGCTTAGGAGAGAGGCCTCAGAAGAAATCAACTCTGTGATACTTTGATTTCTGACTTTCAACCTACAGAAATTATGAGAAAACCTTTGCTAAGCTAGCCACTCTGTGATGCTTTGTTATGGCAATCCTAGCAAAATAATACATCATTGGTGAGCCTGTTTGATGTCATCAAAGTCTCCAAAAGAAATAGATAACACACTAGCAAGAGGGAAAATCAAAGGGGGTTTAAGTACAAAAGACCTGTACCAAAATGTGAGCATAAGGGGAATGGAAAGAAAGTGCAGTAACCTAGAGAGCAGTGGAGATGTCACCACCTTTAAATTCAAGGAGAGAAAGAGTCGTTAGCAGAATTTTTAGTCAAGGGATATAGCTATTTTTTGAAGCAACTATGCAGAGTTGGAGACAGGGCAATAAATACCCTGACCTCACTGTCCTCTCAGTATCGCCAAGGCTGTTTACTGATAGAAACTAACTGGCAGCCAGAGGGCAATGATGTGGTCAATGGAGCTCAGCCTTCTAGAAAGGAGAGTGAAGTAGAGTGAATTTGGTGAAACAAATAGAATATAAGCTTGTTCCTACCCCACACGCTCATATTAACTAGAATACTGTATGTAGTAGGTCCTCAAGAAGTGTTAGATAATTATTTTTAATTCCCAAGAATTTTCAAGTACTCTCAGTATTTCCTGCATTCTATTTTTTTTAGAATGTGTCTTCTCCCTATTCCTGGTTATAGCTTTAACTCAAGTCTTTAACTTATCTTGCCTCTAGAACTACTGCTTCCCTCATAACTTCTTTTGGTTCATTCTCTACAAATTAAAGACAAAATCAAGCAAAGCAAATTAACCCATTAAAACACAACGATTAATAAAACAGACCAAATTTATGATATTAGTTGATAACACTTTTTGATTAGTTTCTTTTTCTCACCCTTTATATTGCTTCATTAGAGTTGACACCATATTATTTGTGGATATTAAGCAAGGTTCTTGTCAACTACCTTCCCCAAAGTGCTACAACTTCTTATCTACCTTACCTGTTTCTGACAGGTAAGTATTATCTTTTGAAGTCTACATAAACTTTCAGGATTTTATTTCTTTTCCATTATTGCAGAGGTGTGGTTTTTTCAACTTGCTAACAAGTTGTGTTTTGACTGTAGTACTAAGTTAACTTAAAATATTTTATAAAAATGATTCTTATTATTGGATGCTTCCTTAAGTTTGTTTTCAGCAGTGAAAACTCCCACTTAGATTAAGCTGTGTTTTAGATTCATTTATTTATGCATCATGCAGTTTTGCCATCTCTCTAGCTGGTTCCTTAAAAGCAGTTATAGTTTCTGGCTTTTCTGGAAATAGAGTGCTTGGAATTTCATTTTTGGGTCATCAAATCAGTGCGGACTTAAAAGAAAATGACATGAGTATTTAATGCAATATTCTTTTTATCTTTTTAATTTGGTTTCAGGAAGAATTTAATTTTAAAAATGTTCATTTTCAAAATAGGTATGTTTAACCCTATGAAAAATTCTTTGTTGTACAGTTTTCTATATCTTTTTCTTATTATTCACATCAAACTTTCTTGTCTTTCACCAATCTTCAACACAAATTAGTGTTCATTCAGGGTTATTTCTTCTGGGTGAAGAATGATATCACATTTAACAAGAAGCCTATAATTATTGTGTCACACATCTGAAGCTCCAAATAGGGTAATCCTATAAAGCAAATCCAAACTGTCTTTAACTTATTTTTTCATAATGTGTAATTTTATAATGAAGTAAAGGTCGTAGTGCCAAATAAGGGTATTGAGTTCAAGAGCACTTAAGTAATCATCTTAGAAAATACATTTTTATTTATTTTTTGATCTTTGTAAAACTATACCCAAAGTTCACCGTAAATTTGTATCATTGGATCTCCATATTTTCTGGTTAATTAATCCCCTCCTCAATAAAAAGGGAAAAACAAAGTAGAGATAAACTCTATTAAATTCAGTTATCTCACTATTCCTTGAAGGCTATTTTATCCTCAAGAAATACTTGAGTATATTTTAATATATTTGATATTATATGGGCTGAAGTTCTCCAAAACTAAGTTCTAGCCAGTGCACGTTCCTATTAAGCCACATCCATGGAAGTCTTAACAAATGGCCCTAATCTTTTTTATGGAAGGAAGTAGTATATAAAAATTTCAAACAGTGTTCAGAGGCAAGTGTTTTACACATTCCATTGTAAAATCTGTGGTTTTATGTTCCCTCAAAACAAAAATGTTAGTAAGCTAAATAAAATTTCTGGAAAAATATATGCACATAAATCCTTCCTCTTTGAAAGCATAAATGGCATCAAAAGAAAAAATACCTGCTATTTGAATCAGGGATATTTTTCTTTATTGGTGGCTATATTACAATGGTAAAAAATACAAGAATGGAAAAAATTCAGTCATATAACAACTAACATAACCAGTCAAGAACAATTTAAATAAAGACTTTATATAGTATTGGTATACTTAAAATTGTAATAATGGTCCAAGAGGAACTTGGGGCATGTTTTTTGCAGATTCTATATTACATTGGAGCAGGTGTGTAGACGAAGAAAGGGATAGAGGGAGAGAGGGAGAGAGGAAGAGAGAGAGAGGAAGAGAGGAGGGAGGGAGAGAGGAATGGATCAATTTAAGAAGAATGTGGCAATTAATTATTTTGGACCAATAAAATCACTTCAATAAATAATTGATAATTGAGTAAAAATAAAATATTTTCAGCATGTATTATTGACATTAATTGCTGAGTTCTAACTGTTCAAGTTCATGATATTGTAAAAATCCCTATTTGAGGTTCACAAAGTTCTTAAGAAATGCTGGTAGAAATATTTATTAACTATTTTTTTTTTTTTTTGCACCAGGAATTGAAACCAGATGTGCATAACCACTGAGAAATGTCCGCAGTTCTTTTAAATATTTTATTTAGAGACAGGGTCTCCCTGAGTTGCTTAGGGCCTCCCTAAATTGCTGAGACTAGCTTTGAGGAGGTGTTCCTCCTGCCTCAGACTCAGAAGCCACTGGGATTACAGGTGTGCACCACCATGCCCGGTTTATTAACTTTATAGTAAGTAATCCACAGAAAAATGTTCCTACTTTTACAAAAGTATTACATAAACATGTTTAGTATTTTGAATTAATTCATTTATTATTATTCACCTCTGAAAATCCATGTAAATTAGAATTTTAGAATTGAAATCACTGAGATCTTTTAATCCTTGAATTACAATTTTTTTTTTTTTCCACCACCAAAAGCCTTTGTGTTTTACATTACCTAGAGATCCTAACTTTCTCATTCTGGGCAGAGCAACACAGTCTCCCAAACACTCCTAAATTGAGATTCCAATGGAGAAATAGGAAAAATTTGTAACCATCTAGATATCACTTTAAACCTTCAAAAGCAATTCCTTGTTTTCATATGTGTTTAGTATTACTAAGTACCAGAACTTATTTCAGCAGCAAATCAACACTATCTACTATAAGGCACACAACATATTTGAAAAATTGCCAAGGATGATTTTACTACTTATCCTTTCTCTGCAGTGAAAAAAAACAGTAAAGAAAAAAAATGGGCCTAATCAATTTGTTAATATAGTAATAATAATTCTACTACTGAATGATTTTAGGGGCAGGTATTATTGATATTATACACATTCAAGTGATGTGCATTAACTATAATTTTGACAAATGTAAATACCTACATAAATACTATTTAAAATGAGATCCTGAATAGCACTTTCTAATAGAACTTTAGAAATTATATTCTGTATTTGTACTGTCTGTTGGGTTGGGATCCTGGTTCTGGCACTTATTGTGATTTCAAGTATCTATTTTTTATTTGTTTTTATTTTTACAGATTGCATTTTGATTCATTGTATACAAATGGGGTACAACTTTTCATCTTTATGGTTATGCATGATGTAGATTCATGTACACCATTCGTGTTATCATACATGTACATAGGATAATGATGTCTGTCTCATTCCACCATCCTTCATACCCTCATCCCTCCTCCCTCTCATCTCCCTCTATGTAAAGTTCCTCCATTCTTCTCTTACCCCCCACCCCAATCATGTATTATCATCCACTTATCAGGGAAAACATTTGGCCTTTGGTTTTTTGGGATTGGCTTATTTCATTTAGTATGCTATTCTTCAATTCCATCCATTTACCTGCAAATGCCATAATATTATTATTCTTTATGGCTGAATAATATTCCATTGTGTATATATACCACAGTTTCTTTATCCATTCATCTGTTGAAGGGCCTCTAAGTTGGTTCCACAATCTAGTTATTGTGAATTGAGCTGCTATAAACATTGATGTGGCTGTGTTACTGTAGTATGCTAATTTTAAGTCCTTTGGGTATAAACCCTGGAGTGGGATAACTGGGTCAGAAGGTGGGTCCTTTCTAAGTATTCTGAGGAATCTCCACACTGCTTTAAAGAGTGGCTGCACCAATTTGCAATTCCACCAGCAATGTGAAAGTGTACCTTTTTCCCCACATCCACACCAACATCTATTATTGTGTTCTTGATAAAAGCCATTCTAACTGAAGTAAGATGAAATGAGTTGTTTTAATTTGTATTTCTCTAATTACTAGAAATGTTGAACACTTTCTCATATACTTGTTAATTGCCTGTATATCTTCTTATGTAAAGTGTCTGTCCAGTTCCTTGACCCATTTATTGATTGGGTTCTTTGTATTTTTTATAAATTTTGGAGATTAGTGCTCTATTTGAAGTGTGTGGAAGAGATCTTCTCCCACTCTGTAGGCTCTCTTTTCACATTATTAATTATATCCTTTGCTGAGAAAAAGCTTTTTAGTTTGAGTCCATCCCATTTATTGATTCTTGCTTTTATTTCTTGTGTTTTGGGAGTCCTGTTAAGGAAGTCTGGTCCTAAGCCAACATGATGAAAATTTGGGCCTACTTTTTCTTCTACTTGGTGCAGGGCCTCTGGTCTAATTCCTAGGTCCTTGATCCATTTCGAGTTGAGTTCTGAGCAGGATGAGAGGTAGAGATTTAATTTCATTTTACTACATATGGATTTCCAGTTTTCCCAGCACCATTTGTTGAACAGGCCATTATTTCTCCATTGTATGTTTTTGGTTTCTTTATTTGGTATGATGTAACTGTATTTACGTGGGTTTGTCTCTGTGTCCTCTATTCTGTACCATTGGTCTGCCTTGTCTATTTTGGTGCCAATACCATGCTGTTTTTGTTACTATTGCTCTGTAGTATACTTTAAGTTCTGGTATTGTGATATCTCTTGCTTCACTCTTTCTGCTCAGAATTGCTTTGGTTATTCGAGTTCTCTTATTCCTCCAGATGAATTTCATGGTTGCTTTCTCTATGAGGAACATCATTGGGATTAATGGAATAGCACTGAATCTGTATAGTACCTTTGGTAGAATGGCCATTTTGTTAATTCTGCCTGTCCAAGAACATAGGAGATCTTTCCATCTTCTAAGATTGACTTATACATTTTAAATAATTTTTTGGTACCAGGGATTGAACCCATGGACACTTAACCACTGAGCCACATCCACAGCCCCTTTTGTGTTTTATTTTGAGGCAGGGTTTTGCTAAGTTGCTGAGCCTGGTTTTTAACTATCCTCCTGCCTCAGCCTCCCAAATTGCTGAGATTACAGGCGAGTGCCATTGTGCCCAGCTGTACGTTTTAATTTACAATTAGCTAATAGCAACATGTGGATACTGGTTTCCAACCTGGTGAATACAGAACATTTCCATCACCTCACAAGTTTCCACCCCCATTCCCCTGCATAATAGGGAAACACTAAACATAATTTAGATTTTCCTGTTGTTGGACTTTATATAAAAGTAAACTCCAGTATTATACAGGAATGTAATGTGCCTGGCTTCTTTTGCTGAGAATGTTTTGTCTATATTAAGTAGTCCTTTCTTTTTAATTGTTTGATAGTATTCCATTGTAGGAATGTTCCACTGTATTTGTTTTTCCATCCTCTTACATTTGGGTTGTTTCATGTGTTAATTTTAGTTTTGCCAATGTTTTATTTGATGTTCTGAATTAGAGGGGAAAAAGCTGCATATATATATATATATATATATATATATATATATATATATATCAAAAGACTGGTCTTTAGAAGACCTATTATCTTTCTGTGCTAGGGTGAAAAATTAATTTCAAAATATACACAAGGATAGGCATACTTCAGGACTACTATCACCTGGTTTGTGTAACTTGAAGAGCACACAAAGACAAATCTACCAAAAAAAAAAAAAAAAAAAAAAAAAAATCAATTGCACTGTTTTTCAAGACCAAGATAGATGTTAGATGGGGATGAGAGTGGTAGGGGTGCTCAAGAGAATAGTGACAAATTATATATTTTTTGTTGAGGATTGAGTCTCAGCCTCTACGTAGTTTTGAATTACTTTGGTCTCTATTACCCTCTCATTATTATTGATATTTATCACATATCTACTGAATTTCAAATCCAATGAAGGCAATTACTAATCTAGTAGTCTATTTCTCTCGTGGTCTGTATAAATGCTTAATACTGATTAGAAATGAAACCATCATTTCACATGAGAACTAAGGCTCTTGTGTCTTCCTCAACTGAAGGAAACAATTTTATAATCAAATGAAAACATTTAAAACAGGTGTTGGTTCTGCTTTATTAAAGGATTCACTACAAATTCAGTGGTAAATTGCCATATAATACATTCATTTTCTGAATCCTCATACATAATGTTTTGGAAGCAAGGCTAAGGCATACCAGTATTTTTTTTCATATATATTTTCCTTTTCCAAGCATTAAAATTGAAATAACTTATTAGTTCTTGAATATGTAGATTAACAATAGAAAACACCCTAGTAGGTAATAATGAAAAGGAAATTTACCCTTAAGAATATGTTACAGTAATTTAGAAAGTATACAATCCATATACAAAGAATCAGGGCTTCATTTTTTCTTCAAGAGGTTCAGATACAAATGTGTTCATCTTTGTCTGTCAGTCATCCCAATCTCAGTCCAAATTCAAAAGATGCATTATAAGTTGTGTTCTATTAACTAATTTTTTATTAACTTTGAGCACTTTATAAACTACCCCATTTTAGTTACTCAGCAAATAATTATTGCATTGACAATTTACTGAATTTGTCAGGAATGTAAATATGTTTCTATGTTTATGTGAGCTCAGTGTTTTGCACTGCAGTAGGCAATAACTGTTAGAATGGTCTAATACTGCTGGATCTTTCCTGTGACTTCTTAACAAATGTATTTTTGAAATGTATGTACAGTAAATGTGAAGATACAATTATGCAGATTTCAAAGGATATCTTACTAGAATTGACAATAGGCAAAAGGATTTCTTGGTCCTTTTATAACTAATTATAATATGAAACAGTACATGCATACATAATCTGTGACTTTCAATTCCATGTAGTGAATTGGGAGCTTGGCTATTTGATTTCAATGTGGTGGTAACATTGAAAATTTCAAATTAACTTCACTATGGCTAGAAGTCACCACTAATGATTTTCTAACATATTCTACATATTCTAAATAATAACTTTACAAGAATTCACTTAAATAAATTTATCTATTCCTAATGCAGGAAAAGACTAAACCACCAAGTAGTGGGGAAGGAAAAAAGTCTTTAAGCAGCTTAAAACTGATGTTACAATGTCCTAGCACAAAGGTCACACTTCTTCTAAAAAGACAGTCCCTTAAAGTATCTATCTATACTCTTGAGACAGTTTTGCACAAGCTTCATTATGTGGTTTTCTTGCCTGCAGATTAAAAGCAGTAAATTAAAAGGGTGGGGAGGATAATAGAACTATGTTCACTGACAGGAGCAAGAAGCAACAGCTGACAGTGAGGAGACGGGCAAACTATAACAGACAATAGAACTAAAAAAGCAAAGCTATTCAGAGCCATGTAGTGTGAGCAAGCAGCCCTAACACCATTGTAGGAATAGAGGACTTTATCTGTAAATGTAATAAAATGAATATTCTAAATTTGAAGAGCTGAACTGCTGCTGGTCACCGCATTGTCATTTGTGTAACTACTGCCACAGTGGGTCATGAAACCTTTTAACTTTAGCTCTGTGCTGATCAATGAGTTACTACTACACTGTTAACTCATCAAGAACACTCACAACTTGTTATGAAATCACAGAAGGTAATATTACTTTCTTAAATCTATTGTTTCAATAGTTGGGTTTCTAAAATGCCTTTACCTGGTATTTCATGACATAGAGAGGTAAAACTACTTTTACGACTGCTTATTTTCCTACAATGAGGATCCTTTCTACCTAATAGTAGTGCCAGGATTAAATGAGATAATGTATGTAAACCCTTAACACAAGGTCTAGGACACAGAAAAAGAAGCTCAGTATTATTTTAGCACCGGTGAACTCATGCCAGCCCAAATCCCTTATTTGCAGGTGCAAAAATTAAGCCTCAAGAGAACTGACTTCCTAAGGCTCTACTTCTGTTATTGTCTTGGATAAGCTGCTTAGCTGCAAACGTTGGAGATTTTGGGTATTGGCAGAGCCTGGGGGCACGTGCCTGCTGGACTCCAGTTTAAAGAATTGGACGAATACGATTGAACCATGCGGTATTAGAGGCTACTATGCATTATCAACGGATGTTCCAGATACCAGGTTGTGTGCTGACAACACAGAAGGAAGCCATTCGTCTGTTTCAATACATCTTAGAAAAGCAATCCTCTGCTACCTTAGGCTGTCAAGTAAAGAGGCTGAGGGCGGGGGAACAAATAGAATACAGGATTGAGCTGAAATCAAGTTTGATCAACTTTGAAGAGGGATGAACACTTTACTTGGGTGATGAAAAAAAACAGGGAACTAGAAATTAACGGGATAGTAGTTCACCAGGTTTAAGTTACCCCACCCCTCCACTCCTTTCGTCGAGGAAGATCGCCATGGGTTTTCTCATCCTCCGGGAAGGAGATTCTTGCTCTTTATTAGCACTTACTCCCAGCCCTGTAGGTAGGGAGTGATGACTTCGCCTCTTCACTCCGGAGTGAGGGCCGGACGTGCTCGGACCTCCACCTCTCCGCGCCAAACCGCTGCGGGTCCGCGGGAGGCCCGCTCGCTGCCCACAAGGCGCCCAGGGCTCGCCTTCTCTAAGATGGCGGCGGAGGCAGCTCGCTCACACCCCGCCGCCCGCGCTTCCCGGAATCGCGGCCTCAGGAGGCGGGAGTAGAATAAGGCGCAGAAAACAGAAAGAAAAGGGCAGCTCGGACCCTCCAGTCCAGCGAGAGTCCCGAAGAGTCTTGGAAAAGGATAAGCCAGGAAGCAAACACTACCAGGAACACCGCTGGCGGTTCACCTACGAAGCAGTGGCACATCCGGGCCCTCCGTCGATCCCGCCCCGGAAATGATGTTTCGGGCGGGGGGAGGGGCGAGGGCCGTTCTTCAAAGTGGATGTTCCCCCGCCATAGCTTGTCTCTTCACAAAGTGCCTGGAATCGCCCTTACTGCTCCTGTCTTAGGAGCACCCCTGGCTTAGCCGTTACCCTCTCATGGCTCTGGGGCTTCTCTGCACAAAGCTGGCTGCGGTGACCGGCAACTCTGGTTTTACAGAAAGTATTCCTCGCACTGTAACTCTAAAGTCTCCTCGGCTTGACAAAATTGTGTAGAAGCGTTCGTCCGAGAGGACTTTAAGTGACGGCAGGCCTTGCCAAGCCTAAACGCACCTCTCCGGAGTCCCTAAATCGCAATCCGGTCCTCTCCGCCACCCCTCCGCCCGCCAGGGTTCGGAGCCCTGTCAGTCACGGTGCTGAGCCCGCCCCTTCCGGCGACTCCGCAGGCCCGCCTCCTCCCCTCTTCCCTCCCCCACCCCTCCCCGTGCGAGTGTCTCCCTCTCCCTCTCGCTCCCTCTCTCTCTCCCTCTCTCTCTCTTTTGTGAGTTATAGCAACCGTTGCCTTGTGAATCAAGCGCCATAGTCACCGTAGTCCTGGCGACTGTTACCCATCAACAACAACTACTCCTCTCCTCCTCCTCCTCCTCTTCCTCCTCCTCCTCCTCCCCACCACCACCATCTCCATCACCCACCAACAACACCACAATAATCCACAGCCAAGGTGAATATTCTTCGGTCTCTACATGTGTGTGGGAGCGTGTGGATGCGTGTGAACGCGTGTGTCCGTGCGTGTGTGTGTTCGTGTGTGCGAGCGGAGCGTGGCTGTGCGGGGTCTCACTTCTGACACCCGGGCTACTGCTGTGGCGCGGCAGCCGAGGGGCTCCGTCCCCGGCTTGTTTACAATGGACCCTGCGCGCCGCGGCGGGGTCGGGGGTGTGGGCGCCGCGCCGCCCGCTAGCCCTCCCCGGCCCTCGGCGGCCGCACTTCAGGGATGGAGCGGGAGCGCGGGGGGCTGTGAGCCGAGCGGGAGAGGGTTTTCCGATGCGGATGCTGGATCTTTCCCTTAGGTCTGGTCTGAGGAGGAGGGTCAGGTGAAGGGATAAGGGATTTTTTGCCCCCTTTCTTTAATTTTCTTCTTTTTCAAAGCTGCTTGTTTCCTTTTTCTTTGAAAACCGAAATAGATAACAATGTGCAGGGGGGGACCCAAGAGGTGGTGTTTTTGTTGTTGTTGTTGTTGTTCACTTGTGGGGCCTTGTTATGGGTTTTGTTATTTTTATCCTCATACATCCGTGAACTTTTCCCACCGCCTATTCCCTTCATTTTTGCCCCTCTGCCTGGTGCTAAATGAGCTGCTCTTCTTTGACCATCATCAGCTTCATGGCTTTCTTTTTTTCTTTTAAAACTGTATTTTCTTTGTGCTGCAAACAGTCTTAATATCCATTCAGCACTCTTCCCTCCCCCTCTTTCTACCCCCCCCCCCCCCCCCCCCCCCCCCCCGCACACACATTGAGACCAGGGGCCTCTTCGCTGGCTCTCCTTGCTCTGGGAAAGAGATTTTTTTTTTTTTTTTTAAAGTCAGTCTCTGTCTCTCAGTGTGTCTCTTGTCGTTTTGGTGTGTGTGTGTACGCTTGTGATTTAAACCGGATGCAGGGTATCTGTTGTACTTGGGTTAGTAGTTATTGACAGTGCTTTATCCTTCTTGTGGAGATGGGAGGGGTAGTAGTGAGGTTCCATTTCACTTTGATGAACCTGCCCTCCCCACAGTGGAGTGTTAACAATTTTCATTGTGGTTATGAGACTTCGTGTGTGATGAACAGGGAAAGGACACAAGGAAGCTTGCGAGAACTCACTTCACAATGTTATTTATGACAGTTATGGTACTTTAAGAGTTTTTTTTTTTTTTTTTCATCGTTTCCCTTTGAGAGTTGAAATTGAAGTCAAGTTGTTCATAAAGAATGCATGAAGCTTCTCAACTTGAAACGTGTGTATATTTCACTTTCTTTGTGGTTCTTAAGATCTAGGCATGTGTGTGCTTAACATATTCTTTTTATTTACTTTTTGCTTTTCTTTGGACAGTGAACTTAAACCTGCTAAGAAGAGAAGAGGGAACTTTTTTTTTTTTTCCAAGAAAATGTTTTTCTCTGTAGATTTGAATACTTATCAGTCCTCAAGTAGTAGGGTTATTGATTAGAGCTAACCTGGTTTTACAGATCCCTTAATTTTGTTAATTTTTTGGCCTCACTTTTGCTTATCAGTGAAGAGTATTGTTAATGTGTACTAAAACAGATAGAATGTACTATTGTAGTTGCACATGTTGTAATTTCCAATTTAGATTTTAAAATACTTTTAAAAATAGTATTTTCTAACTGCAAACATATATTGATTAACTGACAGAGCAGCCAGTGAATAATGTGACAGTATTAATTATTCTCGAGATCGTCAATGAGCAGGTTGGGTAATTATAATGCTATTAAGGCTAATATTTTAAAATAGGAATTAGGGTTTTTTTTTTAAATAAAACTTTTTTCATTTTCTTTTGATTTCTATTTTAAATGC
The DNA here is from genome assembly GCF_902686455.1 of Sciurus vulgaris. Classification (NCBI taxonomy): domain Eukaryota; kingdom Metazoa; phylum Chordata; class Mammalia; order Rodentia; family Sciuridae; genus Sciurus; species Sciurus vulgaris. The sequence goes on along the minus strand of NC_136476.1, from coordinate 22,782,125 downwards.
AGATGATATTCTGTTTAGAAAGAAGTTTTTGTCAGCACTCACATCTCTTTATAATCATCCCCTCCCCAACCTAAGTTCCATGAAAATTTCTCATACTAACTTGTATTTTTTTTTTCTGTTCAGATGAGTGTCAAATGCCTGAACACTTTTGGATGGTGAAGCTCCTGGGTCCTATAAACTCTGTCTGAAGTTAATAGGAGTTTTGCCGTCTTGGGATAGTTTAGACCTTATGTCATTTACAGAAGTTTCAGTCAAGTAGATTATGTATATTCTACAATGTTATATTTAATATTTTTATTTGCAGAGTCTAAGAACATTTTGAGGCATTTCACTCGTGTGTTTCAGATTTTCTAAAATTTAGATTTATGTTCACAAACCAGTTTGAAAGCAGAGCTTAAATTGAATTTGACTTCTTAACCATTTTTTAAAGCATGCATGTGGTATAAAAGTTGCTGTTAGAGATACCTTGGTCGCAAGTAAATGGAAAATTATTCACATGGATTGATTAAGTATAATCAGACATACTAGCAAAACAAATGACATTTAAAATTAAATAAAGAGGTAAACACTCAGCAGTTAGTTCATTCTTTCTATAATATTTTTCCTAGGAGGGTATATGTTATGTATTGGCATTGCTTTCAGTTTTTAGGCTAATAGAAATCTGTGAAAGTAATTATGCTTTCAAATTATATTCACTAGTAATTTGTATTGAGTAGCTAAATATCTGATTTATTTTATATTATAATGCCTCTCAGTCTTTCTGTATTTTTATTCTATGAATTATATTAAACAGTATAGGACATAGGCAATGTAAATTTACATACATGTAGTGAATTAATGCATTCCTAGAAGTTTTGCACCATTTTACAATGTTTTCATTATATAGAGGTAGTTGTGCCTGATTTCTAAAGTAATGTATTATTCTTCTAATATTCAAATAGTCTTGGACTCAGGTACTCATTAAAAGGTTTATAGTTTAAAAGCTTGAAATACTTTAACCTTAAACATTTGTTTTTTAATTTCAACAAATTTATTGTGGTAATTTTTTTTTTACCATTAAAAATAATAATTAAAAAACGAATGAATCTGAAGATAGATGTCATGTGCTGTTTGAATGATGAGGTTACTTTTGGCTGATGTTTTTCATTATTCTGGAGAAAGTTGATATTGTGTATGCATTCCTCTAAACTTCTAACTCAAGAAATCAGTAGTTGGTGCATAATTTTGCTTTTCAGATTTTAAATTGTGTGTATGTTTGTGTTTATTTTTAAAGGATGGATGTCAAATGTGCAGGAAGAGTTATTTTTCCCTGACCTGAAAGTCCAATAGGGTTGTTACTTTGTTCTTAATATCCATACTGAGAATATAAGAAATGAAATGAAAATACTAAATTAGTAAACTTTTTAAATGATGAATCTGCTGGTTGTTTATGCTTCTATGTTACATTTGACTAAATCTCCTTTATTCTGTTATTTTATAGTTTGCTTAAGTAACTCATATGACTTTAACTTTGAATACTCCCCAGTAGCCATTACCAAATGGCTTATAAATTCCTTGTTGTTCACAGGTGCATAGTGTTCCCATATTTTGGAAATCCAAGATTAAGTAGATTTGACTAAATCTAGCGTGTTAGAGACAGATGGTTGCTTTAAACAGGTGTCACTTTCATTTTTTTACTGCATTGTGTTGGGATTTTCACAGGGTTCACGAAAGGGCTGTCTAAAGCAGGTGGCATCCTTTGCTTTTGTCTTTAGTTGGATATTTTAGAGTTAATTATTTTCTAGGAAGAGTTTATTTTTTTTAAGTAAAAGTTTGAACTGTTAATCTTCAAACTACTAAAGATTTGTCATTTAACTAACATAGCTTTATGTCTAAATGTTCCTGTATTTTCAAGCTGTCGGACTTGCAGATGCTTTTTATAAACTATTTATCAGTTTTTACAAATAATGACAAATTTCCTTTGAATCCAGAAAGAAAAAATGTGGGAGCTCTTTACACTCAAAGGTCAAATTTATCTGAAGCAAAAAGATTTGAATAAAGTGAAATTTGGTTAGGATGATAAGTAAATTTTAACCATTTAATACTTAAAATAAAAATTTTCATGACATTTTAATTTTAGTGATATATGTTAAAAATGGGTATTGTATTTTGTTGGTTTCATATTTTAAAATTAAAAAAATTTTCCTGAGCTACTTCAGTTGCTGCTATAAAATTTGTAGTGATCTTTAAAAATGAAAATTGTTTTTAAGCAGTAGCATTTAAAAATATGTGCTGGAGTAAGTAAAAGAGTATCAAGCTATTGATTTCTAAGCTTTATTTTTACTCTATGATTCCATCCCTCCCCCCCTTTTTTTTGGTGGGAATTTTGCACATCTTATAACAGATGCACCAGAGGGTGCTGTGCTGTTATCAACATCAGATTATTATAACTAAAAATGTGAACTGATTAGAACTTTTATTTAAAGAAAAAATTTAATTACCTGTGCATTCAAGCATATAATAACCTTATTTCTGTGAAGTTTAAAATTTAATATACTGTCTCAATTTTCAGTTTTTTATCAAAGCACATGTTCTTATATGTATTAGTGCAACATATAGCAATACTAAATTGAAATCTTTGATGTATTCAGAATGTCAACAGTAATCCTATAGATTAAAATATATACAGACAATTGAATCTAAAAAATTTATTTTAACTTGAGAAGAACACAGTTTGGTGTTTTGGTTTTCTAGAATTTGATATTGCTGGCACATATCAGTACATTACATGTTCTTATAACACTTTTATATAGCATAATTAGTGATAGGCTTGCATGGTGTAATGTTCAGAAATAAACTCACACCTGAAGAGTATAAATGCTTATGATGGTTATAATGCTTAATTATCAACAATAAGAAGATAATATAAAAAATTACCTAGATAAATGAGTTCCTTTATGGTATGGGAGTAGTCTGGCTTGGTTTTTGAATTTGGCTTATTATCAGCGAAGTTTTAGATTCTTTGCTGTATTCTGTGTCTTACACTTCTAAAGTAGGAGCAGTTTTCTGTATCTGAAGAGATTTTTGCTTTCAGAGCTGTTGAATCTGTTTTTTTGGGCTGCTTCTTACATCATCAACTCTTTTCACAGCAGTATGTACTCTTAAAGGTGAATACTGACAGTGGTATCTTCCTCAAGTAAACTTTGAAATGTATAGTTCCATTAAAGGAACTTTTAATTCTTGATCATGGATTTATTCCACATTCAACTATAATCAGTTTATGGTGATACTTTTAAAAAGTTAACTTTTTAAAGTGTAATAATTTTTGTGCTGGAGTGTGTCAAAGAATATAAGATGTCAATAGAGAATAACAATATTTTAAAATACTGGTCTTAAAAGAAGGTTAGGCATTTTTTGTGAAAAAATATAGTCCTACAGTTTACTAGTCGATGACACCAAGATTTAAAAAGTATATGGCAAATTGTATTGTTTAAAAATCTTTATATTTGAAATTTTAGATTTCATATCAAAGTATAAGATGTACTTCATAAAAATGAATCAGTTAAAAAACTGAATTGTATTTAGAATATCAATAAAGAGGTGGGTGGGATGAATACATTTTTGACTAAGAACACAGGCTTTGGAGTCAGATTTCAGATAATCTTATTAGTTGTATGACCTGGGACAAGTTATTTGCCTTCACTTAGCCTCAGTTTTCTCATTTGAAAAACAGGATCAATCTTAACCTATCTTATGGGGTTTTTCTTTACATAAAAGATAATTTATGTAATGTGCTTTAGTTAGTACTTATAGAATACATGTTCAATACCTGTTGTTTATTTTTGTTAGGAGATGCTAAGGTACTTATTGTAACCTTTTAGCCACTTAGGAATCATTTGAACATGATCCTTGGTGTCCATTTCTTTTCTTGTGGGGTGAAGTTCTGAAAGACTTTGCCCACAATCTGTATTCATTAAGTAATTATTCCCTTTCCTCTCCTTTAAAAATGAAACAAACAAACAAACAAACAAAATCATGAAGATATCTCTCCAGTCACAGGTTTGGGTTACCATTTGATAATCAGTCTTTTACCACACTAAATTAAAAAAATGTTAGTACAAAATTATGTCTTAGGACTCTGCACCCTTATAGTGGGCTCCTTCTACTATGTTTATATAACTCTCTTGGTCTAGGGATTTTAGAAAGAACTAATGATATAACATTTCATTATTTCTTACACTTCCCATTGTCCATTTCATTAACCTGTTTATATTTTCCTCTTCATGTTATACATGAATTTGTTTGAGATCATTTTGAACCCTGTTTATAAACTTCATATTAAATCTGGTCATTACTATATAATAGGATATTCTAGCTAATTTTATGAAGATCAGTTGTTCAAGGAATTATTCTACAATTCTATAATATATTGCTTATAACTGTTACTTACTGAGGGTATGAAAATGTGTGAGATCACCTCTGATAAACCTGTAACAATAAGGAATTTTGGAGTAATTTGCTAACCCCTATCTTGTGTTGTAAAGTAACCATTATTCAGTACAATATATGACATTACAGAGGGAAAATGTCTTCTTTGGCTCCATTTCTTTGGATGTTTAGCATTTTCAAGTTGGCAGCTATAACTAAAGTTTCTATTTGGTAGTTGGATACATTTTTATTTTTTTGAGCAATTCAATTAAGAATGAAATTTTTTTTTAATTTTAGTGTAATTTAAATGGTTTTAATATTTCTCAGACTGGAAAAATATAATTTATACATTCCATTTGAAAAATCTTTTTTCCCCAAATTATTGTATATTGTACCTACTTTTTGTTTGCCTTTCTTTTTACCTGCTCCCATCTTCCCCAGTCTTATGTTTAATTATATAACCCCCTTTACATTATTTTTATAGATAATTAGTCCCAGCGCATAAGTGAGACTTACTCTCAACTCAGCCATCTTCTCTGCTTCCTTTTGACTATGAATTTGACAAATTTGAAAGAAACTTTTTTCAAAAGTCTAGGAAATATGGCTTTATCTGGGAAGATTATACCATTTTAAATCATGTTATTTTCTTATAATTTCTATCCCTCTGACTATTCTCTTTAACAAATATAACCTTGTTTCACTAATGATGTACCTGAATGCAGTTTTTTAAATTACTTTTTAAACAAAAGTTTTTATGTTTTTTATACCTTTATTTATTTTTACGGGGTGCTAAGGAATGAACCTAGTTCCTCACACATGCTAGGCAAGCCCTTTACCACTGAGCTACAACTGAATGTAGTTTTGATTTAGAATCCTCCCTCATCCTGAGTTTGTACTTGCCTCTGCTAAGTATTTTAGGGTTAATCTAAAGTCCAAAAATACTGCGTTTGCACAGTCACTTATTACTATATAATAGGATATTCTAGTTAATTTTATAAAGATCAGTTGTTCAAGGAATTGTTCTACAATTCTATAATATATTGCTTATAACTGTTACTTACTGTTGCTGATTCTTAACTCCTGAATTATTCTTTCTCATTTTTAAATACCTGTCAATACAACTCCCCTTTATTTTACATTGCTTGGACAAGGAGTCTCAAAGTTTCTTGATATTTCCTGTTTAGGCCAAAATAGGTATGGGATAATAGGAACTGAGTCCATGATAAGACAGTGAGACAAGTGGTCTGAAAAAGTTAAGTATATTAGTTGATGAGAGGAGACAGATAAATTGAAATGTGGTAGAAGCCAAAGGAGAAACAGTGACTAGGCTGAGAAGTTAAGGACTTTAGAAGTGCCAGCAAAATGAGTGTAAAGAGGAGATAACAGAGGTATTCAGTTTGCCACTCTGTGTAAAACCTTAGACTAGTAACTTTAATCCTGTAGGTCTTAGCCTTTCCATCTGTAAAATGAAACAGTAGGACGTTGTAATCTTCAAAGCCCTTTCCAACACTAATAGTCTGATTCTGTGGCAAAATTGGCACTGGGAAAAGGAAGCATACCAATAAGATAGAGCCAGAAATTGGTGATCGCTTTACCTATGTTCTAAAAGGTTATCATGTTGCTTGCCCTTGCTGCTTCTAATAATAAGAAAGAAAAACTCTAAGCCTGACACTAGCATAATGACCATACCTATGGCAAAGTGTTAGAAGGTTCTGCCATTTCATTGGCTCCTGTAGAGAGGATGGCCAAGTGCCCTGATTTGCTCACCCACATAGGAATTATCTGAGACTCACAGCTTGAGTTCCTGCTGGAACCAGCTTTGCTATGTATGTGTGCCAGACAAGTGTCTGACAGTTGGGGCTCCTGCCTGTTGCTCACCAATGAGTTATTTAAAACAGGACATAATTTCACAAGTACGTGGATAGATGAGAGAAATAGCACTAGAAAGTAATTTAGGTTTCTGTTGATTTTATTTTTTACATTTCTCCAGTTATAAAAGCCTTGACTCCTGCCCCCCCCCCCCCCCCCCCCAATTATACTATACTATTCAAGTGGTTTTTGAAAAGAGCTCAAATCCTGTCAAGGTGTGGGCAAGTTCAGTCTTTGGACAACTTTGGGACCTTAATCTGGAAGCATTGCCATCATCTACACTAGTCTTCTCTTATAATTCTCCACTGCTAATAATTATTACTTTAATTTTGAATGTGACTTGTACTTAGATAATAATTTTTTAAAATGAAATGCTTCATGAATTTGTGTGTTATTCTTATATTGGCGCCATGCTAATATCTATATCCTTCCAATTTTAGTATATGTGTTGATGAAGCAAGCACAATAAGCATTCTTTTAATTCAGGTTTGGGAGAAAAACTATTGTCTTTTGGTCAAGTCTTCTGCATTTTCATAAAATTTTAATATTAATTTGGCAAATAGATGTTAGGATTTTTAGAGCAGCACTAGATGAGAAGGGAAGCATTTTTGCTTAATTCAGGAAAAGCCGCATATTCTGCTATACCTCAACTCTTTTGCCAGCCTAATAGGGGAGTGAATGAAAGATTAAGAGATTGTAATTACTGTTTTATTAAATATTTTTTTTTTGGTCAGTGGGTCTTTATTTATTTACACGTGGTACTGAGAATCAAACTCACACATGCTAGGTTGTAGTTCTATCCCCAGCCACAGCCCCTATTATTATTATTTTTGAATGCTATTCTTAGTTGGTTAGTGTAAAAAAATTCAAGTTTCTGGACTACATTCAAATTTTTTAAATTTTTAAAAATTTGTTCTAATTAGTTGTACATGACAGTAGAATGATTTATACATTTTGATAGATCATACATGGAGTGTAATTTCTCATTTTTCTGATTGTACATATTGTAGGATCACATTGATCATGCCGTCATATATGTACATGAGGTAATAATGTCTATTTCACTCCACTATCCTTCCTATCCCTATGTTCCTTCCTCTCCCTTCGGTTCCCTCTACCTAATATAAAGTAACTCTATTCTTCCGTAGCCTTCCCACCCCTGATTTTTTGAGTTAGCATCTTTGTATCAGAGAAAACATTTGACCTTTGGGTTTTTGGGTTTAGCTTATTTCACTTAGCATGATATACTCCAACTCCATCCATTTACCAGCAGAAACCATAATTTCATTCTTTAAAGCTGAGTAGTATTCCAGTGTGGTATGTCTATATACATACCACATTTTCTTTATCCATTCATCTGTTGAAGGGCACCTAGGTTGGTTCCATGGTTTAGCTATTGTGAATTGTGAATGCTATAAACATTGATGTGGCTGCATCACTGTAGTACACTGATTTTAAGTGCTTTGGGTATAAACTGAGGAGTGGAATGTGTGCTTAATAGTGTATGTATATTTCAATATAACCATCATCCTTAAAATGTGTCTCGCCTTCTTCATTTCAGTCTGTTAGTTTACCTTAACGTGCAGCACCATTTTAGAGACAACCGACTTGTTTTTTTCTTCCATGCTTCAGTTGTGCAGTAATGGGAGATGATGCTACAGAGGAGCAGGAAGAAGCAGAGAACATTTAGAAATCATATCCTGTTTCTCTTGTTAGATACCAGTACCTTACATATTCTTCCCAGTTCATTTTCCTGGACTGTGAAGTTTTGGTGGGGTTAGGACTCCAGGTAGGCATTGTGGAGTGACTCATAATCCACCATCTCTTCCAAATTTCTTCCCTTTTCTGCTATACTACTATACTGAGTAGTATATTTTTGTAAGGATAGGCATTTTATTACTTTAATAAAATGTTTGTTTTCTTATTGAATTATTACTTTTCTTCTAAAGAGTGAGTGTATTTCTACTTAGTGGTTGTTTTTTCTCCTGTAGACTGAATATATCTGTAATCTGTTCATTAGCATATTAGTGGATATAAAATGTTATCTTTCTCTTTGAAGGAGGCTGTATTATGATTTAGTCATGTGCATATTCAGAAGGAATAAAATAACAGACTAATGAGAAAAACTAGTTCATGGATTAAAATCTTTCTTTTTAAATTTTGCTTTAAATAGGTGATTTTGTGGATATAATTTTGAAATAAAACCTAGATTTTTCTTCTGTTATTTGTGTTGACATTTTAAACAACCCAAGGAGTATAATCTGTAGCATCAGGCTTTCACTGGTTGGTATCTGACTATGTGTGATGACAATCTAAGAAATAAGTTTTGATGAAGTGTCAGCTTAAGGGTCATTAATAAAAAAACACTTAAGTAACTATTATATTAGTAATCTGGAAATCACTTTTACAGCTGTAAATGTGCAACATATATTTGACTGTGCCTCAAACCCAACATGAAAAATTTATACACAGAGACCAGATAAACTTAGTTCTTTGTTTTACAACTTGATTATATTGAATGTTTTGGTAAAGGGTGTTTTAAAGTGTTTTGTTTTAAAATGTTGCTTTACATTTTTATGGTGTACTATAACATGGAATTTAGTGTAAATACTGTGTTTTATGTATATGAGTATTTATGTGTATTCACTTTTAGAAAGTTATTTTAATGTACATATTGCTTGGTGCTGTAGTACCATTACCAGTGCTATTTTTTGTTTACTGGCTTTTGAATTATATATCTTGGAATTGTATTAGGAACATTTAACATATTTACCTCAGTGATATTTTCTGGAGGCAAAGAAAATCAGGGGAAATGTTTTAAGTGCTTTGAATTACCTTTGTGTAAAGTTAGAAATAGTTTTTAATAGTGCCTCACATTATGTGATGATTTTAGATACTATTTTTAGTTAATAAAGGCCATGCATACTGAATATGAATTAAATCATAAACACAAAAATTGTAATTCATTTTATTTTAGTAGGCTAAAACATTGTACTGCTGGATCAACAGTTGATCTGTTCGTTTATTTTTAGAAGTCTGTGGAAATTTGAAATTCAAAACCTTTAAAATAATATCGAATGGGTAAAGCTATGTAATAGATGTGGATTTATATTTCAGCAAAGGTACAAGAACTATATGGCTTGGAAGTGAGGTGGGATTTTTGAAACACTTTGAACTTGGAGAGAGCTGTATTTTAATATTTTGACTGGGTTAGGTTTGCTTGAGCCCTTTTGTGGTTGATAGAAATGCAAGTGACCATGGACTGGAGGTAAAGATCAGAGTAACCTGTGAGAGAAGGTCATTATAGTGATCCTGATATTCTACTCACTTGCAGCCTGCAGCCCTGGATACACTTTGAAGTAATGTTTTTTGTCACATGACATAAGCCTATTAAATTTTGTTTTTGCTTATTTCCATTGCTGTGTGGAATTTCCCAAATATGTATTTTATGTGAGCTTTGGAAGTTCTAGTTTACCTTTTGGTTTACAAACCTTAGAAATAATGCCAATAGATGGCACCTCTTGCCTAGAACACCAGCTTAATGTGAAAGACTGGGTAAAAATGAAGGTAAATGGGAGTGGGATCTTGTAATTGGAAACACTAGAATATGAACAGCGACTAGTATAATGTAAAGAAAAACAAAGATCATATCAGGGCCTATGTGTGAATCCTGGTTTGCATATTCAGCATATCTAATAATAACGTAGCTATTACTGTTACTGACATTATTTGTAGTATTTGTTTCAAAAAATATTCTAGCAGAGGTCTAAGAAATAAATGGATATATCACTACAAGCTTTTTGTTTCATGTTAGCTTTAATATAGCTTTAAATTTGAATGAATAATTAAAGGATTTTTATTGATGTGTATTTAGTACCATTTTCTGTTTTACATTAACACTATTAATATTTAGGAATACTGAAATGACTTAGATATTCATTGGGTTTTAAGGAGTATTTTGAAAGAAAAGATAGTGGGCTATTAGATACAAAATTGCATATTCTTAGCTATGTGGACATACTTTTTAAGGTCTTCAAATTGTAAAAGGCTACAGAAATGATAGATGATATCCTTGGGAATCTGCAAGGATAAAAAAGAAGAATAAACATTTAAAGTAGAAAAAAAAAGGGGTAGGAGTTGAAAAATGGATTTGGTTGAAATTGATAGAGTATTTAAATATTAAAAATACTGTGGTAAGATGGATGAACCAGTGTTAATTGGAAATAATTTGAATTAGAAACTACTTTTGTTGTTGGTGGTGGTTTTTTGACACTGGGGCTTTAACCCAAGGGCGCTTTACCACGGAGCCATATCCCTAACCCTTTTTATTTTTTGTTTTGAGGCAAGGTCTTACTAAATTGCTTAAGGCCTCACTAAATTGCAAGTCTGGTTCAAACTTGTGATCCTCCTGCCTCAACTTCCTGAGTAGTTGGGATTACAGGTGTGTGCTACCATGCCAGGAGAACTATCAGTTTTTAACCTTATGATTTTAAATAGAGGAAGTGGAAGAAAAGATTATACTTGGTTTCTTTGTGGTACCACATGTTTTAAAAAAAAAATTAGTTGTGAATATTTGCAATAAGGTTTTGTGACGGACTTATTTATTTATTTGGTACCAGGAATTAAACCTGGGGCGCTCAACTACTAAGCCACATCCCCAGCCCTTTAAAATATTTTATTTAGAGATAGGGTCTTGTGAAGTTGCTTAGGGCCTCACTGAGTTGCTGAGGCTGGCTTTGAACTCATAATCTTCCTGCCTCAGCCTCCCAAGCTGCTGGAATTATAGGTGTGTGCCACCACACACCTGGCAGGTTCTGGGACCTTTGACTTTTATGGTATGACATTTGACTTTCTAGATGATGTATATAGAAAAGCATTAAATTGATATGTTGCATCAGATGTTCTTGTAATTATTAGGAAGTAATACAATATTTGTATGCAAAATAAAACAATATTTTCATTTGGGATATCTGCTTATCTGATATCTAAAATAGTTTATATTTGGGAAACCAATATATGTGAGAAACTGTGTACCATAAAGTACATATTCTTTAAACTTTCTACATTTTGGAACATTTAAAACTTATATTGAAGTAGAATAGTATAATGAATTACCATGTATTCATCACATAGATTTAAAAATTATCTCTGTTTTTAAAGGTATATAATTCGAAATATTTGTTTATTGAAATAAACTTGAACCCTTCTTGAATCCTGTGTTGCTTTGAAAATATTTGTTAAGAGCAGATTCAATGTAAACTTAAAATAATAGTTATGTTTTTGAGGGCAACATATTTAAAAGTGATTATCTTCATATTGTTTCAGCATTAAGTTAGGAAGGTTGTTTTCACTTGCTGATTAAGTCTTTTGTTTAGTAATTCCAGGCTTCTGTTTTTGAAATGTGATAAAAAAGATAGCAAGCACAAGGTCAGAAGCTCTTGTTTGCAGGACGCAGGAAGAAAACTATCTTGAGATATACTTCTCAGAGGTGAAATGGAATTAATCTTTTGTTTGTCATTGTTTTAACTTGTTTGGGGGTAGATTTGGGTAAATAGTTAAAATCATTTTGTAAGTTGATGAAGGAAAAGAGCCAACTATCTTGTGGTATGTTTCTTTCAAAGTTAGTTGCTCAGTTAGTGGGACATGTTTTAGGTTTTTTATTGTAGAATATAAAGGAAGAGACATACAAAAGCTAGTGTACTAATAGTTTGTGATGGTATTGAAAACGGTTTAATATTTTCTGATTTATTTTTTTCAGGAAATGAGGATATTCCCTAAATTTTTTTATTTGACTGAGGTCAGGTAGAAGGAAACTCATTTCCTAATTCTTTTCTTTTTTAAAAGAATCTGTATTTTATTTACTTATTTATTTATTTTTTTAATGTGGTGCTGAGGATCGAACCCAGTACCTCATACTTGGAAGGCAAACACTCTACCACTGAGCTACAACCCCAGCCTTCATTTCCTAATTCTAAAGTCTATAGCAAAACAACAAAAACAAAAAACACCTTAAACATTATTTATGTTGAAAACTATTGTGAAATGAACTAACATGTATAATAAAACAATGATTGATGGTGTTTGAATATACAATACAAAATGTAGATCTAAATCTCTTGATTTAAAATCTGATATTTTCTTGCTGGAATCTAATTAAGTGACTAGGCATGAAAAAATAAATACATTAAATAAGGTCTCCATTTTTCATTTATGTAATAACTTTAATTACTAAATTTCTGTCTGATCTAGAGTTCATTAGAAATGTATGTGACTTTGCAAGATTTTGTAGCAGTCTTTTAAATATTTCTGTTACAGGATAACTATCCAGAATGAATAGTAAGTGATGTGCAGTAACTAAAACTATGCTCTAATTAAATGATCTTACCCCATAACTAATCTACCATTTCTTTTTTCAAGGGCTATATTTAATCCTTTCTGCCACTAGTAAATACCTATGTTAAGTGATCCTGGATATTAGATTTTTATGCTTTTCAGAAGTAGATGGAAGATGTAGTATAAGAAGAATAATACCAGTACAACATTTAATGATTCATTGTTTGAACCAAACAAATGTAACCCTGTAAAACAAAACATCACAATATATAAATATGTATGCTAATTTCAGTAATATTTATAATACATTTTGTTATGAATGTAATGCAATATCAGTTTCAACATTGTAGCAACTTTGTGCTTTTAGATGCCTTATATTTAAAATCAAAAAAAATTTTTAATCTTTTTTCTTTTCTTTTTTCTTTCTCTTTTTGTAGCAGGGATGGAACACAGGGGCACTTTACCACTGAGCTACATCTCTAGTTCTTTTTATTTTTTATTTTGTGACTGGGTCTTGCTAACTTGCTGAGGCTGACCTTGAATTTGTGATCCTCCTGCCTCAGTTGCCTGAGTTGCTAGGATTACAGGCATGTAACGTTGCAACTCACTTCTTTGGCTTTTTATTATTTTAATTGCAATGTAGTATTTTCTGTGCTCTTAAATAATGTCATACTTAAGTTCAAAGTATAATTTTATTTGGCTTTTTATTTTATGTTTCATACAGTATCAATAAAAGCATAGGTGCCAGGCTCAATGGCACATGCTTATAATTCCAACACCATAGGAGACTGAGGCAGGAGGATCGCAAGTTCAATACTAGCCTCAGTAATTTAGGGAGTTCGTGTCTTGAAAAATAAAAAAGACTGAGAATGTGGTTCTGTGGCTAAGCTTCCCTGGGTTTAATCCCCAGTACCAGGAAAAAACCCAAAAAAAAGAAAAACAAAGAAAAACAAACCACAGGCAATTTTATTCTAGCATTTAAAGATTATTTCCTTTTAAAATGTAACTACCAGTGTATTTAAGTTATGTGATATATCATTAAAATAAATATAATAATTTGTTATGTGATATAAATTCTCACATTTCCAATGTGAGAATATCGATCTACTTATTCTATAATATTAACTTCCTAACAGCAAACAGTTTTATAGTCTTATAGAAAGAAGAAAGACTCTTTATGTGTAAAAGAGCTTTATCCAAGCATTGACCTGTGTTTTAGAACTTAACCCTGTTTGCATAGCAGCTAAGCTTTTGGATCTGGAGCCTCAAACCCCCTTTAATGACTGTCTTCATTCCTGAAGGACTCAACTTCAGTCTTTCTTCCTGTCTCTGCTTAACTGTTCTATTGCCATTTTCTTTCGTCCCTCTATTATGTCTGGCCCAGCATAACAGACTAAAAGAGGCAGCCAGAGGGCTATAGTAGAGACTAGGCAGGTGAAATGATCCCTCACTAGAGTTATACATGATTTCAAAGGGCACAAATAGATAGGATTCCAGTAGAGACATAATTAGGATTTTATTTTAGCATCAGATTTTTTAAGTTGGGATGGACTTTGGCGATTATTTAATTCTCTCTCTACCTCCTACTTATTTTAAAGATAAGAAAAGTGAGGTTAAGTGACTTGAGGTAAGTGACTCTGATAAGTGTTTCATATATGCATAGAGCTGAGACTGTTGAACCCCAGACTCCTCATTCCTTGCTCTGACAAATATTCTTGTCTTTTAGCTAGTGCAAACTTTGCTTAGCATTTAGTATTAAGAATGTTATTTCATTCATAACTTTCTTCATGATTTTTTCTAGAGAAAGAAAATTAAAGATTTTTTTTTATTCCTGTCATTTGTATTTTCCTTTACTGGATATTAATGATATATACATAACTAATGTGTTAGTATAAGTAGTTATCAGACCTGACATGTACCTCTTTACTCTTTCTCTTTCTTTCTCTCTCTCTGTCCCCCTCCCTCCCTCTCTCTCTCTCTCTCTCTCTCTTTCTCTTTCTTCCCTTCTTTCTTCCTTTCTTTTGTGTTAGAGATTGAACCCAGGGCCTCACCCATGGTAAGCATGGATTCTACCACTGAGTTACATTCCCAGCCCCACTTTTTACTTATTTGATGAAGATAAAGGTGATTCTAAACATTCTGAAGATTGTTATATAACAATCCATTTATTAATTTTAAAAACGGAAACATTTGTTCCTGTAGGTCACTCACTTGTGGAACAGAAGTAAAATATTGGCAGCTGATAGAGGGTAGTACAAGCTGCGACTTGCCCTGTTGGGCTTTAAAGGTGTTGCTGCACTCTTGAGTGCTTCAGCAGAATGAATATGTGAATGAGATGCCCTTTATTCCACAGCAACCAGAAGCAATACCTGCAGCCATGTTATTATGTGACTCTTTATTTTCTTAATCTGAATTTTTGGACGGATATGTTGTTTATTGCTTAATAGTATGAGATTGTGATATGAATAAGGAAGAACCAAAAATATAGTTTTACTGTTCTCTCTCTGTTTTAGAATTTAAAGTAAATAAGTGAGCCCAGACTTGAACTTAGTTTTGGTATCCTTCCTGTGGTAAAGATGAATTGTGAGTGCTGACACTGTTAATAATTTGAAACAAACCATCTAGGAGACACCAAGAAAATGACAATGGAACTTTCAAACATAATCTGATGCTTTCTGTAGTCTCATTTGTGGTACCAAATCTGAATGGATACATTTACATAAAACAATAGTAGGTTTCCTATGGGGGAAAACCATTTGTCATTTGCTCTTAATAAGGCAAATCCCCACAGACAAGCCTTCTTGTAAAACTGTTCCCATTGGATTTATCCTCACTTAAATAAAAAAAGGAGATATGATAAACAAAGATATGATGAAATATTAGTTAGTTCTTGCATTTTTGCCTAAAACGTTTATTTTTTATGATTTTTAAAACATGTTATGTTATTTGATATATATTAGTAGAATATAATCCATTACATTGCTTTTGCTTTCAGTTTATGAGGAAAGAACATTAAGGGAGAAAGGATCTAAGTAACTTTGATTTAACTTATTTCTGATTTTCTGATGTTCTGGCACATAAAATAGAACAGAAAGTACATGTATTGAGAGTAAAATTCACATGAACAGAAAGTGTTAAAATACTTTCAAGTCTTAAATTGAAGTTTGAATATAGAGATTGAATTGCTAGAATAACTAAATACTAAATTGCTATAATTTTTGGACATAAAGAGGAATTATCTCAAATAGGGAATGTGTTCTTCATCAATTTATAAATCTGAATAATTTTTGCTTAAACTTTTAAAAATATGGCTTAATGAAATCCTCCATAAAAGGTTTTTTGAATTTTTACAAATATGTCAGAGTCTTTTTTCACTGGATCAGACTCTTTCTGAATTCCTCATGGCCTATTGGTCAGAATAATTTAAGAAATATTTATTCAGTGCCATGATGTGCCACAAAACAACTTGACTTTGCTGTTTGGAAGGTTGCGGTCTCATGTCCATTTTCAAACCTAAACTTCACTACTCTACTCAGTAATTTCTCATTCCCCCTGACTATCCTGGCTTATGGTATTGTGTATTGGTTAAGAGGCTAAACTCTGAAATGAGCAGCCCTGAATTTGAATTCCAGCTTTGCTACTTCCTAGTAGTTTAACCTTGGGCAGATTAAACTTTGTGAAGTAAGATTAATAAAATCAAACTTAAATGTTTTGAAGATTACATTATACAACATAGGCAAAACAACACTGCCTGACACATACGTGCTCAATAAATGATCATTGCTCTTTCCTAGCTTGTATAGTTTCCTGAATTATGCCTTGTCACTTATTTTGTCTAAAATTTGGTTCTTTTTTGATGTTGTTGTTCTGGTAATTGAATCAGAGCTCCTGCATGGTAGACAAACATTCTTCTACTGAGCTACATTCCCATCCTTTTTTATTTTTTGCTTTAAGACAGGCTCTCTGTAAGTTGTCTAGGCCAACTTTGAATTTGAGATCCTCCTGCCTCAGCCTCAGATTAGCTGGGATTATAGGACCACACCACCAGGCCTGTGGTTCTTATCCTTTTATTCTACTAAGAACATGTTTCCTAACCTACTTAAATTCCTCTCTTCTGAAGTTAGATTTAGGGCTGGAACTGTAACTCAGTGGAAGAGTGAGCATGCCTGAGGCCCTGTGATCTTCTGTGTGAGAGGAGTAGGGAGTTGATCAGTCACTTATAATGAATTTCTTAACTTTCTATTCCTGTTTCTCCTTGGGAATTGTGATTAATTTTTTTCTTTATTTGTAAATATTTAATCTTTGCAAATTGTTTATAAGCGTCTTAAGGGCATGTAATTAGTTTTAAATTCAGCCTGAGACCCTAGGTCCTTTCCTGATAGAAGCATTCAGTGAATATTTGTTGATTAAGCATCAGATCATTTATCTTTTTTTTTTTTTCCTGGTACTAGGGATTGAATTCAGGGGCACTCCACCACTGAGCTACATCCTCAGCCCTATTTTTTGTATTTTATTTAGAGACAGAGTTTCATTGAGTTGCTTAGCACCTCACTTTTGCTGAGGCTGGCTTTGAATGTGGGCTTCTCCTGCCTCAGCCTCCCTAACCACTGGGATTATAGGCCTGTGCCACCACACCTGGCCATTTATCTTTAATTAAATTACAGAAAACACATTTAACTATTTTATAATTTTGCCCTGATTTTTTTATGCTGATCATTATAGCAATGCAGTTTTATTTCCATTGGATTTATTTGCTTTCTTTTATTCTCAACATATTTAATGGTATGAACTAATGAATTTTGGATATTTCATCAAATACAGGATCATATAGTTAGCAGGTTTTGGCTGACTTTAGGTCTCTTCTTACCTTTTTTTTTTTTTTTGGCGGTGCTGGGGATTGAACCCAGGGCCTTGTGCTTGCGAGGCAGGCACTCTACCAACTGAGCTATATCCCCAGCCCCTCTTCTTACCTTTTCAAATGATATTTTGTAACTTCACTATGCAATGAATTTTATCTATGAAATCCTAGACTTGCCTGGGCTTTCTTTAGCATATAAGATTAATTTCTTTGTTTCATAAGTTAGGGAATAGTTTATCAGACCTAGTACCTTCATTTTTACTTGTGGCAGAATTTTCTAATGTTGCTTACGATAGGAAAAACATGGGGGTGTTATGGGAACTTTGCTTTTTAGGGAGCCATGTTGAATACCTCAAACCTTTCATGTTTCTCCTTTTGCTGCTCAGCTTCACTATGCCCACTGGGATGTTAAAAGTGCGGGATCACCCTTGAGTTCCAGGGTTGTACCAAGGCAGCTGATGTAAACAATCATAATTATTAAGAAAACAAAAATTTTCTGTAGAAAACAATTATTGCAAAAGTCAGGTCTGTGGTTGCATTTGTGGTATTTCAATTAAGGTTGCATTGTGGGAATGTAGGGTTATCTGCTTTGATGTCTACTACAGAGAATTTATCTTGAAAAAAAAAAACCTTTATTTTTATATGAAACTCATTCAAAAGTCCATCTAGCCCTTTTCAAATTTTATTGTATATTTTTAGAGGGAATTAATATTTATAGAAACCTAGGATAGGTACAGCATGATGCAAAGAGCAGAAGTTATAGAGAAAGAAATCAGTTTGACCATACAAAATGCCAACTTCTGTGAAAAGACCATAAATAAAATCTAAAAATAGACAGAAAAACATTTGTCATAAGACCAAAAGCAAAACATTCTTCATATATAAAAGATGTTACAAATAAATAAGAAAATGCTGAACTATGTCAGAAAGTAAAAATGGTAAAGGATTAAGCAAGTTTTAAAAGAAAGATTCAGTAGACACTGTAACACTAATAACAGAATATGAGAACATGTGGGAATAATAAACAGGCAACCAAATGAAATATATGTTGTAAATATCTATACCCATCCAGCCCATCCAGTGTATTTTCATCATGTACCATCTCATAAGATGCTCAATTTATTACCAGTTGTGATGTCATTTTAACTGTCTCCAGATTCAAGGGGTGCCCTTCAGTTTCTGTAACAGAAATTTAAGTGTATCTGCTCATTTCAGTTTTTATATTATTAATGAATTAAGCAAACATTGGTACATACAATGTGGGTCCAGAAGTGAATTGCCATCGAAAATGTGTAGATGAACAAAACTGATCAGGCCTCTCCCTTGAGGAGCTCATATTCAAACATTTAGGGATGAGAAACAAAATGAATGGGCATGTAGTATATAGAGATGGTTATAAATGCTATGAAGAGAAATAAGAAAGAAGGATAGAGAAGATAGATGATAAGAGTAGAGAAATTGGCAGTATTAAGTAGGGTGATTAAGAGCTTACAGAGAAGGTAACATTTGAACAAAGACATGAAAGAGGTAAGTTTTTGGTAATTTCTTCAAATGTGCCTTTGTATATTTATTATATACAAAGCTTTTGATTGATACTAGACTTTCTGCTATATTAGTCCTAATTTTTTTAATGTTTGTCCTTATTTTAGTACTTTCTGCCTTTCTTATTATCCCCTTTTTTCACTTTTATATACCTTTTCATATATATACATGCACTTGTGTGTGTATGTGTTCATGTATATATGTGTACACACATATACACATGTTTATACATATATACATATATATGTATGTGTGTATATATTCATATATATGTATATGGTAATGACTAGTATTGTGATTGAGACCCTTTCAAAATTAAATCAAGTCCACTTTGCCTGCTTCAAAGTGGGAGGTTCTTCTGAAACATTTATATAACTATTACTAAAATATGTCCTAAAATGGCGATATGATCCACAAAGTGGAAAAGAAAATGTGTTAGTGAAGATGTAGAGAAATTGGGTCCCTTATACATTGCTAGTGAGGGTGTTAAAGGATACTGCCACTTTAGAAAAGAAGCCCTCAATAAGTTAAACAAAATTACCATATGACTCAACAACCTCATCCATAGATTTATATACCCAAAATTACTGAATTGGGAACTCAAATACTTATATACACATGTTCTTAGCAACAGTATTTATAATACTGCTATAACCAAGAAGTGGAAGCAACCCAAATGTCTAATAAACTAATTGTGCCAGTTAAAAAGTATAAATATACCTTAAAATTTTGAACAGAATTTACACATGAAGTATCAAACATAAAAATAATAATTAATGGGCATATAGAAATTAGAATTTGCCATAATGCAGTTTGATTAGTTAAACATCAAATTTGCTTATGGCTAATTTTAATTGGAGAAAGCATCTTTGCATATGATAGCTTCTATGATAATGATGCTCTTCCATGTCTTATAAAATGTGAAAGTAGAATTGTTTATATAGATAACAGATATCTATCATTATCTAGTCATATTTAATCACAATTTATGAATTGAATTTATAAAATTTAGCATATGCAAAAAGACAAATGAAGGGTTATTTAGATAAATAAGAGTTACTAATGGAGGCAAATTGTCTTGAATTGTTATTTTGACAAATAGATTGTCATGGTGATATTTTTAGAATGGCATTATCAGTGTGCTAATGTCAAAATCATATTTTCCATTTCAATTGAGCATGAGATATTCAGTATTATTTGCCTGTCACCCATTGTGAAGTACATTTGATTCTGTTGTGCTATGTAGAAACTTCAAAAATGATACAAATATAATTAATATATGTGTGTTTTAACATGCTTAAGGGAGTAGAAAATTTGTGGAGCCTTAAAACAAAAAACTACCTTTCTCTGTTTGTATATAATTAGATATATATTTATTTTTAATCCTGGTTTCCATTGTTAAAGCTAGTTCAGTGATTATACTTGCAAATATGCCCAGGCATTTGTGTCTGAAGCGAGTCAGCTGTGCACACATTTTAGCAACCCCTGGGCCAGAGTCTGTTGAACATGAGTACCTGATTATTACTGACACTAAAGAAATAAGTAATTAATTAAAGAAGCCAAATTTAGTATCACCACTTAACTTGTACCACTACCATGTTTATGAAAAAATACGTGAGCAATAAGTTTGAGTCTACCCTCATGTTTTTCCTCCGTGTGTGTGTGTGTGTGTGTGTGTGTGTGTGTGTGTGTGTGTCTATAGATCTTTTTTGCAGTGCTGGGGATTGAACTCAGGGCCCGGTGTATATCTAGGCAAGCATTGCACTATCACTGAGCTATATCCCCAGTCCCACCTATTTCTGACCATTTTTGTTAAGGAAAAATGTAAACATAATGAAAAATGGTGGAATGAGACACACATCATTACCCTATGTATATGTATGATTACACAAATGGTATGAATCTACATTGTGTACAACCATAGAAATGAAATGATGTACCCCATTTGTGTACAGTGACTCAAAATGTAGTCTGTAAAAAATTAAAAGCTAAATTAAAAAAAATGTATATATAAAATATAGCAAAAAAAAAAATGAAGCTAGCAGAAACAAATAATAGGGAGGCTGGGGGAGGGAAGTATGTTTCCTACTCTTGTGAACCAAAGTAAATAGATTTTACATCTTAACTCAGTATACATTTGTGTGCATGTGTATAATTAACAACAAAAATTAAAAAAAAAATAGTAGAGCAGTTCGATGCAATAATGAAATGTGAATACCCATGTATCAGTCACTCTGCTTTCATAATTAATAGCTCATGATTATCTTTTCTCAGCCATATTGCTTTATTCCCCACCTATCTGATTGTAATTCCCCTCACTTTTTACCCTTGGAAAGGGGCTCCATCACTGTGAGTCAGTGTTAGATTGTCAGTCTATTGCTCTGCCTTGCATGTTGTGTCACCTCCCCAGTGGGTGAAGGATGGATTAAAAAAAAAGTGAAAATAATAAATGTTTATTGGTTTTTTTTAACTAAGTATCATTTAAGAGTTTGAATTGTAAACTTTTGTATTTCTGGTCTCTGATTTTTATTTGGTGTTAAAGAGAATTTTTCAAATTTAATATAGACCCCACAAAGACCATTTGCTAATGTTATATGATAAATTCATATTAACTTTTTATTAAGGTGTTCTTTTTAATGTTTTCTAAAGATTTCTTACATGTTTTTCTTATACAAAACTGTAGAAGAAAAGAGATGTCTGAGTTTCTTTTTTGTCACTTATAATGTGATATACAATGAAATTATCCCTTGGATTTATAGGATGCACTTCCAGATGCCATTTTAGTATCTTCAGTTATTAATTTTTAAAAATCTATTGATCCAATACCTTTTAAAAAATGTTTCAGATGTATAAAAGTGAATAGTAGTAGTCGAAAAGTGAAAGTTTATATTTTAAAAAGTCCCAGTGTCTTTAGTTGATAATTATACTTTATATCATTCCTCTTATAAATTTCTTTTTTATTTGTACTATGGATTTAACCTTGGGACACTTCACCTCTGAGCCACATCGCCAGCCCTTTTTTATTTTTATTTTGAGGCAGAGTCTCATTAAATTGCTGAGGACCTTGATAAGCTGCTGAGACTGGCCTCAAATTTATAATCCTCCTGCCTCAGTCTGCTGAGCTACTGGAATTAGAGGTGTGTGCCACTATACCTTGCTGTCCTTTTCTAAAGTTTTAAAAACCTTTGCTGGACAAATTATTAAAATAAAATGGTATAACACAATAAGGAAATATTATGTCAGAAGGAAGGAAAAATAATTTATTAGTGATTCAGAATGAGACAGACATCATTACCTTATGTACAAATGGTGTGAATGTACATCTTGTGCAACCACAGAAATGAATCTACATCATGTACAACCATTGTGTACAATGAATCAAAATGCAGTCTGTAAAAATAAAAAATGAAAAAAGATTGTTTTCTTTTAATATGATAAAAGATATGATGATACTAAAGGACTTTTAACCTGTTATTGGTTACCAACCCTAATTATATGATATACCAAAGAGCTTATAATTCTTCATAAAAGTTTATGAAATTAAAAAAAATAAAAATTCACTTCTTTTTTAGCAGCATTTATTGAGGATCTTTGCTTTTTTAAAAAAATTTAAGGGTAGTGGGTATGTGGAGATGAATCAAATGGGATTTTATAAATCCAGGAAAACTAGAATTTACAAAGAGGCGTAACTGCTTAATTGAATATGTTATTCTCTATTGTCTCATACTCTAGTTTCTTTTAATTATGGCATTCTTTATGATTATATTGCAATTTTGTAGCTTTAAGGAGGCAAGGACCCAGTGAATATCAGGGGTTACTTTCCAACAATACTTCTGGTATTGGATATCTACACTGCTACTTTTTTACTCAATTTTTTTTTTTTTTAATTTAGTACTACCAACAGAATTCTAAGTGTTTAGAATTTTGATTCTTTTAGATCCGATTTTTCCTGATCAGATCAGAATTATTTATAATGTCGTTGACTAGTAATTGACTGTTAAATAATTACTTTGTAACTTAACACATTTGCCTGATAGTGTTCTGGGAATAATACCCTCACAAGTCAAATCTGACTTTAATAACTTTTCTGACCTCTGTATGAGTGGTGTTTGCATGTTTTGGTCTTGTTTGGTGAAAAATATAATTACATTTAAAAAACTTTTTATAAGTTAGCCTTCACAGCTGTAGAGTTAAGATTAAGTTAAATTTCTTATATTCTACATAAGAATTGGAAAGTATTCAAATTACTTTGTAAATTTGTGGAGTCTTAAAATTTTTAATTGCTTTTTTACATCCCAGTTGTGTACTGACGTCACTGAATCTTTTTTTTTTTTTTAACTGGGGATTGAACTCAGGGCCTTGAGCAAGTGCTGTAACACTGAGCTGCATCCCTAGCCCTCTGTGTCACTGCATCTTTTAAAGATCGGTTTCCTGATTTGTTGCATGCTTTCTTTGGAAGTAAGCCCGGCTCAGCAAATGTAAAATGATTGAATACAAAATTTCATATATTTCTCTTTTTTTCCTTTACACCTGTAAATAAATCCTCATGTTTCTGCAATTCTTCTTTCAGTTTTCTTTCCAATGTGTTCTTATCTCTGTCATTTTTTTTTTTTTTTTCTGCCTCCCTCCTTTTTCCATTCACTCTGTTCTGCTCTGTTTGTCTTTACTTACAGACCGAGTTCTAAACCTTATTAGCCACCCATTTCCTTCTTGCTGCAGCCTGAGTTCTTTGGTCAGATGTTACCTTTGCATCTCTCAACCTGCATCAGCTCTCTTTTATTATTGAATTCTTTGTCTTTCGTTTTGGATAGTTGTTCCACATTCCTGTTGCTTCTGGGTAGTTTTAGAGAAATAATTTCCTTTATTTCCTGTGGTGGGTAAAGAGAAGAAATAAAAGCAACCATTGAAGGATAGATAACCATGGCTCTTTAAAAAAGAATAAGGCATGCAATTGACAGATTAAAAAGTGTTCCCAGCTCAGAGTAAATAGGTAGAGGTGCTCAGGATTGCTAGAAATATGAGGAAAATGTCTTTTTTCTTTTATTTAAATTTTTAACTTTCAGATTTGCAGGCAGCATTAATATAGTCATGTCCTTGGAAAGTTCTGGTTACATTTTCATAGGATATCTATTACTAAATAACTTATTTTTTCTTTTTCTGTTGAGCTTTGCCATTTTATGGGATGGCAGCTTCATCTTTTTCTTAAAATACTTTGTGAAAAAGACCAGTCAATTATAAGCAAGTAAGTCAATAGTTTCTTCTTTTCAAGGAGTTAGCAGTCTGTTTCACACAATTTGGTTAGCAGTATTTTATTGATAGATTCTATTTTTCTCATTTTTATTTTGGTAATGCTATCTAATTTTAACAAATTGATGTAATTTATTAAATGTTAATCTTTAAAATTATAAACTATGCATAGGGTTAGAATAGGCTTAGATTTAATATAAAATCATTACTGATTAAATGGGATTCAAAAAAAGCCCAAATCATTAGTTATTTTTAGTAAAATGAGATTTAAAATTTCTTTACTTTTCAGTAATTTTATTTCTACTAATTTTGTAACTTCCAGGTTCCTAAGTATGTTTTTCTATTGTTATTTATCACTTGTGTTTCTTTTTAAAAAGTTGAAAGTACTTTGTCCTGCACATTCCCCTTCCCCCCAAAAAACTTGCCCCGTTCATTTATATCAATTATTTATATCAATTATAACCTTTCAGGGGACTGTTAAGAAATAAAAAAAAGTTGGGGATGGTAGGTGGTATAATTGAAATGTAGATCATAATCTGTTCTTTGTTTGTTTTACCAAATTAGGTAGGGATTCTAAGGATACATTTTGAATATTTGTATGTTTAGCATTTTGTCCCTTTGTTAAAAATCTCTCAGTGTGACTTGTTTTTAATAGGATGTGTCTAGAATTGTGGGCCAATCACTCTTGAAAAGTATTAAGCCCTTTAAACATACTGGTCAGCCCCATAGAAGGAAACCTACAGGTTTATTAGCACTCCTTAGCCTGAAAGCACAGCATACCCTTTTAGGTTGCACAGCAACAGACTCCTAGCAACCATAATAGATTGAATTTCTAAGAGTGACCAGGCCGGATGTAATAATAAAGCAAGAGGTACAAACAGTTGTCATGGTTTTCTTTTCACAGTAAGCTAGCTTGGTTTGGGGCCGCTTAGCTTTTCAAAAATGGGCAAATTTCTTATAAAACTACTATTTGTGTATAGGACTTCTGATATTAAAATAGAAATAATAGTACCAAATTTAAAGAACCATTGGTTAATAATATGTTCAAAATTTTAGAAAACAACAGAGTTAAAAGGATTTTTATTTTCAAGTTTATCATAAGTTGAACACTGCACTATGATTAAAATAATCATGTGCTTCTTAAAAATAAAAAAAAAATCATATTATGTTCCTCTAAGATCCTCTTTTTATTTTGCTGGAACTCCCTGTAGTTTTATACATGTGATTTAAGTAGTTGTTTACATAAAATGAATGATTATAAAAAACCTTTTCAAATTGATCTAAGGAAACTGGCTATGTGAACTATATGTATAATGTTTTTTGAAATTATATACTAATGACTAATGGAGCAGAGAATTTATTAATGAAGAAAGACTAAAGTAGTAAGATGTATAATCCTTCACAATGGCAGTAAAAGTACTATTACATTTTTAAAGGTATAATATTGTGCTATCATTTGTCAACATTTCTCCTTTATAAACTTTAGTATGTGTTTGCTAATGTAGCCTAGAAAAGGAGATTAATTCAGATATATTCACAACCTGAAACAGGATGCTTCCGTCAAAAGAAACAGATCCTCATATAACCTCTGGTATTGGGAGTGAAACTACAGCCTTTTGACAGCAATAAGCTGTAAATATACACACATGCTAATACCCTTGATTTGTTCTTCTTTTGTGTCAGGATTTGGAAAAGATTGTTAAAGTGGCAGTTATAGTAAAGGCTGACAATTACAGTAAAGAGTAGAAATTAGGTATTTGTGACCTATTATATTTCATTAAAAGACTTCCTTATTAAAATGGTACTGCTTACTCTGATTACTTGACAGCTGCCCTAAACAGATTAGAAAATACACAGCTTCAACTAAAGGTAAAATCAACCTCATAAGCAAGCTCATGGGGTGGAACAAGTAAATGGTAGTATAAACTCATTTTAAAACAATAAATTTGCTTTAGGTAGAAATGCTTATCAGTGCTTCAGTGGAATGTGCCTTTACATTCCTATAATAGCTTACCCACACTGGCATTTTCTCATTGAGATATTTTAATACATCCACCTAATATCACACTTCCAACCATCTATATGAGAATCTATTATGAGGCATCATAGATCCAGAGATGACTATGACATTACCAAAGAAGTCTTTTTTGCCCTCTGCTGAGTAATGAATTATTGCTCCAATTCAGTGTAAATACCATAACTCAAATACCATAACTCATAAACTTCCAAACTCATATTTGGTAGTTTTAACTCTGGGTTAATAGTTTCTGAAATATTTGTAATGTTCTTTCTAAATAATCAAATAGAGCCACAATGAGTTTAATGCTTGAAATAGCATCACTCTCATAAAGATGAATTGTCTACTTTTTTTTTTTGTTTTTAGTTTTTAGTTTTGTTCTTGTTATTTTCTTTAAGTTTTTTTTTCTCTTTTTTTTTTTTTTTTATTGTAACCAAATGGAGTACAACTTGTTTCTCTGTACATGAAGTAGAGGCATACCATTTGTGTAATCATACATTTACATAGGGTAATGGTGTTTGATTCATTCTGTTATTTTTTCCTTTCCCCTACCCCTCCCACCCCTCTTTTCCCTCTATACAGTCCCTCCTTCCTCTGTTCTTGCCTCCCTCCCACCCCCCCATTATGTATCATCATCTGCTTATCAGCGAGATCATTTGTCCTTTGGCTTTCTGAGATTGGCTTAGCTCACTTAGCATGATATTCTCCAATTTCATCCATTTGCCTGCAAATGCCATAATTTTATTATTATTTATGGCTGAGTATTCCATTGTGTGTGTGTGTGTGTGTGTGTGTGTGTGTGTGTGTGTATATATCACAATTTCTTTATTCATTCGTCAATTGAGGGGCATCTAGGTTAGTTCCACATTCTGGCTATTGTGAATTGAGCAGCTATGAACATTGATGTGGCTGCAGCACTGTAGTATGCTTAATTTAGGTCCTTTGGGTATAGGCCAAGGAGTGGGATAGCTGGGTCAAATGGTGGTTCCATTCCAAGTTTTCTGAGGAATCTCCACGCTGCTTTCCAGAGTGCCTCACTAATCTGCAACCCCACCAGCAATGTATGAGTGTACCTTTTTCCCCACATCCTCGCCAACACCTATTGTTGCTTGTATTCTTCATAATTGCCATTCTAATTGGGGTGAGATGGAATCTTAGGGTAGTTTTGATTTGCATTTCTCTTATTACTAGAGATGTTGAACATTTTTTCATATATCTGTTGATTGTAGATCTTCTTCTGTGAAGTGTCTGTTCATTTCCTTAGCCCATTTATTGATTGGATTATTTGTATTCTTGGTGTATAGTTTTTTGAGTTCTTTATAGATTCTGGAAATTAGTGCTCTATCTGAAGTATGAGTGGCGAAGATATTCTCCCACTCTGTAGGCTCTCTCTTCACATTACTGATAGTTTCCTTTGCTGAGAGAAAGCTTTTTAGTTTGAATCTATCCCAGTGGTTGATTCTAGCTTTTATTTCTTGTGCTATGGGAGTCATATTAAGGAAGTCTGATCCTAAGCTGCCATGTTGAAGGTTTGGACCTACTTTTTCTTCTTTAAGATGCAGGATCTCTGGTCTGATTCTGAGGTCCTTGATCCATTTTGAGTTGAGTTTTGTGCAGGGTGAGAGATAGGGGTTTAGTTTCATTCTGCTGCATGTGGATTTCCGTCTTTCTCAGCACCATTTGTTGAATAGGCTATCTTTTCTCCATTGCATGTTTTTGGCACCTTTGTCTATATGAGATAACTGTATTTATTTGGGTTTGTGTCTGTGTCCTCTATTCTGTACCATTGATCCACCTGTCTATTTTGGTGCCAATATCATGCCGTTTTTGTTACTATTGCTTTGTAGTATAGTTGAAGTTCTGGTATTGTGATACCCCTGCTTCACTCTTCCTGTTAAGGATTGCTTTAGCTATTTTCGGTTTCTTATTCTTCCAGATGAATTTCATAATTGCTTGCTCTATTTCTGTGAGGTACATCCTTGGGATTTTAATTGGAATTGCATTGAATCTGTATAGCACTTTTGGTAGTATGGCCATTTTGACAATATTAATTCTGCCTATCCAAGAATATGGGAGATCTTTCCATCTTCTAAGGTTTTCTTTAATTTCTTTCTTTAGTGTTCTGTAGTTCTCATTGTAGAGGTCTTTTACCTCTTTTGTTAGATTGATTCCCAAGTATTTTATTTTATTTTTTTTGAGGCTATTGTGAATGGTGTAGTTTTCCTAACTTCTCTTTCTGAGGATTCATCACTTATTATGAAAATGCATTAGATTTACAAGCATTGATCTTATATCCTGCTACTTTACTGAATTCACTTATGAGTTCTAAAAGTTTTCTGGTGCAATTTCCTGGTTCCTCTAAATATATAATCATGTCGTCAGCAAATAGGGATAGTTTGAGTTCTTTTTGTATTTGTATCCCTTTAATTTCCTTGGTCTATCTAATTGCTCTGGCTAGAGTTTCGAGGACAATGTTGAATAGAAGTGGTGAAAGAGGGCATCCCTGCCTTGTTCCAGTTTTTAGGGGGAATGCTTTCAGTTTTTCACCATTTAGAATGATATTGGCCATGGGCTTAGCATAGATTGCCTTTACAATAGTAAGGAATGTTCCCACTATCCCTATTTTTTCTAGTGTTTTGAGCATGAAGGGGTGCTGTATTTTATCAAATGCTTTTTCTGCATCTATCAAAATAATCATGTGATTTTTGACTTTAAGTCTGTTGATATGGTGAATTACATTTATTGATTGCTGTATGTTCAACCAACCTTGCATCCCTGGGATAAAACCCACTTGATCATGGTGTACTATCTTTTTAATATATTTTTGTATGGGATTTGCTGAAATTTTCTTGAGAATTTTTGCGTCAGTGTTCATTAAGGATATTGGTCTGAAAATTTCTTTCCTCGATGTGTCTCTGTCTGGTTTAGGTATCAGGGTGATACTGGCTTCACAGAATGAGTTTGGAAGGGTTCCCTCCTCTTCTATTTCATGGAATACTTTGAGGAGTATTGGAATGAACTCTTCTTTAAAAGTTTTGTAGAACTCGGCTGAGAACCCATCTGGTCCGGGACTTTTCTTTATTGGTAGGCTTTTGATGACTACTTCTATTTTATTATTTGAAATTGATCTGTTTAAATTGTGTATGTCCTCCTTGTTCAGTTTTGGTAATTCATATGTCTCTAGAAACCTACTGATGTCTTCTAAATTTTCTATTTTGTTGGAGTACAGATTTTCAAAACAGCTTCTAATTATGTTTTGTATTTCAGTCGTGTCTGTCAGTATTTCCTTGTTCATTTCAAATTTTAGTAATTTGAGTTTTCTCTCTCCTTCTCTTTGTTAGTGTGGCTAAGGGTTGAATTGTCTACTTTTCTGAAAAAAAAAATCTGTTAATGTGATTTTTGTTACCTTCAATAATATTTCCCCTTTGTTACTTAGTGTGTTACATAGTTACTCTTTAGCACTCTATGGAATTGACCTGCCCGCCAATTCTGTATTATAGTTTAGCAGTTAACTAGCCTGAGTTGATACATGTTCTAATGATTCATGGACTTGATCCATACAATCATGAGGTATGGCATGTGTACGATAGGCCAGTATATTGAGCTTACTCTTAAAGATACATACAGGTTTAGTATGAAGCAGATTTGTGGAAAATTACTTCCCACAACTAATTTAAATATGTGTTTTTGTAGGACCAAGAATATTAATAGAAAGCTATTGTAGTACTTTCATGGAAGTGTAAGATTTTCACAGAGACCTAAACTATGGCATACAAGACATAAACATGCCAATTCCATTTATACAATTTGTCATGCCATGTTTCAGCTTAACAAATACACACACACACACACACACACACACACATTCATTTTGCAAGATATACACTGGCTTGCAGAATGCTGGGAACAAAAGTGAGTTGTGGTCTTTTGAATAAGATCTGAATTCAAATGCTTTTTTGTCATTTGCTAGCTAATTGTGCTAAATAATTTCATTAACTACTTTTATCTCAGATTTTCATATTACCTCAATAGGGTTATAAAATGACAGAAAAAATATAAAATGAGATAGATGAAGATACCGTAGTGTGGCAACCTAGAATTAACAAACTGGTAGCTAGTATTGTCATTTTCATCTTTTTGGCTCATTCCTTATGTAGGACGTGAGAAGGGTTTTAGAGAAGAGGGTAGCAGTTGAAAATAGTAACATGGAACTGGACTTAATAAAATACAATCAAAATTGTTTTCAAAGAGGTGTTAAAAAAAAAAAAAGAGGTGTTATACTCTGCTTATTAAATAATTTGCAGTACTGATCAGTGATTAGGAATTCTTTAGAATAAACGTGTATAAAGTGATCCCCCTCTTGTTCACAGATTCAGATCCTGGGCTAGGGCCTTCCCAGATTACAAGAACAGAAAAATGTATACTACCAGGTGAAATACTACCCTGAACAAAGGGTAGAATTTGAAGAATAGAACAAGTTTAGTTATTTTAGTAAGTACATTAAGACTCAACCTCTTTTCAATTTTTTTTTTTTTAAGAGCAAGAAGTGACTAAACTGCCCAGGTTTGTGTTAGCACTTTCCATTGATGATATAAGTGAGCTGAAAATAATCATAGTTTCTGTTTGGAAGCAAGGCAACAGTAGAGTTACATAAAAATCTGATTACCTTTGATACTTTTTGGCTTACCCCTTAAAAAATGTTTATCATTGATTTGTTAAATGTAGTTTAAATTTTAATATATTCTGTTATTGCCAAAGTGACCATGAAGGTTTCAATTCCATAAGAAGATAGTTTGTGCCAGAAAATACAAGTGGTTTCAACAATAATAGTTTAATGTAGCTAGGGAGATTAGACTGGTTTAAGCAATGGCTATCCTATTTCATTTCTTTGAGAAAGGTAATTCTAGCCCGAGCTTAAGAAAAAGGTACAGAACTTGCTTAACAATGCCTTGATATTTTATAAGTGAAAGAGTATCAGGCTAAAGCAATACTTTCCAGAGCCAGAAGAAATAGCACTTGCAACACAGATACTTTCTTAGATAAAATCACTATCTATTATGGTTTTATAAATTTTAATGATTTTTTTTCTTGAGTACAACTTAGCTGCATATACTATTAAACTAGTTAATGAAATTTTAAAGAATTCAACATTGCCAAAATTAGTTTTTAAATTTCAAAATTAAAATATAATTGCATTCTGATGGCAGCCATTTTTGATATGTGATTATGTAACTGACATATCTTGTATATATGGTGCAATTATCTACTTGTAAAAATGTAAACATAATTGTATTTTTTATACTTAATTGACTATTTTGTCCAGCTCAGTGGAGATTCAGGTCTTAGCTTCATAAATTTTCTCACTGCATAGAACCTTCTCTCCTAAAAGTAGAGAAGCTCTTACTTTGTAGTTAGCTTTCTTTCTTTGATATTCTGAGCACTTTGGTTTAATTGGTAGAATATTATATACATAGATATGCATTTATAAACAAAGTACACACCTCTTAGATAGCATGTATTTTTCAGTGCAGTCTGAAGTTACAATTCATTTTGAGATCATTACTAGGTGAGGAAAACTAATTGAATTACCAAACTAGTCAGAACTCTCCCTATTGGTAAGGGCTTTGAACACCAAAGTCTTTCATACAAAATGGAATACTATTGTTTCAAAATTAGCAGCTATTCCATTTTCCATTTTCTTTCCTAAGATGATGAATGTAGATAGATAAAAGTAATGATGTTCAGAAGCCTATTCTTACCACCTTGAGAGCCATTGTTGCTCACCTCATATTAACTGTAAATCAGGATGTCACATTAGCAACTTGGAACTATCCTTGCTGGTAGTATTTATACCATGGAAGTGAGCGGAACTACAAATTTGCTTTTTGAGGGTAGGGAGGGAAAGGGGTGATAGCTGGTTGTTGAAAGTTTAACAGTATGTGACCAGATATAACACAGAATAGAAGTTCTTTAGGGTTCTCAATTTAATGTATAAATAGGTTCCAGAACCAAAAATAACTGTTCCTCATTGCTATAGAATGGAAGCTCTACACTGAAGTTTATGGAAATATTTGATCAGGGCAGGATTTTCTGCCAAATACTCTGGCTCTAGAGTTATTTTACTAGTCTTTGCTATAATGCTTTACAAGATTAACCCAATAAAATCATTTGAAGTAAAAAAATAAGCAGTATCTTTTGTGGTTCTCACTTTTGCTAAATACATAGCTTAATTACTTGTTGATTGGTTAGTGACTATAGTTTTATGGGGACATAGAAAATTTGAAAAAAATTCTTAAGTTTGAGTAGTTAGGGAAATTTTTAGGGAAGAGGTATATATACCATGGGATGGATTTTTAAATGTTTTGGTGCTGTGGGTGTGTTGGTTGTGAGGAAGAGGTTATGCATTTGGTAGGGTAGAGGCAAATGTGATTTTGGTGTAGAGTCTGAAGAATATTTTGGGAAATAGTGAAGCAGATGGGAGTAGAAAGGAAAAGAGTTTAGGATTTGGAACTTAACTGGTTAGAGCATAAACAGTGTATATTTTTAAAACTGTATCAGTTGAAGAGGAAAGTGGCCCTTCAGGAATACTAATATGGCAGATCTGTGTAGGATAGACGGACAAGGAGTGGATCTGAAGACAGTATAATGAAATACAGTATATTGAAATTATCTGAAATACAGTATAATGTGAAGAATTTGGGCTATTAATTCAGAAAGACCTTGTTTGTAATCCTGTTACCCTTTGGATTTATGGATTAGACATGAATAATAGCTAGCCAGTGGAGTTGTTTTATGAGGGATGTGAGAGCCCCAGCATAGGCGAGATGTCTGTTACCTTACTAGGAGTTTCAGTTAAGGTATTATCTATGTAATTTTTACTTCTGTTACTACTTCTGATGTTGCTATTATAATCACTATTTATTTAGTGGGTTATAATGGACACTAGGGACCATCAGTTGAAATAGGATGTGGGAACCAAGCCCACCCCTAACAGCAATAAGTGCAAATAGAAATGGTGAAGGGAAAAGGGGGGATAGGAGCAAGAAAGTCAGTGGGATGAATCGGACTTAACTTTCATATGTACATATATGAATACACCACAGTAAATCTTACCATTGTGTACTGAGGCCCTAATTAGAATAAGATATATTAAATCTATCAAAATAGATTCTACAGTTGTGTATAACTAAAATCCAATAAAAAACAAAAATTTTAAAAAATAGAAAAAAATTTGAGTTCACCCATTATATTAATACATAATTGAATGTTGCAAATCAGGTAAGAAAACTGTTGAATGAAATACACTTCATTCTCCTAACTTGACCAATAATACAGCTTTGCAATGAGAGCATGACCACTTAGCATTCCCAGATTTTTCAGTTCTGTTTTGGAATATAGTGGCTAAGAGAGAACTGGCACTCTGTTTCCTTGTTCCTGTCTTAGCTTCTTCCTCCTTTTCCCTATTTCCTAGGTGTCTTGCCATTGCATGCCCACACACCCATCCCTCAGGCAGCCTTGCCTCACCCCTGGCTATCTCTTGACAGCTTCCTGGGCTTAAGAGATGGGTGTGTGCCTATATTTCCCTCTGTCCTGGGGAAGATAGCGCATGATAATGTAATCTATGGTCCTGGGAATGTGCTGAGCTAGAGTTTAGACAAGTCAGCATGTCCTTGTGTTAGGCAGTCCTCTTGTCTTATGATAAGGTACCTGGTTAGAGGGCCATAGCAGGCTCTCCAAAGTATAAGGCCCAGGGCAATGGCCTCTCTTGTCTGCTCTCAGAGTGGTACTGGAAGTGGCCATTTGACATGGTGACAAATCAGCAGGAATTTTTATTATTGTGATGTATGATGAAATGGAGTAAAAAGATGAAAAATCGTTGGATTCTAGGAGAATGTAGAAAATTAGGACAGTATTTGACGGAGGTAGAATGGGAAATAGCCATGTTTTACTCACCATTATGTTGATACTTCAGCATCTAGACACCTCCTACCACGTTGCTGAGTTCATTGTAGTGACTCAATAAATGTTGAAGGGCAAAAGAAGGATATTTTGAACAGTTTTTTCCAGAAATGAAAAGAAAGTTGTTATAGAATATAAAAAGAAACAAGGAATATAAATTATTGCAGTCAATGTAGAACTTTGGGTATTAGGGAGAGTATCTTGCCAGGATTGACATGGCAGTTTGTGAGCCCACTGTGTGTGAGGAGCATGTATATTTAACTTTTGTGTATGTGATACCTAATAGAGCTGATCTTTTAAAAATTAATATTTGAATATTATACAAGAGTGAAATTTTTAGGAAATGAATTGGATTTTAAGGTTAAAATGAGCGGCAAAGACAAATTTGCAACATTGAATCGGTTTGGTAGCTGAGGAACTTGGATTAATTTAAGAAATTAAGAGATCTTGGGCAACTGTGGTAGTATCACAGTGAGGTGAGGAATAGCAAAAGATGTGTTTAAAGAGTAGAGTAATTTGTTTATTTTTGAACCCCTTAGGAGTAAAGGACACAACTGTTTATTAGCCTGAATTTTCAAACTTGGTATTCACAAGGTAGGTGTAGGGAATAGCAGTTGGAGGAAAGGATTAGAATTTAAGGAGGATAGAGAATTATTTCACAAACATTTAATTGTGAGTATATATGACTCATAGTAGTATTGCTCAAAATTGTTAGCAAATATTGTTCAGTCACATAGTTTTTAATAACAAATGTATACAGTAATATTTCAGGCCCCCAAATATTCTGTATTCATAGTGAGTGAAATAACAGGAAAATCTGATCATAGGGTTAAAATTGCCTCGTACTTTTTGAGAACTTGGTATGTTAATTAGTATAGATTGTGTTATTTTTGCTGTATCTGACTTGTAATCGCCTAAACACACAGCAAACACCTGTGATTGTTACAGTGATCCTTGTCTTGTCTTGTTTAGGTAACCCCAAATATGTATATTTAGACTGTTCCCTGTTCATATATACTCAGCTGTGCTTGTTTGCTTTGTTATATTTCTATGTTTAATGGATCAATATAAAAATTTATGGCAACTGTCACTTAATGTCACCTCTACCTTTAAGGAAAAAAGAAAACTAAATAATACTAGTCTGCTGTGTAGCTGTTTATGTTAGCTATTAGCTATACTTTATACTGAAGTGATCTCTATCACGAGTAAGATTTAGGGCAAAAAATGTATGAACAGATGTAAATAATTGCACATAAATACATGTTTCTATATCATTGCCACCTTATATTTTCTTTATTAGCTAATAAAGATCATTAGTTTAAAAGTAACCTTTCATGTTTTTCTGTTACTCGGAACCAAATATTTCTCTTTAATAATCACTTGTATCTTATTAATTGCCTAAGCTTTATGACCTGTACATGCATTTTTTGTTTGTTTATTTTTAAGAAACAAACCCTGTTTAATTAATTTTAAGAAATGAGCAAATAAATGTCAGCTGTTAATTCAGTCTTACTTTTGTATCTTTAAATACAGGAAGTTAGCAAATTTATTTCCAGAGTTGTTTGCTCTTTCATTTTCGCAGTTAAAAGGCACATATTTTGGGGCTGGGGAGATAGCTCAGTCGATAGAGTTCTTCCCTTGTAAGGACAAGGCCCTGGGTTCGATCCCCAGCACCAAAAAAAAAAAAAAAAGGCACATATTTTTTCAAAGAATCCTTTTCCCCATGTTTTCTCTTACTTATAGTTTTCCTGATTATTTAAATATTATACTTACTCTTTGAATTCTAATTCTTTAAAGATTAAATATTCACTTTCCTCTCCTGTAAAACCAAAATCATTTTTTTTTTTTGCTTAATAAACATCTTAAAAATAGAGTTATGCAAAGAAATATTAAAAAAAAATTTTTTGGATGTGGAAGTACGTACCCATAAACTCGGTAGGTTAAAATAATCACAGAACTTCTAGATAGCTAAGTTTTTATTTTTAATATTAACCTAATTGTTCTTTTAATATTTTAGGCCACTTGGTTATTCTGGAATTTTATGGTAGATAACATTGAGTTTGGCTTATGGAAAGAATATGAGGTAATTTGATTGCATGTTCTGTGTAAGTTGTGAACTATATGTGTACAAAGCATTAAATATTTAAATCTCATGTGGGATCTCATGTCTGGATATTTTTAGTATATATTTAAGATTTTGAGATAGATTTTCCTTTCTCGATGGTTAGTATTAGTTAATATGGTAAGGAACTTAATTTTATTTCACTACTATGTATGTTTTTGAGAAAACAGGCTTAGATTGTTTATTACATTGTTGTATGTTATAGTTCTTATTTTTAAATCTTCAGATAACCCAGCTTTCTGTAGTACTAGAAAAAACCATAAGAGAACTTCTCCATCCTACCTTCCACATGCCCCCCCTTCCACCTGCCCCACGAAGGCTTTAAGACCTGCTGCACCTAAAGGTAATATTGCTACCACAGAATTTACAGAGAAATAGTGTGAAAGGAGCATTGGCCCTCCTGTAATGTGACATTTTAAAGCACTTTGCAAGCTTTGAGAGGGTTAATGAGAGTACGAATATGAGACTCTTAAATTAGTCTTTTCCTGTCCCTTTGTTACCCATGTGTCACCCTGCATAATGTTTAGATTTGGCATTCTAAAATGACAGTCCAATAAATATAAATGCTCCATGCGTTTCCATAGTGATTTCATAAATTATCAAACATGAAGCATACATCAGAGTAAGTTCCACTTGAAAGTAGGTAAACAATAACTGTCAACTTTATGAAATTCAGCCAATGGCATGATAGCATGCAGACCACTGGGTATTAACTACTTGGTAGAGTAATTGGCTAA
The DNA here is from genome assembly GCF_902686455.1 of Sciurus vulgaris. NCBI lineage: Eukaryota > Metazoa > Chordata > Mammalia > Rodentia > Sciuridae > Sciurus > Sciurus vulgaris. The sequence continues at coordinate 22,745,034 of NC_136476.1, read as the reverse complement.
CATACTGCTGATGTCATAATTCTCCTACTCAATAATGGGTTGGTTACAGGAAGATGCAGCAGTTTGGTTATGTGAATTTCTGCTTCCACTGCAAACAATTCTTTAAAGAGAGGCCTTCCATTGGCATTCAGAAAGGTGAAAAGAGCAGGGGTGAATGTGGGGTGTGTGATGGGAGGTGCATCAGAGGGATAGATATAGTGTCTATGGATACATATAAGCTGTTCATCATTGGTCTTTGAGATGATGTTTGCACTCAGATTACTTCCTTTGCAAGTAGTTGAAATGCAATTGCCAGTACATCAAGATGATAAAATGATTATTTACCATTACTTATTTTTTTAAAATAAAGCATATATGACTAAAACTATTATTTTAAGATAATCATGTGCTTTACTTTTTTATAAGTATGTGATCTAGTAATTTTAAAATGTGTTAATAGTATTTTAAATTAAATTCATTTATTTTTAAAAGATCAAACTCAGTATCTCATGCAAGTAAGATAAGTACTCTATCACTGAGCTATGTCCCCAGCCCAAATAATTTATCTGTGGAAACTACACTTTCAAGTTTATGTCTTTGTTCTGGAAACTTTTTTTTATGTATTTCCAGCCGAAGATGTAGTAATGAAGTAGAATCTGTCCGCCTTCACAGGGAGCATATAGTCCCTTATTTCAATATGTCATATGGACTTCTTAAGTAGCTCTTATCATTGAGGAGAATCTTTCCTTGGAAGATAAACATACAATCTGCTAGTTTAGTGACAGAACTTAAGAGAAATAAGTTGAAATGATAGCCCCCATTTCAAAACTGTAGTTCTATAAAAATCTTCCACAGGGTGCACAAAAATTCCCTTATAAATTTCCTCAAATTTTATTATGGAGATAAAGTTGCAAGAAAGAATAGATTTTTTTATCTAAGACCCTCACTTCATCATTTTTAACAAATAACTTGGCATTTATGTGTAGAAGTAATAATATTTATCACAGGTAGTATACTTAAAATATCAATTCTTTCAAATACTTTTCCTAGGAAATCTTGCCACTTTGTCACATTCCTTAAACCATTTGAGTTGTCTGACATTCATTTTCATTAATGATTGAGGGCATCTGACTAGGGACAAAATTTTCATACCGGGTAATTGTAAAAGCTCATGTGGGTGAAGCAAAGGGTTTCCATGGTATGCTTTTGTTAAAAGTGTTTACAAATATGTATGTTAAGAATAGTTTAGAGAAAACAAACTAATAGAAGTGTGGATAGAATCCCTCTTATGGGAAAGTAGGAGATTAGGTTACCTGAACTTATACTGAAAGAAGCAATAGAAAACAATTTCATGTGCTCTCCTTCCAAATGTCTTCCTTTTAATCTGATATTGGGACCTCCTTTTACTATGATCACATTAATTTCATTTGTTTATGTGATATATGGAAGTTTCTTGGGAAGGGGAGTAGAAGGAAGGAAACATTTGTTTTTAAATATTGCATAAAATATATCAGAATAATTTATTTATTACACCTCATACTTACATAATAGGTCATGCCTTACAAAGTTCTATTTGTGTGCAGCATCTTATTTAACTTTTCCCAACTGGTCAGTTATATGGGGCAAGGATTGTCTTGTTGTCATGAATGGGCATATCAAGACTGGTTAAGAAACACCTTTAAGTAGCACAGGTAGAACATGGAAGATCTAGCCTGTGAACCCTGATCTTATGACTCTTAGTCTAGTATCCTTATTTATTATATTATTAATTTTCAAGTGACTTTCAAATCAAAGAAAGTATTCAGTAGCTGTTTTCAGGGGGATGATTGGTGACCTGCAGAGCAGGTTCATTTTCCTTTTCAGTTGGTACTCTGAATAATATTTGACTGGGAGACAGGGTTTCAAAACATCTGTTCTATACAACTTGTATGTAAGTATGAGGTATAATAAATTATTCTGATATATTTTATGCAATCTGCATCTGTTCTATACAACTTTGTACGAGGACTCTAAATTAAGAATAGCATACTGTACTTTTTGTTTTTCCATTTTGCTGTTAGAGGTGTTGAAGATTATATGCCTATTTTCCTGTTGGCATTGTGGATCTAGAAACAAGAATTAGACTTTTGGCATTTTTCTTTACTTTTGCTTCTTTTCAACTAATATATCCTGACTTGACTTAACATGCTACACAGGATACACAAGTTACTAGACAGTTGGTTTTAAAAAAGTACTATAGTTTTTAAAAATATTAACATAAAAATTATAAATTTGAAATATAAACTGTCCATGTGATATGTGTTGGGCATAACATGACATTAATAAATAATATTCTTTATGCAATTTAAAATATAGCTTGCATTTAATAACACCAACTTCGATAGATAAGTACATTGGTTTTTGAAAGTTATTTCCATAAGCTAATGTCTTTTTCTATAAAAAACCTTGAAATGTCTAGGTAATTGTAGTATTTCTAAGTGTTAGTGGTAATACTGTGTAGGGATGTTTCCTTCTTTATATCATAGATCTAAAGTCTTTGTGGTAATGAATTCCAAAATGTGTTTTTATTTTACCTAAATTTGCATTTAATTAATCTTTATTTTATTGTAACAGTCTATGAAACTTCCTATTTGCAAATAGGGAAAAAAATTCTATCAGGGTTTCATCTAAATTTCATCATGAAATTTAATAAGATTTAAATGTTAAACACATAAATTCAAGAGAAAAGTATTGTTTAGAGTCAAATCATAGCATTCTACAAATTGAATGTTTCATCAACTTTGTACTTTAAAAAATGAGCATGACTCTGAAGTTTAATATCCCAAATGTGACAATGGCTGTTTTTCTAAATTTGGTTATTGATCTCTTAGTTTAGAGTACTAAACAAAACACTCTAAACTAATAACATTCAATTATTTTCCCTCAGTTTATTTTGCATGTGGAACAATTGGGGAGGCACTGAAAAGGGCAGCAAAAATGGGTATTGACAGGACTGAATAAAGGTGCAAGTCATGGAAGCTACTTTAGAGAAAATAGAGGAAAGGGGTGTTGTAAAATCTGTTTTCAAATTTATCTGTGTTTATTTTTGTATAAACTTTCATCTAAGATTAATAAAGCAGCATGACATATATTAAAGAGAGACTTAAATTATTGCCTTGAATGCCAGACCTAAATAGAATGAACTTAAATTATAGAAAAAGGGTGATTCTGATTTGATGTACAGACGCTCCATAAACTATCATTAAATGCTGGAGTAGGCTGTAGACAGGTATTTGATAAGTTATACCCCACAGAAATCTTCAAGACCAGAATGGTTAATTATTTAGCTAAATAATAATATGTGTACTCCCACAGTCTGCATCACGCTTAAAATACTTGATAAAAAATGCATAGTAAGCCAAAAATTAGTCAAGAATGTGAGAAGGAAGCAATATCTTTTGGTAAGGTGGTTTGGTATAAGCAGCTCATGGGTTTATGTGTCAGTCTAACCTGAATTTGAATCCCGGTTCACCCACTTTTTAATTCTATATCCGTATGTGATTTGAAGATAATAACTGTTGCTTTATAAACTTGTGGAAAGTTAACAAAGGGGTATAATATTTTATTGGTGTCTAGCACAGAGTAGAGTTTAAGAAGTACATTTTGCTTCATTTCTCATGTAAGTTTCTCCAGAAGGTTGGATTAGGAGAACCAATAGGATGTGGGTAGAGGGATATAGGAATGTATTTAATTAACTGCAGTCTTTTTCAAGGGGAGAGAATGTTCAATGTTTTTTACATTTACCAGTTAACTACACAAATTGTGATGTAGCTTGCTTTGGTCAGCAAAAGCTGAATTGTGAATATTACATTAGGAAGAAACCAGTTTTGGTCCTATTTTGATCAAAAAGTTTAAAGCTTGATCCACTTTTGGGAAAAAAGCCATATAGAATTATTAGTAGGACACCATATATGACACAGAAAATATTAAATTATCTTCAGATATTAGCCCCTGAAGAAACTCCTTTTTATCAAAATGAAGTAAACATTTAAAGAGTTCAGTGTGGTAGATGCAATTATTTTCTTATAATTGGTCTCTGGTCAGTCAACTCTCATTTTGTTTTTATTTGATCAGCATAATTATCTTAGGTTTTCTTATGATCACTGCTAATTCCTACTCCTACCTCCTCCTGCCTACAGCTACTATATGTCTATAAATATGGAAGAAATCCCATCACTAGCTCACCAAAACCATCTTGAAGTTTAATAAAGTTTAAAAGTAAAATAAATTCAAGATAAAAGTAGTTTAAACACAAACCGTGGGAAATTCCATTAACTATTTTGCATAGTCTTGTGTCTCATATAGTAACTAGCTAACATTTCATAATAACAATATTTATCAAGTGCCAAGTAAGTGCCAGGCCCTGAGGTAAGTATCTTACATAAAGCCATTTAATCCTCCCATTAACTGTCCAAGGGAAATATTACTTTAGATTAATGATCCTTTATAGTATTCATTTATGAAATTCAAAATGCTCTGATAGTCACCAAGAGTTTCCTTAAGTTTATAAACTAATTTGTCTGCAAAACTTGAAGTAAATGAGATGAGACTACTTAACAGTCTTTATTTGTACCATAATAGGAACATCCATTCATTTTGCTAAAGAAATGTTAATGTATATAATTATAGGTTGCTGTCTTAGATTCACCTGGGATGTTACATATATGTGGTATTGTTTTCTAAAACAAATTTGAAGTCATGTGGCATCAGGCTAGAAGTTTATAGACTAGTAGGTTATGAACCTGTTGCATTATGTCATTTTCTAAATGAGAAGACTGTTCACAGAACATGTTAGATAAATTGCTAAACTTATAAATAGCATATTCTTTATTTGAGTATTGCATAATAAAGTAAAATTCAAACTCAGCAGTCTTACTGTAGAGCCCACACTCTTTAAAACCACAGGTTGTTTTGCTATCCACTTGCAAAGGAAAGACTGAATACTGACTGGTGTGTGAGTCTTGAATTGACACAGTTGCCAAGAAGGCACCTGAGTATTTATAACAAGATAATTTCTGTTTGGATGTGGAGTAGTATGCTTTTCTATTTTCTGTATGGATGTGTCTGGTCATAGAATTCCTCTAAGTAAAAGTCTGTCTCAAGCAGGGATAGGAAGCAGTCCAGCTTCTCTGTTGTTACTCTTACTTTCTCCTTTCTATCATCTCTATCAGTCAATGCCATAAATTGCTTATTTTCGTTTTATTCAAGCTATAATTACTTAATGCCTCCTATGTAGTAAGGCAAAAGTACAGCACTGAACAGGAAAACCATAGTCCCTATCTGAACAGAAATACAATTGTTATTATAGGTGGGACAGTTCTTGGCCTGGTATCCCAGGTTGCAGCATGTTTAGCATTTCTGGGCCAATATGACATTAGAACTACTCACTTTCTCCCAGTCGTCATGACAGCCAAACTCGCCCTAAACATGTGTCAAAGTTCCTTGGTGGGACTGGAATCAGGGTATAAATGGATGATATTCAGACTCAATGCTTGTCCATCTACTGTCCAATTTGAAAATTGATTTTAAAGAGTTTCTTTTTCTGGAATCCTGGCTTTGTGCAAAGTAAACAGCAGAGAGATTTACAAAGCAAATAACTAAACTGCTTACATTCTGGCTGCAATAGTTAAACTCAAAAACAAGATTGGTTGGGGATAATCTACCCATGGCTAATTGAGATTGTCCATTATACTGTGTAAATAACATACGTTAATAACTCCCAAGTTAACATACCAAGTGGTGTTGAATTTTTTTTTTTTTGACTGTAGAATCAAAGTCATTAGGACATTGCATATGCAAGTTATTCCTTCCTTAAAGATAGATACTGTAGGATACTTAATGCCACCTATATCACGTAGCACTTAAACATTTCTGTTTTACTTTCATTTTTAAGTGACATTTTAAAAGAAATTACCGATTTAATCCATGGGAATAGAAACACCTACAGAGTTTTTATGATTTTGAACGTGTCATTTGAAAGAGAAATAAAATGTAAAATTTCATTCAGGATCCATATGAAAGTACTTAGATCCTCATGCTTCTGACACTTGACATTAATTTTATTATGATTATAAAATTATGCTTAATGTAAAGCATTCAACAAATATAGGAAGGGAAAAGAAGAAAATAACAAAAATAAAAATCCTTCTGCTCAGAGATTAATACACATCTGCTTACAGGATTATTGTCACATCTTGGGATTTCCCTGTCTCTAAATGCATTTGTGCTCACTCTAATGCACTTTGGATGTGCCTCTGCTCATGTGTGCATGCTCTCTCTTCCTTCTGATGAACATAAAAAGATATGTACTTTATTATGAAAATTAGGTCATGCAGTTTCTTTTCTAACTTTGACATTATCTGGAATATTTTTTCATGACAGTAAAATCCTATGCCTTTTTATTGGCTATGTCATAGCTTATTTAAGCAGTTCTCTAGCTAGACACTTAGGGTGGTATCCTATATTTTGGTACTAAGTATTAATTCTATGTACAGTTTTATGCAACTGTTCAAGACATTCTTTCCTTTTTACAAATTCTCAGGAATGTAATTAGTGAGTAAAAACCTGGCTACATTTGTAGTAGTTTTATCAATTACCAGATTGCTCTCTTGAAAAGTGGTAACATTTTATATTCCCAACAATAGTGCTTTAATGTTGTGTTTCTTTGTTTGCTCTCTGACAGTGGATATCATCCATCTTTTTTATTAAAAAAATTTTTTGCCATTAGTTGAAAAAAATGTTACTTGAATTTTCATGTCTTTGATAATGAAATGACTTAAAAAAATTACAGCATGTATTAGCCATTCACATTTAACTATGGTTTGTATGTGTCCCCTGAAGTTCACGTGTTGAAAACTTGATCCCAGTTTAACAGTGTTGGGAGGTGGAACCTAGTAAGAGATGATTAATATTAGGTCTAAAATTAATGTTAAACTGAAGTGGGTTAATTATCTTGAGATTGTGTTTTTTATAGAAGTGAGGTTGGTTCCTTTTTCTAGGTTATTCTTGTCCCCCTCCTGCCCTTCTGCCTTCCATCATGGGATGATACAGGAAGCCGGCCAGATGTTGGCTTCTCACTCTTGAACTTCCTGGTCTCCAGAGTATAAGAAATAAATTTCCTTATAAATTGCTCAGTTTGTCGTGTTTTGTTATGGCAGCACAAGATGATTTATGACAATATTTAGTTTATTTTTCCATATATATTTTTAGTCTGTTTTTTTATTGGGCAATTTCTTCACTTAAATTTTAAGATCTCTGTAATATAAAGATATGAAATTTTGTCATTCACAGATATGAAATTTTGTTATTCACTGTATGAATTTCCACCACTTAAAATATTTGTGACTGGAGTATAGCTCAGTGGTAGATTGTATAATTAGGATGTGCAAGGCCTTGGGTTCAGCCTCTAGTACAAGCATATATATAAAAATTTGCTATGATCTTTTTTTGGTTTGTTTTATTAGGGATTTTGAAATGTGTGGATGTATCTTTCTCTTTTTGCTTTCATTCTCAGTTTGTGTTCTCATAACATGATCATTATAACTCATAATAAATAACTCATTAGATAAGTTAAAGATTAGATGTTTAAAAAACAAAAAAAGGCACTTTTTAGATGGAAAGCCATTTTGTAGAAGAGAATGGTGATGAATTACTCATGTTAATTAGATACATTTACTGTGATTACAGTTTTAGTAGCTGCATATAAAAATGAGAATTGTGAGACAGCAATACAATATAGTTGAAATGTAGTTGAAATACTTCTTGCATTAAAGCCAGATAATCCTAGCTTTATTTCTTTAATTTAGATCACAGATACTTATCAAGTACCTATTATATATGTGTTAAATACTAATAATGAGTTTTCTACTTAATAGCTTTGTGAGTGTGGCTAAGTTACTTACAGTAGCCAAGTTTCAGTTTATTTGTATAAGAAGGATCATATCTATCTTGTATTATTGTGTTAGTTATCATTTATCCCAAGTATTTAGCAGCACTTGATATGTAACTGTACATTAAGTTGTAACTATTACTATTACTATTTTTCTTATCAAAATATAATTTTAATTTTATTATATGTAACATCAATGATGTGGTAGTAATTTGGCAGATGGGGTAATTAGTGATGATGACTATAATTTTGTTAATAAAATGGAGCCTAACTAGGTTGACTGTATATACTTAGCATTCTAATAGGTAGATAATATGTGCTTACATTTATGTAATAGTTTTCCAAGTTCTTTCATGGCTTATTTGTTTACACAGCATTTCTGTAGGATAGTCAGGGCACATTTGATTTTCCCTGTTTTATAATTGGGAAGTAGAAGCTGGGAGAGGTTGACTTGTCCGAGGTCATTTGGCTTGTAAGTGATTAATCAGGTTCCACCTATAATTAAGAGTCTTACTGAATGTAAATTGACTCTCATTGTGTGAAGAAATAGAGAAGAGATTTTGGCTGTAATTGTCAGGTCTTAATTTAGCTTTACCATTTTATAGTTTCTTTTGGTTGCTTCTATTTCACTCACCTGAACCTTGCCTTTTGTTCCAATAGTCTTTTACATTGATGTTTTCAGACCCCTCGAAGTCTCTTTCCTTTCAGTTTGGTCTGACTGGGAAACTTGCTTTAGCAAACAAAATACAACAGAATAAAGCTGTTCCAGGGTCTTGATGTAAGCCTTAAGAAGGCCTGGCAGCTTTTGCTTTGTGTTTTTGGGAGATTGAAGAATCATGTAAGAAATCTAACTACCCTCCTTGTAAGGCCTTGTGGAAAAGAGGCTACATGCAGAGGAAGAGGCCCTGAGATACTTGGAAAGAGAAGCTCAGCCTATTTCCCACCTGCCAGCTGAAAGCAGTCATATGTATGACTCTGGACAAGATGACCATATAAACTCCGTTGCTGAGTCTGCCCAGATTGCAGAATTATGGCAAATAACATGATGGTTGTTTTGAGCCAGTTAGTTTGGGGTGGTTTGTTACACAACAGAAAAACAAAAGAAGCATAACAATGTTTTTGAAAATAAAAGCTTTGTTAAGTGGTGATTGCTTTTCTTGGTTGGCTATGACAGTTTTGAACTTTCCCTGGCATACGAACATCAGTTAACACAAAAGAGAAATTTAGTAATAACTCATTTTTCTTTTAGAAGCTCTTTTTACTCTTCCTGAACGACACAGGTTTGGCCTATACTTGGTTGAATGTGAGGTAAACCCATCTCTGACTGTTCAGAGAGTCTCAGCAGATATGGTGTTTGATGTACACAAGTCTTCTGTTGATCTCCTACTTCGGATTTCTTTGGCTTTTTGTTGGTTATTCCTAGCAGAGTTGATTTCCATTTGGCCTAAGTCAGCCAAGTAATAACACAAGATGGACTAGCTTTTCTTCTCATAGAATCTTTTTCTGTTGTACAATATTCGGGAGGCTGTTTGGGGCTGAGAGTGGATCTAAGACCAGGAATCATCTTTATTTTTAGTTATTCACACATTTGCTAACAGGAAAAATGTAACACAATAATGCATTGCTCATGCCATTTTTTCTTCTCTGAATGATCAGTTTTTCTCCTATTTAAACATTGCATTGTAGACTTTTCCTGTAAATTTCTACTAGGGATAAGAATCAGATATCTAAACATTTATAAGTATAATTTCATTAAATCATTTTTTACTGTTAAAAGGTTTTTGTCACAAAAACTACAAGGTAGATTTAAAATATTATAGAACTTGATTGGCTTCCAGGATAATGGAGTGTGGGCCTCAGTAAACTTAAGCAACAAAAATATGGCTAAAATAACAAAAATCAGCCATTTAGAATTCTGGAAATTAACTAGGCTAGGGAATGAACTGAAAATCCTTTCTGTCCTAGAGAAAAGTACTAAAGAAGACTGGGAAGACTGAATGAAGTACTGGGAAGACATCAGGGTCTGTGACATTTAAACTTCTCATCTTCCTTCTTTCCTCAGTTTAGTAGTACAAGCAAAATCTGGCAGCAATGCAGATAATAAAAAGATCTGACCACTTTTGGAGATCCATTAAAGGCACCATCCCTAGAGCATAGTTAGTATTTTGTTGGAACTTACAGCTCTCTGGGAAAACATCTATTCTCAGAGAGTAGTTGACTGGTTTGACTCTGAGCTCAGCTCAGTTGGGGAAAGAAAAAGCTTACCCCCAGGGCATTACTGAAACAATAGCAAACTGTTGGCAAGATCGCCACTGCCTAAGGCTGTAATTTCAGCTAGGGCAAACTAGAGCCTGGCTAGGAATTTAAAAGGAAATCCTGGAGAATTAGCCAACCATAGGGAACATTAGAAAGTTACTACATATTCTTGGATATCTAAAAGCCTTCACAATGTGCAAGGCTGTGTACATTGCCAGGAAGGACCAGGAAAAGGAGAATGTCATCTCTGGCGTATTTTAAGGTTCTGTGTAAGTAGGAAGTGAAAGCTAGGACTGTTTTGTAAGGTTCTTGCAGTTGGAAGGTGTGAGTTCTCACCAAGATTCCTTTGACAAAAGGTGGAATATATATAGGCAAGGCATTTAAGGAAATCTTTTGAACAATCTTTGTTTGGTTGACCACGTTACACTGACTCAGGTTTGACTAATAGGAAGGAAGGCTTAAAAATAAAGACCAGGGGCTGGGGATATAGCTCAGTTCATAGAGTGCTTGCCTGTCAAGCACAAGGCCCTGGGTTCAATCCCCAGCACCAAAAAAAAAAAAAAAAAAAGATTAGGACTTAAAAAAAACGTAGCAGGGAACTCAGGGTCCAGACACAGGAATACATAATCTATAAAATTTTAAAAATTGATTATGTAATCTCATATTAGATAATCAATTATCTAATAGTTAATTAAATTAGCTAATTACAATAATAGCACCCCTGCCACCACTCACAGCCCTTAGTGAGGTTTCCGAAAAATACTACTGTTGTGGGTGAACATACAAATCAGCATTTAGGATTTGACATGTGAGGGGGCATACTGAAGAAGAGCCTACAGGCTGTGAGTTCTAAGCTTGCTGTATCTGTCATTGTGGTTGGAGAGGAAATGGTGAATGTGGGTTCATACAGCAAGTTGGATAAGTGAAGTCTGATCAAGAGAACTTTCCCTGTGCCTTTTTCTGTATAGACTGATAAATTTCTCTGATCTTTTTATCTTTATAACCTCTAGTTAAAGAAGTGTGTTTCAGACATCATTTTTGTGGCTAGAGCCTGAAATTTGAAATTTGTTTTTGATAATTATCAGGTTTCTTAGGTCAATATTGTAGAGAAATTCATATGGAAAACTGTTATGATATCAAATAGGAAACTTTGTAGCAGTTAATAATGTGAAGTAGAAAATGATGGGAATCTTTATTCCTAGTCCAAGACAGTATGTAGCTTTTACCGGCATAGAGTCTACTTTTAAAATTTTTAATTCTTTTTAGTTATATATAGCATTAGAATACATTTTCACATAATTACAAAAAATGGAATATAATGTGCTTTAGTCAGTTCCCAGCACTTCTTCCCTCCCCTCTTTTTCCTACCCCGGCTTTCCTTCCTCTACTGATCTTTTTGTAATTTATTTATTTTTATTAGCGTTTTGTGGATATATTTGATATTGGGATTTACTGTAGTATATTCATGTATACATTTGAAAGTTTGGTCAAATTCATTCCACTCTTTTTTCCTTTTCCCATCCCTCCCCCTTCCTACTGATCTTGCCTTCCTTCTGATCTCACTTCTATTTTTATGAAATCCCCCCCACCCCCCTGTCTCATTTTGGATTAGCTTCTGCATATCAGAGAAAACGTTTGACCTTTGACTTTTGATTTTGGAGAAATCACTTAGATATATGTGGGGATAATTCCTGCTAAAGGTCAGGGGAAGTATTTGTCCACTGTAGAGATCCTTAAGGGGTTGTGTAAGTTGTTCTGGACTCTGGCCTGCCTAATTAAGAACACTGCTCTTTGGAGACATGCTGGGTAGATTTTGATTGAGCTTCTTCTTCTTTTTTTTTTTTTTTTTTTTTAATTATTTTTTAGTTGTTGATGGACTTTATTTTATTTATTTATATGTAGTGCTGAGAATCAAACCCAGTGCCTCAACATGCTAGGCAAGTGCTCTTATGCTGAGCTACAACCCCAGCCCTGAGCTTCTTTTAATGTATGTTTTAATTGTATATTCTTTATCACATCACTAATCTCCAAAAGGGAAAGAGCCTATACAGCCTGTCTAAATCATCTCTGTATCATCCTGCTACTGCAATAGTTTGGTCATAGTCCTACTGGGCAACATTAATAGAAAACTACATAATGGGAAGAAAATAGTGTATAACATGAGGATACTTAAGAGTTATCTAGTAAAGCAGCAATTGTAGACCCACAGAAGTTCTTCAAAGCTGAGTTTGATATTGCCCAGTATTCATTCTTCAGTGACACAGCAGTCATTTCACTGGCAAAATATTAACTGCTAAAAATCTGACTAAAAAAAGAGGTAAATGTTACTAAATTCTTAAGTTAGACTGAATTTCTTGTTAGTGATAGATTCTAAATCCACATCTTTTGTATGCATAGCATAAATTGAGATTATGTATTTAAATTGCACTTTGCTGCCTAGAGAAGTATTCATAAAAATAATGAAAATTTTAATGTTATACAAAGCTAAAGAAAAATTAGAACAAAATTATACTGAAAATAACTGTTGAATAAATTTTGAATTGGTAGCTATGGGCTAGTGCTGTATGTGTATTATAGTAGCTCACTAGAGTATTATATGGATTTTATAGATGGGAAAAATGAGTTAAGAAAGCTGGTGACATGCCCAAGGTCATTTAAAAGTAGTGGTGATGGAGCTAGGATTTGAACTATATTGTTTACCACTTACCAGCTTTTAAATACTACTTTACACCTTAATATCCGGTGCTTTCATATTCCTGGCCTGCTTTCAAAAGCTTCTTTCTTCCTGTCAGTTCCAGAGATAACATTCAATAACTTGACAACAGTGACCTTTCTAAACAAATACAGAGTTTTACAGAACCAGATGGCCTAAGATTATATTTTATTTTTCTGGCTCAAAATAAATTGCCTGCTCTAAGACTGATAAGTATGGGGGAAAAAATCCTTCTGTGTCCCAGGACCTCATCAGGACATATGACCAGCTAGTGCCCTTTATCATGAGCCAGTCCTGAGTACAGAGCCTTATGTCTTTATACTATAATTTAGATTAGGGTCTAATGAAAAAGCAAGAAACTGGTTTACTAACTGAGATCATTTTGACCTTTGGTAATGGCAGTGAATTTTGTGGAAAAAAGGCAGTACTACTGCTGTTTTGGTATATGGATATAAGCAAGGAGATGGCCGATTTATAATTTAACAAACTTGAAAATTAGGCATCTTTTTTTCTGCTGGGATTTGAAGAGGATTTTTTATTTCTAATTCACAAACTTGATCATTCAAATTCTGAGAATTTTCTTCATATTGTTGCACAAAGATATTTAAAAAATAATTCTGTATTGGAAATATAAGTTATTATGCCACACATAATCATAAAACGGTGCTTCCATAAGCTCAGTTATTCTTGGTGAATTTAAAACTTAGACCAAGTTATGTAGGGTAGGCAGAGAAATGTTTCAGAAGTGTTGAAGCTAAATTTGTAATTGACAGAAAATTACATTATCAAAAGAAGCACTGGAGTTGGAGGTGGGAGGTCTGTGTTTGAGTCTTGACTCTGTCATCATTCTGCAAGGATACCTGAATAAGTGATAGAAACTCTCAAAGTCTTAGTTTTGTCTTTTGAAAATGACACCAGAAATAATAATGGCTTTGTTTCATTGCAAGATTATTTTGGGGACCATGTAAGGGGACATGTGGCAAAGTTTGTGATGTGCCAATGAATGCTGATATTATGGCAGCATCTAATACATAATGAGAAATGTCCCAAATAGAACAGGCCTGCATTTATAATTGATCTGCTTTTTAGTAGTTTGGTGATTTAGGTCAAGTCATCACAGTCTTTTCTAGTTTCAGTATTCTCATCTTTCTAAAAATAATAATTCACAGAGTTGTGATAATTACATTAGTTTAATGCTGTTTTTAAGTTTTTATAAAATAGCACTGAAGTAGGAATTATAGCATTATCTTGAATAGATTTTAGAAAGTTAGAAAAGAAATAGCTAGAGACTTCTCTTCTGTTCCCAAATATCTTTCGATAACCCATAGAATATTAGAATGTCAGTGTTAGAATTCTGAACCCTTGAGGATCATTTATCTTCTCCCTCTTGTTTTAAGACAAAGATTTTCTCCTAATCATATTTTTGTCACTTACACTATGCTTATATGCACAGAGGGTAATATTGTCACTAGTATCAAAGATATAAAGGATGGCAATGGTCTCTTAATCTTGATAGACGAATTCCTGAAAATGTAAAGCAATGTTAGAACTCTGGAGGTAGTTTCAGGCTATGAAAAGAATCTGCCCTTGTTAAAAGCTGAAATGGAATCTTGATCCTGTCAATTTCTTGTTTTGACAGTGAGAAATTTACTAACCAATGCACTGTGGCCACTAAACTATACAATTTCTTTACCTAGCATATAGGCTGTGTGTCTCTCTATACCTTATTAGGATTGGTGCTTCATTTTTACATGCGTTTCTTTGGATCTGAGAAATATTGGTTTTTATGTTAATTATATAAATGGTTCTTCACTTTTCCCATTTTATTTCTACAAATTTGAGACTGGGAAAATATAATAATGACTCATCAAGATTGCAGAGTAGCTAGTACCAAGTTAGGATCTTGGTTTTAGGTCGGCTTTCGTTTGTAATGGCTTTGCTTTAAACCTGGTTTATGGACTTAAAAAACATGGAGCTCTAATTTTTAAAACTATAATTGTTACATATCAGGTTTTTTTCTTACATTGTTAATTTTGTAAGGTTAAAATTATGTTAATTTCCTTGCATTAAGGATTACTTATGTCTAAAAATTAGTGAAAGGGACACTTTTTATGTGAACTTGTAAAATAGTACTAAGTATATTCCCCTAAGAAAAGAACACTTCTTAGTAACAGGAAAATAGTGTTTTATCACTGAATATTCATGTAAATCCAAAAAATATTTATGTTTCTATTAAAAGAATTGATCTTTCTGTACAGATTCCAGTTTATATATTGAAGTTTTTTTTATTTCTTAAAATATTCTTTTAATCTTTGTTATCCTAGAAATACATGTAAGTTGATCCTTAAATTTAAAAAAAACCCTGCAAAACCAATTATTTATTCAGTTTGATTGTAGTGGCACTAGACTGAGAAATGGAGGATTGGTAGATAAAGAGAATAATATATGAACAGGAAGCCCATGATTTAGTAGCACTTTTCTGCAGTATTTCAACTTTGGAATGTGTTTTCCTTTTTCTTTCTTTTTATTAAATAAATGAACACAATTTCTCTCTTGATCATCTAGCATATTTTCATTGTAACCAATAGTTTGGACTTTCACTTGAATGTTTTTCCTATGAATTTACACGGGGAGGCTTTGCATCTGTCTCAATTTCAGCTATACTAATTAGACAATGGCTATTATAAAAATTGGTAGGCAGTTTTTAAAAAATATTAAATGAAGTACTTATGAAAGGAATGAAAAGGGATACAAGTGTGTAGTTTTATATTTTTCAACTTGCTTTTTACAGTGTTCTCAGAATGTTTAGTATTTTTTAATGAAATTATATATTTTTGCAGAAAGAAAACAATCACACAAAAATATGAGAAATGTTTTCAGTTGTCCAAGGCTAATGTTGACTTAAATAGGTCTAGGTCTTCATGGTTGACAGCTGCAGATAATTAGCTTTTTCTTCTTTAACAAAGAAAGCAAATGGAGCTGCAAGACATTCATTGCCTTCTCTGTCATCATAATAATAATGTATGTATTTAACTTCTGCAGTTCCTTAAATTGATTTAGTGCTAAGCTGCCTACATTACATATAATAGGAGTGACAAGTGAAAGCTGCAGCACATGTTTGCATGGCAAAAGGAAGCCGTGATTGACAGCAAAGTTTCTCTCCACAAGAAATAACAGTGTTATGGAGCTCAAAAGGGCCAGATACATAATTCTTAAAATTGTAGAGCAGATTCATGAAATGAATTTTGGAGAGGGGTTTCCACTTGATGTATTCAGGTGTCTCTGTGTTCTTGGCTCTCAGTGAGGGCCACAGATGAACAAGAGTCTCACCTGACTGATGTATGTGAGAGAAGTTCCTTTTAAGCATATTACTATTTGTAATTTAAAGATTGATACTTCCAAAATGTAGATCAAATTATGACTTTGTATTGAAAATTTCCTTCAGGTGTAACTGATTCTCTGTATTTAAAGAAGTCAAATAATACATCTATTCAAACAAGGATTTTAAGACCATAAATTGAGCTGTTCTTTAGTGAAAATACCCATTTTCACAAGTCTGTGAATCTTGAGGTATCATATCTGGAAAGGTAATGTTTAGTATTTTATAATGAAATAGGCTTGGTACTTTATTTTGGTCACAGTGGCTAAGTGAAAATCTTTCAAAAGTACTCAAAATATTCTGCCTCTGTTTTGTTCCTGTGACATATGCCCAGAAGCTGCAGTTGAAGACAGTTGGTGATTGTGGCTGAATAATGCTCTGTGATAAGTCTGGAATGCTGGGCTTCCTATTGTATCCTGGAAATGCTTCTTATGTTTGTGGTAGTCCTGTGTGTGTTGGGAGACTGGGGGCAGCAGCCCTATGTGTCCTTGTACACTGGCAGCCTCTACTGGCCATTGGGGAGAGCGGCAGTGACCTCTTTCCACTCCATGTTATTTGGGCTCAGCTCTCACTTCTTTGGTCTTAACTCTCTTTGTTGTTGCCCTTGGAAAACTGGTTCATCCTTTGGATGTCTTGATCTATACTAATTAAAGGGCTACTAATTCAATGTTTTCATTAACAAACATCATCAATGAGTGGAATTCTTTAGACCCTTGGAAGAAGTTATAAATGTAATATAATCCTGTCTTGAGAAGTAATTTCTATTTAAAAGATAAAATAGAGTCATCTTTTTTTGTAAATTTTAAAATACTTTCTCCGTCGTTGCAAGCCTTTGTGTGAGATCTAGTAATTAGGTCCCTTCCCCACCCCCAGTACCCTTCCTCATAACAGTATTATTTTTACTACTTACCAATCTATTTTCACATATATAATATCTTGCATTATTAATAAAAGTGTTCCCATTTGTTTCTATGCCTTCTCTTCTCCATACTATAACCTTCTGGAAAACAGGAATAATAGCTTTGCTTTTATTATCCTTTAAGGATATATTTATTGGATTTGTAATTAAGATATTGATAAGAAATAGTTTATATTTGCTATAAGATGAAGTTTAGAGCAAGGATTGGCAGGTTATTACAAGTGGGATATCTAAGATACTGAGAAACCACTGATATGACTTATAGGAGTAAATAATTCAAATTATAAGGACTTTGGGGAATATTTTCCTCTGGAAAAGAATGACCCACATGTGTTATCATCTAGTGATTCTTCTCTTTTATTAAAGTACCTCTTTAAATGTATATTAGCAAACTGGTCCTTTTGTACCAATATTGTTCCCTTTTAAATATAAATATAAAGTGATAAAAGGCATAGAAATTCTAGAGGTCGACTTTTCTAATTATATATTTTTGAATTTTTTTTAGCATTTCCAATTTTACCTATTCAAATCAAACAAATTGCAGCTGTTTCTTGGATAGGTACAGTTTCAGAAATCCCACCAATATATGTCTTGAACATACCTTTGATTGCTTTTACTTTTTTAAATAGACTTTATTGGTATGTAACTTACAGTATAAATCACTAATTTTAACTGTGTAGTACAATGGGTGTTATATACCTGCATACCATCATCACAATCAGCATAGAGGCAGGTATGATGGCACATGCCTATTATTCCAGCTACTTAGGAGGTTGAGGCAGGAAGATGATTTTAGCCCAGGCAGTCTGCATTGGACAACATAGTGATACTTTGTTTTCACAACACTAGCTTTTTCCCTTTCTCTAATTTTATATAAAAGTAATTGTGCAGTATTTTGTGCACCTGGCTTCTTTTAGATTTTACTTGTAGATGTATCACTAATTTGATTCTTTTTATTGATTGATGAATGGGTGGTAGTTAACTGTATGGCTATGCCACAATTTAATTTGTTTACTAGCTGATGGGATTTGGAATGTTTCCAGTTTTTAGCTATTGTGCCTAAAGCTGTGAGGCAAATTCAGTACATATGTTGGCATTGACATATTTTTATTTCATTTAGATAAATACATTCAATGAGATTGCTAAGTAATATAAGGATATTTTAAATTTCTAAGTGACTGCTAGACTATTTTCCACGTGGCTTCTTACAGGTAATATATCAATTTCAGTTCTACATTGTTGCCAACACTAGGTATTAACAATATTTTAAATTTTAGTTATCATTCCTAATGAATGTGTAATGGAAACTCATTTTCAGTATTAATTTGTATTTCTCTATCATGGCTAATTTTTTGAGGAGCTTTTCCAGTGCTCTTTGGCTATTTGCATATCCTCTTTTGTAAAATGTCCTAATCATTTGCCTATTTAAAAAAAAAAAAACTTTTTTTTTGTGCTTCTTATTGGGTTTTATATATATTTATATATTTTGAACACGTGTCCTTTGTCTGAAATGTGTTTGTAAACTTTTTCTCCCAAGTCTGTGGGTCTGTGCTTTCGTTTTCTTAAGAGTGTCTTTTAAAAGGACATGATTCTTTAATTTTGATGAAATCCAATTTATTGATTTTTTTTTTCCCTTTGGGATTTTTGTGGAGTATTACATTTTCCTCTAGTCAGATTCTACCTAGATCATCTAAGAGTTCATGATCTTATCTTTGGATCTATGCTGCAACTTAATTATTGTGTATGATGTTAGGTGTCAAATCTTTTCATGTGGGCATTCAATTGTACTAGCACCATTTGTTGAAAAAAGACTATTTCTACATTTAATTTAATTACTTGGGCTTTTTCATTGAGAATCAATTGATCGTATACATGTAATTTATTTCTTTTCCTTTCCTTTTTATTTATTTATTTTTTGGTACTGGGGATTGAACCCAGGGCACTCTATTCTATCACTGAGGTACCTCCATAGTCCTTTTTATTTTTTATTTCAAGACATATCTCACCAAGTTGCTTAGAGCCTTGGTAAGTTGCTAAGACTGGTCTCAGACTTGACATCCCACTTTCTTAGCCTCCTGAGTCTCTGGGATTACTGGTGTGTGCCACCCTGCTTGGCTCTGTTCTATTTTTATTACCCTCTTTATGTCAATACCCTATTTTCTTCATTCCTGTAATTTTATAGCCTTAAAATTAGGTTGTCTACATGTCCTCCAAATTTGTCTTGTTTTCATATAAAGAATCTTTATATGAAAAGGTCCTTTGCCTTTTCATATAAAAGTTTAAAAACCTATTTGGGATTTGATTGGAATTGTATTGACTATAAGTCTATTCTGTCTTAAACAATTTTGGGTATAATGATCCATGAACAGGCTATATCTTTTGGTGTATTTAGGTCATCTTTAATTTTTCTCACAACTATTTTATAGTTCTTATACCTGTCTTATGTTTGGTACTATTGTAAATGGTATCGCATGCTAATATAGATTTCAATACTGTCATTACTAATACAATATGTCTGGTATTGAAATATATTTGACCTTTTATATTTTGACCCTATAACCTTATAATATGACTAAATGTGCTAGTAGTTTTTATTTATTTCTTTCAGTATTTTTTTAAGATTTTTTGCATAGAAAGTTATGTCTGTGAATAAAGATAGTTTTACTTCTCCCATTCCATTTGTCTGCCTTTTGTTAATCTTTCTCACCTCATTGCACTGGTTAGGACCTCCAGTGGTAAACAGAAATGGTGAGGTGGGGGTATCCTTGCCCTCTTTTGGATGTTAGAAGAAAAGCATTCAGTCTTTCTATTATTATTGAGTATGCTGTTATCTATAGTTCTTTCTAGTTGCCCTTTAGCAGGTCAAGGACATTCCCTTCTATTCCTGATTTGCTGGAGTTTAATTACTTGAATTGTGATGAGCTTATGCATTTTATTTTAGTCTTTTAATTTAGTAAATTATCCTGATTGATATTCTATTGATAAAACCATCTTGAATTCTGAAATAAACCCATTTTGTCATTATTTATTTATATATATGTTCCTGGGTTTGATTTGTTAGGATTTTTTAACAAATATTTTTGTGTCTGTTTTCTAGAGGGATATTGGTCTACAGTTTTGTTTTCTTGTGATATGTTTGCCATATATTCTTTTTTTTTTCTTTTTTCTTTTTTTTTAATTTTTAATTTTTAATTTTTTTATTGTAAACAAATGGGATACATGTTGTTTCTCTGTTTGTACATGGCATAAAGGCATACCATTTGTGAAATCATAAATTTACATAGAACAATGTTGTTTGATTCATTCTGTTATTTTTCCCTTCCCCCACCCCTCCCACCCCTCTTTTCCCTCTATACAGTACTTCCTTCCTCCATACTTGCCCCCATCCCTAACCCTAACTCTAACCCTAATACTAACCCTTCCCTCCCCCCCATTATGTGTCATCTTCCACTTATTGGCGATATCATTTGTCCTTTGGCTTTTTGAGATTGGCTTATCTCACTTAGCATGATATTCTCCAATTTCATCCATTTGCCTGCAAATGCCATAATTTTATCATTCTTTATGGCTGAGTAATATTCCATTGTATATATATACCACAGTTTCTTTATTCACTCATCAATTGAAGGGCATCTAGGTTGATTCCACAGTCTGGCTATTGTGAATTGAGCAGCTATGAACATTGATGTGGCTGTATCTCTGTAGTATGCTGATTTTAAGTCCTTTGGGTATAGGCCAAGGAGTGGGATAGCTGGGTCAAATGGAGGGTCCATTCCAAGTTTTCTAAGGAATCTCCACACTGCTTTCCAGAGTGGCTGCACTAATTTGCAGCCCCACCAGCAATGTATGAGTGTACCTTTCTCCCCACATCCTCGCCAACACCTGTTGTTGCTCGTATTCTTGATAATTGCCATTCTAATTGGGGTGAGATGGAATCTTAGGATGCATTTCTCTTATTACTAGAGATGTTGAACATTTTTCCATATGTTTGTTGATTGCTTGTAGATCTTCTTCTGTGAAGTGTCTATTCATTTCCTTAGCCCATTTGTCGACTGGATTATTTGCATTGTTGGTGTAGAGTTTTTTGAGTTGTTTATAGATTCTGGAGATTAGTGCTCTATCTGAAGTATGATTGGCAAAGATATTCTCCCACTCTGTAGGCTCTTTCTTCACATTGCTGATAGTTTCCTTTGCTGAGAGAAAGCTTTTTAGTTTGAATCTATCCCAGTTATTGATTCTTGCTTTTATTTCTTGTGCTGTGGGAGTCCTGTTAAGGAAGTCTGGTCCTAGGCCAACATGTTGAAGATCTGGATCTACTTTTTCTTCTATAATCTGCAGGGTCTCTGGTCTGATTCCGAGGTCCTTAATCCATTTTGAGTTGAGTTTCGTGCATGGTGAGAGATATGGGTTTAGTTTCATTCTGTTGCATATGGATTTCCAATTCTCCCAGCACCATTTGTTGAAGAGGCTATCTTTTCTCCATTGCATATTTTTGGCACCTTTGTCTAGTATGAGAAAATTGTATTTATTTGGGTTTGTGTCTGTGTCCTCTATTCTGTACCATTGATCTACCTTTCTATTTTGGTACCAATACCATGCCGTTTTTGTTACTATTCCTTTGTAGTAGAGTTGAAGATCTGGTATTGCAATACTCCCTGTTTCACTCTTCCTGCTAAGGATTGCTTTAGCTATTCTGGGTTTCTTATTCTTCCAGATGAATTTCATAATTGCTTGCTCTATTTCTGTAAGGTACGTCATTGGGATTTTAATTGGAATTGCATTGAATTTGTATAGCACTTTAGGTAGTATGGCCATTTTGACAATATTAATTCTTCCTATCCAAGAACGTGGAAGATCTTTCCATCTTCTAAGGTTGTCATATATTCTTAATTAAATCATTGTAATGCTGGCCTCATAAAATGAATTGGGGAATGTTTCCCCTTTTATTATTAGGAAAAGTAAATACTAACATGTGAAATCATATATAACAAAAGTTCACTTGCATCACTCTTAAAAATTTAGGATTAAAATCAACATTTTAGTATGTGGTAAAGGGTATGTTCTGTCTTTCAGATGTTCTCCATATAGTTATTTGTACCTAAAACTAAAAAAGAAAACAATAAAAAAAAAAAAAAACAGAAAATTGCTTATACAGGTAGGCTTGTGCAGGTATTTGTAAACATTGATATGCACATTTAAAGTTTTCTATCTTTGAGTGTAAATTTGATATCAACACATTCTGAATATATGAAAGTATATTCACAGAGATGTTAATAATTGCATTAATTTTCATTCATTTAAACAGTATATGCAGTTTCTTATTGCATTCTCATTGTCAGACATTGTTTATGCTTCTCCTTAACAGATTTTTTAGTGGAAACTTTTATGTTGCAGTGAAATAAAATATATCTCGATTTAGCAGAATATTGTTCTACTTACATTTCTTCCTAGCAAGAAACTATTTCTTAAGAAGCGCAGTGGTTCTTAAATTATATCTTTATTAGATGAGAAAACAAATATTGCTTAGTCATCAGTTTGACTTGATTTCATTGCATGGCTTTTTACATGTTGGCATTGAAACATCCAAAACACATTCTGTGAACTTTAGAATCTGGATGATAATGGTATTTGTTAAAATGATTATAATGTTTGTTAAAATTGTTTTAGAGGGTTGGGGAATTGGATTAAATGAATAACTAGTTGAGCTGTATTTGGTAGTAAAGAAACAAAACTCTGTGTTTTGATAAGATGAAAATAATTTGTTGCTCTCTTAGGTGCTTTCAAGAATATTTGAATTATAACTTTACCAAGAACTTCATAAACATTTACTGTTTTACATTTGTCTGAATCTAGTTTAGAATGTATACCCCATGAGGAGAAACTCTATGCCCTATAAATCATCTACTATGTTCTGGCTTTGATAAATATTATGTAGGATTTGTTAGAATAATGAAAATTTAAAACTGCCTAGAAAGTTTGAATAATATAAGATTTAATAAGATGCTTAAATAGATTCTTTTTTCATTTTTTCTTCTTACAACAATCATGAACTTTCTCTCCTGCTAAGTGCTTACTTTGCAGGAAATGCCACCTACATAATGATATAATCTGAGTCAATAGCTATAACTAAATCATTAAGCGCGTTGTTGATAACTTTGCATGATTACATTTTATGAGTATCTCACTCCATGAGTTGCACTTATGTTTATTTACTATATGGAATTACATAAAAAGCCAAGTTATAAATTACTAAAGGCATCAGTGAAACTACTATTATATGTATATTTTAAATGAATATTAATGAAGACAGAGTAAGAAAGAAGTAGTAAATCTCAAGGATGGATGTTCTAACTCTCTTAGAAGTGTTGCATTTTATAAATTATGGTAACCTGCCATCTTACAAGTAAAATTGTCTGTGAACATTAAATATATCAAAGTATGAATATGATAGAAATGTTAGAAGACATTTGTAGCTCTCTGTTGCACATATAAGAAAAATATATTGTTGGTTAAGAAATTAAGAAATCATCTAAGGAAGTACCACCTTTTCTCACTGTAGAAATAGAAGTATGTATACTTGGAAATGACAGGAAATAGGGAACAGTGTTTGGAATTTTTTTTGATAGTAGGCATGTGGAGCTTATAATTACCTGCTATAGCTTAGTGTAGTTAGTGATGCAAAGTGTCAAATTGGAGGATTTTATTCCCTCCTAAACCTAGCGGGGAGAAGGGAAGTTAAGGTACTTAACTCTAAGATTCTGTGAAATCCTGCGTCAGATGAGGTGTTCCAGAATGAAGTGACCACGTGATACAAATGAAGTTTTACAACAAATTTATTTTGTCAATTTCAAGTTTAATGTTGAGAAAAGTAAGATTGAACATTAATCATTGTATTTTTGGGTTTTTAAAAATGTTGGTTTATCTGATTTATTTGATGAGTACATAATGTATAGGGAAACGGGGAAAGTTTCAGGGTGATGATTGCTTTATTGGACAAGAATTTTTTTTTTTCTAGCAATGTTAAATCTGTTATGTGACATTGTTAATATTAGATTAATTTAGTTTCATCCATGCATATATGGAGGTGCAGTAGTGTGTGTGTTTTATGTTAAACTGTATAGTTTCAAGTATAACTTGATGCTGATGGAATTTGAATTTCATAGTAAGACACTTTGGTATTTTGGTTTAATATAATTTAATACAATACTTAAAGCCCAGAATAGATTTAGGATCTTCATAGTATTTGATGTGTAACTTAGGTTTTTTAGCCTATGCCCTCCATTACCCAATTTGTGACAGATACTGTGACAAAACTGGTAAGTTTGTGTATTCATACCTACGTTGGGTTGTTAGCCAGGATAATGGTAGAAGGCAAGAGGAAGATCTCAGATGAGTGTCTTTTGATATGTGTAACTGTCTTTTATCATTGAAAACTCATTATATAATAAAACTTTTCTTCTATCCTGTTACTATATAGTTATTTAATATCTTTTTTCTTGACTATGAAAATAACACATAGATCATTAAGAAGAAAGGGATTATTACCTATAATCTCAGTACTCATAACATGAATTACATTCTTTAGGTAGTAATACATATAAAATTATATTAGGGTAATTACTGGAAGATTCTTTCAGATTCTGCCTTTTGTCAAAATATAACTTACTCTGCATAGAATGAGTACAAACATAGCAGAATGAGATGATCGATGGGTAACTAGGGACTTAGGTCAAGCCTCCTGAGAAGAGTGGGAAGGAACGAGTCCTCATTAAATTACTGATGTGCAGACCAAAAAGAGGAAAAAACAAAAACAAAAACAAAAACCTGACCTCATGATCTAGGAAATGTAAGTTCACATAAATAAGTATTGTTAACCATGTCATATTATTTACAATTTATCCTTTATTATTTTTGAAATTAATTTTGACTCCACTTGCATTTTAGTTAGCTGTGTCCCAATGAAAAATAATGTCTTGACAATTGAAGAAGTGCCCAGTAAGTGCCAGTTTTATGTTTTTTAGTCCTTTATTCTGAGAATTTAATCAATAGTATCTTGTCCCAGTATTTAACACGTATGTCTTCTGCTTTTTGCAGATGTGATTGAGGTAGAAATCATTCCTGTTTATCTGAATGAGAATTCTGGTAAAATTCCTTTGATTCTAAGATAACTAGATGAAATGTGTTGCATAAATCATGTCACAGCAAACAGTTGTCACCTGGCACTAGAACTTGATGAAATTTAAAAATGTTGGCTCATTGCCTATAGTGTTCAGTTATAGTTCTGTAGAAAATCTGCTTGTACAGATGCAGTAGTTCTTGGTGTAATGCAAGATTCATCTCTCAAGTGATAGGACTTGTGTAAGTTTATACAGAGATCCATGCTCTGAGCTCCTAAGACATACTTAGTGAAGCTTTGTTTTAATTTCTCATTGTGTTCCCTTTGGCATGCTTACAAGAAAATGGAAAAGACCTTCAGTTTGGTAAAACCCTTTACATTTTAATCCAGCATCTATCATAGAGCAGGATTGTTTTCAGTAATATTGTTGGCAGATAATCAGATTTGGGCTTTAAGATGCTGTTTTTATTTGAAACAGTTTACTTCCCTTCAGACCTCATATTTGTTTTCATCTATTTCTGAAATGTTTACGTTCATTTTTCTTATTGGCACTTTAGTCTGATACCTCACCTTTTCCTACAGAATGATAAAGATCTACTCAGCACATGTAGAAAAGGGGCAAGAAACCCATGCTCTTCACTGCAGGAGAAAACATACATATAGGGCTCTAGTCTTCTTTCTTTGTAAAACCCACATTAGCTTTTGCCATTCTCACATCTCAAAACCCCTGCTACCTGTAGGAAAATATATAGACTTTCTTGGCCATCAAACAGGTGCATACTTGCTTAAAAAAATCCCATGTTCCCATTTCCCACCCCCCCCATAACTTTCCCACTCCTTAAGTATTCTAATGTTTTTAACCTGAATCTTTTTGTTTGTATGTGTTCTTGTAAAACATGTCGATTTATTTTGTGTGCACACATTGGGTGTGCACAAATTTTAAATTTGTATTGCTGGTATTATGCCGAAGGCATTGTTTATTTTGCCTTGAGCTATTCCATCTTGATTACTACTCCTAATTGTTGCTTAGTATTCTGTAGAGAGAGCAGTTGCTTCATTTTATTTATCCCATATATTAGACACTTGGATTATAAAACCTTTGTATAACTGACTGCATATTTTCAGGCTATCTCTTGCAGCTATACTCCATGGAGCTTCAATCCCAGCCACACGAAGTTAATCACTTTTGTGTGAAAACAATGTAGTTTTTCATATTGCCATGGCTTTTGCATATGTTGTTCCCTAAGATACTTCCAGTTTTCTAATGACTGCCTCTTCACGACTCAACTCAGATGTTGTTTCTTGATGAAGTCATCAGCAGCTGTTTCATGCTTGAGCTAGTTTCTCTGTACTCACACAGCACTTATTTTTATCTTGATAATTTAGAAGTCATTATTTCTACCTACTGGTCTGTTTTTCCCTCTGGATTCTTTGAAGTCAGGAACCAGATCAAGGCATCATTTTGTCCTTCACTTTAGTTTGTTCAGCTGCATATATGGGGCAGTCATTTATTGAATGAATGAAGTGTGTGGACGTTTTTGAAAAGTGATATACTGACAGTATAAGCATATGAGTCTCATAAATTGAGACAAAGATACAAAAATAGTATATGAAACTAAGAGAATGACATATAGGAGGCTGAGTCCTAAAATGAGTTGAAAGATACTGAGCACCACAATATACTATGTTCCAGTTATGAAAAAGAAGCAAATAATCATTTGAGACAGATGGTGTAATGTTAGGTGTTAAGACAAAGTTTTGGGACTCCTGGGTTCGTTTCCACTGATCCATCAAAAGAAAGCAAAATTAAAATTCAGTAAAAGTGACTAACAGTGAAACTGAGAGTTAAAGTCAAGGAAGGTGAGGCAATGATGAGACTGCATTCTGATGCTTCAACTAGTTAATGTCCTACTATTAAATGACTAGCAGATATGAATGACATGGTGATCTTTTGGCAATTATGGTCAGTACCAGAGGTGCCAGTATGCTAAACGTTATGTAGGTACTGTTTTTATTTTTGAAAAAGGAAAAAGTAGAATTTCACAACTATAAAGATTAATGAATTTCATATCAGCCCTTGTGACAGTTTTTTCATTAGTTAGGTGGTTTGTGAGGCCTTAACTAGGAAGAGTCTCTGGAGACCACATGGGCTCACTAGGAAGTATCATATTAAAACTTGTGCAGTTTTTTTGCAGTGTGGATGGAATAAGTCAGTTTGAGCAAGGTTTTGGACTAATGTTTCATAATATAGTCATGATGTAGGTGGTCAAATTAGGGTTAGATTATTAGGTGAGGTTCATATGTACATGGTTGAAAGAATTTAATGAATGGATTGATACAAATTTAGATAGAGGATTTCTGTGACATGACATGGCTCTTTTTCCTCTTATTCTAGTAATCATTTTTATCACTGAATTGAATGAAAGAGGCGTCATATTTGCATGCCACATAAAGTTGGAAGCAAAAGCTAATAATGTGGATGACAGAATCAGAATTGAAAAGAAGCTTAACCATTTGAAATAATTTACTAGAACTAAGATGGCATATACTAGTGACTAAAATTCTGCACATAGATTTGTCAAATTTTCACATTAGTCAAGACTATAGCAAATAAGTTTTTAGGAGCATTATATGTGGAGACTTGAGAACTTGTGATATTATTGTCACTGCCATGTTCCTTGTTACTATGTGTCTCCTTCAAAATTTAGCTGTTGAAACTTAACAGACAAGTGTATTGGCATTAATATTTGGGCCCTTTAAGAGTTGTTTAGGTCATGAGGGACCTTTTCTTCTTTGATTAGATTGATACTCTTACAAAAAGAGGCTTCACACACCATTTTGTAGATTGTCCCACCACCTCTACCATGTGAGGACACAGACTTCCTTCCTTATGAAGAAGGTAGTGCTCACCAGACAACTGAACCTGCCAGTGACTTGATCTTGGAGTTCTCAGCCTCCAGAACTGTGAGAAATAAATTTATTTGGTTTGTAAAGTATCCAGTCTCTGATTTTTTGTTATAGCAGCACAAACAGACGAGGATATGAATGGATTATTTTAATAGAAGAGTAGTCTCTGTGTATTGATGAGAGGATACCTTTGTGTTCATTTATGACTTCAGGTTTTTGTGTGTGTTTTTGTTTGTGTGGTGCTGGAAATCAAACTCAGGACACTTCATATGTGCTAGGCAAGTGCTGTACCACTGAGTTACACCCCAGCCGAGTTACATGTTTTAAGATGCCATCTGGGAACTTTCTCATGAAAGGGATATTTCAAAGAATCAGAGTGGTTTCTTTATTAAAAATGATTAAACTTTTGTATATGTATGTGTAAAGAGAAAAATCAGAATAAAGACTGGAAGAGGAATTAGCCTATTTCTATATTTGTTCAGGGTTTCAAAAGAAAAAAATTAAATTTCTACTATGGCACTGAACATTGTACCAAGCGTTGGGAACATATTAGCGATTAAAAACAGAAATACCTCCTTACTGCTTATGGTATGGACAATCTATTGGAAAAGGTAGACATTAACCAAGTAATTACATGAGTACCTGTAAATTGCAACTATGAAACCTGCAGTGAATTAGAGGTACATTGTACTGTGAGAGACAGCATAGAGTAATGAAATTTTATTTGGCTAGTATGATAAAGGAAGGGGAAGACTTCATAAGGTGAGAAAGAGTGCATTAACTAGGTAAAAATGGGCAAAGAGGGATGTAGAGTGAGCCAGTATGGTGATTACAAAAATCAGAAAGTCTGCTTGGTGCAGAGTCATGCAGTCAGGAAGGGGTCAGGCCATTCAGTGTTTGAAGACCTTGGTAAAAAGTTTATTCCTTATCTAGAAATAATAACAAGTGTTTGCTGGTCTTACCTAACAGACTAACTGATTTAAATTTGGAAAGATCTCTGGCTACAGTGTAGGGAACTGATTGGAATTGAGGTCAGAGAAGCTGTGATTAAACCACCTAAGGAAGGATTGCAGGTAATGGACGGGGGTGGTTATTCTCCAAGAAGAGTATATGCTCCAAGAAGAGGAAAAAGGTCCTGGAATTTGCATATGAACACAATACATGCTTATGCTCCATAAATGAACATGTAAATGCTCTCTTATTTGAGAAAGTAGAATTTAGTTCAGACTATCAGGTGCAATTGAATGAACATAAAAATTTGGGGGCAGAAGATTTGGGTATGAATCCCAGTTTTGCTACCAATTAGCTAGTGGCCTTGAGCAAATAGCATTGTTTCTTTAACTCTAGTTTAACTGTATGTTATTACAGTTTTTTTTTTTTTCAGGATTAGATGATTTATTATATGTGTGAATGATTGGCTTAAAAACCGTGAAGTGTTATATATGAAAAAAGATTTGAGGGAAAAAAGTAGTCAATAATGTCATTATTAGACTGGGTGGTCAATAATGGAATAGGACGTTTTTCCAGTGGTTCCTAGTTTAAATAGATTGTTCTTTTAGTTTTTTTTTTTTTTTAATTATTGTAGTTTCTGATTTCTATACCTCTTCCCAATTGTTTTGAAGCATTCACTATCAGCACTAGAATAATATTTTATAGTGGGTCTGTGTTCTGGCTTTCTAGTAGTAATTGAGTAGTTTGATGTGCTTTAAAAGTTGTACACAAGTTGTTTTCCATATGTGTGATCTCAGAAGTATAAAGCAATTTTAAGAAATCTGTTGTAAAACTTCAAAGAATTAGAAAGTGTAAAAAATTCTCATATCATTTTTGATTAGGTAGAACTTTGATATTTTCAATTATGTTCAAATATGTAGAGATACACATTTATTTCTTCTCTGAAGTGTTATGTGTGTATGTATTGGAAGCCATGTAAAGGTCCTGTGAAATATACCTTAAATTTTTAAAATGCTTTATTTCATAACCCAAGATAAAATGAAAATTAGGGTAAAATAATGTTTTTTAGTTGCTTTATATAGAGAGATAGGAAGTGAACAAATTTTCTAATAACTCTTAGGAAGGCATATGTGTAGTAACATTACTTGCTATTTATGTTCTCAGAATTCAAATATTCATGTTCATATGCATTGCTGTACCCTGTATTTTTATTAGAGTTTTTAATATATGTTTCCACTAGCCTAAAAAATCTGTACCCAAGTAAAAGTGATATGCCCTTTTGCAGTTCACTAAGACAAAGTCCAGGATGGAAATATAATCTAAAATTTTAAACATGTACAGTTTTCTGTGAGAATCCCAAAGACCATTTACATTGTAGCTCTTCATATGTGTTAAGAAGGTTTGATATTAGGGTTCTTGAGTACTTTGTTTATGGTCTGAGAATTATTTAGTTCTAAATATGGGTGACTTTTGTGTATTTTGCTTTGGGATATTTCTGTGCAGAGGAGGAAATAATGATAATTCTAGCATTTAGTGATAAATATTTAAGAAACCAGGAATAATAATTGCTAGAATCCAGTTGTACTTGAGGAGTGTTCACACTTGGAAGTTGCTTCTGAATCCTTAGATGAATAGAAGACATGCCTGAATGATAAATCCAGTCTTCACACAGACTTCACACAGACTACTGATAATGACAGTAATAGATAGGCCAGTCATGAGGCTAAGGATTTTACGTGTATTTTTACTTAATCTTTCCATCAACCCTGTGAGGGGTGAGCACTGTTGTTCCAGTTTTATAGATGAAGAAGTTGGGGTTTAGTGAGTCTAAATAACTAGTAGAGAGGCCTATGTTCCATCCTAAGTCACTTTTGATTTCAGGACTGCTGTGATATTTTGAAACAGCTGATTTGATACAAAAGCATTTGATTGAAATCATTTTAAACTAATCTCCTGTAGCCATGCTTCTTGCTATGGCACTGTATTGAAAAGAGATAACACACAGATAGCAGACACAAAAGTTGAAGTCAGAAACCTATATGGATCCCAGAGTAATAATGAATTTTTTGTTATTGCCTTTATAATGAGTTTTATTTAAAAATGCATGTACTGAAAAATAATTCAGATAGTTCAATAGTTTATTCAGTGCAAAGCAGGTCTACCTCTCATTTTAGCCTTCTGTTCCCTTACACAGAGGCAACTGCTGTATCTAATTTTCAGTTATTATTTCAAAATAATATTAACATGAACTGATTTTTTAAAAATGGCAACTATGGATCAATACCAAAGACATTGTAAAAAGCCTGGTTTGTCACTGGGTAGTCACCTTGGTTAACCAAGTCAGGGAAGATTGGAGCTGGATGCCTAAGACACTCAGGGTTGAAAATGCAGCCAGGCTATCAGCATTATCCCCCTATTCCATAGGGGTGGCAGAAAGTTCTCTCAGCATTCTTGTGTCTCAGAGATGAACAAAGTGGTTATTTAAGTCAACATGTGTAGTTAGTGTAGAACTGGGATGCAGGATTATACCTTTCTGTCCTTTTCTGTCCTACTGTAGTGAAGCAGTTTCTGGATTTCAGAGTGTTGTGAAGAATTATACATTTGGAAAAAAAGGAAAAAAGAAGCAAAAAGGGGAAAAATAACTATACA
Organism: Sciurus vulgaris; assembly: GCF_902686455.1. Classification (NCBI taxonomy): domain Eukaryota; kingdom Metazoa; phylum Chordata; class Mammalia; order Rodentia; family Sciuridae; genus Sciurus; species Sciurus vulgaris. The sequence goes on along the minus strand of NC_136476.1, from coordinate 22,713,238 downwards.
ATTGAAATAGTTTAAAAGTGATTAAGTGTTTCTACAGGTAAGCTAGGAAGTCAACTTTAGGAAGCCAAATGTAGTAAGTGATATTTTTACTTGTTTTCTTTTCAAATGCTGTTTTAATTTTAGAATAGATTTAGATTTACAGAAAATTTGTAACAATAGTGCACGGTTTTCATATACCCTACTCCTAGTTTTTCCTATTAACAGGTTTCTCCACTATAAATTTACTCCTTATTCCTCATATCTACATTGTACTTTTTCCAAGCAAGTCATTCTCTAGCCTACATTTAAGGAGTGGGAAGTTATATTCCTTCTTGAGGCTGGAATATGTAAGTAAATTATTTGGACTACTTCTGCACAAGGGATTTCTCTCTCCTCATTACCCATTTATGTTCCATCATTTAAGTTTAGATTCATAGTATGATTATTAGGTTCTAATCCAATATAACCAAGGGCTTTTTTATTGACTTCTGAGTCTCTATCATGTACCCTCCTCGTGGTGATTTTATTTTACTGAGTAATTCTTTACTTTCTAAATGTACAGAATACTTAAGGTTCAGCTTGTATATTTCCTACTCTGCTTCTAGAAACAGCAGTTTCTCCAAGGAGCCCTTGTTCCTTGTACTGGAAGATAATATTAGAAACCAAGATCTAAGTGCCAGATATATAAACTATATATCTATATCTATATCTATAGATATATAACTATATATCTATATATATATATTTCTTTAAAAACTAAATGTTGAGTGGAAAAGAAAGTTTATTCATTGTCCCAGGTAATACTAAATTAAATCATTATAAGAATTTATTTAATTTTGCTGAAATCTAAGATTTGCTTCAGTTATTGGAATGGAATGATACTAAGAATTTTTAAGGGATAAGCCTAGGAAATTTTATTATTTGTTTTTCTTACTTAACAAAAAACCTGTTCTTGGTGTTAGTTTGTTTGATATATATGTGTGTATATATACATATATATACACACATATAAAAATATACATATATACAACCTTTTGTATGTAATATATATTTTATATAACATAGTATTGTATATTATATAATAGATATTATATATAAATATGTTATATAATTATGTACAATATATTATTTTATATAAAAATATATAATACATATATATTTTGGTACACTTGACCAGAAAACCTGAGGCAAAACTTAGAGCATGGTAATTTGAAACAGGTTGAGATTAACTCTGGGATAATGAAAGGATTTTTTACTCCATTAGGAAAATTAACAGGCATGGAGTCTATGAAACACATGTAGTTCATTTTTCTCTAAAGAATAATACTTTATTTTTCACGACAAGCATTCATTTTGTGTGCCCAGCAGAGAATTTGGGGAAAATAGTTTTTTAAGGAAAGGGCAAAACAAAAAAATAATTAAAAAATAAGGAGAATAATGACTAATCTATTATAAATAATCTATTATATTAATCTTTTGTCCTAATGTGTTATATTTTAATTTTCTGCCTCTTAGGCTAAGTGAGGGAAAAGCATGATTTAATCTTGCTTTATTGCTGACCAGATCTCTAGGCTAGCCATTTTTTTCCCAATTTCCTATAAGGAATAGTCTTTTCCAAGTAACATAAATATAAAAGTATTAAAAAAAAAAACTGATAGTGTACAATTGTAATTATTAAGAAACAGCACTAATGAGGAAAATAACCAGCAAAAGTGAATTAAGCTCTCTTTAATAAATTAGCAAACCATGACAGCACATGGGAAAATCATGAGGCCAGAGATGCCCTGGGAGCTCTAGAATGAAAATAACTGGAAAGCCTCAAGAGGGGTAGAGTGAGTGTAGAGGTGGGATAATAATGAAAGCAAGATTCTGGGTAAGGATTGCTGGTGAGTGCTGAGGCTGGCAAATGTTGCCAGGAAAAATGTGAGAGCCCAAGCATCTTATTTGAGGTTCAATGGAAATGTTGAAGCCAATGCTTGAAGAGCCTGGAAACAGTGATCTGGGACCTGGTAGAGAGAAATATTTATTGTGTCCACAGTATGCTAAGTGCTGCCCTTCCATGTACTATGTCATTTAATTATCAAATCAACTCTTTGAGGGGAGGGTATTATTAGTTATGTTTTACATGGAGAAATGAGTCACTGAGGGAATTGAGATCATAGGGCAAATGACATAGCAAACCAGCTGGATGGAAGTAAACTCAGACCAAGACATTGTTTTTAATTTCAAAGTATTTGGGTATCAAGTTGGAGAAAATCAACTAAGTATAGCATAGGTGCTAACATTTTTTAAAAAATATTTTATTGTAAACAAATGGGATACATGTTGTTTCTGTTTGTATAGGGAGTAATAGCATATTCATACATTTACAAGGTGCTAACTTTTAAGACTGGAGCAAACAGCAGTACTTTTTGGAGTTTCTGGGTTTAATTGATTAAGAGAAAGGAATTTAAAATGGTACTAGATTTAGATAGTTCTTAACTACCTAAGCAGTTAAAAATTTGGATAGTGATTATGAACTGTGTCTTGGGAGGGCCTTGGAATGGACAGTAGATTCATGGTGATGGATGACAAAGAAAGTAGGCTTGGTTATGGAATTATTTGGTAATTTCAGTTACCACTTAACACTCAGTTTGAACAAAATCCTTTGACAGAATCCCTACTGGGGGCCATTTTGACTCTTCTTGGGGAGGATAATATTTAGGGATTGTTTTTTGACTCTGGCAAGCTGGTTGTTAGTGCATTAGTCCTTTTGTGAATGGGAAAGGAGAATAACTAAAACCACTGAATTTTAAGAAGGTAATTTAAAAAAAATGGTGTGTTTGTATTTACAGAGTAAATCTCAAGAGCAAATTAATTATAGGACTGTAGTTCTTGAAGTTAAGTAGGCTAAGTGAGGGAAAAGCATGATTTAATCTTGCTTTATTGCTGGCCAAATCTCTAGGCTAGCCATTTTTTTTCTTTTAATAAAAATGCTTGTGGTTCCTTGTTTTCCCATTAGCTCATAGTTGAGAGCTCTGTTAAGTTGTCTGTGAGACGGAGTGTATTAAGCTTGCCTGATTAAAATTGTTCATGAGAGATCAAGCAGACAAGGGACTTTTAGCATAATTAAAAAAGCACTGTTGGCCTTTAAAGATGAGATTTCAGAGATTTTCAAAATTTATATCCACCTGTAGGGATGTGTGTTTATGTAATTAGATTCCATTTCTTTTATCAATCCTTTTTACTTAATTCATGTATGGTGTCTTTCCTTTTATGTAATAATATCTTTGCATGTAAGAAACAAAAGAACTGTTTAGAAGAGCCTGGAACATGAATGAATCAAAATGTTTCCCTTGAAAGATCACAATGTAGTAAGTTAAAAAAAATCAGTTTTCTCCTTATTTTAACCTATGTATTTATGAAAGAAAATGCAGGAGTAAAGCTGAAGATGACAATGGGAAAAATCAAAGCAAACTGCATATCTTGTGTTCTCAGGCTAATCTGAAAAAATTATACCAGCTTTTGGGAAATAGCCTCCTTTTGTTTAGTGGATATCTTAGCCCAAAGTTTTTATTTTTGTTTTTTCATTTTTCTGTTCCCAAACTTTGCATTGCTGGGTTGTGAAATCATTCAGTTATTCCATTTTACTATCATGTTTCAGGGAAAAATGATTATATACCTAATATGGTTTAAAATTGCTCCTTCGTATATTTTCCCATTCTCTTAATGTTAACCTGTGATAAGCTGAAGTTCTTTATTTTCATGTAATTAAATATATCAATTTTTCCTTTATAACTAAAAGTTAGTATCTCTTCCTTAAACAATATTTACTATCCTAATACCATAAAGATATTCTCTTGTGCTATTAAAAAAAAAATTGCTCCTTCTTTTGTCTGTTTGAAACAAAGTCCACCACTATAGGCTGAGTACTTTACTCTATAGAGCACTTCAGTTTTTTTCCTGTGTGTTTTTAAAAAGACATTTTAGTTCTTCAGAATGGAACCCTTCCTAGAATAAATCAAAATGACATTGCTACAATGAGGTAGCGTTTTAAAAGACAATTACTAAGGTATAAACATTTTTTTAAACCTACATGTATAAGGAATTCATTTCATAGAGTAAGGGCTTCTGACATGGGAATACTTCTTTAGGGAAGGCATTTTCTTCAACGAATAAGTAATGCTTTGTTTTCACACAGAAAATTGCTGTAGAACATTTTTCATGTAATTAAAATGATTTTCCATTAATTGAGAATGGTTCTCAGAGCTTCTTGACTTCGTTTTAGCTTCATCTTAGTTTGCATTTTAAAAAATGATTAGTTCTACCTTGATTTTAACATAAAACAATAGTGTCCCACAAGAACCCAAGTTATTTCCTTATCAGGTCTGAGTAAGAGAATAGGATGATAAAAGAAGCCCCTCAAACCAAAATGTACTATAAAGTCCCATAGTTGTGTTTGGACTGATTTGAAAAAACTAATCAAACATATTTGACCAGGCATAAAAATATTTTAACTTAAATCATAAAGAAATAAAGAGGAAAAGAGCCTGAAAGTTTAAATGGAGCTTTTTTCCTCTTTTTTTAAATGTCTTATTATATGCAGACGGAGAGCACTAAACAAGGTTACATCTTGAAATGGTGAAATCTGAATAGTTTTATTTGTGGGAGGAGGTCACAAAAAGGTTATTCCTCTGGCTTCTTCTTGACAAGCAATCAGAGAGAAGTTCACAGATTTTCTGGTCTCCAATCATTTTATAGTCTTGAGAATTAAGTTTTGCATCAAATTATATATTTCTTTTACTTTTGATTAAATAAACTGTTTTTAATAGACTGCACAATCCAGCAGGCCAGATAATAATAGATGTTACAATTAAGATATAATCGAGGATGAAATCATATGGTATTTGTAAGATGTAGTGTTATAGTTGTGGCAACTGGTATATCTTTATTAATCAAAGTATTACTTCTCTTATATATCCCACAAAAAAACCTTTAATTTCAGACACTGGTTGGTATATCTGTTTGTTTGTTCATTCATCTATCCATCATTCATTCATTCAGACAATAAACACTTATTGAACCTTATAAATCAGGTATTGGGCATGGGCAATAGAGATACTGGGATGAATTTACCTGTTTTTGAGGAGATGTTTATGACAGAAACAAACAGATAAATAATGATCAGTATGAACATAGAATGCTATACATGTAATTGTGACTGGAATGTAAGAGATGATTTCAAAAGAGGAAATTATATTTAAGCAGATTCTGGAAGGGCAAGAGTCCATTCACCAAGCAAAAAATAAGAAAACAGGTCATACAGAAAGTGGGAAGAGCAAGTGCAAATGCACTGCATTTTTAAAGGACTTTAAAATATTTTAGTATGTCTGAAATATATAGATGTAATTGGAGATGATCCTGGAAAACTAGGTGGGAAGGCTCCCCATCCACCACATTGACAAATTTTGATTTCATCTGAATGAACTGAAGGTGAATGTGTAATATGAGTTAATTTGTATCTAAAAAAAAGTTGGGTGGTAATATAGGAAATATTTAGAAAGGGAGAAAAGAGTATATATAGTGATCATCAGATGGATCCTACAGTACACCAGAAGGCATTCCTATATTATCAGATTTTGGACCCAGAAAAACTTGACTGTAGATCCTCATTCTGAAGATTTCTTTAATTCCCTCAGCATAAGATTTTTCATCTGTAAAATGGGGATAATAACTGTGTTGAAATATTATAAAGTTCATTTTCTAAAGATGGATGACCTGCTGAAATTTTTAGGCCTATAATCAGTAGAGTAAATGATAGCTGTTATTATTAAACTTGAGGTGCTTAGCATTGCATAATAAAAATTGTAAATGCTCAGTTCTCTAAGAAATTCATGATTAACACAAAAAGAGAAAAGTACATTATAAAACTATGCTTATCTTTGAAGCTGGCATCAAACAACTAATGACCCAGTTTTTTTTTTTTTTTTTTTTTAAGGTATAGTGCATTAGTTAACCTTGTCCGTATACTTGGCAATACTTCAAATCTCTCAAAATGTTTGGTGTTAATGGCTTGACAATTTAATGAATAGGATTCAGTAACTTTCTGTTCAAGTGCAAACTAGTTGTTTTGTTTTTCTACTCATTAACTAGGATCAAGAAATATCATCTTCTATCCCAAATGGGAATTTCTCCTAATTCCCTCATTTAAATGATTATCAGTTGAGTTTCTGCTTAAACCCTTTTCTGACATAGAGCTTTACTTTACAAAGCAGTCTATTCCGTGTATAGGAAACTATGATTGTTATTGTATTCTGTTAATGTAGTTGATGCAACTTTTAATTTCTATTCCTTTGATACAGGTTCTTTCATGAAGCTGCATAGACCAAATCTAATCACTATTTCATTTGCTATGCCATCAATCATTTGCCAAAATTATTCCTTTCTGAGGCTTCTCTTTTCCAAGTTCAGTGTATTCCCAGATTTTCCAAGTTTTGTGATTATTGATTTTTTAAAAATTTGTTGAGTTGTATTTGACATAAAATGAACTACTTCTAGGTGAAGTGTACAGTTTGATGAGTTTTGATAATGTATCAATGAAATCATCATTATAATCAAGATAGTGAAGATACTATCATCTCCAAAATTTCCTCCCATCCCTTTTTATTCTCTCTTTTCTGTCTCTCCCTGCCCCACTCAGGCCAGTCCCATCCCCACAACCACAAACACTCATCTGTTTTGTCACTACAGAATTATTTACATTTACTAAGAGTTTACATAAATGAAAACATACAGTGTGTATTCCCTTTATCTGTCTTCTTTCACTTAGTGTCATTGAGATTCTTCCATATTTTTGCCTGTAACAATATTTTCCTTTTTATTGAAGAGTAGTATTCCATCATGACTATATCACAATTGGTTTAGCTATTTATCTGGTGATGAAAACTTGGGTTTAATGTGTCCAGTTATTGACTATTATGATTGAAGCTACTATGACCATTGATGTACATGATCTTGGACAAATACTCCCTTTGCATTTGGGCAAATAACCTAGGAGTAGTTTGGTTAGGTACTAATGGTAGGTATGTGTTTAAATTTGTAAGAAACAACTGAAACATTTTTCAAATTGGTTGCACCATTTTACATTCTCACCAGCATTGTATGAAAGTTCCAGTTCCTCTACATCGTTGCCAACATTTGATATGGTCTTTAAAATTTTGACCATTCTAATGGGTGTGTAGTGGTTTCTTCTTGTGGTATTAATTTGCATCTTCCTGATGATGTTAAGCATCCTTTCTTGTGCTTACTTGCAGTCTGTATATCTGTATATCTTCTCTGGTGTTCAAGTTTTGTGCGCATTTTAAATTAGGTTATTCGTTTAATTGACTTTTAAGAATTCCTTATATCATAAATATAAGTCCTTTATTAGATATGTATGTTACAGATCTTAGTCTGTTTTTTTCATCCTCAAGTGCCTTTAAGAAAGCAAAAGTTTTAAATTTTGATGCAGTCTGATTTCTCAGTTACATCTTTTAAAGATTTTGTTGTCATGTAATAAATTTTGCCTAACTCAAGGTCAACTATACTGTCTTTAAATCTAGCTAGATTTATGACTTTACTTTTTTACATTTAAGTTGATAATACTTTTTTATAATAACTCTTTTAGTTTGATTAATTTTAGATTTTCAGAAAAGTTGCAAAGGTAGTACAGAGAGTGCCTGTATATCCCTCATCCACTTTCTCCTATTAACATCTTATATAATCATGGTAGATTTGTCAAAACTAAGCACCCAGAATTGGTACATTACTATGAATTATACTTTAGACTTTATTTGGATTTTAGCAGTTTTACCTCTAATACCTGATTTCTGTTCTAGAATTCACTCTCAGATTGCACATTGTGTCCTCGTGTCCTCTTAGTCTGCTCTGATCCTTGATAGTTCCTCCATCTTTGTTTTTCATGAACTTTAGTTTTGAACAGTGCTGGTCATATATTTATAGAATTTACCTCAATTTGCATTTGTCTGATATTTTTCTCTTGATTAGATGGAGGCTATGACTTTTGGGGGAGAAGTTCCTCTTGTCACATTGTAATCATGGTGGAGGTAAGGTATGCTATTAGCATACCTTAACTGGTGTTAGTTATCCTTGATTACCTGACCAAGGTATTGTTAGCTGGGTTTCCCTACTGTAAAGTTACTCTTTTATTTATTTCTTTTTTTAATCCTTTTTATAGTCTGTTCTTTGGAAGCAAGTCACTAAGTATAGCTTATATTCAAGGGAAGCAGAGGAAGGCATTTTGCACAATGACCTAGAGATGGGTTTCTACATAAATTATTTGAAATTATTCTGTGAGAAGTATTTGTTTCTCCTCCTGCATTCATTTCTTTAACAATTTTTTTTTTTTTTTTTTTTTTGGTGCTGGGGATTGAACCCAGGTCCTTGTGCTTACAAGCAAGCACTCTATCGACTGAGCTATCTCCCCATCCCTCTTCAAAAAATTTTTACATTACTATTTACTCATTTATTTTATACTTTAGGTTATATTCAAGTCCTGTTATTTATTTTATTGCTCAAATTGTTTTTTTTTTTAAGACCTGGCTAGCCCTTTTATGTTGGGTCCAGGGTCCTTTTGAACTGTTGCCTCTTTTTTGGAGCAAATCTTTGTTTTTTGACACTGCAAGATATGTGCAGCTTGTCTTAGGTTTTCTATGTCCAAGCCTTAGAATAATTATTTCTCAAAGGACTCTTATTCTTATTTTTAAATATATTGTTTAGAAACCAAGATCTGGAGACTAGGTATGCTGGCTGCTGTTACTGGGATGTCATATGTCTAGGTTCTCTTGCTGACAGGGCCAGGAAATATATGTGTATTTGCTAACCCATGGATATATGCTATCTATGATTATTTCTGTATCTGTCCATTTGTATTTATGTTAATGTAAATGTGAGTTCATACAGATATCTCTGACTCTAATCCAGTGCCATGTGATTAATTTTATCGTGGTTTATTGTTTGTATCCAAATATTTCTCTCCAACAGTGAGAAACATGGCTTCTGTCATCTATTTACTTGGTTGTTTTAACCCTAGTATACATATAAAGCAGTTTCAGAGTGTTAGCCTGTACCCTGCAATCCATTTTGAGTTAATTTATGTATGTGGAATGTGAATCAAAGTTAATTCTTAAACTATATGTGTGTGTGTGTGTGTGTATCCAGTTGTTCCAACAATTATTTATTAAAATGCTATCTTCTACTGCTTTTATATCTTTGGTAAAATTGCTTGTCCATTTATGTGTGGGTCAGTTTTGGAATTCTCCATTGTTTTCCTTTGGTGTTTGTCTATCTTTATCTCATAACAGATTGGATTACTGCTAACTTAAAGTAGGTCTTCAAATCAAGTAGTATTGTTAGTCCTCCTATTTTCTTTTTTCTTCAAAGTTGTTTTGACTATTCTAAGTCTTCTGCATTTCCATATGAAATTTAGGATCAGATTGTCAATTTCTGTTTCATAAAGCTTACTTAAATTTTGATTTGGAGTGTCTTAAATGTTTAGATCACATTTGGAAGAATTGATGTTTTAACAAGATTGAGTCATGTAATCCATGAGCAAGTTATATCTATTTGTTTAGAACTTTAGTTTCTATGAGAAGTATTTCTGTAGTTTTCAGCATACAAATCTCTTTCACATCTTTTGTTACATTTAGCTCTAAGTATTTCATATTTGTTAATGCAACTTCCAGTTTGCTTGCTAGTGAATAAACATACAATTGCTTTTTTGAACATTGATCTTGTGTCTTACAACCTTTTAAACTCACAAGTTCTTATAGCTCTTTTATAGATTCTGATTTTCTACATAGAAGATCATGTTGTCTGTGAGTAGTTTTACTTGTTTCTTTAAATTCCAGACACTTTTAATTTATTTTTCTTGCATGATGGTAGTAGCTAGAACCTCCAGCAACGATGTTGAAGAGAAATGATGAGAGCAGTCATCTAATTCTTCAAGATAGAGAAGTGTTTACCTTCAAGTATGATGATAGCTGCAAGTGTTTCTGCTTCTTTAATTGGGCTGAAGAAATTGTCTTTTATTGCCTACTTTGCTGAGAGCTTTTATCAGAAACTGCCTGCTGGATTTTGTCAAATACTTTTTAGGTGCCATTTATTTATTTTTATATGGCCATTATGAATCTGGCACTGTGATAAGTACTTTTATGACATTATCTTTGATTTTCAAAACCATCCTCAAAAGAAGCATTCTTGTCCTTGTGTTTTAGATAAAAAAAAAAAAAACAAAAAAAAAAAAAACAAAACAAAAAACTAAGTCTATAGAGACCTTAATATATTCCTCTTGGGTTCCTGGTTTTAATGAGCATCCTCATTTGGATAGTTCACAGAAATGTTAAACCCCAAATTTCTCTCTGCCCATAGGTCCTTTTCCCTTTCTTCCTTTAGGCATATATTTAGGTGATCATTATATTTTCCTTTTTAAATTTCTTAATATGGTAAATTACATATAAACCAACCATGAAACAAACCTTTAGCTAAAATTAAAAACTTGAAATTCTAAGATCAACCCTATGTAGTACTCTTGACATATCATTCCTTATGGAAACTACTATATTCAAATTTTAGGATTCTTATATTTATGTACATGAGAAATCTTGATGTGTATTTTCCTTTTGTTATAATGTCTATGTCTGGTTTTAGTTTCAGAATAATGCTGACCTTGTCAGTTGAAAGTATATTTTGCAATGTTTGGGTAAATTGTATTTATACTTCTAAGTGAGCTTATGTCATTTGAGTTTTTTAAGAAATTGATCATTTCTTTAAATTGTCTAAATTATCAAGTTTATTGGTCTAAATTTGTTATATTTTTATAATATTGCCATATTATCTGTAGATTATGTAGTGATGCCAGCTCAGTCCTGAAATTGCTACTTATATCCTTTAGTTTTTAAGTAGTTCTAGAGACTTATCAATTTTTTGATCATTTAAAAGAGTGAAATTTTGTTTTCTTTGGTATTTTTCTACTGTTTTATTTTTCATTAATTTCTGTCCTAATTCATATTTCCTTTTGTCTGTTTACTTTAGGTTTGATTTGGTCTTTTTCTGATTTCTTAGGGTAGAAGCTAAAACAACTCAGACTTTCTTCTTTTCTAATACAGATATTTAATGTTATAATTTTCCTCCCAAGTACTGTTTCAGTGACATTCTACAAATTTCAATATTGTATATTTTAATTTTCTGTCAATTTAAAATATCTTCTAATTCTTCTTTTGATATCTTCTTTGACCCTTTGGTAATTTAGAAATGTCTTATTTAGTTCCAGAATATTTGGGGATTTCCGGAGATCTTTCTGCTGTTTTCTAATTTAGTCAATCGTGAGCAGATAACATACTTTATGTGACTTGAATCCTTTTACATTTGAGATTTATTTTGTGGCCAGAATAGCATATACCTTGATTTCTATCATTTTTTACATCATGTATCTTGAAGCTGTTATTAGGTGCGTAAAGATTTAGCATTAGTCTGTCCTCTTGTTGAATTGACTACTTTATCATTATGACATTATTCTGCAGGTCTGTGGTAATAGTTTTGTTTTGAAATCAATTTTTTTCTGATATCAATGTAGCCACTCTAGGTTTCTTTTGACCAGTGTTAGTATAGTATATCTTTTCATATCATTTTGCTTTTAACCTGCTTTCTTAGAAGTCCATTAATCTCTGTGGTGGAATTTTTTTTCCCCCTAGTATTGGGAATTGATCCCAGGGTATCATACAGGCTAGGCAAGTGCTTTACCATTGAGCTATCCCAAGGTCAATCTCTGCATTTTAATTGGAATGCTTAGATCATTTACATTTATTATCGTGATTGACATTGTTTAAGTCTGTCATCCTATTTATTCTCTGTTTCACCTGTTCTTTGTTTCCCATTTCTCTTTCACTACTTTTTTTTAATACATACTGTTTTCTTTAAAACTTTCTAGACCATTTAATCATCCTGATTGTCTTCCTGAACTAGCCCCAATGTCATATTCTCAAAGCCTGAATTTTTAATTAATGTCTTCTAAAAATTTTGACTAGGATTTTGCCAGTCTTAAAAATATTGCTTGCTAATTTTGTATTTGCTGTAATACTTAGATGCTAGAATATCCATCCAGGTGTTGTAGTTAGTGTTGAGTGACCTTTCTAGGATCTAGTTTTCATTTTGTGTTCTTTTCATTCTCAGATGGCAGTGACACACTGGAGCCTGGAGTTTATAAGTATTTATCTGCCTTGATTTCTGATCTTCCATTTTTTTCCCCCCAAAAGAGTGGTTGAAAGAGGGAAAGAAAAAAAAAAGAATTTTTGGTTTCTCCATCTCTCTACTCATTCTTTCCCCAATAGAAGGACTGGTGGAATATATCTTTCAAAAACTTGAGAAGCCTTTCCCTATCCTGTTTTAAAGAAGCATATCTAATATATCATTCAAGGAAGGGAGGTCATTCCAGGTCTTGTAATTTCTGTAAGGAAGGAGGAATCACATGAAGAAGGGAGAAAGGAAAAATGCGGTTACGCTTGAATAACGCATGGATTATTTTACCAGATTTGAAATGGGCAAGTCAGCACCTTTGTATCTCAAATACTAGGATATGAGGAGGTATGAGATCTGTGTCTGGGCTCCCTGGAGGCCTATTCCTGAAATAGTTTTATTAACCCTAACCTTGAACCGAGGAAAAAGAACTTCTTGAAGTTGCCTTGTTCCTAGAGGATTTCCTTGAAATAGCATTGTCACTAAGGATTTTTGCTTAAGTAGCTAGTTTCCAGAAGATATGTTAATCAGGGTATTCTTGTTCGTTGTACATTCTAAGTTTAGCTCTTAAAATTTCAAAGAAGCAGAGTGTGGTACATTCTTATTGAATGCAGGTGCTTTCTGCCCTGTTTACTTCAGACAGTTGAATGTCTATAGTGGTTAGGACTGATGATTTGTAAGCTTATGAATGATGCCAAAAACTCAATGTCTCTTGAGTACAGTGGAGCCTATAGTCTAGTAGCCATGAATATTAGGGCAGTGTGCCAACTAAAGCTGGCTTAATTCTGCAAGCAGGAGCGTTTTGCAGAAGGATTCGTGGTAATTAACCAATTCAAAGTGCAATATTTTCCTTTCATTAATTTGGCGGAAAACAACTAAATGTCTGCAGCACGACTGTTTTTGACATATTCATTTGCTGCTTGGAAAATAATAGATACTTTGAATTTGTCCATAAAAGAAAACTGTTAGGATTTTGTCATTTACCTTTCAACTTTCTAACAAAAAGTAGATTACTCAATTAGCAACTGAAAAAAAAAAAAGTAGGTATAGTTGGTTACAGGAGTGACCAGCGTTGATTCACATTTTGAGTTGATTGGCTTGTTAGGAGATTCTTAGGGATTTATTGGCTCACCCCTATTGCTTTGTACATCTCCTTCCCTTTATGTCATAAAATTCTATTGGTGGTTTTAGTTTCTAATACTTCCTCTCGTCTCAAGTTCATTTCTACTGTAAATATTGGAGAGCATTTCTTTTTCTTCTCCTTTTTCTTTGGGGTTAAATATTTTTTTGTTGTCTCAACCAGTTCATTCTAAGAATTGCTAACTCTTTACTTTAAAAAATGTACTTAGGACCAGCCATGCAGCAGGAGGTATTTTGAATAATTTTGGAACTTGCTGTCCATTGATGCAAAAATCTTCCTATAGGAATTATCAAAGAATGTATTCATTTTAAGATATGTTAGTTTCCATATAAATTTTCTTATTTGTGGGTAGTGTTTGTCCTTTCATGAAAAATATAATTCTCATACCTTTACTAAACTGTAGTTATTGAAAGATCAGTGATTTTGCAGTTTAACATTTTCCTCTTATATTTTGACACATTTTCTGGGTGTACTTTTTCTTCTGTATGGTCTATATAAACTGGATGTGTTTAGTTAGAAAAGTCTTATTTTTAAATATTCTTTTGATTGTAAATACCAGAGATACATTTCCATCTATCCAAAGATACATATATGGAAGGATATTGGGATAGTTCCTGAAATCTCAGAGAAAGAGAATAGCTTGGCATCATGAGGAATTGGAACTCCCCATGAGTAAAGCCATTAGGAACTGAGTTAACCCTCACCTTAACTTTTATGCTTGCTTCTGTCTACATGTTTTTTCTTCCTTACACTTTATAAACTTAATTTTCAGTGCTTTCACATATACAAAATCCAAATAGGCATCTACCACTACTCCTTAGAGTGAGAAGCATAGACAGAGGTCAGAGTTCAGTCTCAGTTCAAAAATGCAAAAAGAGAATGCAGACCAACTTGCTCAGATGTCTACCCTTTTTCTAATCAGCCATATTCTAGGGGCAGTATCATAAAGTGCAAACTTGGCTGCTAGGCCCATGCAGATAAAAGGCAGTGCTTATAAACTAGATAGATACATTAAGAGGTATCCACATTGTAAATATAGGACAAGACAAAAAATTTCTCTATAAACATAATGATGTCTATTTAGGCAATAAATATAAATTTGTGCCTAAATATCTTAGGAACTGTGCTAGGGATTCAGTGGTAAATGAGGTAAATATAGTTCTTAACCTTGAGGAGCTTATATTCCTGTAGGGTAAATGGAATTTTGAAAAGTCAACATATAAAAAGGTAAAATAATTATAAAATGTGATAAGTGCTTTGAAGAAGACCTATAGTGCTGAGAGAGAAAACCACATTAGTAATGGGGAAAAGGACTGCTGAGAGGATCATGATATTTACTTTCTCTACTGCCTTCTGAAGAGGTAAATTATATTTAGATTTGAGGGAATTGGGAAGTTGTTCCTATCAGGGAAAGTGGTATATATAAAGGTCTTGAATTATAAGGGATGTGGAATGCTTAAAAAAATAAAATATGCTCATTATGGATGAATGTAGAAGAAAAGCTTGGGGACTAATTTGTCAATAACCATGAGCTTTTTTACTGTCTACATGGACTAATACTGATTTAACTCATTAACATATTGCAGAAAACCTACCATTATGTTGGAGATTGTTAGATTTGGTAAGCGTAAAAGCTAGGCTGAACATAAAGAAGGATGAACACCCCCAAAGAAAGACACATTTAGTAATGATAGAGGATGATGTCCTGTTAGAATCTTATTCTTTGGTTCCTCATACAAACATTTATAGATTATGTGGTAGAACACTGCTTTTGTTACTGAGTCTATAGATTAAATAATTAGATAGGACCCTTCTTGTCATGAAGCTCATTAGATCCTCACTATTCAAAAATATCATCTTAGAACCAACTTCATCAATTGGGAGATTGGTATAAATGCAGATTCTCAGGCCCAGTCCAAACCTACTGAATCAGAATCTGCATTAAGATTCCCATGTGATTAGTGTGAAGATTGAGAAGTATTTTTCTAGAGCAGCACTTGACAAACTGGCCTTCAGGGCAAATTCAGCTGGTGGCCTATTTGTCATTTTAAAAATGTGTATTTTAACTGATACATAAAAACAAAAAATGTACATATTGATGGTAGACCATGTGATATTTCAATACATGTGTACACTGTATAATGTTTAAGTCAGGATAATCTTATGTGTGTCCCCAATTATTTATCAACTATACCCATTTGTTTTCAACTGTTAGTGGTTGCCTTTACTGTACAGTGCCAGATTTGAATAGAAGCAACAGACTCTGGCTCACAAAGCTTGCGGTATTTGATTTTGCCCTCTGCAAAGTAAATGTGCCACACTTTCTTCTGGAGTATAAACAAATTGCTTGAAATTTATGACAGATTATTTTTTACTTGTTGATTGTAAGATGTTTTATAAACTAGGCAGTGTTTGACTTGTTCTGAAAAGCAGTGGTTTAACACATTTGTAGTCTGCAATCTGTAATTCAAATGAAATACTTTGGAGATTGATATACCAAACATATTAAAACATTCAAAAGAATGAGTTAGGGTTTGTGACTGACACAATATGGACAATGGAAGGCAGACCTAGGAGATTTAAGACTTTTAGTGTCATTATGATGAAATAAAAGAATAAGAATAGTATAAATTTATTTAATTTGGTCTTTCTATGATATCCAAACAAATGAGCTTGAACTTGTAGTCTCAAGTACGCTCAGCCTTATGAAAGACTAGGGCTACAAGTGTGTGCCACCATGACTGGCTGGCTTAGTGTGTTTAAATTTTTTTTTTTTAACAAATGCTTTTGAAGCAAATTGTTCATTTTATGGTAATAGTACTTTGGAGATTGCCAGGGCTTACGTTTATATATCTGTCTTATGTATGAAGAAATTGAGACTAAGGAAAAAATGTTTTATCACTGAGTACACCAATTTTGGAGCCAAAATGAAGACCTAGGCTTTCTGATTAAACTCACTAAATTTCCATTAAGCAAAGGGATTTCAGGACATTTGTGGTTAGATTTTGGCATGCTATCCATCTTTCATTGCAAGCTTTGATCCATAGTACTCTACTTTTATATATTCTGAATATTACATTTACATGTAAAATTTCTTTGGAATGTCACTGGAAAAATCATTGTCTTAAATCACTTTTCTCTTGTTGAAGATTTTGTTGTTCACTTTGGTCACTATAAACATATATAGTATTTCTGTTGCCTTGAAGCTGTGGTGATTTCAGTATAGGAATCATTTTGCTTAAACAACTATGAATAAGTAATTCAGATAACCTGGAGAAGTCAATGAAACTAATAACCTAAATCAGCTAAGTTTCATTGAGATGCTGTGGGTTCTCAATGTGATTCTCATCTTGACTGTGGGTTGGAAGCCACTGCTTAAACAGGAATTTGTGACTTGGTAGACTGCTTCAAAGAGATTGAGGACTTTAAACTGGGAAGAGACATCAAGTTCACTTCTATTGGAGAAAATGAACATAAAACAGTTGTGTAGCAGTTGTGAGGATAACATCTGCACATTAGCTTAAGAGAGGCCATGGAGATATCTATTTACCAGTGTACTGTTGTCCAGTATCTTCCAGGTTTTGATTCGCCAAGTAATTGCAAATGGTGCAGTTCATCTAAACCAAAAAGACTAGGGGAAAGTTTAGGGATGGATGAGTACCTCTGAGAACTTAGAGGGAAGACTACCTCATTCAGTCTAGTAGAAAGATACCTAGGGCTTCACACTCTAGAATCTACTTATTTTTTGAATATAAAATAAATTAAAACATGTTTTTGAGTTCTTTAAAGAACTATGGTCCCTAATACCAAATGGATAAATTGGTCCTGATTATCTCTAGTCATTTGAGCGAACATGTCTAGTATCTTAAGTCAATTGAGAAGTCCACGTTCAACAAGTATATACTTCATTTGTGGTAGTATTCATTTTGTGAAAATGATTTTTAAAAATTTAAAGCTTTTATATATTTACATTGATTTATCATTCAAATCTCTCATGGTTCATCTAGTAGTTGTTTCTACACTCTTAAATATAGGTAGAAAGTCATTTACACTTAGGCAGTGAGATAAATCAGTGTTAAACATTGGAAAGTGTGGAGAAGTCTGATAACTTGAGGTTTTCTGAATTTTTATTTTAACTTGAATAAAAATAGGTAAACATACTTCAACAAGGAAAGAATGTGAAAGGCAATAAGGCATCAAATTATTGATGTTTTTCTTCATGAAAAAGGCAAATAAGAATGAGAGGATACTTTAAAAATCAATTTTAAATAATTTTGCTAAACTTCAGAAACTATAAAACATAATAATGTTTTCCATCATCATTATAAGATCTAAGATTTTTTCAAGATCATTTAGCACTATATGCAAATTGAACTCGGACTCATAAAATATACAAATTGGGCATGAAGAGAGAAAGAAGAGAAATATAAATTGAGAAAACGAGAGAAAACAAGAATAGTTTAAAATAATGTGGGCAAGAACCTCTGTTACTGACCTTGGTGGAATAACTGGTAATGGGTTATGCCCCCAAACAATTATAAAATCAACAAAATAAAAACCGTCTTTAGGAATTGTGCAAAAGACAGTGCAAGAAGCCATTTATAAGAAGAACCCCACTTTTGCTCAGACTCTATGGACATTTTCCTGAAGAAGCTGAAGTCTGAGCAGAAACAGTGGCACCTTTCAACTGAGAAGGCAGAGATTGGAGTTTGGGATTGCTGAAATCTGGAGTAGGGCATGAGAGAGTCGACAGTTGCACAGAAATGGGGGTTCAGAATTCTAAAAGTGGGTTCTCCTTGAGCCATTTACTGAGGGATTATATACATATGTGCCAAATGAGACTGTGTGAACTTTCCAGAGTGTGTCTACTAGGGATTTGATCGTGTTTGTGTTAAAGATTTCTGGTAAACGTTGAAACTCTGTCCCAAGCAGAGTAGAAAAATGTTATGAACCTCCTAGCCATCCAGTTGAGAATCAGGAAAGCCCATAGTTTTAAGAGTAAGGACCTCTGCCTTAGCCAATTTTGCTGGTATTACAAAATACCTGGGACTGAGTAATTCTTAAGAAATGGAATTTTATTTTCTCACACTTCTATGAACTGAGACGTTTAAAATCAAGGCACCAGCAGGTTTAGTTTTCTGGTGAGGGCTGCTCCTACTTCCAAGATGGCACTTTCAATTCTTTGGCCTCCAGAGGGAAGTAATGCTGGGTCTTTACAGTAAAAGGTGGAAGTGCTAGAGAACTGAATTCTGTGTGGTCCTTAATCACAACCACAAAGAGATTTCTCTAACTCCTTCTAATTACCTATTAGAAGCCTCATCTCTTAATATCATCATTGATATTAATACCGAATTTTGGAGTGGACCCTTGTAAACTATAGCAGCATCCCAGAGTAAAGCTGGATAAGATTAAAACTGGATTGATCTCTACAAAAGCTACATAGGAGAGGGAAATTTAATTCTGCCAAAGTGGAGGAGCTTGATAAATACCTTGGACCTTTGTGAAATTCATCCAGTCAAAACATCAGTAATTTGAAGTTTTCAGCCAGTAATAGTACTGCTTGAGAATAAGGGTCACTTACCACTCTTCACAGGAGCCTACCACAGAATCCAAGCTTTCTTTATTTTTTAAAATAGTTTTCCATGTATAATAAAAAATTACTAGATCTGTAATGGCACCAGAAAGAAATGAGACCTCTAGTCAAGAGAAAATGAAGTCAACAGAAACAGACCTTGAGATAGCCTGGATGTTGATCTTAGCAGACAGAAGCTTATGTATGTATATTTTACACGGACTTAAACACAAAAATAAAACAAGAAAGCAGACAGAAAAATCTGCGATCTTAATCAGTGAGTAGGTTGGGTATCTTGGCTGAGAGATGGAAACTATAAGGAAAACTAAATGGAAATTTATAATAGGAAAGAACAATAATTATAATTAAAAATGTATTGATTTTACTATCTAATAAAATATTAAGAAAAAAGTAATGAATATGGTATATATCAATAAAATTTATTCAATCTGAATAACCTAGAGAACTAAGATTGAAGAAAAATGGACAAAAATCAAGAGACCTACTGATAACAGCTGTGTGTAGTTGGAGTTACAGCAGGAGAATAGCATGAGAATGGAGCATATAAAATATTTACAGAAAAATTATTGAAATTTTTTTTCGATTAAGAAAACTCCAAGAAGCTCAGCAAGCTGTAGGCAGCTTAAATAGAGTATAATGTGGCATATCAAACTGTATATTTTTATATATCTAAAAGTCATTGTGATGGTGATGAAACTGTCAAGGGACTCAAAGTAGCCCACCACTATTTAAGAAGGAGCTAACTTTGTTTCTCATAGGGAAGGTAGGGCTCTTATATTTAAACATATTAGATCATAAGGTCTTTCTGCTTGTGTGGGTCCATTTAAAAATAATTTTATTTTTCAGAATATAAAATTAATTCAGGCTCATTGGAGATATTCATAATCATATAGATATAAAATAAAATTGCTTTGGTCCTTTTATCCTGTCATGTTTCAATTTTGTTTGATTACTTTTGACAAGCAGTATGAAATCATTAGAAGAAACACAAAACTTTCTAAGTTCTATTACTTTCTAAAACAAGCCTTATATTCTGATTCTATCTAAAATTTTTATCTTAAATTCATTTGGGACTGATATTATCATTTTGTGAGTAAAGCTCATGATAAATTCAGTTTAAATATAATAGGTATGTGCACATATATTTTACTTTAAAGACCAATTATAGATGAGAAATCATTCACAAAATTGAACATGAAAATTGCTTATACTTTTTATTTCTGTATTATGAAACCTGGATATATAATTTCTTTTTCAGTTAATAAGACACTCAGTTATGTATTAGAGTGACTGAAGAGTTAACATCATTCTTCCTCCCCATATTTAAGATGATATTGCTCTATTAAAAAATTTCCACAGACCTTACGGATATTTGAGACTTTTCCCTCATTTAAATAGTATTTAGAAACAATGAAATTGAAGTGATTTTATACCTAAAGTCCACCAAAGACAGCTTCCTATTTCTTTTTATTCAGAGATTTTTATCAGAGGAATATAGACTGGAATCTGCAATGGTTCTCAAAATCTCAAAGTGGTAAGTGAGACCAATTAAGTCTTTTCTTACCAGTATTTAATTGTTTTTTTCTTTTTCTCTGTAGTTTTTAATTAAAATATTTCAAATGAAAAGCCACATTAATTCTGGGGTTCTTGACTTTTAATAACAGATTTCTTTTAGCCGTTTTACCATCTGATAACTTTAGTCTGGTTGCTACAAGTTCTGTGTTTGTATCCTCAGGGTTTTTATTTATTTGGGACCTGGAATGAGGTCCAAGAGGAGTAAAGCTACCATTGTGTTTTCTACATTTGTGTCATTGTTGTGGAGCTGGCCACCCCAAATCCTGGAGTTGATGGCTCTTTGACCAGCCCCTAGTTGATTATTATAGACTAAGAATAGAGATGGTATTTGACTGTTTTCACCTCACCAATTGAAGAATTGTAGCCCAAAACCATTAAATCTGGCATGGATATTGATGAGGTGGTTGAAATTGATCTAAAATCATTTACAAATTTTAAAATAAGTGCTTATAATAAATAGCCCTGCTGGGGGTATAGCACAATAATAGAGTGCTTATCTAGCATGTACAAGGCCCTGAGTATTTGATCCCCAGCTCTGGAAAAAAAGAAAAAGTAAGAAAGGAAAAAGAAAAGTGTGGTGGGGGCGGGGGTGGGCGGGCAAAGAGGGAGGGAGAAAAGAGAAAAAGAGGAAAAGGAGGGAGAAAGAAAAAAATTCCACATAGAGGAAATAAGAGATGCTCATTGAATGGGGACTTAGATTATGTCAATATTAACACCAGAATTACTTTAATTATAAATTCCAAAAACAGTTTTGAGCCTTATTGATATGTATTTTAGTTCATCTTCCTTTGTGTAAAGTTTTTCTTTCAAATAATAAAAAATTATAATAAAAAGTTGACTCAGCCACTAATGAATACATAGCTCATGTAATTCCAAATCCAAAGACAGGGCTATTTCAGAAAGGATCCAACAATTCAGTGACTTCTGTTTCTTTGGTTTGGCTTTCTGATGTTGCGTTCACCTTGGTGCTCCTAATAGGACTTTTACTAGCTCCTAATGCTTATTATTTCCATGTTTACTTCAACTTAGAAAAAGAGTAATTATCTCTCTATATTATAAATGTCTGAATATCTATTCTGATTTGACTAGTGAAGATATTTCCATCAGGTACTGTTATATCTGGCTTGTATGTTTCATCCCAGGAGACAAAGGTGAAGTTCTTTTTTGGAACTTTTGGATCCCCAAATGAGTCATTGTCTTCTTGGAAAAGGAAAGTGGAGAATAAATGTGAAGGATGGTGATTAACATGAATTACATAACCTTCATTCTTACTTTCATGTGTCTCTTACCTTACCATTAATATCTACCTGAAGTCTTAACTTTATTTTCTGTCATTCCTGCTGCCTATTAGGGACTCTCCCCACCCCATACAAATAGGAAAATCACTATTGTCCAGGCCATTCATTTACCTTTACAGGAAACATATCTTGCTGTTATTTTTTTTCTTTATCAACAATTTTCTTTTTTTAGGCAATACTTTAAATTTTATTAGAAAGTGAATCATTTTAAAGTGTATTTTCTTTTCCAATAAGGAAGAATTTTACCATTAGGTGATTTATACTAAACAAGAACTCTGCCTCTAATGTGAACAGTTACATGTTTTTAAAGTGAAGGACAATTTAATCAAAAACATTTTTTTTTTCTTTGTAAAGCCTGACATTTATTTGCTTCTGCATAAACAAGAGGGAAGAACCTTCAATATAAATCTTTTTAAAGTCTCTATCCTTAAAATTTCCTAAGAGTTCTTACATAGAGAAAACAAATTTGAATGCATTTGTAACAGCTTAATTATGTGTCCCATATGGATCTCTTAACAGAATGTTTTGAAACCAAAGCATAATTCACCACAAAGATAAATCAGAAAAAGAAATTAGATTTTTGAGTGGTGTGTTACAGTGACCTGGACAAAACCAATTATTAACTAATAAAATACTCATAATAATTAGCACATGCAACAGAGAAAATTAAATCCTGTGTTATATACTGTTAAGTATAGTGTCAGACATAAGCAGTCTTTAAATGTTTCTATCAATTGTATTCATCTCCCTACATATATTAATTTTTATTTAAAACAAGAAACAGTTCTCTTTTCCTGATTCTCATGTTTATAAGTGCAAAGTAAAACAAAGCAATCTCAGTAAAAATGGTTTATTACAATGTTATTTTAGAAAGGTCTATTCCTCAAAATGTCCAAAATGTTCTTAAAAGATGTCCAAATCCTGAGAACCATCAACCTCAATGGCCTCCTCTGCATCCAACTTGGTTTCACCATGTCCTTCCTGTGGCTCATCAAGAGAGGCCAGGGCCTCATTTGTGTCACTTGAAAAAGTTTCTTGTGCTGTATCATCATCTTCTTGAAAATTCAGACTTTTAATAGCTTGTTTCATCTTTTTACCCAACACTTGTGTCCTCCTCTTCCTAATAGCTTTTTAATTTTCATATTCCTTTTGATTTTCAATGTGGAAAATATCCTTAATTTGTTCTTCACTGATACTAGGGGTGTTTTTCAGGAGATTGAGAAAAACTCCACCTGGTGTTCTTCCGCTACCATTCATTTTAAAAAGGACGCCATTTTGTTCGACTCTTGCAGTTTCCACCAGAAGTTTAGTTGCCTTTTTATTCCCAATTATTCTCACTACTCGGGCTATCAGATCTCTCTTTGGTTCCTGTAACCTGAAAGAAATTTCATCAGCAACTTTCTCTTGAGGATCTTCTGTGATCTCATATGGGCCTTCATAGTTCATTTCTAGTCTGTACCCTACTCTGTCTTTGACAGGCCGTTTCCGTTTCAGATGACCTTGCCCTTTTCCTCTTCCCTTGACCCCATTTTTTTTTTTTTTTGCTGCTGTGCGTATATTCATATAGTTCTTTGTCTAGTTCTTTTGTACATTCTTGAGATTCCCTCTTAAATTTCTTAGCAAGCAAATAATCATAGGTTTCAGATTGTCTGCTTTTGTCAATAGTGCCCTCCATTCCCAAGATACGAAGTTCAGTGGCCACAAGCATCTTGATTCTGTTCCTGCAGCACGGCACCCCATGTATTGTTAACCTTCTTTCCCCCAGCAACAGATGGTTTCTCACTATTCTGGTCAAACTGAAATGGCTCTGGTTTGGAAGGAGGGTTAAGACACTTCTGCCGCTTGCGTTTCCAAATAGAGCTATCATCATCTGAATCAGAAAAACTCTCTTCACTTGAATCCACACTTTTAACGTCCCATAATGTGACACTGGAACATACGCTGTTGCAGTGCTTTGGAAGGACCTCACAGCACTGTCTCCATCTAGGATTTTCATAGGACAAAGCTGGATTCGGTGGGAAAACCAAAGACCAGGCCCCTGGGCATGCAGTGAGCTTCATTCTTGGGGTTCAGTCTCCCAAATGGCATTTGGAGCGGCCTGTCACCGGCTGTGACCATCATGTCGGAATCCGAGTCCGAGAGCTGCCACCTTCCATGTAGCTGGCTTCCAGCGCCATCTTCCAGCGGCACGGCGCCAAAAACATTTTTTTTTAATACTGAAATATGAAGTGCATGGTACTAGTAGCCACTATGAAGTTCAGTACTTTGAGATAATTAAATTTTACTTAAAGTTTTATAACTGGAGCAGAATGTATTGTAAAAAGAGATTTTAGAGACCATTTAATTCATTGTTCTATTAGCTTCTCTAGTAAGGCTGACAAAAGGAGTTCAGCAGGGACAGCTCCACAATTATTATTTTATTTACTTATTTATTTTTGTGGTTCTGGGGATTGAACCCAAGGGCCTTGTGCTTACAAGGCAAGCACTCTATCAGCTGAGCCATAACCCCAGCCCTTCACAACTATTTTATTAGAAAGCTTACATTCCATTTACTCCATTTACATTGGAGGTGATAAATATTCAACAAGTGTGATTTGAATTTTAGTCTGAGCTCTAAATAGAATAATTTTGTCTTATGTTGAGGATAAATTCTGTATGTATGTAACATTCACCCAGTAGAAGCATTTCTTTCCCTTGGAGGGCAACTCTTCCGGCGTGTGAAAGCAATGATGTATCTCCATTTTATCTTCTTGTCATCAGCCCAAACATGTAAGCATTTATCCTGTATGATTTTATTGCCATCTACACTCACTGTTCAACTTGCCCTCCTAATTTCTTTAATTTTTCCAGGGCCTTGCACATGCTAGGCAAATGCTCTACCCCTTGAGCTACACCCTCAGCCGTGGTTTCCTTTATAATGTTCATAGAGGTAAACACCATAGCTTAAAATGATTAGAGCACTGCAGTAAGTGTAGTGTAGATATTGTTTTCTTTGTTCTAAATGTGTTACTTTCAGAGTTTTTTTAAAAATAATTTTAGTTGAAGTATACATGTTATAAAATATGCTATACATTCGCTTTTTTTAGGTGTCCAATTCAGTTTTTAAAATTTTTATGTGATTACCGCCACAATAAAGACATAGAACAGTTTTATACTCATTGAAGATACTTTGTGCCTCTACTCAATATCATATCCACTTCTGATCCCCAGGCCCAGGCAAGCACTCATCTGCTTTCTGTCTCTGTAGATTAGATTTTTGTTTTCTAGAATTTATGTTAAGTGGAGTCAGACATTATATACAGACATACCTTTGAAATACTGTGGATTTGATTCCAGACCACCGCAATAAAGCATATATTGCAAGTGAGTTACGTGAACCATCTGGTTTCCCAGTGCACATAAAAGTTATGTTTACATTATACAGTAGTCTTTTAAGTATGTAGTAGTATTAGGTCTAAAAAATTTACATACCTTAATTTAAAAATACTGTATTGCTAAAAAATGCTAACAATCATCAGAACTATTAGACAAATAACTTGTTTCATAAAGGGTTGCCACAAACTTCAATTTGTAAAAAGCATATTATCTGTGAAGTATGATAAATCAGAGCACAATAAAATGAGGTATACTCATGCTCTTTTTGTCTTTTTTTTTTTTTTTGCTCAGCATGATGTCAAAATTTATTCATATTGTATATGTATGAATAGTTATTTTTAATTGCTGATTAGAATTCCTTTTTATCAGTGTACCACAATTTGCCCTCTACCTTCTTGATGGGCAGATTTTTCTTTTATTCAGTTTTTAACTATTATGAACAAAGTGCTATATAAAGTTTTGCTTCCAAGTCTTTGTTCAGACAATATTTTCATTTCTTCTTGGATAAATAAACATATAGGAGTAAAATTGCTGGGTTGTATGCTTACAATATGTTTAACTTCAGAAGTGACTTCCAAAGTGCTTTCTGAAGTGGTTGTACCATTTTCCATTCTTGCATCAATGTATGGAGAGCTTAGGTTCCTTCATAGCCAGTAGCCACTCATTGTTTTAAAGCTCAATAGAATTCTTAGCATTTATATACATTGTGTTACACTGATGTTAGAAAAATAAGCTGTAGTCATTTAGACTCCATTTCATCCGACTAGACAGTAATACAATCCCTACAATAAGGACATAATTTCTGTTTTCATTTTTTATCTTCTCAGGGTTGATACTTCTCTGGTTTGTCTTTATTTTCCTGACAGAAATACTACTATTGGTTTTAAGTGTGTGTGTGTTTAAATATAGCTCAATTGTAATAGTCCAGTGAGGCATACTAAAACCACATATTGAAATCACATTTCTGAAAGACTTTTTTCCTTTTGAAGCCATTTTTATAAAAACTATTGACCCCCAGCATTTCTTATTTATAGTAGGTACTTAAAACATAGCAGAGCAGGTATTTAGTCACTGTCTCTTTTTTGAATAATATATCTTCACTCTGCAAAATGCATTATTTACCTTCTATGCAAATGGCAAAACTGGTTAGAACTATGAAATAATGAGAATAATATGGAGATTCTTAACTAATAATGATTCAGTTATTGAATTTGATGTATAAATGACTAGAGAATCATTTTTTATTCCCTGTAGACTGAAAGAGTGGAGAAGGAATGCTTCTGATAAGGCAGAGGGTTTTTCCTTCAATGCCTAACAATTCAAAACGCTTTTATTGTAAGCTCAAAATCCTATAAGATTGACTCTCTCCACACCATGCCAGGGTTGGAAGGCTGTAGCATTTCTGCTGTTGACTTTAGGTCTCCTCTTCTCTTTTAAAGTATATACATGCATGTACTTCTATCATCACTGCCAACAACAATAACACACAACCCAAGTTGGTTTTAGGATCAGTTTGGCAACATAGGGAAAAGCAAAGGTTGTTTTTTTACAATTTGCTTGGATGGTTTCCCTACAGATTTTTCATCTGGGGTAGATTTTGTGGATTGAGTTTTGTTTCCAACCTCCCGTCTTGTCATTTCCAGAGCTGCTGTTTCCCTCCTTAGGCGTGCTTTTTCTGTTCTAAAGAATAAATAAGGTCTCCTTTTAAAAAAAACTGCTTCCTAATCTCTCCCCGCCCCCCATAAAAGTTACTCATCACACTGATGACTTTCAGAAAAATATTTACAGAAGCACACTCTTTGACTTTACTGAGAGTGATTTCTATCAACAGGACTATACATCCTTCTTGGTGGACTAATGCTGCTAGCTGGGAGTTTGGATAACAGGACTACCTGTATCATTGGGTTAATGGGATGACAGAGTGAATTCATATAAATGAAAGATGTGGAATGCTGAGAGTTTTAATCTGCTACTATTCTGTAAAATAATAAGTACTAAATAGACTTAAAAATGCATACCCCTTGTATATATCTTTGTAAAATAGACTAGAAAATATTAATGATGGTTATGTCTATGGAGTTGAATATCTGGTGATCTAAGTGTTTATTTTTTCTATATTAATGTTTATTTCATTTTAAATTTTAGATGAAAGGAGGATATTTAGCCCTGTAGAAAGTAATGCAAGGATTGCCTTTAATAGGAATTTCATCCCCATTTTTTTCTGGTAGCTTCCTCCATTTGGCTTCTCAAGACTTTCTAAGATTTGAGTTCAGAACATGTTTTTAAAATACTTAATATGATCAATTGGCTAATTCTTTAGAGGTTCATTAAGATCTTATTTTGCACTGGGCATGGTGATGCACACTTGTAACAGCGTTCAGGAGGCTGAGGCAGGAAGAGCAGAACTTCAAAGTTAGCTTCAGCAACTTAGTGAGGTTCTAAGCAACTCAGTGAGACCCTGTCTCTAAATAAAAACAAAAAATGAACTGGGGATATGGCTCAATGGTTAAGTGACCCTGGGTTCAATCTTTCGTACCTTAAAAAAAGTCATATTTTGCTGTTTAATGCAGCTTAGTTCTTCATTCTCAGTGTTATGACTTAGCAACTGAATATACCTGCAGGGATAGTCCATAGCCAGAAGATATTGTAGTGATAATTCATTGTCTGTTTTTTTCTGGCATGTAGTAGAGATACTGAACTCTGAGATTTCCTCAAATTTCCTTACTCTTAAATCAGTTTCTGATGTAGCTATAAAGCCTCACAGATGAAAAGGCTCTATATTTGTTGGTTTCAGGTTTGATCCAGGAATATCTTTGGTTATGCAGATCAGGATCTGAAGGATTTAAAAGGACAAAATGTTTTTTGACTGCTTGGTCATCTGAAGAGAAGAACCAGGAGTTAAAGGAGGTAAAGAAGTAAAAGAAGGAATGGGATTAATAAAGGCAGTTATAGAAGAGTACATGGTTTATAGAAATGATTACTGACTTAGATATGAAAACTGCCTCCTCCTTTATCTATATGGGATGAAACAGTGTAGCTGCTAAATTTAGTTTCTGATGTTAGTTTTGAGGAAGATAGAAGTCAAGGTTTTGCTCACTAATTGTTAAAGTGACCTCTATCAAGTCTCAACCTTTTTTAATCTCTCTACCTGCAACAGAGTAAATAATAAAAATATTGTTGCTATCAGTATCAAAATAATTTTATGTGAAGATACTTTGTAAATGGTAAAGCTCTAGCTAAATAGATGGTGATGATAACATTCATGACCTCACTTTTCAAAGCCACCCATGCATTTTACTTTGGGCTTATGTTTTCAAGTTTCTACAGTGCCTTCAGTAGGCCTTAGACTCAATTAACTAGAAAATGTCCCATTAGTACTCAAACCAGTATTTTTCTGGCCTTGATCCTTTTCAGGTGTAGAGTTTCTGCTGGTTGGTCTAGTTCATTGCAAAAAGCTGGAAGAAGGCAGCATACACAATAAGAACTTTGATTTTCTGCTGGTTGATTGGAGGATGGAGGAGGCTGAGAGGCATCACAGAGGAAGAAGTGGTGCTAAGGGTCCCCTCATGCTTTCTGCCTTGTCTAACTAGTCTCCTTTAATTGCCTTCATGTGCCACGATGGCAAACCTCCTCATAATACAGTATGAGGAGTATTGAGTACAGTATGAAAGGAAGAGAAAGGTTGTTCTACAAATATAGAAGTCCTGGATGAAATTTTAGTTATAATATTAAAAGTGTAGTAAATCTAATCACCTACTTAGTTCTTACATAACAAGTTAGAGTAGGCTAGACTTTTTCTATATTGTCATATTGATTCAGGCACATCCTCATTCAGAATGGCTAAGGAGGCTTCTGGCCTCAGTGTTAGAAAGAACATGGATTTCAAATGGTAGTTTTCATTAAAATGTGAGATTTTGAAATACTTTGTAAAAATATACTTGTTTTTCTTATTCTCTCAAATATATAAGAGACCCATAAGATTATTTTAATTGTCCTTTTGATACTTGGAAGAAATTTTAAAGTATAATTATATCAATTTGGTATTCTTTACAATTTGATAGTACAGCATCTATTTTCGTGCTTTTCATAATGTATGCAGTGTTGAAAGCATTGAAGTTGCATGAACTAAAAAATATGTGAAATGTGTTCTACATTTATTTTGTTGTTTTCTTATACCAAATGGAAATTGTTCCAGTGCTGTATTGCTGGATGTTGCCTTTTAGCCATTTAAAAACATTTAGAAATAAATGCTCTGTTTTTTAAAATGTAATATTTAAATGCATAAATTCTGGTTGAGTGGAGCACCTAATAAGGAATAGTTGCAAGCAACAGGAAAACACTACAATGTAACTTCCATATCATCTGAAATCTGGTATTATTAATTTTGTTGGTTGATCCAAAAACCCTTCATGTAATTTTTCATTGGATTGTTATCTCTTGTTTTGAAAAGAGATTCCCCCACCTTTGTTTGATATTGACTTTGAAATAACTTAAATAAGTTGTAAACTTTTTTACAGCACTTATGAGTTAGAAGCAACTCATTTTTTTTGTGATGGTATACCATTTTAATTTATGTCATTTAATTAAACAATTTAAGTTGATGTCTACTAAACTTCAAGTAATTATAAACTGGTGCTGTATAATAGTAGTCGTTATTTCTTGAGCTCTTTAATGCATTAGATATAGTTATATAATCCTTAAAATCACTCTAGCAGGTGGGAACTATTTATTCTCATTTTACAGTTATTTTTATTTTGCATTTGAGAAAACTATGGAATCTATAGTTAAAATACTTTTCCAGTATCACGGCTACTAGTAGTGGTCAAGTCTGGGCATGAATTCAGTCAATGTAGGTTGAGAATTCAACACTCTTAACCATTATGCTGTTGTGCATAACCATGGAACACTTAGTTACAGAGCACAGAATGCTAACATTAACCAGATAGAAGATGAAAAAAAAATGTATATCTGTCTGTAAAACATGCTGTATGCTTTTATTAGGCATTCATATAACTCAGATACTTATGTAGCAACTAGCAGAGACTGCTCATTTAAATATATTTACAATTTTGAGTTCTATTAAGCAAGTCATATGTTATTCCTGGAATTATTTCTTCTTAAATTTCATGATTTTACAGATTTTAGAAATATTTCTAGGATTCTTCTAGTTCTAATATTTTATGAATTTATAATTCTCTTTTAATCTTAGTTCCTGATCTTGATGACATGAAAATATAACAGGTCAAATAATTTAATCCTTTTTTATTCACTCATGTTTATGGAAAAGGTTCTGCTTCTTACAAACTAGTATTTATTTGGGTGCAGTAGTGCATGCCTGTAATCCCAGCAGGCTGAGGCAGGAGGATTGCAAGTTCAAAGTCAGCCTCAGCATCTTAGTGAGTCCCTAAGCAACTTTGTGAGACCTTCTCTCAAAATAAAGTATGAAAAAGGCCTTGGAATTTGGTTCAGTGGTTAAGTGCCACTGGATTCAATCCCTAGAACCCTCCTCCCCGCAAAAAAACACACAAAAAATATTATTGTCATTTTCATTCCATTCAAATAAAGTTTAATTTCCCTTTTTCTCTTTTTAAAAACAATTTTATATTAGCATATATTAATGTTACAAAACAATGTTTTCCTTTGTGAAATTTTTATATACACATATAATGTACTTTGATAATATCCACCCTCCCTGTTACCACACCTTACCCCCTCTGACCCCCTCCTTGAGATTCCCTTTCCCTTCCCTAATAATTCGCCGCCTCTTATATTGTCCTTTTAGTTTTTCTGGATTCTACATATGAGAGAAAACATGTGACATTTCTTTTTTTTTTTTTAATCTGCCTTATTTTGCTTGACATGATGGTCTCCATTTCCATCCATTTTCCTGTGTTATTTTATTTCTTCTTTGACCCACGATTTAGAATTGTATCATTTAGTTTCCATATATTTTGTGTTTCTCCGTTACTGATTTCTTTTTTCTTTTATTCTTCTCTTTATTTTATTTTAACTTTTCCGTTATGGTGCTGGGGTTAGATCAAATCTAAGGCTTGGCCTGGCAAATGTTCTGTCACTGAGCTACATCCCCAGCCCTGATATTGATTTCTGATTTAATTCTCTTGTGATCAGACAACTTAACTTTGTAATATTTAAATTCTTTGAAATTTATAAAGAGTAGTTAGGCTATTGATAAGACAATAAGAATATGGTCTGCCTTGGTAAATGTTCTCTGTATATCGTGGAAGGGTATATATTCTGCTATTCTTGGGTGGAATGTTCTAAAAATGTTAGATCAAATTGATTGATAGTTCAAGTTTTTCTTTTTATATCTTTACTGATTTCTGTTTGTTATATCAATTTAAAAGAGGTGATAAAATCTCCCTCTATGTAACTTTATTTTAGTATCTTTCCTCTTTCATATCAATCAGATTTTGCTTTATGTATTTTGGAGTTCTCATAATTGGTACATTTAAGATTGCTGAGTTCTGATGAAATGATTCCCTTATTATATTAGAGTGACTCTCTTTATTCTTGATAATTTTTTGCTTTGAAATATATTTTGTCTGATATTAATATACCATGGTTTATGCTTTCTATCACTTTAACCTATCTGTGTCATTTAAAGGGGATTTTTTTTGTAAGCAAAATTTAATTTTTTTTTTTATGATTTGAAAATCTGCCTTTTCATTTGTGTGTTTAATTTATATTTTATGTCATTATTAATATGGTTGGATTGAATTCTACTGATTAGCATTTGCTTTCTGTTTGTCCTGTTTATTCTTTGGTTCCTTTTTTTCCTCTTATTTTCTCCTGGGTTAGCTGAGTAATTTTTATGATTTCCTCATATCCTTTATTGGCATAAGGCTTTACTTCTTTGTTTTATTTTTATAGTGGTACTATGTGGTTTGCAGTACTTTACAGTACAACCTCAAATAATTTGCCACTTCATGTATAATATGAGAAAAGCCAGGGATTCTCAAAAGGGGTTTGGACAATGGAAAGTAGGACCATACTGGAATCATGTTGGGTTTATGTATAGGAATTTAGAAAAATGCCTCACAGCAGATATCTTTCTAATGACTTCTGTTCCTCTCAGAGGAACACTTATAACATCCTTTCTTTTTGTCTTAATGAGAAAATTGATCTTAGATTAAGGTGACTTTAAAAGTGACAGGACAACCAGAGAAACAAGATGTATCCCATTTGTTTAAAAAAACAATGACAGGAACAGGCTCAACATAGCATCATATAATAAATATGTGTCTTAGAGTCAGTAGACTTGTATTCAGTTCTAGCACTGTCATTTCCTTGGACAAGTTATTTAACTACTTGAATTTTTTATATGTGACCTTGGAAGAGTTATTTAACTACTTGAATTTTTTATGTCTTAAATGGACAGAATAATCACCTCTTAGGGTTGTTGTTCCATGTGTTCATATAGCATTGATTTCTATCTTGGTTGTCAAGATTAAAGGGGATAGTATTTATGAAGTACCTCATTAAATCACTTGGCATATTTAGGGCTTCAAAAATGTGTATCATAAAGGACTATGGAAGTTATTGATTGACTTCCAAGTAAGTGCTCTTATTTTAATTTCCTAGTAAATTTTTCTAGTCAGTGCTTTATACCTTGAAAACTTTGGTATACATGTTAGGGAAAAAATTGTCAACACAGATGAGGTTACTATGAGTGAGTGTGATAATTAATCCAAATGTGTTCAGATTTGGGGGAGCACATGGCCAGTGAAGCAAGCCCCAGAAAAGCTAGTGGATGAAACACTCAGGAACATTACCCCCTCCATTTTATGAACTGATAGATGATGAGGGGTTAATATTGACATGGTGTGAGAAGATCATTTTTTATCTCACTGAGTTATATTTACAAAGGTTCAGTTCATATTAAGGGATTAGAATTCAGGTAAATGAGAAAGCTAGAACAGTAAATCTGAAAGTCATCATAATATTCAAGTGAAAGTTGAAATTTCAAAGTATTATTACAGGGACGGTGTGCTCAGAGAAGAATACAGAAAGGAAGGGATGTGTCTTAGGGAGAAATAATCCTTGCTGTGGGGAAGAGGAGGCAGCCAAGGAAATTAATGCTTTTCTCACCTTCGGAGCATTCCCAGCCTCTAATGGCAGTGTCCTGCATTCACTGAATGGATATTTATTTACAATGATTATAGATCTTAGTAGTATATCTTAAATAGTTGAAAATGTTAATGGGTCCATTAAAAATGCTAGTGGTATATAATGTAAAGTTCTTTTTTGATAGGATAGCAAGTGTATCTTTGCTTTCAAACTGGCATGGATAAGGAAAACTACAGGGAAATATGTGGTGATTTTAAGTTCTTACTTTGTGAGACTATGATTCTCCTTTTTTAAGCATTTTGTTTTTAGTTGTAGATGGACAGAATACCTTTGTTTTATTTATTTATTTCTATGTGGTGCTGAGACTCAAACCCAGTGCCTCACATGTGCCAGGCAAGCACTCTACCACTAAGCCACAACCCCAGCTCCATGATTTTATTCTTAAGAGTGCCATTATTGCCGGTTGTGGTGGCACTCACGTGTAATCTCAGTGGCTCAGGAGACTGAGGCAGGAGGATCACAAGTTCAAAGGCAGCCTCAGTAAAGAGCAAGACACTAAGCAATTTAGTGAGACCCTGTCTCTAAATAAAATAGAACATGGGGCTGGGGATGTGGTTCAGTGGTTCAGTGCTCCTGAGTTCAATCCTTAGTACCCCCTCCCCCTGCCAAAAATGTTCCATTCTCATAAATGTTAAAAAATTTCAAGTATGAAGCCCAATCTTTGTTAACTTGAACATAACAAAAATATTCATATATATACGCATATATTTAAAATATACACATGTATTTTGATATATATTTATATCAAAGTAGATTGGCATATGGCAAGAATAGACATTTTATAGTTAGATGTAGTTCTCTTTGTGTCCTGGTGTAGTCTTTTATCACCTCTGGGACTTTGGGGGAAATTCTTCATCTCTGGAGCTCGGTGTCCATTTCAGTGAAGTAGAAAATAGCACATGATTTTTAACATTTGTATAAGAATTAAAGTATTAAGTTTAGTTTTGGTTACATGGTAGGTGCTCAATAAATGTTGGCTTTGTTTTATGTATGCTAGGCAAGTACTTTACCACTGAGCTACATCCCCAGCCCTTTTCATTTTGTTTTGAAACATGGTTTTGCTAAGTTGCTCAGACTGGCCTTGTACTTGTGGTCATCCTACCTTAACCTCCTGAGTCTCTAGAATTACAGTTGTGGACTACCACACTAGGCTTTTTATTGTTGTTGTTGTGGTTAATTGGGTGCAAATGAAGGAGTGCAAAGAAGACAACCCTGAATTATTGGGTCAATCTTTTAGATGTTAAATACCAGATTACCATTTTTCAGGTTATCTAGGGGGAGGGTATCATTTTTTGTTTTTCTTTTCCTGATTTATTACTTAGTATCCATCCCCTCACATTGAGATATATAAGATATATCATGCAAAAAGGCATAAAAGGGTTTTCATTTGCAGCATTATTCACAGTTGCTAAGAGAACTGCTACTGTACAGAACTTAGCTTACATTTGTTCCAACTGTCTTGACTCTGTGAAGGTGTTAAAGCAGTGAACTGTTAGGTTAAATTCCACATTCAGCAAGCATTTGTTCCTTGTCTTCAAAGAGAGAAGAGAGGAAATAAGAATGAATTCTTCAAAG
This sequence comes from Sciurus vulgaris, assembly GCF_902686455.1. Classification (NCBI taxonomy): domain Eukaryota; kingdom Metazoa; phylum Chordata; class Mammalia; order Rodentia; family Sciuridae; genus Sciurus; species Sciurus vulgaris. The sequence goes on along the minus strand of NC_136476.1, from coordinate 22,678,284 downwards.
AAATTGTGTCTGAGATCTGCAGTAGTTTTAAGTATTTTTCTCTGTGGAGTTTCTTTTATCTTCTTAAGTCAAACTGAAACATAAAAAAAAAGAGCCCAATCTAAATACTGAAGTCATGCTATTTAAAAAAAAAATAAAAGTGTTCACTTTGAGCAACTCAAATCATGAACCATGATGGAGAGATATCCTTAAAATGTTAAACTTCCATAAAAATAATTTTATTATTTATTTTTGGGAAGAAACATGAATCACCTCAATTATGAATTATGAATTATTGTTGAGCCTTACTGGTAATATTTCACAAAATAATTTGTTGAATATACGTTAAAGATTTCTACTTGCTGTACATTATATTTTAACAAATATGTTAATCAAATTGTGATGAAAAATGTAGCTGTTCTTATTTAGACAATTTGGATTAAAAGAAAATAATTGAAAAAAGTTAAGATGTTGCTATAGAATAATAGGTTTTGTATAATTTTTTGTATATTTTATAAGTAAAGGATTCTTTGTGTTTTTTTCTGTTTTTCTTGTTAAATTGAGAAAAATTACATATATTTAAAACCTCACTTTAAATATTAATTAAGAACTGTGATGTTTCGATTCATCAATACAAATGAATTAAAATCTTATTTTTAAAGATTTACCCCATTCTCTATATTTATTGTTTATTTAACTCCCATTAAAAGATAAACAGATTTTTGAAAATGTGTAGTAAATACTAATCAATTTGGAAGTATGATTTTTTTTCAGCAGTTCTACTAGCATTAATGATTTTAACAAATTAAGAAATTTTCATTTTTTTTCCTGGTCATTCAGATAGTAATAAAGTTCACTTTCTTTCCAAAGATAGCTTGGTAATGAGGCCAGAATGGTTAAAAAGTGCACTGCTTTATGTTTTTTTAATTAGGTGATTAAGCTTTTGCTGTAGACACATTGCATCTTCTGAAGCCACCTCTGGGATTTGTGGGTTTCACTGAATTATGTGGGTTTAGAGCAACAACTTTAGAAATGCCTGCTTCAACATGCGGGTAGAATGGATTAAAAAAACAAGACCCAACTATATATTGTTTGCAGGAGATGAACCTTACAGGCAAAGACAAACACAGGCTGAAAGTGCTAGGATGGAAATTGATATACCATGTGAGTGGAACCTGAAAACAAGCAAGAGTAGATACTCTGATATCTGACAAAGTGAACTTCAAACAAAAGTTCATCGAAAAGACAAAGAAAGGGAACAATCCAACAAGAATTTAAAACTATAATATTTATGCCACAAAATTGGGTGTAACTAATTATGTGAAAGAGACACTACTTAAATTGAAACCTTAGATAGACCCCAGTATAATAGTAATAGGTGAGTGATTTCTACACACCTCTTTCACCATTAGATAGGTCATCCAGACATAAACTCAGTGAAGACTTTTTGGACCTGGAAAAAATTATAAATCAAGTGAACCTAACAGATGTTTATGGAATATTTCATCCAACAAGAGCTGCATACACATTCTTCTCCGTGGCTCATGGAACCTTCTCCAAAATGGACCATATTTCAGGACACAAGCAACTTTTAGCAAGTATAAAAAAAGATATAATTTCTTGCATCTTATCAGGTCATAATGGAATGGAATTAAAAATGGTACCAAGAAACCCTACAGAAACTATATAAACACATGAAGACTGAACAGTATACTCTTGAGTGATAAATGGGTGATAGAAGAAATCAGAAGAGAAATTTAAAAATTCTTTGACTCAAATGAGAATAGTGATGCAACATACCAGAACCTCTGGGACACTGTGGAGGAAGTTCTAAGAGAGAAGTCTATAACTATGACTGCCTATGTAAAAAAGTCGGAAGGAGCCCACATAAACAACTAAATGATGCATCTCAAGTCCTTTGAAAATGACAAATGAACCAATTCTAAAACTAATAGAAGGAAGTAAGACCAGGGGTGGAATTAATGAAATTGTAATTAAAATATAATACAAGGGATCAATGAAACAAAGAGTTACTTCTTTGAAAAGATAAACAAGACTGATAAGCCCTTAGCCAAACTAACTAACTAAAAAAAGAAAACTCAAGTTAATATATTTAGAGATGAAAATGAAGAAATCATCACAGACATCACAGAAATCCAGCAGATCATTAGGGACTATTTTAAAAAACTTGAATCAAGAGGACACAAAAAACCTAAGTAGATCAACAACTTGTAATGGAATAAGAGCAGTAATAAAAAGCATTTCAACAAAGAAAAGCCTAGAACTGCATGGATTCTAAGCTGAATTCTACTACCATTAAAGAAGAACTAATGCTAGTATTTCTCAAATTATTCCATGACAGAAAAGGATGGAACCCTTCCAAATTTGTTCTATAATGCCAGTGTCACACTCATACCAAAACCAAATAAGGACACTTTAAGGAAAGAAAACTAAAGACTGATGTCCTTGATGAACTTAGATGCAAAAATCCTTAAAATATTAGCAAACATGTTCAACAGCATAGTAAGGTTATAATCATGACCAAGTTGGTTTTATTCTATAGATGCAAAGATGGTTTAATATATGCAAATCAGTAAATGTATTTCAACACATAAAGAGAATTAAGAACAAAAATCAATCATCTCACTAGATGCAGAGAAGGCCTTCAACAAAATCCATTACCCATTCATGATAAAAACACTGAAGAAACTAAGGACAGAAGGAACCTACATCAACAGTATAAAAGCTATATGTGGAAAACTTAAAGCCAGCCTCATAGTAAATGGAGAAAACTGAAAGCATTACCTTTAAAATTTGAAACAAGACAAGGATGTCCACTCACACCCTCCTATTTAATATAGTGCTAGAAATTCTACCCAGAGCAATTAGGCAAGAGAAGAAAATAAAAGGGATTAAAATAGGAAAGAAAGAAGTTAAATCATCACTGTTAACAGTTGATATGATCTTATACTTAGAAGATCCAAAAAATTCCACCCAAGACTGCTGGAGCTAATAAATTTGGCAAAGTAGTAGGTTACAAAATCAACATACAAAAATCAGTAACTTTTCTATCAGCAATGAATCTGCTGAGAAAGAAATTGGAAAAGAATTCCATTCACAATAGTTTAAACAAAGAAATCTAAGAATAAATGTAACCAAGGAGGTGAAAGACCTCTACAATGAAAACTACAGAACACTGAGGAAATAAATTGAAGACCTCAGAAGATGGAAAGACCTCCCATATTCGTGGCTAGGCAGAATCAATAATGGTAAAATGGCCATACTATCAAAAGCAATACACAAGTTCAATGCAATCCTCACCAAAATACCAATGACATTCTGCAAAGAACTAGAAAAAAAGTCCTAAAATACATTTGGAAAAGTAAAAAAAAAACAAAAAACAAAAAAAACCCAGAATAGTCAAAAGCAATTCTAAGCTGAAAAAGTAATGCTGGATGCATTACAGTACCTGACTTCAAATTATATTACTGAGCTATAGTAATAAAAACTGCATGGTACTGATATAAAAACAGACACATAGACCAGTGGTACAGAATAGAAGACATAGAGACAACTCCATACATCTACAGTCATCTGATCCTTGAATAAGTTGCCAAAAATGGACATTGGAGAAAAGACAGCCTCCTTAACAAATGGTGCTGGGAAAAAAATGTTATCCATATGTAGAAGAATGAACTAAACACTTATATCTTACCCTGCCCCCAAATTAACTCAAAGTGGATTAAAGACTTAGGAATTAGACCAGAAATTATGCAATGCCTAGAAGAAAATATAGGGACAGCACTTCAGCATAGAGGCCCAGGCAATAACTTTTCTCAATAGAAGCCCTGAAGCTCAGGAAATAATGCCAAGAGTTAGTAAATAGGATGGAATCAATTTTAAAAAATGTTTGCAGAGCAAAGGAAATAATTAAGAATGTTAGGAGAGAACCTATAAACTGGATATGGTGGCGCATGCCTAATCCCAGTGGCTTGGGAGGCTGAGACCAGGAGGCTCTGAAGTTCAAAGCCAACCTCGGCAAAAGCAAGGTGCTAAGCAACTCATTGAGACCCTGTCTCTACATAAAATACAAAATAGGGCTGGGGATGTGGCTCAGTAGTTGAGTGCCCCTGAGTTCAATCCCTGCCACCCCCAAAAGAAAAAAGAGAACCTACAGAATGGGAGAAAATTTTTGTTAGCTACTTTTCTGACAGAGAATATCTGGAATATATAAAGAACTCAAACTTAACATCAACCTCCCTCAATAACCTAATTAATAAATGGGCAAATGTATTAAACAGACATTTCTCCAAAAAAGAAATACAAATGGCCATTAAGTATATGAAAAAACGTTTAACATCATTAACAATTAGGGAAATGCACATCAAAACTACACTGAGATTTTATCTCATGCCAGTCAGAATGGCAGTCATCAAGAATGCAAATAATAAAATTCAGAGAAGATGTGGATAAAAAGGGATACTTTCTATTGTTGGTGGGTTTGTAATTAGTACAACCACTATGGATATCAATATGGTGGTTCCTCAAAAACTAGGCATGGAACCACCATATGACCCAGCTATAACAACACTCTTTGGTATTTATCCTAAAGAATAAAAGTCAGCATACTACAGTGATACATGCTTACCCACATTATAGCTACACAATTCACATTAGCCAATGTATGGAACCAGCCTACTTGCCATCAATGGGTGAATGGATAAAGAAAATGCGATATGTATGTGTGTGTGTGTGTGTGTGTGTGTGTGTGTGTGTGTGTGCGCGCGTGTGTGATATATATACACACATATACATATATATATATATAAAGTGGAGTTTTATTCAGTCATAAAGAAAAATGAAATTTTGTCATTTGTAGAAAAATGAATGGAACTTGAGACCACTGTGTTAAGTGAAATAAGCCAAACTTAGAAGGTCAGGGGTCATATACTTTCTCACATGTGGGAGCTAGAGAGGAAAAAGGAAAAGAAAGGTGTGTGGGGAAGAGGGCAAGGGATCTCATGATCAAAGGGAGATAACTAGTGAAAAGGTACCAGGATGTGGAAGGAGAGGAGGGAGGGGGAAAGTGCTGGGGAGTGATATTGGTCAAATTATACTGTTACCTGTGTGCATGTTCAAATATGTAACAACAAATCCCATCAATGTGTACAACTATACCAATAAAAATGTAGATAAAACAAATTATGATATATCCACACAGTAAAAAGCCATGCTTAAGTTAGAAAAAAAAAATGCCAGCTTCCCTTTTTGCATCTTTTATGAGCTTTTTTTTTTAACTCTGTTTATTACATTAGGAAAATGATATTTTTGTTTACAACATTGAAGAAGAAAAAGAAGAAATGAATTAATAAATATTTCTTTATTATGTTGTTTCAGGCCTTTCTTTTGTCTACTGCTAATTATTATTCCTACACTTAAAAACAGTTACCTTGGAATCATGTTAAGAGCTAAATTCTGCAATTTATAATAATTCTAGTAAGGTGATATGGTAGCACTTCATTATGGAAATTCATATAGATCATGGTGCAAACCATGACTCAAGGTCATTATCTTGAAGGATCTAACCTTAGCTTCTGTGAGTACTTTTCTGTAAAAATAGCTCCATTAAGTAAATATAATAAGACTTATTGTTGACCTTTCATGGCCTTATTGTAAAGTGGTTCTATTCTCATTTTAAAAGTACAAGCCAAGATAAACTATAGCACTGGTGATCTGTTTTCACAATAAGCATTGTATTAAGACATCAAACATTTTGACCATGTGGCTTTTACACACACACACACACACACACACACACACACACACACACACACACGGAACACTAATTTAGCTTTTTTGTTTGTTTCTTTATGTGACTATGAGAGGCTATGTCAAAATCAGTTGTCAGGGTGTGCAAAAATTTTTTCAAAGCAGAAATTAATTGATATAATTAAGCTTTATTGCTGGCCTGGCATACGTATACAGACCAATTTGGAGGGCTGTTGTCTAGCTAGCATTTAATTATGGACAGTCCTTTTATTTGGGAAGGACAGCAGAGAAAGAGATGGGGAAAAACAAGCCAGGAGAGAAAGAATGATTCATTAGCCCACAATGAAAAAAAATCTGTTGCTGTCTTAGTTGTGAAAGAATTTACTATTCAATGTTGAGTAAATTTCATAAGGAAGGGGTTTGAATTTTTCATATGTAAATAATCTTTCAGTTGCATTTAGAAATCACAATTCTTGTAAATCTGGTATGTGAGAAAAGTGATTCCATGGAACCATGAAAAGTAATTAGTCCATATTTACATGTGGTTTTTGAATGCAATATTAGATTATTGTTATGATATGCCAAAATATTTTATATTACTTTCATAGTAAGGACTACATAGAAAACAGTTTTTGAGTTGGTTTTAATGGGAGGTATTTCCTTTAATTTTCCTTCATATATTGCATATTGCAATGGTACTACTATATAAATTAGGTCTTGACCACTTTCTGACTAGTAAAACTCAATGCATCAAATGATTAAAGATGCAAGCAGCATGGTTGGTTTTGAAGTTACATTTGTACCAAACAATTTTCAAATCCTTTAAAAAGAGAATGTGAACATAATATGTAAAGAAGTAATTGCAACAGATTTTAATATGGATAAATAGAACAAGTTGTGGAAGCTTGTAAACTTCCCATTTAAAACTGGTTACCCTTATGAGCATTTCATGCTGTTTGACAGTGAAAAGTGCATCTTTTAAAGGCTGTTATACAAACTATTACATTTAAAAGGTTTCTGTCTCACACCCTAAAATTGCACTTATTTACTTCAAGTGAAAATTCAGAATTTGTTCCTTGTTTATTTTGGTTATAGTTATTGTTATGTTGAATTTTGCCTTTTTCCTCGTTGTTGATAAACTAGAAATTAGTGTTTTTGTTTTCTTTATTTTGGTGAAAACATAGTTTTTGTATTATAGATTACCCCCAGAGATGATGTAATAATAAAATGATGAGCCACAGACTCAGACACTATATATAATAATGGAATACCAAAATTACTCAAATATCTGAGGAAGAAGAGAAGATGATGAAGGAGAATAAGCAGAAAAGCTCTGCAAGATATTTCAGAATCCCTATAGAATATAAAATACAGTGAACCATTTTTGTTGATATCTCCACACACACTCACACAGTTTGTCTCACTTGAAACCTTGTTAAACACTCTGAAACAGTACCCTATTCATTTATGTGAGAAAGAAACTTGGAAACGTCTAAGAGACCCTCTTATTTTAGGATTACATTCTCCATGTTATAGGAGTATTTCTTTCATTGTGTAACAAGCACTTTGAGCTTCTGGCAAGCCTTCCTGCTTCTTTTTGAGTGCCTTCCTTCTTTGTTCTTATAAACCATAGTCTGTTAGAAAGAGCTTTTGGCTGGGAATTAGAAGTCCTGAGTTCTAATGCCAACTCTGATACTAACTAAAGGGTCCATTTGGAGTATTGATATTGTGTGAAATGGGAGCCTGAACTAGATGATCTCCTGAATATTTTATAACTATAAAATGCTATGATATAGAGAAGCAGGCAATTATGCGAAGACCAATTATCTTTCCCCATCAAAAGAAAATTTACAGGGGCTGGGGTTGTTGTAGCTCAGTGGTAGAGCACTTACCTAGCATGTGGAGGTATTGGGTTTGATCCTCAGCACCACACACACACACACACACACACACACACAAACAAATCAATAAAAAGGTCTCAAAAAAAAAAAAAAAAAAAAACCAAAGAAAATTTATGGAGTGATCAGTTCATCAAATGGATAATTCTAAATTCAGTTTGCTGACATATAAATTCATTGAGTAGTCATTTTGGTAAACTTACAAATACTCCGATTTACCCATTTGCCTCATGACTAATTTTCCAAATTATTAACTGCTTAAAAATGTGTGTGTATTAAATGCATATAAAGTTTATCACTAATCATGCTAGAGGTAGTCTTTGTAACTTTTGGTTTGAATTAAGTTTTAGTCTTTCTGTACAAAGCAATTTCATCCCTTATATTTCATGATAGAATCATTTATCAGTTCAGCTCACCTGAATGCCAGATTTTTCACTGATATTTAACAACCGAATGTAGTTACAGTGATTTTTTTTCAATCATTTAAAACAGAAACAACATACTTATCCAGTTAAACTGGTTAACAAATGTGTGAATTACGGCAAGATGCATTGAAGTGTATATAAAATGTGTTAAAAGAAATAAACCTTTCATACTATCATTTATAAACTCTGTAGTATTCACAATATCCATAGCCCTTTGATTTAATATAAACAAATTCTCAGTCCCAAAAATTATGAGCCCAGAAAATAGCAAAGTTCTGTTATAGTATGGGTAGGCTATAGTGTTGGATTGCAGCAAAATTTTAGGTAAATTAAAACCTTGATCTCACCAACTTAAAAGTCAAATTATGATTCAGGGGCCCTTTAGAACAGATTTATTCAATATGTATATCAGTCAACAGTATAAATAGTCAAACAAGTTTTGAGTGAATATGTAAAATTGGTCACTGGGCAAAATGAGTTCATTTTGGGAAAGGAGACCTTCTTTTCTTCTTACCCCATCATCATCTCTGCCAGGGATGGGGCGGGGGGAATAAGGCTATAATGGAAGTATGTTACTGTCTTTGGAATTAAGAGTTCTTTTTCCTCAGCCACATCCTTAGCCTGAATTGGAACCATTTGTAAGTTCTTCTGTCTCCATGTGTGTGTGACATTTGTGCCGCCATGCAGACCTTTTGAAATCCTGAAGAAGTACAGTAAATAACCTGTATGAGAATTGAAAAGTTACTTTTTAATTTACTCTTCTTGTCTAATTACTATGGTAAAACATGTTCCATATGAGCATTTGACTGATTCAACAAAATTAATTGATCAGGGTATATGATAATTTCTTCATTATGTCAAGGAAGGTTGGCCCTGTGCTAGAGTAGGAATTGAAATGACAGTAGGACTAGAGGACTACATTAAAACTTTGCCATAGGGATCAATTGGCCTAAACACCGTTTGACTTAGAATCTTCCTTGAAGCTCTTTGCTCCTCTTATTAGACTTAATTGCAACACCATTAGGTTGTGGACTTGAATATTTTTCTGGCAGTTGCTGAAGGCAATTTGTGAGTGTATGTATAGGTTAGGGAGCAGCAACCCTGGGCACCTATATCAAAGACCCATTGATAACCAGTTTCTGGGTAAATGAACTGGTTGAGATGATCCCTTCCTTTGGCAAGTGAGAAACTGCCTTGTCATTCCTGTTCCTCTAGGAGTTGAGGGTGGATAACTGAGAGTTCCATTCTGAGATATCAGGAAGAAAATATATTGCACTGTGGCACATACTTAACATTTTCTGAACCCTGACTCAGATTCCAACAAGTATGTCTGTGTTGATTCCTCTCTAGAGGTAATACAGTATCCAACTGATTTTTTATTCTTAGCTGACTTCTACAGAATAGAATCGACAGCCATCTTGTCAGGTACTTCGTGTCACTGGAATCAAAATTAAGACTTCTTTTTAGAGGATAATGTGTCATGGAAGATTATTAACTGGGTTAAAAATTATAGCATGTCTAATTCCTATAATGTAGAAAATTGAAAATGTAGTAAAGACTCCTATTCTAGAAAGGACTGTTAAACATTTAATAGTCTGTTAAGCATTTAATTGTCATATTTTATGTCATATTTTAGGTCTAGTACTGTGTATGGCTGAGTTAAAGAAAGAAAAAGAAAACCAAAACTTTGCTCCTAAATCTAAAAGGTTATATAAGATATTCAAATCCTTGCTTTGCCCCTTTCTAGTTGTGTGGCCTTGGTGCTGATAGACTTAAAGTTCAATGCCTTAGTTTTCTCATCTATGGAAAAAAATGAATATTAAAAGTATCTACCTTACAGAATTTTTAGGCAGATAAAATGATGTATGTAAATTCCTTACATAAACCTGTTAACTAATTAGTAACTACAGACTTCCTGGAATTTTTTTTTGGGTGGGGGGAGAGTTTCAGTGATTATTGAGAGGACATAGGAGACTGTCAGTTGAATGTTGCCAAGCTCAAATAAATTTCAAGTGGTTAATTAATGATGAAGTCAGAACAATTACTATTAGGATAATTACTTATTCTTAGCATTTCAGCTGTGAAAATTAAAGGTCTATTAACTAAAGATCTCTGAGTATTTCTGTCAACAAAGGTACCCTACCAGATCACCTAAGATGACATGATTAGAGCATTGGTTCCAAATCACTAATTCAAATAGTGTACTTTTTAAGACAGTGATTGATGTGTCAGAAGGTCTGAATCAATAGCTGAAGACCTGATTTGCTCATTTGACTTTATTTAATCCTTATCTTTTTTAAATTTAAAAATATTTTAAAAAATAAATAAAAATCTTTCGAGGCTTAAAATTCAAAGAATGTGGGAGTTGTTAGAAAATTCTGATTTAATAGAAATTGAAAGTGAAGTCTTGCTAGAAAATTAAGAAAAACATTTTAAATGAGTACTTTGATTAGAAGTGGCTATAATAAACAATTATATAATGTTTCATAGCATTTAATGCCTCTAATAAAGCATATCTACTCCTTGGAGATTGATCTATTCAGTCAACAAATTGAAGATCCCATGTGTATTAGGCACTGTGGCGCATGTGAAAGTGAGAAAGAAGCGTAGTCATTGTGCTCATGTAGTTTAAGCTCTGATTGGCAAGACAAACAATTATACTACACTATGATAACTGATGCATTGAGTAATGATAGGGTGCTATAGGAACATCTAGGAAAACACTAAGCCCAGACTTGTTAAAAGGAAGGGTGCAGAGTAGTGGTTGTTTGGAAAGCTGAGAGAAGTAGAATTAATCCTGACGTATCCAACATGAAGATGAGAGAGTTAGGAAAGAAAAATTGTTCAAGCAGAGGAAACTGACTGTTCCAATACCCCAGGGTTAGAGAACTGAGGGTAGCTTCATAGGGCTAGACTGTATATACTCTTGGGAAAGATATGGGCACAAGTTATATTCTAAAGTGCCTCATAAACCTTGTTAAGTGGTTTGGAGTTTATCTGAGAGCACTGGGGATCTATTGTAGGGAGTGGCCTGAACTCTAGGGATCCATGTGGTGAGATGAAGACAAGTGAACAGATTTTTTTGAGAGATAATTAGGAAGAAGAATCATTAGACTCATTAATTGATTAAATTTGGTAGATGAGAGCAAAAAGAAATCTGATGCTTTCAGACTTCCTGCAGAAAAAAGGATGCCAAGATAACTGCGTCCTCAGATTGTTTTTCTTTGTCTAATGCTATCAGTAGACTTTGAACCTATTGATGGGCAGAGACTTCATATCTTCCTATATCATGTAAGAGCAGATACTGGCAGGTTTAATTTAAGGATGATGAAAATTTAAGAAGAGCTTTGATGATTGCATTTGAACAGTTAGACTTGTACTGATGAAAGGCTATTAAAAAAAGATTCAACAGGTAGTAAAAAATCCAGAACTATAGCTCAGTAGAAAGAAGAGTATTTACTAGACTTAAAGATCTGGGATTCATTCACGTAGGTAATGTTAGTGGCTAAATTCTTCAAAATAGAATAGTGAGAGGGCAGAAGAGACACCCCAAATTCAGCTCTGTGTGTCTGTGTGTGCGCATAGTATATGTGAGTATGTTCTAAGAGAAGAATAAATCTTTGAGGGCAATAGGATTGAGAGATTGTCATTAATTTCAAGTGTAATTGGATAGTACAATGAGTCTGAACACCAAGAAAAGAACATAGAAATTTTAAATAAAGAGATTGTTCCTTTCAGTCCTTGGAAACCACAGGATTCTTAGACTGATATGGTAGAAAGTGGATATCAAGTCATACATAGTTGAGTAGAATTTGCAAAGATGGGAATGGTGAGTGTAGGGAACTCATTTTAAAAAAATTGATGAATGATTGGAATAAGAATAGTTACTATTATGGCTGAATAATATTCTATTATTAGTTTCTTTATCCATTCATCTGTTGAAGGGCATCTAGGTTGGTTCCGCAATCTAGCTATTGTGAATTGAGCAGGTATGAACACTGATGTGGCTGCATCACTGTAGTATGCTGATTTTAAGTTCTTTGGGTAAAAACTGAGGAGTGGGATAGCTGGGTCAAAAGGTGGGTCCATTCCAAGTTTTCTGAGGAATCTCCATGCTGCTTTCCAGAGTGGCCGCACCAATTTGCAATGTACAGTGTGCCTTTTTCCCCACATCCATGCCAACATCTATTATTGCTTGAGTTCTTGATAATAGCCATTCTAATTGGAAGATGGAATCTTAGAGTTGTTTTAATTTGCACTTCTCTAATATTATTCAGCCATAAGAAGAATAAAATTATGGCATTTACAGGTATGAATGGAATTGGAGAATGTTATACTAAGTGAAATAAGTCAATCCTGAAAAACCAAAGGCCAAAAAAGTGGATGATGATATATAATGGGGGTGGGAGGGTGGGGGTTAAGAGAAGAATGGAGAAACTTTAGATTCTGTAGAGGGAAATGAGAGGGGGGTTGGAGATATGAAAGATGGTGGAATGAGACAGACATCATTACCCTATGTACATGTATGATTCCTCGAATGGTGTGAACCTACATTGTATACAACCATAGAAATGAAAAGTTGTACCCCATTTGTGTACAATGAATCAAAATGCAGTCAGTAAAAATAATAAAAAAGAATAGTTACCATTACTGTATTATCAGGAATAAAGAAGAAGTTCTCTCTCCTTTTATTCCCCACAGAAGGCTACCAAATTGTAATAAGAGGAGGAGGCTAAGAGGGTAATCGAGCTCATATGATATTTCACACTTACCTAAAATAATATATAATGAAAACTGCTTTTAATCATAGAGAACTTAATTTTAAACATTTAAATCATCTCAGTTTTAGATGCTTTTATTAAGAATGTATGAGATAGTATAAGATAATCCACTTTAGAAGATAGAACTATTTAGTAAGGAGTTTTTAAAGGAATTGTTGTTCCTGGAGCCAAGAAAATGTTTAAGACTGAGTTGGAAATACAGCCATATATAGATCACATCATTGATTTCCATAAAATAAGCTCTAAAGGAACAGTGTTTTTAAATAACTGCAATTATTCCAAATTTTACTGAGTTTTTTTTTTTTAACAGAGAAATAGTTTGGTAAGCATGTGAGTTTCATGACTTGGCTAGATTCTTCAGTATGTTACACATGCCTTTCTATAATGAAAGACAATGCAAATGTTTCATTTGATTAATAGCATTGTTTTACAGAAAATGTTTCCAAACTTGTGTGAATATATATATTTATTTTTTGAGGTCCATCCACACTCTTGTTCACCATATTTGACACAACATGGCATTTACGAGAATTTAGTTCTTTAACATACTATACATTTGAAATGGGGTATATTGTTTCTCTTATTAGTACTGTTACGATACAGTATTATTTTCCCCTTTTAGACATTTTGACCTCTGAGCCTGTCATTAGACTAGTGAGGAACTGCAAAAGATTATATTCCCCACTTTTGTAAAAAGAAAAAATGATTGGAGGAAAAAATATTGTGTAGGCAAGAGAATTTAAGTGGAAAGTTGTCACTGGAATTTTTGCTAGTGTGAAGAAAATTAAGAATTTCTAGTTTTGCTTTTCCTCTCTGTGAAATTCAAAGGAAATCTTTCTGTTTTGGGACAATACTACCTGCCTAATTATTTTATGGTTCTTTAGGTCATGTTGATAAGCTAACCTTTGCTTTTGTTCCCATCCCATCTAAACTTGGATACCTTACTTGGCAAACATTGGTTCATTTTGGTACCAGGGATTGAATCTAAGCACATTTAATTACTGAGCCACATCCCCAGATCCCCAGACTCCCAGGCCTTTTTTATTTTTAATTTTGAGACAGAGTCTCACTAAGTTGTTTAGGGCCTCTAAATTGATGAGGTTGTCCTTGAACTTGGCAATCCTCCTGCCTCAGCTTCGTGAGCCACTGAGATTACAGGTGTACACCACCCTGCCCAGTAGCAAACATATTCTTTATAAACCCCCAAATTAGGTAGGATGGGTACTTGTATGTATGGATAAAACCATGTTAGTGAGTATAGGGAAAAAAGGGATAAGAGTTCATTGTGTTCAGGTTTTATAGGAAGCATGTACCCCTGACATTAGGGCCAGTTTAGAAAGGAGATACTTGATTGCTTGGTGAACTAGGCACCTACATTACATACCTTTGTCTTCTCCTCAACTGAGATCTTTAGAAGAGATACCTTTGTTGTTTTCAGTTTGTATACAGAGGGAGTAGAATTTAAATTCACGTCTTGATTCTGGATTGGACAATGTGTATTGGGCAGTGTCTTCAACAGGGGATCATTTTTGACATTTGGGAATGTATACTACCATAGATTTCCTTCTTTCAACATAAAATGGCTAAGACTGTACAAGTGACAATGAGTGGATCTATTGAGACTACCTCCAGAGATGTTTTTAAATAGCTATTCTATTAGATAAATTATATGAAAATAGCTTATTCTGTTAGAGACCTTGAAAAGGTGGCTCTTTTAGAACATCTTTAAAGATTCAAAGCACTTAGCAGTAAGAAGTAAGGTAGAGCTCTTGCTCAGCAACCGAAAAGATCAAAATCTACTCTTACGAAGTATCTTTGGGATTATAAAGGCTATTTTAGGTTACGGAATTAGGACTGACTTTTTGGGATGGTTCCAGGTTCAAGTGGGTCCCTGAAGCCCATATTGTTTTTGACTAACAAGTTTGGGGAAAGCTCATTTCCTTGGTAAATCCTTTAGGTATTCCACTGAAGTGATTGCCCCTCCCATGACCCATCTTATAGTATTGGCTTCATGAATTTTTCATAAATGTGTAATCTATGAATAAAATTGTATCGTGGTCTACTGCTTGTCAACCTGCTCTTTATGCTTACACTATTATAGCTATCTTTACATACTGGTTTTTATAAATATATGTAGTATTCTAGTATAGGGATATAGAAGAAAACAATTTATGAGTTGCCCAAATATGGGGTGTTCATTTTTGGCCTTAGGTAACCCTTAAGTAAACATTTGTATGTTTGTGTTTATCAGCTTGTATACACACATATTTAATCGGGCCCTTATTTGACTTTTCATGAGATAAATTTAAATTCTTGAAAGCAAACGAGTTTCTTTGAATTATGTAGTCTTTCATCCATAAAGTATTTAATAAACATTGGTTAATATAGGTCATTTTTCATCAACATTATGCTTTTTCATATCATAAAAACTATAGCTTTGATAAATTTTTTTGATAAAAGTATTGATCCATTATGCATACTACATGTTTCAGTTCATGTGATATTTGTTCAAGTTTAGTTTTCTTTTTTTTAGTATCCAAAGTGTTCTTGAACTATGTTATGTCTTTAATGTAGATCTTGCTAACATTGCTTCCCTGTCTATTGATGTTGTCCACGTAGCCAGCTAGTAGGGGTATGACTGGGTATAATCATTAGAGTGAGACAGACCTAGGCTTGAATTATAGCGTTAGCAATAGTTCTGTGACTCTGGGAAAATTATATAATGTACTTGATTATATTTTTGCCAGTTTCATAAAGTTAAATTTATAGTATGTTTATAACATATACATATATATATAACTTCAAATATACCCTATTATTTTACATTATATATTTTTGAAAGTGGTTAAATATCCTTGCTATTTTTAAACAACTGGAGTATTCTTGGTATTTTGATCACCTACTCCAGAGTAGTTAGAAATGTGTACATTCATAGTAATTTTATGTTCAGGAAAGTAAATGTCAGTAATACCCCCCCATCCCCAAAAGCACTGCCCATTTTAGTGACCTAAATCTTACTTCCTCTTCTACAAAATGGGAATATCTGCTTCTTGGCAAAATTAGAGTTAAGTATTTTATCAAGTACTAAGTGATCAATAGATAATAGCTATTCTAAATGTCTGTAATAATGAAGAGGATAAATTTTTGATAAAATGCTATGTCCTTATTATCTTTGGATTCTAAGTGTTATTAGATACCTCATTTCGTGGGTTCTATTTATTCTCAGGACTGGATGAACCACTAGACAGAAACATTTATTATGAGTTTGTGCCATAAATTTAGTAAGAATATTTTTCTGTATTCATGCCATTTTATTTTCAGACTCTCGTTCAAGGAGGTTAGAATGTAGAATTGGGATACATGGAGGTTTTTTTTGGTTGTTTGGATTTCTTTTTCTTTTCTAGGCATTGACTTTTTTTTAGCATACGTCATCTAGTTTAAGACTGATTTACCTATTAATTCATAAATGTTAGTGAGAGGAAAAGCTGGAATGTCACCTGTGCCTGATGACAACTTCTCCTGATAATTAGAAATGAAAATAAAAAAATAACTTTTACATCATTTTAACCATTTGGTTTCAGTGTGTGTCTTTTTTTAAATTTTTAAGTAATTAAGATAAAAACTGCTACAGTAATTATTTTGATTTTTCTTAAATAGTTTTTCATATCTATTCTGAGTCATGGGAAGAATTAGGTAAGAGAAAACCTTTGTTTGAAAGTGAAAAAGTTACCCAGGCAACCTGTTAATAATAATAATAAATAAAATAATAATATGTTACCAGTGTGCTGATTAATCATCTCCAACTTTAATCACTGTCATCAGTTATCACAGAGGGATCACTACAGAACACTTTGCACTATTATCATTCCATCATTTTTCAACAGATGAATTTGGTACAAAAAATTTATTGTGCACAGTCATGAAGATTACGACGTCAAACTTAAAGAGACAGGACTTTTATAAAATAGAAAATCAGGAATTTTTACATCCCTCACTTACTTAGTTCATTGATTTGATAAAGACTTGTTTTTTCAATTAATAAATGTTTTACAGGGGTATTTTAAATAACCGTAGACTTGGTATTTGACTATGGTTTATAGCTTATTCAGTTTCTTTGTTGTAGTGGCAGAGTGTGGTAGGAGGGGAAGTCAAGTCATTGTGTTTTGTATGTATAAAATTTTGTTAAAATTTCAGAAGGATAAATTTATAGAGTGGTTATTTAACCATTTAGTATATCCATTTCTATATTCATACCTGTCATATATATATATATATATACTCACATATATACATAATTTCAAATATGCTGTATTATTTTACATTATATGTTTTGAGAGTTGTTTAATATCCATTTTTTTAAAGAGTTGGAGTAATCTTAATTTTTTTGTTGTCTACTCCAGAATATCAAGAAATGTGTACATTCATACTAAATTTATGTCCAGGAAGGTAAATGTCAACAATATTGTTTTCTTAAAAAGTACTGCTCATTTTAGTTGTCTAATTTTAATTAATGGAAATTTTAATTGCAATGGGCAGTATGTATGTGGTTATTATTTTCTAACATTTATTGAAGAGTTCTGATGCTGAATCAGTATTAAAAAATTGTTTTATGCTACAAAAGTTTAATTATAATGAATTTGGATTTTACTTTGTTAAACTTCTTGATCTGTATTTTTAACACAGCTCTTTACAATTATGAAATGACATTCCTATAATGTTATGTTAAGCCAGGTTTATAATGCTCTTGTAAATAATTTTTTCTTGAGTATGGACACATTTTTCATGTCACTTATTTTTACTGTAATTATTAAGTGAGTCTCATGATTTTGGTTAATTTGGTAGGATTAGAACTAGGATCCTTGTCTTTCAACTGTAAGCAGAAAGGAAGGAAATCCTCGGTTGCACTTGAAAATTAAATTACAGGTCTTTATTTTCTATGCTAAGTAAAACCTGTTACATTCTTCAGTGTTAAAAATAATAATTTGAGTGTAGTGGAATCCTGCTTTGTAGACTTTGCTTTTCAAAAGATCAAATTATTTCAGGATGAAAAACCCAATAAAAATTAGACGGATACTACCTACTTTAAAGCTAGCCTAGATATATAGCTCTGTTTGATAAGTAATTGATTAGGCCAGACTTTTAAACCATTTAATCTGGCATGTATATTGTGCATGATAAAAGAAGTCCAACTGTGAATTTGAGTGTATTAAATAATCTTCAGGAAGTTCCACAAAGAACATTTGAATGCCTTAAAACTTGAAATAATGCATGTTTGTTCCAAACATGGATTTGTCTAGATTTGCCCATCAGGTTGAAGAAATGCTAATCTTGTTGCATTTAGCAGCTGGGTTTTTGCAATATTCTTTTCCTTCTCCTAGGGGTTAATTAGCCTTCTTTCAAAATGTGGCCTATTTAGCTGTAGATTCAAATGATTCAGCCAGAACTGGCTGTACAAAGCAGAACCGTTAACAGGCGGGTGTGTCCAACTGCTTAATTAGCCAGAATAAAAAGGTCCTTTGTCAAACAAGCATCTGTTGCTCATGACACACCTGACAGGCACATTAGGCAAGGATGACTAGACTGAAATTGTGCATGTCTCTCCTGCAAGAATATACAACTCATTTACATATGGGCTGCATCATTTACAAACTGCAGGGGTTTATTTAGCTTATCAAAATGAATTAATGTGACTGTGTTTGTGGCTGATAAACAAATATCACTTGAAAGGAGGCTAGGAAGGAACTAAACTACCAAATTACTCCCAAACATAAACAAAGCACCAGAAACCACTGCGGGATGAATGAGAGCACCTTGAATGTACTCATAAACTGTTCCACTGGGAGTAAAATGAAACCTACAAATGGAGCATGCCTTAGCATTGACCTCATATATGATGATCCTTACTTTGCATAACTGTTGTAAAACTACCAGAATACTCTTAAAGGTGTCATGGGTTTAAATCATGTTAAGCAAAATTTGACAGAAGAATTATACTCTTCAAACATACTTTAACATTCTATTGATTTGCTATTATATGAGGTCTTCAAAATTAATCAGTTAAAATTTGTCTGGAAAATTGCTTATTGGTTGACTTTATTATGACCTCAGTAGGAAAAGAGGAAATACTTCCTTAACTTTGGTGTTAGGAAGAAGAGCTCCATGTTCTTTGTTGAAAAGTATAGATCAAATACTATGGACTGAGAACCTAAACAACTGCTCTTCAGACTAAGTCTCTAGCTTTTCATTGGAAGCCCTGTCATTATGGTATTGCCCAATAATATATGTAGTGATTTACATCACGGGCTTTAGAAGCAGACAGCTATAAATGGATTCAGGTTCTTAGACTCTTTTTAGTTAATGTAGCTGTTGTCCAGTTTTGAAATCTATTTGTGACTTAGTTTCCTCACTTGCTAAGTAGCGAAAATAACTTCTCCATCGTAGGTCTTGTCTGAGAATTAAACAAGACCATGTTTTTAAAGCAGATAGCCTTGGGAAAGCACCAGGAAAGACTTAACTAAATGCGAATTATGTTTATGAACTTCAGGGCTAATCTATGGAAAGGATATGATTGAGACCCTCTCAAGGCATGGGGATTGGTAAAGAGAGGCTTTTCCTCAAAGCCAAAGAGGATAATGAAACCAGAGGATGATGAAATTATATCTGTGAATAGAAAAAAAAAAAAAAAAAAAACCCACTACCACCACCACCAACAAAAACACCCCCCCCCCCAAAAAAAAGAGAAAACTGAGGGGATGGATCCTTAATTGAATCCAGAAGTTAAGGACCCCTGCAGCCTTAGGTAAATGACTTAATATCTCTGACCCTCAATTGACTCACCTACCAAATGAGGGAAACCATGGCTTTAATCATTTGTTAATACATTTCTATTACTAAAGTGGTCAAAGCTGGGGTATTACTCTTCTATATAAATAGATGAATCGGTATAAAGGTAGTTTTGAACCAAAAAAATCAATTTTCTGCCTTCAATTTATAAACATAAGTAATAGTCAAATGCCTGTAGAAGCTAAAGAATCAAATGAACATTGCTATTTAAATAATCTGCCTATAAAACACATAGTATGAGCTCGCCTTCTTTCAAGTTTTTCAAGAAAATCTGGACATCTTTTTTAAATGCAAAATTTTCTGATTTTTAAATGTTGAAGGTTAAGGATTTTGATTTGCAATCACCCTGTTCAAAGAAAAACCTGTCTGTAGAGTCTAATATGGTCCATAGAAGGTCAGTTGCCAAATCTGTGTCTTTTATTTCCTGATACACTCTCTGTGCAGTTTATTGGGAGTTATTTTGAATTACTTTAAAGGTGCATTTCATTTTTAAAGAGAACTTCTTTACGTTCTTACATGTGTTTGATTTAAAACACTGGATGTCAAAATATGGGTCATGTACCCAAAAGGGATATATAGACCAGTCTGCAATACAGTGGATGAGCCCAAGAGCTAGTCTTGGCAATTTTCCCAACTGACTCTGGGAGAAACAAGAGAGATTATGAAAATAAATCACTGTGCTGTAAGAAACTCATGTACAATTGCTTTAGCAAGTCACAATAACTGGTCAGTCTGTCTTCTTTCTCTGTACGCTAAACTGCCAAAGACCACCATCCATCTTGGAGTTGGCAAGAGAGACTGACAAAAACTTCTCAGAACATGGTATCTAATATCTGTTTCATTCCTTAAAGAAAGTATTGCCTCACTCTCCCTAATTGCTCATCTGTTGTGTCACAAATGATATCAGTAGTGTACAAGTATATAATGAATCAACACTGGCTTTTGCTTTTCTTTTTTGGGAGGGTCTTGGTCTATAATAGAAGAAAGAGGAAGAGGCAGCCATAGATAAGCTTCCTAATTTGCCTATTGTTTTTGAAAGTTTTGAGAATCATTGGTCCTCTAGTAATCATAGTTAGGTAAGGGTTTTGTGTAGAGAATACTGCCATTTTTATGCATTTTTAGACACATCCATGGTCTTAATAATAGTCCAAAGTGGTGTGTGTGTGTGTGTGTGTATGTGTGTCTGGAGATCAATACCACATTTTTAAAAAGCCACAATTTGTAAGATTTCACATAAAAAAATCTGGATTTTCAGCGTTTTTTGGAAAAATAGAACTAGTATCTGCAGATTTGCCTACTCACATAACCAATAATATTCTGGAACTTAATGCGAACTGAATCATATGCATGGGATATTAGCCACAGTTTCCATCTCTGTTGTTTAATTTTGTAATCCCTAGTCTCCTTCATTCTATATAACTGGGGTTTCTAGATTGTAAGTGGAAATTATATTCATACCAACTACACTGTATTGTTACATGAGATTTTATTTATGAATTAACATGTAAGCATTTAGAAGGGTCTTTAGCATTTATTAAACAGTGGTAGCTATTACTCCTATACTTTTGGAATGTACTAAGCTTTATTGTGTTAGTTTAAGATTTTGACTAATAAGTGGCTGGGGTTGTGACTCAGTGGTGGAGTGTTTGCCTAGCATGCGTGAAGCACTGAGTTTGATCCTCAGCTCTGCATATGAATAAATCAATAAAATAAAAGTTCCATCAGTAATTAAAAAATTAAATAAAAAATTTTAAAATAAAGATATTGACTAACAAAATAAGAAAATATTCAGATCACCTACAGAGATGCTAGTATCAAAGTCTAGAAAGAAAATAATCACAAATTTCAAATTGAGAAAGCCCAATCATAAGTCTTCTGACACCACCGAGTCTCTTAGTTTCTCTGGGTGTTAGTTTCCTCATTTATAAAATAAGCAAAGTAGATTTGATGTCTTCAGAGATTCATTTATAAAATTGAATGAGATGATAGAAGGTTTGGGGAAAAAGAATTGGAAGAGGTCATACTATGACAAAATATGCTGAGAGGGGTTAATTTTCTCCTCAAAAGAACTAAATAGTTGTTCATATTTTCTTTTTTTAGGGAAAATTAATGCTCACTCTACTTCTTATAGATTTAAATCACGATGCAATATTTTCTTAGGCTACCAAATAAGTACTGTTCCTCCCACCCCAGAAAAGAAAATTAGAATTTTGGTTCCTACTCAGTAGCAAAGAAATTCCTGTTTATTTTATTGAATGTGTAAGTAACAAAAAGGGGTATCAAGGCTAGGATACCTGAGAAAATTAGAGAACTTGATCCTTTGGCTAATTTGGGGTATATCAGTTGATTTTGGATGTATGGTAACTTTTTTTAGATTATCAAATCATATGTGTTTAAGTTGGAAAGGACCTTGGAAATTACTTGTTCTATATACATAGCCTATAAAAGTGTCTAGAAAGTACAGTTTGTGACATATTTTACAACCAGTTAGGGCTTCTATTCTGAGAAGTAAGAAAATTTTAAAATAATTTTGAACTTTAATTTATATAGGAATTGAAATAATTTATGACAAAATCTAAGAAAGGTAGCTTTCAATGATTTTAGTGTTTATTATCTCAGGTTAAGTAGTACTAATGGGGATATTTTTCAGTAAAAATGTGGATTAGTAATTTTCTGTATTTATTTAAAAAGTGGTCAGAATGACTATAAACATGCATGAGTTGTCATGGCAGTATATTGGACAGAGGTATTATGAGAGTTGTAAGTTTCCCAATAGGATATCAAGAACAAATGAATGAAGCTCAGCATGCAAGGTGAACATTTAAAACTTTATTTCTATCTTCATATGTTTCAGAGACCATCATGCAGACATCAGAGACTGGGTCGGACACAGGTTCGACAGTGACTTTACAGACATCTGTGGCTAGTCAAGCAGCAGTGCCTACGCAAGTAGTACAGCAGGTACCAGTACAACAACAGGTAAGGAGCTCCTGTCCTCAGAGGGGAGGTTGTGACCTTCTTCATGCGTACCATCCAGCATAGTTATATCCAAAGATTATTTGGACTTGATTTTCTTGCTTCTTTGAGTGCTAAGATTGGCACAATTCAGTCTTTAGGCATAATCTGGGTGTGCCAGTTTCTGTGCTAGGATACAGAGAGTGCTACTAAGAAGACTAGTCAGACTATAATCCGTCTTCTGAAAAAGCCTCTCTTAGGTCCTAAAGGGTGTTGTTTTCTTCTGACTTAATCACACTAAGAAGGGTTTTCTCCTTTCCTCTCCCCATTGCTTATTACATCTTCTTAATTCTTTCATACTCAAATGTCAGCAATAATACTTATTTAATTGGTTCACAGTAGCACTTAATAAAGGAAAGCATGCATGTACTTTATAGGCAGGGATTTTGCCTTTGTAGTGGTTTAGAAAGTCTTGGCATTAGGTGGCTGCTAAATACTGTTTAATGAAAATAAAATTATCCTAAAGGTCTGGAGTGACTCATCCCTTTAAAAAAGTTGGAAAGGAATTCATTGTCAGATTCTTACTACAGGTTTTATTCATACTCAGGGCATTTGGCTTGTTTTGGAAAGATACTGACAAAATAAATGCTGTTCGTCAATTAATAGTTCTGCATGTGGATTATAAACCTGTTGACCTATCATTTCTTCCAATGACTGATGAGAACAAAAGAAAGATTGTATGTCATATAGCATTATCTTGATACTTGAGATTTGCCTGAAATTTCTTAGTATGTGTAGGGAAAGTGGTATCATTTCATGAATGATATACAGAAGGATTCAAGGTTATATTCTTTTCAAGATACAGATTTGAATTGGGTGTGGGATAGGGAGGGCTAGGATTATAGAGAAGCGTGGGTTTAATTCCTAGCACTACCAAAAGAAAAAAAGTCTAACTTTTAGGGTAAAATATCTGAAATAAGTAATTTTTAAAAACTATGTATTTTTAATATCATATTCCTTTCTTGTCTCTACCATATATAGACATACATCCTCCTATCCTTCATGTTCCAAGTTTATTAGGTTAGACTATATGTAGTTTTATTCTACAGAAATAGTTTTATGTTTTACCCTATTCATTCTGTTTCTTATATTTCTTATTATTTTTTCTTTTTCATTATTAAAAATGAATCTCTTCAAAATAGAGATTTAAAAGCCTCTGGAATTATTAAGGTTGTTACCAATTTGAAAATGAAAACATTATTCAGAAAAGGATGCTTGTGTTATGTCAACCAAAGAGCAAGTTAAGAGAAAAACTAAGGTATTGTTCTACATACCTAACTTTAAAGAGAAAATGTCGAACAATGATATTCACTCTGGTTTTGTTTTTATCTCATTTGTGGAAGAACAGTGTTGAATAATGCCTACCTCTAACAAGAATGTGGCAGAGAAATTGTTTTTATATTCAGAAAGTACCCTCCTGAGACATTAAAAAACCTATGGTACATATCTGACTCTCTGCCCTGGACCCTGTCTTTTTTTCTTTTCTCCCTTCCTCTTCTTCCTCCCCTTCTCCTCCTTATTTTTTTCATTTCCCATTACATCTATAAACCATCCAGTGTTTACTACAGGTCTTACATAATATGTATAGTTGTATAAAATAATCAAATAACTCAACAGATTTACAATTTTTTTTTCCAAAAAGCAGAATGTAACTTTCCTCTTTTCCCATAAACCACTACTTTTCATTTACCTCTTTTAACTTAGTATTTTGATATTTACTTAATGTATTTACAAATAACATACTTATTTTACTGCTTCCTGATTTTTTAAAAGAATTATTGATTGATTGTGGTACTGGGGATTGAACCCAGGGCCTCCAACATGCTAGGCAAAAGCTCTACTACTGAGCCAAGTCTCTAGCTGCTTCTTGATTTTTTTTTTTTTTAAGTGTTGTCTTAGCTCTTCTTTTTGACACACACAAACCACAGATGCACCCTTCCCAGCCATAATGTACAAAAACAAGAATTTATTTTTGTTTTTTTTTAAATATATTTTTAGTTGTAGATGGACACAATACTTTTATTTTATTTATTTATTTTTATGTGGTGCTGAGGATTGAACCCAGTGCCTCAAATACCATACACTAGGAAACTGCCCTGACTGAGCTACAACCCCAAACCCCAAAACAAGAATTTCATATATCTCAACCTAGTAATTACACTTTAATTTTGGTAGATCAGTATTTAGTACTTTTACTACTATGCTATTTAAATGCAATTCAAGTCTAGCATAAGTTAGCAGTGATTGCCTTCTTGCAAAACTCATTTACTTTCCCTGGATTTAATGATTACATTTCTTCTATTTGCAAAATTGCTATGCAAAAATGAAACAACATTCTGATTTCTGATCTTTTGTATATGACCTAGGTGATTTTCTTTCCAAGTTTACACAATGTTTAAATACTGGTGTTTTGAAATTTCATGATGACATGCCCTGAAGTAGGACTATTTGCATACGTTGTGATAGAATCTTGATGGATCTTTTCATTCTGGACATTCATGTTCTTAGCTCTAGAAATCTTTCTTCAGTTTTATCATTGATGATGACCTTCTCTTTATTTTCTCTTTTTCACTTCGTGGACATTTTTGTTCTCCTTTAAACATCATCTTTCTTCCAGGCTGTTACTTTTAATTTCTCACTTCATACTTTTATTTTCAAGAACTTTAATAATATCCCCCTTATATTCCTACTTAGAACATCATGTTTTATTTCCTGGTTATTTTTTTTCTCTCCAAATATATTAATATTTGTAAGTTGTTGAACTCCTCTTACATAGTTTGTTTCTTTCAAGGCATTTTGTTGTGTTTTTGCCTCTGTTTTTCATGTTTAAAACTTTTCTTAGATGTATGATAACCTTTAATGCTTATCCATATTTTAAAATGTGGGTATAATAAGCCGATTTGAATGCATGAATGGGGTTTGTTGACTTCAAAATAGGGTCATATGACAGAGCTTTCTAATTAGGAGATCTCTGGTGTTCAGTGTCTTTGTTTTTCTTCTTTGGCTGGCCATATTTTTAAAGAAGACTTGTTTAACTTCCTGCCGTTGGCATCTGGGATCTGAGAGAGGAAAGAACTTGTTATTTCTTGCACTTGATTAATTTACTCTTTCATTTTTCATATGGTGTCACAGGTGTTTGGTCTTTCTCAGTGCAGAGATAAAGAGTAAACCTTCAAATTTTTTACCAAAGTTTGGGAAGGCCAGTCACCTTACTACATGGGATCTGTGGAGGCAATTCGATGGTTTATTAAATGGAATTACTTTGTATATTAAGTACATATATGAAGAATAAAAAAAAATAGATTGCTGACAGAAGTAGAAAATCAGTGTTACCTGAACCATACTTTGAAACACATTGTACTATGCCATATGGCTCCCTGCCAGCAGTCGTATTTTTTAATTCTTCAAGTTAGCTCTTTCCTCTGGGATATCTGATGCAGGTGATACCTTGCATTCCCTTACACCAAGCAAAGAGGGTGAGAACTCTCATTTTCTTTTTGTCAAACACTGTTTTATTTCACATAGTCAGTTCGTGTTAGATTTGCCTGCAGATGCTTGTTATGACCTCCTCGTAGGCTGATTGGAAAGGTTTCTTTTTTCTCCTTTGTCATTTTTTTTCTTTCCAACTAGAACATGTCATGTTTGCGGTTCCCTGGTACATTCTAACAGTGTCCCTGTGGATATAAATTGTCTATAACTGATGGTAATTGTGATATAGTAATTTCTTATTGCTCTCACGTTATAATGTTTGAATTGTTAATTTGCTCATGTTATTTGGAATTTGCAAATTGTTGAAGAAATACCTTTTAAAGTTTCTAACTTTTGTTAGTGACTCATGATAAATATTGAAATCATGGTATTGATATCAAAAGTAGTGTTAATTCTATTTCTTCAACTTTTCAGTAGCCTTGCTTTGACCATTAAAGAGAAAGCCTAGAGCTAACATGTGTGTGGTGTGTATGTGTGTGCACTCACACACATAATTTTGGAATGTTGGGAAAACATAATTTCAAGATCCTAATAGTATATAATTCTGTTTCTTCAAAGCTTTAAAGCTATAATTTCTCTGTATATTAAAATAAGGTGTTGATGATCAAATTATTTCTATGAAATTTCATTTTCGTGCCCTCACCTGTGAATTTGTTATCTTTCTTTGTAAAATATTGTTCAGGAATGGAGAATTCTGAGGAAAGAATGATGAGGTCTTGTTATATAAAATTACATCAAATTTTTTATGTAAACTTTCATTGTTTTAGAAAATATTATCATCTTAGCTTCTAAATATAGGCATTGTTGTTCAACCCAATAAAATCCATAAAAATGTTCAGGTTCAATATCTTGATTAGAAACTAAAATGTATTCTTATTATCTTTTTTTTTTTTTTTTTTTTTTGTGATGCTGGGGGTTTGAACCCAGGGCCTTGTGCTTGCAAGGCAAGCACTCTACCAACTGAGCTATGTCCCCAGTTCTAATCTTTTTAAAAATACTTTCTGGACTGAGGTGTTTCTGTAGAATATGACTAGAAATGCAATGCTGCCCCTCCCTTTCCTTCTGTCTTGATTGATTTGTTTAAGAGTTGCATGTAGATTATTCTTTAGTGTTCTTTTATTCCTAAATCTGGGAGACCCTGCTTGCCCTAGATCTAGATTAAAAATCCAGAAGAAGGGAAAAGGAAATGGGCAGCCAAATTAGGTTCTTTTCAAGGTAGAACCTTGACAGAAGTTAGAATTTCATTCCTTATTTTAATCTTGGGCTCCCAAGTTACTCCAGGAGTATCGTTGACACTGAGGACATTTCTTAAACCCTCTTGAACTATGGCTCCTGCATTTTTTTCTCTCCCCTTCATTTTCCAGTTTGAACTGTTTTTGCAACTACTATCACTGTATTACATTTTCCTTGGAGGAGGGCACAGATATTTTACCCGCAAATTAGAAAGTGTATTGTTTCTTTTTTTTTTTTTTATTGTAAACAAATGGGATACATGTTGTTTCTCTGTTTGTACATGGTGTAAAGGCATACCATTTGTGTAATCATAATTTACATAGGGTAATGTTGTTTGATTCATTGTTATTTTTTCCCTTCCCCCCACCCCTCCCACCCCTCTTTTCCCTCTAAACAGTCCTTCCTTCCTCCATTCTTGCCCCCCTCCATAACCCTAACTCTAACCCTAACACTAACCCCTTCCACCTCCCATTGTGTGTCATCATCCACTTATTAGCGATATCATTTGTCCTTTGGTTTTTTGAGATTGGCTTATTTCACTTAGCATGATATTCTCCAGTTTCATCCATTTGCCTGCAAATGCCATAATTTTATCATTCTTTATGGCTGAGTAATATTCCATTGTATATATATACCACAGTTTCTTTATCCATTCATCAATTGAAGGACATCTAGGTTGGTTCCACAATCTGGCTATTGTGAATTGAGCAGCTATGAACATTGATGTGGCTGTATCTCTGTTGTATGCTGATTTTAAGTCCTTTGGGTATAGACCAAGGAGTGGGATAGCTGGGTCAAATGGTTCCATTCCAAGTTTTCTAAGGAATCTCCATGCTGCTTTCCAGAGTGGCTGCACTAATTTGCAGTCCCACCAGCAATGTATGAGTGTACCTTTCTCCCCACATCCTTGCCAACAACACCTGTTGTTGCTTGTATTCTTGATAATAGCCATTCTAACTGGGGTGAGATGGAATCTTAGGGTGGTTTTGATTTGCATTTCTCTTATTACTAGAGATGTTGAACATTTTTCCATTTGTTTGTTGATTGCTTGTAGATCTTCTTCTGTGAAGTGTCTATTCATTTCCTTAGCCCATTTGTCCATTGGATTATTTGCATTCTTGGAGTAGAGTTTTTTGAGTTCTTTATAGATTCTGGAGATTAGTGCTCTATCTGAAGTATGATTGGCAAAAATTTTCTCCCACTCTGTAGGCTCTTTCTTCACATTACTGATAGTTTCCTTTGCTGAGAGAAAACTTTTTAGTTTGAATCTATCCCAGTTATTGATTCTTGCTTTTATTTCTTGTGCTATGGGAGTCCTGTTGAGGAAGTCTAATCCTAAACCAACATGTTGAAGATCTGGACCTACTTTTTCTTCTATAATCTGCAGGGTCTCTGGTCTGATTCTGAGGTCCTCAATCTATTTTGAGTTTAATTTTTCGTGCATGGTGAGAGATATGGGTTTAGTTTCATTCTGTTGCATATGGATTTCCAATTCTCCCAGCACCATTTGTTGAAGAGGCTATCTTTTCTCCATTGCATATTTCTGGCCCCTTTGTCTAGTATGAGAAAATTGTATTTATTTGGGTTTGTGTCCATGTCCTCTATTCTGTACCATTGATCTACCTTTCTATATTGGTACCAATACCATGCCGTTTTTGTTACTATTGCTTTGTAGTATAGTTGAAGATCTGGTATTGCAATACCCCCTGTTTCACTCTTTTGCTAAGGATTGCTTTAGCTATTCTGGGTTTCTTATTCTTCCAGATGAATTTCATAATTGCTTGCTTTATTTCTGTAAGGTACATCATTGGGATTTTAATTGGAATTGCATTGAATCTGTATAGCACTTTTGGTAGTATGGCCATTTTGACAATATTAATTCTGCCTATCCAAGAACATGGGAGATCTTTCCATCTTCTAAGGTTTTCTTTAATTTCTCTCTTTAGTGTTGTATAGTTCTCATTGTAGAGGTCTTTCACCTCTTTTGTGAGATTGATTCCCAATTATTTTATTTTTTTTGAGGCTATTATGAATGGGGTAGTTTTCCTAATTATTCTTTCCAAAGATTCATCACTTATGTATAAAAATGCATTAGATTTATGTGCATTGATCTTATATCCTGCTACTTTACTGAATTCAGGTTTTTCTGGTGGAAAAACCTGGTTCCTGTAAGTATATAATCATATCATCAGCAAATAGGGATAGTTTGAGTTCTTCTTTTCCTATTTGTTTCCCTTTAATTTCTTTGGTCTGTCTAATTGCTCTGGCTAGAGTTTCAAGGACGATATTGAATAGAAGTGTTGAAAGAGGGTATCCCTGCCTTGTTCCAGTTTTTAGGGGGAATGCTTTTAGTTTTTCACCATTTAGAATGATATTAGCTATGGGCTTAGCATAGATGGTCTTTACAATGTTAAGGAATGTTCCCACTATCCCTATTTTCTCTACTGTTTTGAGCATGAAGGGGTGCTGTATTTTATCAAATGCTTTTTCTGCATCTATTGAAATAATCATGTGATTCTTGACTTTAAGTCTATTGATATGGTGAATGACATTTATTGATTTCCTGATGTTGAACCAACCTTGTATCCCTGGGATGAAACCCACTTGATCATGGTGCACTATCTTTTTAATATGTTTTTGTATGCGATTTGCTAAAATTTTGTTGAGAATTTTTGCATCGATGTTCATTAAGGATATTGGTCTGGAATTTTCTTTCCTTGATGTGTCTCTGTCTGGTTTACGTATCAGGGTGATATTGGCTTCATAGAATGAGTTTCGGAGGGTTCCCTCCTCTTCTATTTTATGGAATACTTTGAGAAGTATTGGAATGAGCTCTTCTTTAAAGGTTTTGTAGAACTCGAGTGAGAACCCTTCTGGTCCCAGAGTTTCCTTTGTTGGTAGGCTTTTGATGACTTCTTCTATTTCATTACTTGAAATTGGTCTATTTAAATTGTGTATGTCCTCCTTGTTCAGTTTAGGCAATTCATATGTCTCTAGAAACCTGTTGATGTCTTCGAAATTTTCTATTTTTTGGGAGTATAGATTTTCAAAATAGCTTGTAATTATGTTTTGTATTTCAATCCTGTCTGTTGTGATATTTACTTGTTCATTCCGAATTTTAGTGATTTGGGTTTTCTCTCGTCTTCTCTTTGTTAATGTGGCTAAAGGTTTATCAATTTTGTTTATTTTTTCAAAGAACCAACTATTTTATTAATTTTTCCGATTGTTTCTTTTGTTTCCATTTCTTTGATTTCAGCTCAGATTTTAACTATTTCCTGTCGTCTACTATTTTTGGTGTTGGTCTGTTCTTCTTTTTCTAGGGCTTTGAGCTGTAGTGTTAGGTCGTTTATTTGTTGAGTTTTACTTCTTTTATTGAATGTGCTCCATGAAATAAATTTTCCTCTAAGGACTGCTTTCATAGTGTCCCAGAGATTTTGATATGATGTTTCTTTGTTCTCATTTACCTCTAAGAATTTTTTAATTTCCTTCCTAATATCTTCTGTTATCCATTCATCATATAATAGCATATGGTTTAATCTCCATGTGTTAGAGTAGTTTCTGTTTTTTACTTTTTCATTTATTTCTAACTTCAATCCATTATGATCTGATAGAATACAAGGTAGTGTATTTTCTTGTATTTGCTAACATTAGCTTTGTGGCATAATATATGGTCTGTTTTAGAGAAGGATCCATGTGCTGCTGAGAAGAAAGTATATTTGCTCTTGGTTGGATGGTATATTCTATAAATGTCTGTTAAGTCTAAATTATTGATTGTGTTATTGAGATCTATGGTTTCTTTGTTCAATTGAAAGTGTGTTGTTTCTACATTGTAACTTCTAAACATAGAATCCCAGGTACAGTAGAGTTCTGGGGTTAAGGGACCTCTGCTATGTTCAAATAATTTTTTTTTTTCGAAGATACTTTCACCTTTGCTAAAGTTATTATTAGAGACTATAGTCTACCTTTTTATGGCAGGGAATTAGAATGTTTGTTTCTGGTGGGTCTTTTTTATATAATTGGGACATTTGAAAACTTTTTATGTGATAAAAGCCCATTTCAAGATTATATTCAGGAAAGACCTTTTGTTTTTTATATAAATCAGCTATGTTGACTGGGAATCTTTGTTCATAATTTGAGTTATCAGAATGAACAGAAGAGTTATGTAGCTATATTCTTTCTTTTGAGTTACTATCAGTCTGTCACATATTTAGCATTGCCATATAAGTTATGGTATATCCTGGGGAGTAAGCATATTATCCCTGTAGTCAAAAGATAATGCCTTTTTCCTTGGGGAACAGATTCAGAGTTGTCAGATTGTAGGAAAAGAGAAGAGAAAGTTTTAGTGAAACTCAAAAAGAATCATGTATAATGGGTATCTGTAAAATGATCTGTTAAGAAATAGGTTTTTGAAATTCAGGCTTAAAATGAGTCCTTTTCAGATCCTCACATTCCTTAGACCACGGTTGCAATCCCAGGTCAATTCCATCCTGATTTGTTGGCCATATTTTTAGTAGTATTTAATCAAAAAGAAACTATGATAATTAGCAATATATCAATGAGAAAAGTATTTTGGTCAAAACAATTTGAAAAAAACTATTAGAAAATTTAAAAAAAATTAAAAAATTAAAAAATTAAATAATCCAAACTATTTTGGATTAATGGATTACATGATCTAATTTTAATTAAACTACATAATGTGGATAAGTGACTTTAAGAAGTTCCTGCAAACAGACTACAGATTAAAAGATAGCACTAACATAGCAAATAAATCAAATAAGATAACAGGTTGAGTTCCTTCTATTTTTTTGACAGTCACATAGCAAATTAAAGACAGTCTATAAGGTAGCTGCCTCTGAATGTTCTGAATATTAACATTACTTTTGATATGTGGATTTAGGTCCACTATTTTCCATAATGAACCTGTCACCTAACAATATATTATGCCATGAAATTCACTAATGAATTAACAGTGTATTTAATATTTGTTCTTTATCTTTTTCTTTTATAATCCCTATTTTTAAATGTGTTATATAGTATATTCTTCCTTAAACAGTACAATGCATATGTAACTTATATGTAATTATTTTTCACTAAGAGGGGAAAATGATCAAAAATTTTTTGTAAATTACTGAACTAAAATATTGTTTACTATAGTATTATCTTCTAGAAAAAGGTATAAATTACCTATAATAAAATTCACCTGCTTAAGTACACAATTTGATGTGTTTTGACAAATATATTTACCTGTATAAACATCATAATCAAAGTATAGAACATTTTTATCATTCTTATGGTTCCTTCTTGATATTGACAATATTTTTAATAGTATCCATGTGGATGAGTTTTATTATAGTTAAACTGTGGTTTTAATTTGTTTCTCTGATGACTAATGATATTGAGCCTTAATGTGTTTATTATTGAGATAAGTGCTTAATACTTTGAATTCTAACAGTTTCTTCCATTTCTACTATTAAATAGTTATTTTGTATTTATTAAATATATTTCTACAATACATTTAAGTAGACATAAGTAATATTTTAAAATTTAAGTTAAAATCAGAAAAATAAGAACAGAGAAAATTTAATAGTGACAATAAAGTGAGGTTGTATATTTTTGGTGGGAAATAAATATCACAATAAAACAAGAGATTTATTTATTTTAGAACTCTTATCAGCTTGTATTGAGCAACTTAGGAATTTATGGGCAGATGCTTTGCTGATTTCAATCAATTTAATGAACTCAGTGGCTGTATTTTGCCATAGAGCTGAATAATACAGATCAGCTATGGTGTGCTGAGGTCTTACTCAGTGGGACTCAGAATCAAGGCGAGGTGGCCGAAATGGGCACGACTCGTCCTGACCTAGGTTTGACCGTGAGAATGCTATGAGATATGCTGTGGATGCACAGAAGTAACTGCTCTGTTTCCTGATTGAAAGTTAAAAGCCTTCAAATTGGAGGTGACAGCTTTAGGGAGAGATTAATAGTAATCTTAAATCTGTAGAATTTTCTATTTTTCTGTAAGATTCTGGCATTTAGGTAATATTTCAGTAAATCTCCGTAGGGAGCATGAATGAGTATTAGTCACTGAAGCTCATTCCTGGGATCATAGAGATTAATGGTTATTATGGACAATATTTATGAGGTAAATAACTGTTCTGTTCTAATTTTGTATATGGATTTTGTATTAGGACAATGATAAATTATGTAATTGTTGTTAATACTAATTCAGAGACCGTGAAGCTGGAAGAAATCTTTAATATCATCTAGTCCGGTGTTTGGATTTCTTTTTAAATCTGTGTTTTAAGAAAAATTGTGGTAAGATTTACCATCTAAACTATTTTTAAGTAGTCAATTCAGTAGTGCGAAGTGCTCACATCATTGTACAATGAATTCCAAGAACTCTTTTCATCTTGGGAAACTGAAATTCTTTACCTGTTATTCACTTCACCATTTCCCTGGACACTACTGTTCTAATTTTCTTTCTATGGATATGACTACTATAGTTACCCATGTAAGTGGAATCATACAGTATTCGTTTTCTTGTGAGTGGTTTATTTATTTAGCATAATGTTATCAACATTTTCCCATGTTGTAAGGTGACAGAATTCTCTTCCTTTTCAACACTGAGTAATATTCCATTGTATGAATATAACACATTTTGTTCATCCATTCATCTGTTGATGAACTCTTGGGTTGCTCCCACCTTCAGCAATTGTGAATAATGTTGCTGTAAACATAGTTGTCTAGCTCTCTCTTTGAAACTCTGCTTTCAGTTTTTTTGAATATATACCCAGAAAAGGAATTGCTGGATCATAGGGTAATTTTATTTTTACTTTTTTGAGGAGCTGTGCAACTGTTTTGTATAAGACTGCATCAGTTTACATTCTTACTACAAAATGAAAGTGTTCCAGTTTCTCTACATCCTTGTCAACACTTATTTTCTTTCTTTTTTCTCCCTTTTATTCCCTTTCCACCCCTTTCCTTCCCTTCCACTTTTCATTCTTCCTTCTTTTCCTTCTTGACATTAGCTATCCTAATGAGTGGAAGATGGCACCTGTATCTTTTAAAGTCTGTTGTTCTTTTCTGTTTTCTTTCTCCTCCTCCTCCCCTGATTCATTCTCATTCTCTCCTTCTTCCTCCTTCCCTCTCTCCCCTTCTTCCTCTCTCTCTCCCTCCCTCCCTCCCTTCTTTTCTCTTTCTTCTATTAACAATTCTTACCTCTTCTGTTCTCTCTCATTCAGTGGAGTAGTCTATGAGGTCAGGTTGGTGCAGCATATCTGTAACAACTTCCAATGTGTGCTAATATCTCCTCACCACCAAATACACTGAAAAGAGCTAGAATCAGACTTGGAGATAGCAGGTAACAGTAGATGGCTAGTACTAAATCTCTATTTTGGTATTTATTTTTGTGTTGTGACAATGAAAGGTAGAAGTTATTAGCATTCTGTTGCTTGATTTTTTTTTTGATTTCTTAATTCTTTCTTTCTTGATTGATTTCTTGGTTGATTGAACTGGGGGCATTCTGTCCCCAAACTACATCCCCAGATATCTTTATATTTTATTTTGAGACAGGCAGGATCTTGTAAAGTTGTCCCAGGCTGGCCTCACATTTGAAATTCTCCTGCCTCAGACTCCTGAGTAGCTGTGATTACAGTTGTATACCATTGTGCCCAGCTCTCATGTTGTTTTACAAACTTTTTAAAAATTAAATAAAAATTGGGGTAACCATTAAAACGATATGAAATACAAGTATAAGAGATATTGCATGGAAATACCATATATGTTGCCTTAGTTTGGGTACTAAAGAAGCAGACTCTTAACAAGAATTTGAGTACCAGTAGTTTATTTGGGAGATAATCCCTGGAACTATCAGTGGGATATTGGGGAAATGAAAGTGAGGGGCTTTATTCAATATGAATTTAATTATTACACAAGTTATAACCGTGGAAAACTTGAGATGATTCAACAGTGGAGAAATCTGTGAACCACTGTCACACCTCAGTTATTCCACTTGAGGTGTGAGGAAACTCAGGGTATTTATACATTGACTTTTGCCAGTCATTGGCAGAGGGATATCCATGGGATGGGTATTTTCCTGGCATAGCTAGTTTTGTGCAAGTGGTCAGAGAGGTTTCTTGAGATCTGAGAAATTTCCCAGCAAAGAAGTATAGGTGCTGAAGTGAGAAGCTGAACTTGGTTCATTGGAGTGGTGATAATATGTGTGTGGACATAGCATATAGCACAGAATATTCTTTACATATATATTAGAAGTAATTTCTACTGTGGCTAACCCTTTTCAGAGAAAAGAATTTTATAGCCATATTTGGTATTAAGTCTCTAAAGTCTTCAAACTGGAAAGGGAATTTTTCTATATACCTAAACAATCATTTCAGGTACTACTTGACTTTATCTTTTTAGATTCTTAAGGGACAGACTACCAAAGGTCTCTGTGCTCATCCTATTAGATCAACTATTTGAATAAAGACAATTACTATATGTGTTCTCTACTAACCCACATTATTTTAGGCTTACTTTGTTAAACCATTTTCCAAATTTAGTGTTTTGTATCATTCATTCTTGGACTTTCTCCAGCTTCTGTTCATCTTACTTAAGTTGATGAGTTTATTTTCTATAGCCACCTTTTCAAGATGATGCATTTATTAAAGAGATGTCTCATATAATTTAAATTTCTGGCCACATGTAAAACTTCATAATGATTAATAATTTATCACTTCATTGAATGGAAATTTAAATGATTTGAATTTACAAATCACTGCAGTTATCCCCAAAGCCACATCATATCTATATCAATTATTTGATGGTTATTATATTTTATAACTTGTTAAGTAGAAACACTGATTTAATGTAAGTACTTTGCTCTAATATAAATAAAGTATTAATATTAAAAAGTAGAAATTAACTGTGCTGCTAAAAAAACTCAATTGGTCACATTATTTGGTAAGTATATAAATTCATTTTCTTGGCCGCCGTCGCACGAGGCTTACCCTAGTAACCTGGGTGATAGCTGGTGAGTGGCCTTGGTGGGTCTCGAGGCTCGCGCGGGGTCCAGGTGCCAGAGACCCATCTTCAAGGAGCTTTAGAGGCCCTTATGGGACTGGACTGCCGATCCCACAGGGTTCGATTCCGCCTGACCTTAAGGCTGGGGGCGGGACTTGTGGCTTCAGAGCGAGTCTCACGGGTGGGGGCGGGGCTCGTCTCACCAGCTAGGAATTTCAGGGGTGTCGAGGGACTTAGGAAATAAGTAGTACACAACCTGACGGGCATTTCATTTTTAGAACAGCCCCATGGGAGAAGGTATTATTACTCTCCATGATGAAGAAACGGAATCTCGATAACTGCCAGGGTCAGGCGATGGTTAAGTGATGGAGCATAAATTCAAACCTAGGTCTGACTCTAAACCTGAGCTTTTAACCACTACTTTTGCAGTCCAGTGGGAAAAACCGTTGTCATTTACATAACCCTGACACATTTTACAAATGCGCTTGAGGTGCAGAGAGTTTAACCAATCCAAGGTCACGTATTTAGGAAGTGCTGGAAATGACTCTATTAGGTGTTGTTCACATTTGGTGGCTTTTTCTTTAACCACACTCCATTGTATTTTCTGGAATTTAGGAGAGCTTTATAGTTGAGAAGGATGAAAACCTGACCTGACCCCCTTCATTTTGTAGTCGAGGAAATAAAATCGTTCAAGTCACAAATCAGTGATAGAGCTGCCACAGATACAGGTTTTTGAATACAGGTTGTTGTGGATCTAAAGGAGATGGATGGCAGGGAATGATGAGGTAGGAATATTGGAATCCACATCTCATAGTTCTTAGGCAAAAGTTCTCCAATTCTTAAAATTTCTTAATGCCTTTTCTGGCTGTGCCAAGGACATAATGATTCTATGTAAAGTCAGATATTACAAATACCTTTCTTTACGTGACCCTGAATTTAAAGAAGAGCATACTCTACTCTCTCTAAGCAAAAACCTGGCAAACTAAGGCATAATGGATGGAGTTCTTGGAAGTAGAGCCCAGGACCTACTATCAGAGTTGATATTCACAAGAATTGTCTTCAGTCATGGCTTTGGGATTAAAGTACTTCCGCTTCATCCACCCTGCCTTTTGCAATTACCTTGCAGCCTTGACCAGACCTGTTTCAGATATTACACTGAAGACAGTGAGTGGAAGACAACACAATCATAGGCAATACATGGCCTATTCAACTACAGTAGTTTGCCACTTTGCAACCAAGAAAGCCAAAGCTAAAGGAAAAGGACAGTCTCAAACCAGAGTGAATATTAACATTGCCTTGGTTGAGGATATAATCAGCTTGGAAGAGGTGGATGAAGAAATGAAGTCTGTGATAGAAGCACTGAAGGATAATTTCAATAAGGCTCTCAATATAAGGACCTCACCAGGATCCCTTGATCACATTACTGTGGTAACTGCTGATGGGAAGCTTACTTTAAACCAGATTAGCCAGATCTCCATGAAGTCACCATAGTTGATTTTGGTGAATATGGCCAGCTTCCCAGAATGTACAGCTGCAGCTATCAAGGCTATAAGGGATAGTGGAATGAATCTGAACCCAGAAGTGGAAGGAACACTAATTCGGGTACCCATTCCCATAGTAACCAGGGAGCACAGGGAAATGCTGGTGAAACTAGCCAAACAGAATACCAACAAGGCAAAGGACTCTTTACGGAGGGTTCGCACCAATGCGATGAATAAACTGAAGAAATCAAAGGACAGGACCTCGGAAGATACCATTAGGCTCATAGAGAAGCGGATCAGCCAAATGGCCGATGACACGGTTGCAGAGCTAGACAGGCATCTGGCAGTGAAGACCAAAGAACTCCTTGGATGAAAGTCCATCAGAGCCCAGCCACACTCCAGCCTGTTTCTGATGGATCCCATAGGTGGAAAGTTGGCACCTCCTACCCAATCCCCACCCACTTGAAGTCTGTTGCTGTGGTGTCAGTTCAGGCAAGGCTCTGCCGTCCAGTGGGACACTCAGATTTGCTCATTCTCTTCCTCCTTCCACCTGCTTATTCTACTCTGAGTCTTCTGGCATGGTTACCCTCAGAGAACATCTGCTGCTGGAAAAGGGTCTTTACTGGGGCATTTGTCTTGACCATGATGTTGCCAAGAGATGGGGATCATTGGAAGGCTTTGCACTACCTGCTCCTCATCTCAGGAGCCTCCTTTTTTAAACAGTAAGTCAGGCCCTGTTTCTAATTTTAAACTCTGTTCAGACTGATATGGGCCTTCCACTGTGACTGAACCCCATTGCTAGAGGCCCATTTCCACAAAATGATAAAATCTAAATAAGTTGGAAAGAATAACAGCTACAAAGGACAGAGTCAATTGGGGTGGATGATCTCTAAGTACCTGTATTTAGAGCAACAAGAACAGTGCTTTAGCTCTGGATCAACTTCATGCATGCTCCATCTCTGCCTGGACCACTTCTCTACTCCTTACCAATAGGCCAGGCCTATTCACCTTTCTTATCAGGTCCTCTGGGAACCCTTCCTTTACCCTCTATCCTAAAACCTCCAGTATTGACCCTCAGTTCAATCTAATGCTTTTATTTTAAGCCTAAGTATTATTATTATTTTGCCAATTAGTTTGTGACTGGCATAATACCTGGAACATAGAAGACATTCTTATTTTTGCATTGTGAATAAATTGCACATAGTAGCTACCTAAAAAAAAAAAATTCATTTTCTTTATCTTAATTCCATTGACAAAAATATTGCTAGTACAATAAATAGAAACTTCTGAATTTTAAAAAATGAAAGCCACTACAAACTATAAACAGACAACTCTTATGTTTATAAAACTCACCCTTGATAGCATTTATTGAGTCCCATTTCAGTGATACATATGAAATAGCAAGTAAATTATATGTTGTGTCTAATCAGTTTTTCCTTCAAGCAGAGTAAAATAATTAGTTTTTTGCTTCTTTAGAAAAGGATTTATTTTATGTTAAAATGATGATTTAAAGAATCTTTCTTTTTAATTATATTCTTGGTCATTACCTACAGATACTTATCCTGCTATTGTGGCCACATGTCATTATTTGAACATTAGTTTTTCAATGTTTTATATATAGTAAAGAAAAGCAAACATATTTTGTATACATATTCATTTGCCTTTAATTTATAGTGAGCTTTACAGTGAGACATAGATTTAATTGATAGAGTTCAAGTTTTGAGAAACATCTGTATTAATCTCATTCCTATCAAAACGTAATAGATTTTTTTTTTTTTTTTTTTTTTACCTTATAAAGCTTGCTTTGCCTCTTCCTCATCAGCCTCTGCTTTCTTTATCTCCCAATCCCAGGAGCAAGCACTGTTCTGATTCACAGATTACATATTAATAGGATTTCTCTTTTTTTTAAAAAAATGACATATCTTGTTAAACAATTTGAAATAAAAGAGTTATCTGTGGAGCTATTAAATAAAGTCATGAAATCAGGAAAAATAAAGCTGCTTTGTTATCTGAATGTTTATGTTTGTGGCAAAATTCATACGTTGAAATCCTTACTTCCAAAATGATATAAGAGGTAGGCTATTTGGGACATGATTAGGCAATGAGGTGTGGCGCCCTCATGAGTAGGATTAGTGCCCTTATGAAAGAAACCCAAAGGAGACCCCTTTTCCTTTCTACAGTGTAAGGAATTAATGTGTGGTTTATGAACCACAAAGCTGGTTCTCATTAGATTTTAATTCTGCCTTGATCTTGAGCTTCCCAGCCTCCAGACCTATGAGAAATAAATTTCTGTTTATAAACTACACAATCTATGATATTTTATTACAGCAACCCAAATGGACCAAGACAAATAGCCTGAGAACTGAAATTTTCCTGCTCCTGCCACTAACATTTTATTCTCTTTGTATCTTTCTTCCTTGATGTGCCATCTGCTTGTGTGATTTTTTTTTTTTCTGGACAACACAAAGCTATTTGTTGTATTTCAGTTTGAATCTGCCTTCTTTCCTTTGCTAAATCCGTACTAAGGATTTACTCTGTACCAGAAATTGTGGTAAGTAGTAAAGAGACAGATATATTCCTGCCATCATGGAGTGAGCTTATCTTTCTCTTGTCCACATCAGAACTGGCATTGTTTTTGCAGGGAACTTAGTAAGATATAAATGGATGACATAATATGTCAGTTAACTCCCTATCCACTTCCCATTATAATGTACTTTGTTCAGTAATGGTTAAAACATTAACTCAAAAGAATCATTCTCTGTTATAAGGTTTGAGCCTTTTTGCCAGATGGGTGGCAGTGACTGCCATTTAACTGAAATTTTCCCCAACATTGTGAGGGATACCTTGTTATTTAGTTTGATATCTTTTTATTTTTATTTTTTCCTAAGTGGAAAACCATGGGGGAAATAAAGAAAATCATTTAAGACAATGCAGTCTCTTACTGACAAACCAACTATCAAAGCTTCAGGAGGGATACTGATTTCTATCACTATGATTTTTTAATGTGTATTTTAGTAAAATTGGAATTTTGGGAAGAATGGTATTGGACAGGTCAGAAATTCCAAAAATCAATCTTAAGAGAATTAACTTCTGAAATTTATTTCAGTCAATGGAATGAGTAAATGTGTCTTCTTTTTCATTAACTCTCATATCATTGTTTTGAATAAGTAGGTCTAAGATTTCTGTTACTATGACAAAATACCTAAAGATAATCAGCTTAAAAAGAAGAAAGATTTATTTTGACTCATGGTATCAGAGGTTTCAGACCATGGTTATTTAGCCCTACTGATTTTATGCCTGTGGTAAGGCAGTACATTATGTTAGAAGCTCTTGGTGGAGGATACCTGTCTACTGCATGGTGGCTGGTATGCAAAGAGAGAGGAAGGGTTCAGGGTCCTAATATTCCCTTCAAGGGAATGCCTTAGTGACCTAACTTCCTTCCACTGGAGCCCACTTCCTAAAGCTTTCGTCACCTTCCAATATGCCATAGGCTGGGGGACCAAGTCTTCAACAGATCGGCTTCTGGGGGACATTTAAGATCCAAACCATAACAGTAGATAATCATTCTATGTGATTTTTTTTTAATCTTTAAATTATTTCAATTCTTGTTTTCATTTTTACTTTCCTCTGTCTCCCCTCGCGCTCCCACTGCAGATTTTGTAATTTAATTCTCTCAATCCTCTTGGAACTGAATCATTGTCTTTAGCTTATTTATTCCTTTAAAAAAATTGTACAAGTGCTAAAAGCAACACATTTTATTAAAAAGGTTTCAGACAGTTTAGAAGCATATAGACAAAAAAAAGTGAAACATTTCCAATCTTGTAATCCTAGTACTATTATGAATTTTCTTTCAAAATATCTTTTGAAATTTGCATAATTCAGCTACATGTCACTTTAGATTTCTCCAAACTGATTGCAGGATGTGAATAATTAAGTGTTATTAGAATATGAAAAATTATAAAACTTTAAATGTATTATATAATAAATTACATTTTTCACTTAGAGGTAGAAGGTCAACAGTAGAGCAATTTATGCTAGTAGAATGGAGATTGCTTGAATTACCCTGTAAACATTGTAGTCACAGTATGTATGTGGATAAAATACTGAAGTAACCTGCTTTATCTTATGTATCTGGTGAAATTGGTTTTGGATTTGAGGGTTTGATAATAGTTATTGTTCTAAATTTTTCTTAGGTGTTTTACTCAGTGATGTTGAGAATTCCTTCTTGTTCTTTGATATATTTTGTTGATATATTTGTTTGTTTTTACTCTTTACCTTTACTGTTCAAACTTTATGAGGTGGAACTCTCCTTTAACTATACTGAAGCCTTAAAATGTAGTAAGAAATTCAGTATTTAGGTTGGTGTATGTGTTAGTCCTAATTAGGGAATACAGTAAGAATAAAAGTGAAGAAGGGAAAAATGGTTGTGAGTGGATTTCCTTTTCCCTGGGGAATCCTGAAAACACATGAGATGCAGATGGTGGTAACAGTTACTTTGTAGCTTCTCTGGATTAGTTTTCCCTTCCTTTCGAACAAATTGCAACAAATTCATTAGCTGAAAACAACAGTAATTTATTATCTCATATTTTCTGTAGTTCATAAGTCTGGGTGGACCTGAGTTCTCTGTTTCGTATCTCACAAGAGTGAAATTAATGTGCCTATCCTTGTAGGATTTACTCTAAACTCATTCAGGCAGAATTTATTTCCTTCCTTTAAGTTATAGAATTGCAATCTGTTTTCTTGCTGTTTGCTGTGATCTATTCTCTGCTCTTGGAGGCTGCCCTCATATCTTCTCTTGTGGTCCCTCCATGCTCAAAGCAACAGTAGTGCTGCTCCATCTTCAAAGCAAGAATGAAGATTTCTCATGCGTTGGCTCTCCTGTTTCCCATTCTGCCACCAGCCAGAGAAGCCCTCCATTTTTAAGGCCTTACAGGTCTAGATCAGCCTCATTTTTTAAAGATGCCCTGTGCCATAAAGCGTAATAATGGGAGGAATTTCTGATCATCTTTACAGGTTACAGATTAGGGTTTGTAATCTTTGGGGGGAGCATTTTAAAAATTATTCCTACCACATCACTTTGAAATCTGCTATCATAATACCTCACTCACTCATAACCACATACATATGAAAGCATACAACTCACATATGAAAGGTTGTTAAGTAGACCTAAAATCTAACATGAAAATTAATTTTGCTGCAAAGGATATATGGAGAGACTACTATATTTCTTGATGGAAGGACTTAGTATTACAGAATGAATTTACCTCCCAATTGAATGTACAATTTCAATATAATCAAACTGAAACTCTTAGAAGGGTTTCCTTTAATACTGGAATACTGAAAAGTTTGTGGAAGATAATATATATAAAAAATAACTAAGAAAATTTGCAAAAACAGAATAGTGATGGAAGAAAACTTGTTCTGCCTAATCTCAGAAGATGCTACAAATGCATAGTAATAAAAACTTAATGGTGTAAATAAATAAGCAAAGCCCTCTGTAAATGATAACTTCATTCATGATAAATGTATCATTTCAAAGAAAAAGTGAATAGGGCACTAAATGGTCTTGGGGAAAGTGAATGTCTTTTTAGAAGGAACTGAAGTTCTACTTTTGTCTTAATACACCACATAGACTATAGAGCTAATTAGTGTTAAAACTATAAACCTCTAGTAGAAAAAAATAGGAGAATCTTATTTCCTAATCTTAGGAAGGAAAGATCAACTTATGTAGAACATAATACACCCCAGGCTTATTGGAAAAAGTTTGTTTTATTTTGCCAAATAAAGGTTAATAAGCCAGTTGTGGTGATGCGCCACTATAGTCCCAGCTACTGAGAGGCTTAGGCAGGATTTTGGCAAATTTGAGGGCAGCCTGGGAACCATAGTCTCAAAATAAATAAATAAATGCATTAAAAATCAAAATTAAATAGTTAATAAACATCATAAGCCTAATGGTAAAAAAAATTAAACTTATGAGAAGAAAACATCAATTATGTTTAACAAGAGTCTACAAATCAGTAAAGGAAGACTAACCAATGCAATAGATTAATGTGTAAACAGTATGAACATTAATTAGTTCTTCATATTGTTTGCTCATCAATAAAACATGAAAAAAAAATCACCAGTAAACACACTGAGAGAATCAGTACCTTAAGAATATTTGAATGAAAACAGCTATATTCTTTCTTTATGGCACTTTTTATAATAGAGAAAAAAGGAACCTAAATGTCACTGATATTGAAATGATTAAATATGTTTTATACTCTAGAGTGTTCTGAAGCTAGTTAAAAGTAGTTGTACATGGATGTATATGCAGTTACACATGTTTGCAACCTTGGAAACAGCTCCAAGATGTATTGTTAAGCAAAGAAATGCAAGTAACAGAAACACATTTTATCTTACATGATTCATATATTGCTCCCCTGTAGAAAAG
Source organism: Sciurus vulgaris (assembly GCF_902686455.1). Classification (NCBI taxonomy): domain Eukaryota; kingdom Metazoa; phylum Chordata; class Mammalia; order Rodentia; family Sciuridae; genus Sciurus; species Sciurus vulgaris. The sequence goes on along the minus strand of NC_136476.1, from coordinate 22,633,920 downwards.
TAACTGAATCAAAGATAAGAAATTCTCGACTGTGTTTTCTCCCCTTATACTTAGGATGGACCATATAGCATGTACTCTATAGTAGATTATGAGCAAAAGTGATATATGTATTATTGTTGAACTGAGGCATTAGTGTGCCCTTGTGAACTCTCAGCTCCTTCAAGACTATGTCAAGATGATACTACTGTGAGGTGACCAAGTCTCTTAACCAGGGTCTCCAAGCGAGTCTGCTGCTCCCCCTCTTCTTGTGTAATTTAGGAGTCATGCACATGGAGTGTGCCTGTTGTAGCAGTTACTGTTAACCTTCTGGGTAATTCAGAGACATACATGAACATGATGGTGAATTTATTGGTGTGGGATTGGAGGAATGCACACCATCTTGTGGTTCATCATTATCTCTGTGAACTGGAGTAGTGGGAAGTGAGTGAGCATAAAGAAAGAGGCAATCACATTTTCTTCAAATTATTTCTTTGCTGAGTCTTTTAGGAAACTATATTTATCTATTTCTTATTATAAATATATTGGAATTAATAACATAAGATGCTGATTTTAAAAGGTGGGTGAAAGACTAATGATTCACTTTAAAATTACCTTTATTATGCCAGTATTTATAGCTGCTACTTATTTTTTTCTCGAGGGATTTAGATGAATAACTTGTTGATACAGTGAAATAAGTATAGTATTTAATGTTTAATCTTTTTCAAACTGCCTTGTAACTATTGCTTTACCTAGGAAGTGTTGTAATGTAATTTTTATATTTGAGTTTTCTATAAAATTACTTAAGTGAATAATTTAAAATGAAAAAAAAAATTTACCTAAAATGAAAAACCAACATCTCTGATCATGAATAGGATAAATGTAAAAATAATATTTACATGATTTGGCTAGATGCTTTTTTTTTTTTTTTTAATAAGACCTGACACTAAGGCTTACTTTCCCTTACAAAGGAGATTATTAAATGTTAGAGGTGGTGAAGACTGAGACTTTTTCTTGATATGTAAGAATGATTTCAAAAAGAAAAATGGATTAAGTTCTTAGTGTATGACTCATTATTATTTAATGCCTTGCTTTTGTACTAATCTCATATTTGGGAAAATGATAATTCTGAGAAGAAATCTAGGATTGGAGTAAAAAGATTTGAAATACCTTGTCATGTGTCACTTACCATGTCGTTGGGTTATCTCTGCATTTGTACTTATCATTTATATAATGGGGATTAAAATGCTTACCAGCTTAACTTGACTTTAGGATTTTTGGAAAGATCAAGTTAAATAGTATTACATATCACTATTGATAGTAGTATTAGCATTAATTTAATAATATGTAACTAAGAAGGTCTGCTATTTAGGTTACAGTGTTTTGGTTTTCAACACATAGGTTTAATGATTCATTCTATTAAGTCCCAAATACTCTACCCAAAAAAGAACCCATATCTCTCTTCTGCAAATAGGCATAATTTTAGTAGATATTGGGAGCAGGTATAGAATTTGTGTCTATGTATTGTCATCAAAAATTACATTTAAAGTGAATGTTCTAATTGTTTAAATTTTTAAAAGAACAGCATTAGACCTTTCGATGTACTGTTTACATTTATTGGTATTTTATGTGTCTGTAGTTTCATTTATTACTGGAAAGACTAGAAGATCCTTGTGTTCCAAAAACCTCTCCTAATACTGCAGAAAGGCTGATATACTTAGCTCCTTTGTTCTCTCTGGTCACTAGAGAATTTCATATTATCTTCTTTCCCCCAGAAATTATTACTTAGTGTATTAGATTCTTAGTATTGGTCAGCTTGACATGGTCCCCAGGGAAATAACATTTAAGACATTGTTATAATGATGACAAAATGTTATTTACTTTATAAGAAGTAACTGTTAGTGTGTTCATTTTGACTCACAAAAATAGGTTTGAATATTTTATGTAATATCCATTGTATTTTGTCATTGAAACTAATGCCTTCCTGAGTTACATCCCTGCTCCCAGAAACATTTCCTCTCTTGCCTTTGGAAACCTGCTTCATCTCTTTCAAGTGACTTCTGCTCTTTCGGGGGAGATAGATGGTAAGCGGTAAAGAGTGATTTATTAAGCTAATTCACTAGCATTTGATTTCCTCCTTTCTCATATGATCAAAAGCACAAAGGAGCAAGTCAGGACCTTACCATTACATGTTAGCCTTCATATGATTCTACTTGAAGTCCAAGTGTAACAATAATACCTATATTTGCTAACATCTTCAAGTTACCTATAAGCAATCAGAATTTTAATAAATAATTCTTATAAAACAACTTCTTGTTTAAGTGTAGCCCTAGTGAAGAAACAGGCTTTGTGATGTTTGTTGGATTTGAATCTGCTAGACACACACATTTATTTAACGTCTAATACATGAAAACTCTATCCAAAGATCTGAGATTTTCAGAAAAACAGAAGAAGATATATAGTTTGTAAGTAATAAGGTCATCTTTATTTATTTTGTTATGTGGTGTTGAGAATCAAACCCAGTGCCTCACATGTGGTAGGCAAGTGCTTTACCACTGAGCCACAACCCCAGCCCAGTAATAAGGTCATCTTACACAGGACCAGTGAATGAATTTATAGTGTAATTAAACCAATTCCATTTTCTACTTATGATGAATTCTGTCACTTAAATCAACAGTAATACACTATTTTTGTTGTAGTTTTGTTTTTTTGAAGTGCTAGCGATTGTACCCAGGGCCTTGCACATGGTAGGGAAGTACTTTTTATCACTGAGCTAAGCTCCCAGCCCCAATACACTACTTTTCAGTCTTTCATATTTATCACATTCTTTGATCCAAAGGGTTACAATTTCTAGAAGATCAGGAATAATTTTGTAATTGATAGAGAATATCCTAGGAGGAATTCTGTAAATTAATATTAAAGAGCCAGGGAAATTTCTTGTTTCTCAGTAAATAAAATGAGAATTTATAACCTTTTTCTTCCAGCCTATCCTGTCATTTAACTTTTTTCTTGTTGTTGTTCACTGTGATCCTGTGGTCATAAAGCATAAACATCCTTTACCTACAACTTTTGTTGAACATTCACAATATTTATAGGTTCTTTCTTGTCAAGATTTATTAAATAGCCTGTGATGTATGACTTACTTTAATTTTCACCAACACTGAAAAATAAGTTTTTAGGTTAATGATTTCTATCTTCATAACTCCCTGCTTCTTGGACAAATCAGTTTTTCCCTTGTGCTGTTTCTTTTCTTGTATCTTCCCTTCTAGCATACCCACGTTGTACTCTCTCAACTTTTTGGTTTGTCTTTCCTCTACCCCTTCAGTTTCCTACAGTTTTACTGGTTCAGAAATAGTGAATTCTGTTCCATCTCTTTTTCTCACAAGGCAGTTTTTCTAATTAACTCTACTTGCTGCTCTCCTTTTATTATTACCTACTATGTGGCTCCTTTTTTTTTTTTAATTTTCCTGCTTCATATTTGGCCAGTAACATAGCAGCCTCCAATATAACTATCTAATATTCCATGTTTTAAATCTGCTAAGAATTCTCTCATATTTTGTAGATCTGTTAAGGTGATCTTAATACAGCATTTGATTTCTTAGAACATAGGTTTGAGATGTTTGATGCCAACTAAATGTGTAAGGAAAGCTCTTATGTGAGCTGACATAATACATTTTTACAATGATACTAGAATGGGTCCTAGCTGACTAATGAGCTTAGCAATTATAGATGATTTCATTTACTAGTAGAAAGAATTTCTGTTTTGAAGCATGATTCATTTTATTTTTCTTGAAGCGCATCCAAAATAACATATTGTATAAATTTGTCCTCAAGATGTACTGATTGATTCTGTGGAACTAGCACATTTTCCTGTGGTATGTAATTTGTTTTGGTATTTGCTTCCTTTATAAATAATATAAATTATGAAAAATGTACACAAAATCAGGAAATACATTTGTAATACTACATTTGAATAATAACATGAGATGCTTTCATTTATTTAAATAGTATAAGAGTGCTAAGTCTCTTAATTATCTAGTCTTTACAAATATAATTACATCATTGTATGTGTTTATATTTGGGGGATTTCTTTTTTTTCCTTCAGTTGATGGAATAGATAAATTTCTTGTAGAGAATGGTATTACAATTAGACCTCATTACTGCCAACATTGTGATGTACCAGGTGGTAACCTTTTAAAAATTAGCCCAAGGTCATTTAAACTTGATGTATTCAGTGCACTTTCATTCATTGAATAATTAATTATAGAGAATGTTGATTATTTCTGCTAATTTCACCTTTGTCCATCTCTTTCCATTTCACATTTTGGCCATTTCACTATTTATTAAAATTGCTAAAAAATATTTTTATTTGCTTTGGAAGCAATTCTGAGAATTCATTTTAGAAAAGACAGTGAAATTAAGAGATAATTAATTTCATATAGAATTTATTCTTCTGTAATGGCCTGGATAATGCAAGAAGCAAATGTGTCAGTTTATAATTTCACAAAGTTGAGTGGGAAATAAAGTTATTGGAAAATGAAATGCCTCCTGTATGTTAATTTCCCCTTCTATTTTAGAGATGGTTACCTGAGTAGTTTCTGCATTAAGGTAATTATAATTACAATAGAAAATAAGGTTGTAATACATAACAATTTAGCAAATATTTGAACAGAAATTAATGTTTAACATAAAAGAAATATCAAATAATATTTGAGCAATTTTAATCACATTTATTTTAGAAAGAGGAAGTAGCATACAATTTTATAATTTTACCTGTGGTTTACTTTGGAATAATAAGCATGTCTTGGTATTTGCATTATTATTTTGAAAAATATACACTTGTCCACATTAGATTTTATAAATATTCAGTGGGCATTTCCTTTGTTAGGTGCAGGGTGTTATTTAATTAGAAAGTAATTATAAATATTTACAGTGAAAATATTTTTGGCAATATGCTAACATATAAAAAATGTTGCTGCTCTATGTGTTGAAGTAGGAATGGGCTGGGATTCTGTCATTCACATTTTCCATCCTGTGGGTTCATAAGTCCAGATGAACTGATTCTGGGGACACAGCTCTTTTCCTGGACCTGAATGATTTCAATTTGTTGTAAAAGGATAATTTCTATGACTCTCCAATATACCTTTATTAAGAAAGGTAGAACCCCACTGCCAAATAAACAAACCAACAAAATCAAATGATAATCCCTGGATAGGAAAATAAGATTTTTCAAGAATCCTCTAATTGGTGAAACTAGATGTGTGTGTTTATGTGTGTGTGTGTGTGTGTGTGTGTGTGTGTACACAAATATGTATGCATGAACATATATAAAGTTATTTTTCCTTTTTTCTTCCTCCCTTTTTATCCATTTTTGCCTGTTTTTTACTTTTTCCACTATCATTATGTTCTTAAAGGAAATAACTTCACAAACTGTGAGTAGTTACGTATATCCATTTCTCACCGTAACTGTATTGTCTCAAGGTACTTTTATCCAGTTTCTTAATGGTTGGTAGAAAAATCATGCATACTTGCGTGATAATAAAAGTTGCATTATCTTCAAAATATGCTGTAATATTATTTTTATTATTTAATTTGGTTTTTCATTTACTTCGTCAGTTTAACTTTTAGATAATGTTAAGAATTATGCCCTATTTTTACATCGTACTGTAAAGTCTCCACATAATCAAGAGACATCTTTATATATTGCTGTCCTTGATGAGTTAGCTAGCATCAATCCAGATTTCTTTTCCAAGATTCTTAACATTTTCTGAGTTTTGTTTCTACTTTAATTATAGACTCTCATGATTTTAAGGAATCCTTGATGAACATTTATTGTACATATTTATGACTCAAGCCAAGTGGGATATAAAGATGAAGTTTACACAGACATAAAAATAAGGCTCGTTTTTGAAGTATTTGGCAATATTACTAATTATTAAAGATTTATTGTAATTATCATATAGACTTAGTCTATGCTTTTTATCTTTACTTAATTGCTTTGAACCCTCACAGAAAGCCTTCAGGATAGATTAGATATTTTTTATTTTATACAAAGGAAATTATGATTTAAAGAAATAATTGACTGCCCCAACATACACACATCTAGTATCTCAAAAGGACCTAAAACTAGTTATCCTACTTTCAAATTAACAGGTCTTTCTACCTCAGTCTACTGGCCCCCACAAAGGAAACCAGGTGAAAATATAAATTAGTTCCAAGCCATATGCTACCGCTTATTTTAATGAGTCCAAAGAGCAAAAACAAAGGAATATTCTCTCATGGGATATAACAAGTTATAGAAGAAATTTGTTGAGAAATGAAAATTTTTTTAATATGATGCTGAAAATTTAATCCAGAGCCATGTTCATGACAAGTAAGCACTCTACCACTGAACACATCCCCCAGCCCAAGAAGATACAATTTTAATCAGGCCTGGAAGGAAATACTGGTTTGATTGAATGAGACAATTTATGTAGAGAAAACAACATGAGCAACAGGAAGAAGTAAAATTAATATGCAAACTTTTAATAGGTGATTATAGAGGATTGGGAGGCTGTTTTGGAAAATATCCATCAAGGTTTAGATATTATTAATGAGAAGATTTTTGTATTCTAGTTTGATTTTTTATTTTTATTTAAAATGTGATAGAGAAACACAAATTTAAACAGGAGTTATATTTATGCAGATAGAGTGTTTTTAAATTCTAAAGATGTCTTCTATTACATAGGATATTTGTACTTTTCATAGATGCCCTGTGTCAGATTGAAGAAGTTTCCTTCTATCCTTAGCTTACTGAGAGTGCATTTGTGTGTGTGTGTTTTGTTTTTTGTTGATAATCCTGAATGAAGGTTGGATTTTGTCAAGTGCTTTTCCAGCATTCATTGAAAAGTTTTCTTTCTTTTTTATTGCAAATATTGTGGATTATATTCATGGTGTTTCTCATATTCTTGGGCTAAATTCCACCTTTAACTGTATTATTGAATTAGATCTATTTATATCTTAAGATTTTTGCATTTATGACTATGAAAGAAATTAATCTGAAAAAAGAAATTAATCTGCAGTCTTATTTTCTCATGTTATCTTTTCTTGTTTGGGTCTCAGGGTTAGAAATGCCTCATAAAAATAGTTGGGTGGTGTTTCCTTATTCTCTACTTTTAAAAACATTTGTGTTAGATTGGCATTTTTTTTTTTCTCTCCCTGAAATGTTTGCTTAAATTCACCAGTGAAACCATTACCCTTTGGGTGTAGAGTTTCATGTCTGGGAATAACTTTATTTTCATTTATGTGTGATTTATGGTTGGGATTTTTTTTTTTTTTTTTTTGCCAAGCACTGGGAATTTGTGTTTTTTAAGGACTTTATCCATTTCAGGTAAATAGTTTAATTTATTGACATTATGTTGTCTTTATTATCTGCTTGATGTCTCTTAAGATGTATACTGATGTTTCCCCTTTTCATCCTTAGAATTTGTAATTTGTGTCATATTTTTCTCTTTGATGAATGTACCTTTGTGTTTATCATTTCATTTATTTTTTTCTGTTGTTTTTTAGTTTTCTCTTTGACTGAATTTTACTCTCTTATTATTTTGTCCTTCCTACTTACTTTAGGTTCAATTTGTTCTTCACTTTCTAGATTCTTCTTTTTTGGCTGGGGGTAGGGGGTGTTGCACTCCAGGACGCTCAATCGCTGAGCCACATCCCAAGCCCTATTTTGTATTTTATTTAGAGTTGCTTAGTGCCTCACTGTTGCTGAAGCTGGCTTTGAATTCAATATCCCTCTGCCTCTGCCTCCTGAGCTGCTGGGATTACAGGCGTGCCCCACCACACCCAGCCACTTTGTAGATTCTTTTTTTTTTTTAATTCATTTTTATTGTAAACAAATGGGATACATCTTGTTTTTCTGTTTGTACATGAAGTAGAGGCAAACCGTTTTTGTAATCATACATTTACCTAGGGTAATAGTTTTTGATTCATTCTGTTATTTCCCCCCCACCCCTCCCACCCCTCTTATCCTTCTATACAGTCCTTCCTTCCTCCATTCTTGCCCCCCTCCCACCCCCCCATTATGTGTCATCATCTGCTTATCAGCGAGATCATTCGTCCTTTGGTTTTTCTAGATTCTTAAAAGTAGCTATACTCTGAAAATTTTCATTTATTTTCAGGATCATTCAGTTTAAAGTGTTTTCTAATTTCCCTTTTGATTCCTTTTATGAACCATAGATTATATTAAACATTCATTTTATAGGACACATTTTTTGATATCTTATTTTCTTTGATTTTAATTTTTTTTTTTTTTTTTTTTTTTGGTCTGAGAGCATGTCCTATATTGTCTGAATCCTTTTAAATTAATTGGCATTTATTTTCAGCATTTAAGCTTTCATGATGCATGTTCATGTGTTCTGGGAAGCATGTTTATTCTGTTGTTGCATGGGGCATTATATGAAAGTTATTCATGTAGAGTTGGTTAATAATTTCTACATCTTTTCTTTGTCTTTTGTTATCTATCAATTATAGAGAATAAAATGCTGAAATTTTCTTATGATTGGTGTTTGGAAGTTTTATTCCTTTATATCTTTTTATTATTAACCTATCTCTGTGAGTTTTAAGGGTGTTCTGATAGGTAGTATTGTAGTGGGAGCTCACATTTTGCCCATTCCAACAGTCAGGATTTAAATCTTGTACATTAAATATAATTATTCATAGAGTTTTGCATTGAATCTTAGCATCTTGTTGTTTTCTATTTAACCTATCCATTCTTCTTTCATTTCCTTTATTTCTGCCTTCTAATAGTTTCTCAACTATTGGCTGATTTTTTTTCTTTTTGTTCATGGAAGGATTGAGTATATACATTTAATTTATCAATCTTGTTCAACTAATATTATACCACTTAATATATCAGAATATTGCAAAGGGTATTTTTTCAATTCTTTTTTTGGATTTGTGTGTGTGTGTGTGTGTGTGTGTGTGTGTGTGTGGGTGTGGGTGTGTTGTTTTTGTCATATATACATTTCACTTCTACATGTGCCCTAAACCTCATTATATAATATTATTTTTGATTTACATAGTCATTTACCTTTTACAGAAAGAAATTTAAATCCCTCTATAATTGTCTACAAATTGAACCTGTCTAAAGGCCTTCATTTCTGTGTGTAGGTCCAGTTTCCATCTGAAATTATTTTTCTTCATTCTGAAGGACTTTCTTCATCATTACCTTTATTAGATGTCTGTTGGAAACATATTCTCTAGGCTTCATTTTAAAGCTTATTTCACTGATTATAGAAATTTAGGTTGACTTCTTTTTCTCTCACTACTTTAAATTTTTCTTTTTTTTTTTTTTAAGTTTTCTTAGGCTTGCATTGTTTTTGATTGAGAAGTGTTTAGTTATTCTGATATTTCTTGTCCTAGCAATTAGGGATTTTTTTTTTTTTTTCTGTCTGCCTTAACTTTTTCTTCTTTATTTCTGGTATTTAACAATGTAAGTATAGGACTAGTTTTCTTTGTCTATACGTTGGTGTACATTAAACTTCTTAAGATATTTGCAATTATAGTTTTAAATGAATTTGGAAGAAATTCTACCACTCTTTCCTCAAATATATTTTCTATTACTTCTCTGTCTGGGACTCCTATTATAACAAGTTATACTACTTGATATTATTCATTGATTCCCTATTCCTTATTTTTTCCTTCTTTGTTTCTGTTCTTCATGGCAGATAGTGTTTATTGTTGGACTTTCCAAATAACTTCATTATAAAATCTTCATTATAAAATTTTATTTATTATAAAATCTGCTCACATCCAGTGAATTATTCATTTCAGATGTTGTATTTTCCAGATGTATAAATAGTACTTATTTTTTTCACTACATAGCTTCTTTCTTTTTTTTTTTTCTCATCATGTTCATGTTTATGTCTGTTTATCATTAGGTATTCTAGAGTCTGCCTACTTTTTGTCTGTCATTTCTAGGCCCATCACTGAATTGTATCATAACCCTGATTCTATTTTCTTCTAGTGTTATATCACATTTTTCCTGCTTCTTTATATGTCTAATGTATTTTCATTAGCTTTTGGGCATTGTGATTCTTAATAGTGTTGTATGTGTAACTACTTTATGTACAGAGTTAAGTTCGTTATAATTCAGCTTGATCTTTTCAAGGCTTATTTCTTGGCTTCGTTAGGATGGACCTAAGGTAGTTTTTACTCCAGGACTAGTTTAGCCCTACTATTAAGATTTTATTCTTCTGGCATATATATAATGTCCTGTGTGTTCACTAAAGTCTTTTCACTATGCCTGGTCAGACCCAGACTATCTCTGCATCTACATATATGTAGCTTAGTATTTAATGATAGACTCAGGGGGAATCTATATGTATATTTATGTATCTATTCCTCACCTAAGCCCTTCTCTGATACTCAGACTCAAATTTCAACTGCCTTAGACCTCCCTATAGGAGGAATCTCTCTGTCTCCTCATCTCAGTATGGAAAATGCCTCTAAGTGAGAAGCCAGGATTATTGCAGGATGTACTTCTTTTTCATTTTCATGGGATTGCAATCTTATGATGCCTTTTTTTTGAATGACCAAAAACATCTTTTACACATCTTGTTACTTTTGTGCATAAGGGCATCTCTAATAGTATTTATTCACCATGGCTAGAAGTGGAAGTCTTGTATAGTGTTTTATTTTTTAACTTAGGCACATAATAAATGAATTACTTTTTGTTTTGAAAATCTAAAAACAGTATGAACATGGAGAGTAAAAGATAGTAGTTACCTCACTTCTTTTCTTGTCACTCAAGAGTAACCACATTTAGAAGTTTGGTATGTATTCTAATCTCCTTTGTGTGAATTTGTGTATACATACACATATGTAGATAAAAATACATATAAATACATTTGACTTATGCTTGTGTGTGTAAATATATATATACACACACTTTTCTATGTAAGTACAGATCAAATCACATTAAAAGCATTATTCTGCAACAGACTTTTTTTTTTTACTTGGTAATATGTCTTGGAGATTTTGCTCTTAAAATACATATAATCTTATTTTATTTTTTTATTATCAACTATGTATTCTCCAAAATGGTTTCATGGTAATTAATTCAATGACTCCACTTTTCTTTGTCATTAAGTTTTATTCTTATGACATTCTATTCTTATAAACCGTGTTTTTAAAATAATATTTTATAGTAACTCTTCAGATGGTAAATTTTCCTGTAGAGGAAATTCACTAATATTTCAAATATCATGCCTCCATATAAATTTTCTTTCTAAATTGTCTAACAGCCATATTTATATTACTCTGTACAGTACATAAGCATGCCTGTTTTCTTAAGAAATTATCCATTGTTAATATAATCCCCTTGGTAATTTTTATGATTCTAGAGTAAAAGGTAACTTTCCTTTTTAAATTGTAGTTTTATTAGTGCATTATAATTATACATAATAGTGGTGTTCATTGTGATATATGCATGCATTTCTTTTAATTGAAGTTCTCTGCTTTTGATAATCAAACTTCTGAAATCTACATTTATTGTTCATCTGTAAATTTAATTTTGTAACCTGTTTGATAATATACTTTACCCATTTTCTACTGTTTTAGTTCTTTTCTTGTTGATTTATAGAAGTTATTTTTATACAGGATATATTAAATGAATAACCATCCATTTACTCAGGTGTATTTCAAGATTTTGAACTCTGTTTACGTTGCTATTTTCCCCACTAATGTTTTTCTTTTTTGTTATTTCAAATATGACTGGCCCCCAAATATTTTTAGGAATATTTCTCCATTTTAAGATGATAAGTGGGCTGGGGATTTAGCTCAGTTGGTAGAGTGCTTGCCTTGCAAACATGAGGCCCTGGGTTCAATCCACAGCACCACAAAAAAAAAAAAAAAAAAAAAAAAAAAAAAAAAGATGATAAGTAAGATGATAAGTATTTGTTTTATGCTATCTATATTTATTTTTGTCCTTTGAAATAGAGTACATATTTATATGTATGTGTATATACATACTTTTAAAATTTTTTGGGCTTTTAAAATATGGATTTGTCTAGAGAAGTTGTAGTAGTACAGCAAAAATTGAGAGTACAGAGGTTTTCCATATACCCTTATTCTCACAAGTGCATAGCTTCTCCCATGGTCAACCTCTCCCACCAGTGTAGTGCGTTTGTTAAAACTGATGAACCTACATTGCCATATCATTATCACTCACAGTCCATAATGTACCTTAGAATTCAATCTTGGTATTGCATGCTCTATGGTTTTGAACAAATGAATAATGGCATGTATCTACCATTATAGAAGCATACAGGGTAGTATCACTGCCCTAAAAATCCTGTGTGCTCTCCCATTAATTCCTTCCTCCCCTCAACTTGTGGCAACCACTGATCTTTTGCGTCTCTGTAGTTTTGTCTTTTTCAGGATATTATATAGGTGGAATCATAGAGTTTTTAGCCTTTTCAGATTGGCTCCTTTCACTTAGTAATAAGCACTCATATCATTTTCATGACTTGGAAGCTCATTTCTTTTTAGTGCTGAATAATATTGCATTTTCTGAATGCCCAACAATTTATTTATCCATTCACCTACTGAAGATCAAATTAGTTGCTACATGTTTTGGTAATTATAAATAAAGCTGCTATATAACGTGTGTATATTTTTTGTGTGGTCATAAGTTTTCAGCTTCTTTAGTAAATACAAGGGGACATGATTACTGGATTATATTAGTATGTTTAGTTTTGTTAGAAACTGTCAACCTACCTTCCAAAGTGTATAACATTTTATATTACCACTGGCAATGTAAGTTCTTGTTTTTCCACATCCTCATGAGCATTTGCTATTGTCCTGATGAATTTTGGCTATTCTAACTTGATACTGTGGTTTTTGATATCTCACTGGTTTTTGTTTTTCTAATCACATATGATGTAGAACATATTTTACATGTTATTTGCCATCTGTACATCTTTGGTGTGAGGTATTAAGGTTTTTGGTAACAAGTTCTTTATTATTGTTGAGTTTTAAGAATTCTTCATGTATTTTGTATAACAGTTCTAATCAAATATATCTTTTGCAAATAAAATACTGTATTTTCAAAAGATGTTTGATATATTGATTAATAAAATATATTTATTTTAATCAATATATTTATTGATTAAAAAAGATATTTATTTTTCTGTTCTGTGGCTTGCCTTTTCTTTCTCTTTGTAGTGTCTTTCACATAGCAGAAGTTTCAAAATTAAATGAAATCCAGCATATTGATTCTTTATTTTATGAATCAGAGCTTTGGTATTGTATCTGAAAAGTCATCACCAAACCCAAGGCCATCTAGATTTTCTATAAACATTTTTTATATAACTATTAGACTTTTTTTAAAAAAAGTTTTTATTAGGACATTGCAATTATGCATAATAGTCGGCTTCATTTTTATATATTCATAAGTTTATATAACTATTTCATTTAAATTCTTAGTACTTTCCCTTTCCTTTCTCTCCCACCTCCCCCCTTATATCCTTCCTTTATTCTATTGGTTTTCCTTCTGTTTGTTTATTGTTTTTAATTGGTGCATTACAGTTATACATAGTAGAGTTCATCGTGATATATTTATACATGCATATAGCATAGTTTAATCAGTTTCATTCCACAGTTTCTCCCCTTTCTCATCCCTTCTTCTTCCCCTTTAATCTCCTGCTTCTACTCCACTGTTCTCCTTCTAATTACCCAATCAATAAATGGGCAAATATACTAAAAAGACATTTCTTAAAAGAAGAATACAGTTGACCAACAAATATATGAAAAATGTTCAACATTTTTAGCAATCAAAATGATGCTGAAATTTTATCTCACTACTGTTAGAATGGAGGTCATCCGGACTACAAATACTAATAATTACTGGCAAGGATGTGGGAGAAAGGCACACTCAAGCATTGTTGGTGGTACTGCAAATTACATTTTGGAAGCAGTATGGAGATTCCTTAAAATACTAGGAATGGAACCACAATATGATCCAGCTAGCCCACTCCTTGGCATTTATCCAAAAGAACTAAAATGAGCATGTAATAGCAATATAAGAATACTAATGTTTATAGCAGTGCAGTTCACAATAGCCAAGTTATGGAACCAGCCTAGGTGCCTATCAACAGATGAATGGATAAAGAAAATGCGGTGTATAGACACAGTGGAGCTTTACTCAACCATAAAGAAGAATGAAATTATGTCATCTGCCACTAAATGGATGGAACTGGGTGCAATATGCTCAGTGAATTAAGCTAAGGGTCAAATGTTTTTTTCTCGTATGCAGAAGATAGAGAGAACCAAGGAACAATTTAGTCATTTTCTTGGGAAATTTTGCATGTACATTTGTTTTTAGTTTTGTTTAGTTTATATATACGTAGGTATATATTTGTATATACATATATAATTTGTCTATGGACATAAATTTATATCTATTCATGCAAACACTTTTAAAATTGTTTCATGAAAATATTATTTTTATTACTTCTGATTTTTGTTGCCAGGCAAATTAACCACTATCTAGATAAAGAAATGCATTAATATATTGTTGTATGACACAATGTATTGTAATGTAACAATCTCCAGGTTTATTCTTGTTATTAAGGAAAAAGCAAGGTTCACAATCATGTGTATAGTATGCTACTTTTTATGATACAATAAGGTGTTGTATACATATATGTGTGTTTATATGAGCATGTGTACATGCATGTAAGTGTATCCATATATAGGTACTTATGCACACATTCATACATTATTTTCCAAAAAAAAGAAAAGAAATGAAAAGCAATGAAAGGATAAATCACAAATTAATGAAAATGGTTACCTGTAGGGAGAGGCAATAAGTATGATAGACTTAAGGATGGAAGCAAGATTGTTTACTCAAATATGATCCTATTTTGTAATTTTTATTTTGGAAACATGTAGATATTGCCCATAATAATAAAGTACAATTAAAACTAAATATAGCAAATCCTAAAACTAAAAAGAAAATTAATGAATTTAACTGTATAGCAAGTTGTTGACTTCTTTCCAAAAAATTCTAAAGCGTAAGAATACACTATGTCTCACTTTTTCATTGCTGAGTCAAAATCTGAGAAAAACCACTTAAAGAAGGAAAGATTTATTTTGGCTCATGGTTTCAGAGGTTTCAGGTTATGGTTGGTTGACCTCCAGGCAGAAACATCATGGCAGAGGAGTGTGACAGAGCAAAACTGTTTACCTCATGGTGACTGGGAAGTGGGAATTTGGGGGCAGGGAGGGAGGGAGAGAGAGAGAAGTGGGAGGATAGGTGTGGGAAAGAAGGGGCCAAGACAAGATATACCCTTCTAGGACATGCCCCCAGTGACCCACTCTAGATCCTACCTTTTACAGTTTCCACTGCTTCCCAATAATGCCATCAAATTATGAATACCTCAGTGGATTAATCCACTGATGAGGTCAGAGCTCTCAATACAATTACTTCTTAGAAGCTCCACCTCTGAATTTGCTGTATTAAGGATCAAATCTTCCAACACATGAACCTTTAGTGGAATTTTCAGATAGATATAACATTCCTAGAGTTATAGCTTAAGACAAAAAAAAAAAAAGAAAGAAACTTAAGTATTTGGTGTTTTAGTAATATTGGTATTTTTATTTTAAAGTGATCACATATTTCATGGTAAAGTAAATCAATCATCATGTTAAAATCTCCATGAAGCAACATTTTTAGCTTAAGAGCAAATATGGTCACATAGTATGTCAAAAAGCTGTTAAATTTATGTATACATACAATTAAATAAAAAAAAATCAGTATAAATGTGATATATATTTTTTTCTTTTCCAATAACAGGTGCATTTTCTAGTTCAGTCCAGTGAAAAGACATAGAAATATGCATAGCCCCCTTGTGTCACCATTCATAGGCCCAGTCTTTTTATACAATTTTCCACTTAAGATAAGCCAGCACTTTATGAAGAAATGGATGACTGCAGATTTGGGGTAGGATCTACAAGACAGAAGCCTGGGATATCGTTTCATAATGGAAAGCAGCAGTGTTGAGGTCATTTCACAGGAACCAGTTTGAAGAGGCCATCATTGACCAAAGATGGGAGAATTTTAATAAGAAAAAAGACTTGTTAGGGATGAAAACACAAAATATGGTCAAAAGCTGAGAATCATAAGGGCAAACCCAAAACAATATAAAGCAAAATACTGCTTTGGTCACCTTCGAAGGGTTAGAAGATAAAATCATTGTTTTATAATAAAAAGAGTAGGACATTGCCTTTGTCTTACTCTTCTAAAATAGCCTTATTTCAAAATAAGTAATTAAGGAGAGAAATTTCTTCTTTGAAGAAGTCCCTAGTAAATGAAGAAAGAATAGCTGAATTGGACTACCACAATTTTTATTAATTATAATTTGTCTAGAGAATTGCCTTTGGCTATTAATGTTCTCAGGTAAAACATGGTAGGGAGCATTATAATCCACCTGTGCAGCTAACAAGACACAATCCCATCAATCAAACTTAAAGACAGAAAGACATTCAGTTGTTAAATGCCAACTGATGTGATACAATAGGAAGTGTACTTTAAAAAAATGGAAGTGTTCAACACCATAGATTTTAACTACCAGTTTATATGCTGTATAGGAAATGCAAGGAACACATGATTTGGCACTTGAATTTAGGGATGCTATTAGCTAAATCTGGGATGCCACACGTTTATAAGGTAGATAACACATTTTCTTTAAGTGGCAATAGACAGGAAATAAAAAAGAATGGAAAATTGTTACATACAAAAAGACAAAGAAAATATCAACCAAATGCAATATGTAGACCTAGTTTGGATCCTGATTTGAATGAATCAACACTGCAGAGCCATTGAAATAATTAGGGAAATTGGAAAAGTGACTAAATTTTCAATGATATTATGTAAATGTTAGTTTTCAATTTGTGATATTATTATGTTCATGTTAAAACAGTTCTTATCTAACAAATTGGAATATTTATCAGTGAAATCATATAGTATCTGGAATTGTTTTCAAATAATCCTCTGAGGGGGTAAGAGGAGAGGACTGTTGATGGTGATGGGTATTCATCTTAGAAGATGAATACATAGGATTTATTGAAGTATTTTTCCATGTTTGTGTGCTTGAAGTTTGTTATGAACTGTCTTTAATTAAAAAATTAAGTTAACTTTATTTTCAAAAGTAAAATGGAAGGCATTTCATAAATAAATCATCAACATAGTGAGGAACTTTCAGAATTTTAAACCTGAAAGCCTAGGTATGTATTCCTTATATACCTGAAAGAAAATTGCACAATTTATTTAGCATTAATGCGCTATTTGATCTGGACTCAACACAGGCTTGTCTTGAAGTCAGCATGAATCTACTGGCTTTCTTTATAAGCCATTCTCAGGTTTATCTATACCTGGAAAAAATTGATGAGGTAAACCTAAAGCTGTATGTTGTTTCTTGGTTTTTGGTGTCCCCCAGCTCCCCACCCTAGCCCCAGTATTGGGAATCAAACCCAGGACCTTGAGCATGCTATACAAGTGCTCTACTACTGAGCTACATCCCTGGCCCTGCTATGTGTTCTTTCTATCATGTCTGCTTCTCACCACAGTCCTAATATTTGTTTTTCAGGTACAGCAGGTACAGACTGTGCAGCAGGTACAACATGTCTATCCAGCTCAGGTGCAGTATGTGGAAGGAAGTGACACTGTCTATACCAATGGGGCAATGTAAGTTTGTATGTAGGTGTCTTTTTAATTTTCTTAGAGAGAAATAGTATACTTTCTAACACATCCCACTCTTTCCAAATTGTTTCCTTGTTTTCACAGTTATTTTTGACTAGAACAGAGTTCTTGAAATTAAACTGATGTTTAGAGCTTTTGTCAGTTTATTAAGAATATGTGTTAATTTTCTTCTCACTTAATCCTAGTAGAATATTTAATTATTGAATTTTTAGAGATTATTAAATTTTTATGCCCTTTAATATTTTGCCCTAGGTTGGTTAAATCCTTATACCTCTTGTTAATAATTTGTATATTTTAATAATACTTTATGAAATCTATGCTTTTTGTTTGTATATGTAAGTTAAGTTTCTGTGGGTATGTTTTTACCTGTAAATTAATATGAAACTCATATCAGGAGTTTTGTGGGTCTTTGCACATTTAGTAAGTTAGATGCTCTACATAAAAGTGCCTGATACTCAGTAAATTTTATTTTCCTGTGTCTGCCCACTAACTTATCTCCTTTGCATTAACAAAAGTGTAAATTTGTAAACTTAGTAGATTTTTCACTACTTGGATTGCAGGAGCTAAGAATTATTGAAAGTCATCAGGATTGTTTTCAACTTGAATTTCTGATTGCAACTTTTGGCTTTCTGGGTTTACCTGAAAATGAATTCAGTCTTTCACTGACTCTTCTGCTCCCTTCCCTTCAGACTTGGTATATGCCAGGATGATAACTCTGCTTTCTTCTTACTGATCTACTCTTTCCTTGAGTGATTTCATTGATCTCCATGAGGTCAACCTATAAGCTCCATGCATGACATGTCAAGTTCAATTATTGATATTATTATAGCTAAAAACATAGAATCTTCATTTAACTATGTATTAATTTTATTGTTGTGGACTATGTACTTAAATGTTGTGACCTTTCTATTCTTTACATGGAAGTGGGAGGATAGTCTTCTTTTACTGAGTTATTTTAAGAATTTAAGGAAATACATTTAATGTGCTTAACACAGAGCCTGGGTACATAATAAATGATACATAACAGAAACAAAGCATTTATTTTACCCTCTCTCTTGTGTCTTACTACTTTTCGTCACTGAGTCTGCCTATTTTACCACTTTCTGAACACCACCTTCATTACCTGGAAAACAAAGTCCAACTTTTCACTTGGCATTCTCTCATTCCTACTCTTGCGCTCACCATCTTTCTGTCCCTGACACAACCAACTTTTTGCATTTTCCTCAATACTCTGCTTTCATGCCTCCATGTATTTTGAGACATGAGTTTTTTTTTTTTTTCCTTTCTGATGAAATAGCATTCTATGCATTCTTCTTTCTTTCTAGCCCCCCTTACCCCTGTGGTGTGATCTTTATAGACTGACATGTTATTTTCACCTTTGTGACATGGATCTTCACTCTCCTCTGCTGTAAGCTTATTCCCCTATAAAGGATAGTGTTGTTGTTATTATTATTATTATTATTATTTTGTGGTACTGAGGATTGAACCCAGGGCTTTGTGCTTGCAAGGCAAGCACTCTACCAACTGAGGTATATCCCCAGCCCTAAAGGACAGTACTATACCCTGACTTTGACCTCCAGCATTATACTGTAGTATGATGATAGCTTTTTTATGTTCTTGTACCAGTAAGAACTCTCTCTGAATGGGAACTTTCATTTTGTTGTCGTATTTACATTTTCTTAGGTAGTTGGAACTTAAGAAAAGTTTGATAAATTTCTTTTACTCTGGTGAAATCAGTAACTCTTGGATATTTTAGACGCACTGAATATTTTTACCTGTAGCTGATGTAGGTCCAGGGCTTCCTGGAGCATGATTTTAGAATTTCTATTATAACCCATAACTACTGTTGGAATTCATACCAAATAAAAGAGATGCCTGGCACTTGTAATTTTATACTATCAGAGAAAATAAATGGCTTTCTGGACACTACTAGAGGTCACTCCTTTGTCAGTTGTCATTTTATTCTTGCTTATGACACATAGTGATGCTTATAGGGAAATCTGAGAATGGAAGTTTATATATTTCACTTCTGTTTGATAGAAGGTGGCAAGGGAAAAGGGCACTTGAAATGAGTGTTAAGAGAGTTAACTGTAACAGTATCTATCTCAGTCATTCTTCATTTTGTACTGGTCCAAGGCAGTGTAGAAAAATTAACTCTACTACTCATGATTGTGTGACTTTGTGCTTCTTCCTCTTTTAATATGTGAAATGGAGATAATTAGCTTTTCAAAAGTGTCTTATGTACCACCTGAGAAATAATAAGCAATCAATAGACATCAATTACTGCTGTTAATTTTGTATTTTAGTTATTTGTTTACATTTTCTGTCCTTCTTATGATTATAAGTACTGAATATTGTCTTATGCATTTTTAAACTACCCCACCACTGACCTTAGAGTTTCCCATATAGGTAAATGTGAGTTGAATGAGTTTATTCATTCACAAGACCTTAGAAAAACAGCATCTCTAATGTGGATATTTTAAAATTATAGGAATTATTTAAGCCCAGAAATGATTCAAAGTAAATATCTAGTGTCAGCATGTATTTTCTATGGTCCACTAGCTTGGTTGGTTGGATCATGACTAATGAGGTCTAGGTCATGAGTTCATTTGTCACAAAGTCCAATTAGCTTTGATATGCTCTTTGTGCACCCACATTGCATCCTCAGCTGCAGCAATCATGTCACAAATCTGCACTCTTAGTAAAGAAGGAGAAGATGCATCTTTTAAAATCTTTTATTACTATCAAGTATAATTTTTGAATAGAGGTGCTATGGAATTGCTTTTACACTTAATAAGGGAATACCATTGTACTGGCATGAGTTATATTCAAAATTTTAGTGAATAGAAGACTGAATATTTTTTTTCTCAAACATGACCAAATATAATTTGTTTTTTCAGTTTAAGCAGTTCCAATCTTCTGTAATTTTGTAGTGCTGCCATTTGACTACATACAATTTTTATCTCTCATGCTGATTTCAAAGTCTTTGTATTCCATTTTTATTTGATACACTTCCATGTGTGTTAGTAAAGAATAATGCCATGTTCTTCTATTCTACCCCATTGAATTAATAGACAGCTAGTATTTGATCCCTGACTGGGATCACATTCAGAGTCCCATTTCTGTGTGATAATAAACACTTTTTGCTAATGATACTCCCAGAAGATAGGGACTCTGATCTTTATCATGAACTTTCAAGCATCCAGTACATGACCCTACAACCTGTGCATGCTTAGTCAGTACTGGTTCACTGATGCTCTTGTCACCAGCATTCTCACATTGTGTAGCCATAATGTATGGGGTCTCCCTCAAGAGGTGATGACAGTTGTCACAGATATGTGTCATCACTTTTGAGAATGTGTAATCATTATAATTTGATGATACTGCAGTGTTTACCTGGTTCTCACTGTGACTATTGACAATTGCTTCCAGTGTACCAAGCTTAACAGTATGAGTTAGAGCGAGCATATATTTCAGTTGAATAACTGAGACTGCTTTACAGTGCTAGGTGTTGGAGTTGAATAGCTTTTTACTCAAGGGAAAAGGTTACTTAATTACCTTTTGCTTCTGTTCATTTTATTCTTTCATCTGTTGGAACCTATTTATTTCTTTGCTATAGTTCTTCCCAGATTTTTTTCCAAAGTCTGAATCATTATCCTCTGCATTTCTATTAATTATTATCATCTATGATCTCTAATTATTTAGAAAGAATACTGTGGTAAAGCCTGCTGAGGAACATCACATACATACCATGTAGAGAGAGTCCATGTCAATCAAAATCTCATGGTGTAGTTAAGAAATCAGTTTTAAGTAAAATAATTTTTTTTCTTTCCCCCACACCATTTATTGATTCATACTTCCTCTACTCATTCTTATATCATGCTAGTGAAAGTGGAAATGATTGTATCACACAGTATTATGGCCAAATTAAGAAATTCTTATTTCAGAAGAATTTTTCTATATTAGACACTATCTGAAGCTTGTCCACCATTTAGAGATAATCAGTTGTAAACTGTAAAACTGTTCATTGTATTGGTTTCTATTGTAAGAAGGATTGACCAACCTTCTCAAAGTCTTCCCCTTGAGCCTGTAGATTTGTCATCAAGTCTAGTACAAATTTTCCCAAACCATGTTCCACAAAATTTTAGTCCCATAAAGGAGTTCTATGGTTAGATAAGGAGGGCCACACTGTGAGACTACCTTCCTATTGAGGACCCTCAGTTCCTGTTGACTTTTCAAAGCTCTGAGAAGTCCTGTAGAAAAGAAATCCAATAGTCTAAAATATGAACTTTTGTATGAATAGCATCTATAATATCATATGGCATACCATGGGAGATGGTACACTAATTTATTGGCATTGGTAGTTTATTCAATCTGTAAGTATTGTGAATTGGATTTTAATTTTTTAGAGTCATCTCTTGAAAATCATGGGGTTGGTACATTTTCTGATGGTATCCTGCCTCTTCAAGCTCTTTTTTCGCTCTTCAGGCAGAATAGTAAATTTCAGTGTTTGCAGGAGAAGTTGCACTATTTTATTTCAAAAGCTCTCTGTTTACAAGAAATGGTTGTATGAAATTTCTGCAGTTGAGATAGGATGCTTTCTTCACTTGTGCTTCTACTAATACATATTCTAATAGGTGTAGGAGAAGTGGATAGTGAATCCACTTATCATTTAGATTCCAGTAGGCTTATGGCTGGTTACATAGGAAGTCCTTTTGGAGACAGCACTGTCCTTTGGTGGAGAAGAGAATGAAGGTCCTTGTAGTTAGAGAAAGGCCTATTTTGATAATTCCATACATATAACCATCACTCCAAAGATGGAAGACATTCATATATCTCATAACATCAGAATTGAGATGGTTGTTGAGATCATTTACTCTAGTTTTTCCGCTTTATAGATGACTAAGCTGAGACTCACAGTGGTGAAATAATCTCACCTCTAGAGTTTGTCTTTTCTGACCTTCAAAACATGAACATTTCCAATGATCTGTAGGTACTGGTCTTTTGGTTCTAAGTCATTTTGGATTTAGTGGTGCAAGGATTGGCCAGTTAAAAACATTTTTAGTAAACATTATATACAATACTATATTATTTTATATCTCATTGTGGATAAATATTAAACTTTTTAATTTTTAAGTGACTGATTATAAAGACTAAAGGATCTTTTGTTATCAATCTCTTTTCATGTTTCCTAAATATTCTATCATATATTTTTATATCTAAATTACTTTTGTTAAAATAATGTATTCTTTGGGCTAGGGATGTAGCTAAGTGGTACATCACTTACCTACCCTGCACAAGACCCTGGGTTCAATCTCTAGAGCCACAAAGTAAATAAATAAATGAAAATAAATTATTCTTTGGATAGTCATAAAATGTGTAGAAAAGTCCACATTTAATGATTTTCCAGCGTTAGATGTTTTAGTTAAATAGCTTTTCAAGAAAATAATTATTTGATTGCCCTTTCTGTATACCTTTTTATTATTATTCACTAATAGAACCAAATGATGCTGCATTAAGAGCAATTTGCATTGTGAATTTTCATATTCAGTTGATTGACATCCAGAATAGTTTTAAGTGATAAAGCATGAAAGAATTTAGGTACTTAATTTTTCTCCTACTCTCCCTTCTTTTTATTGAGAAAGGAGGAAATGATAGAGATCCTGATATGTTTTCTTAAATGGACTTCAGAAACTCATATTCAAGTATGATTTCTCTCATGACTACTAGCTTACCCTCAGGCAAATAACATATTTGCCCCCAGGTTTCTTAACCTGTAAAATGGGGAGTGATAGTTAAAAGGATTATTTTATATCCAGGTCAGGTTTAGGAAAGGGAAGAAGTAATGAGGGGGTGGGAAGTGGGATAATGTGTATTGTTTGAAAAGGTATTCATTTTTAATACATTAATTCTTATGAAACTCCACATGAACATAATGCTTGATAAAAATCTCTACTGGAACAATATTTAGAAGCAAAATTTAAAAATCGTTGTTGGAGGTAGGGAATCATAGTTCTATGCTGTGGTCCTTAAAAAGAGAATAAAGTCCCCTACTCTATAAAAGCTAAGGGACTGTCACAAAGGTTGAGCTTTATAGCACCCATCCTAAATAATCTTGCCTCTGAGAGAAGACCTTAGATGTCTTCAGTGTTATTATGCACCTGACTTAGGTGCTGGCATGCTATCTGGTGGCCTGGACTCAGCACCCTTCTTGGCTTCAACAACCTATAGGCATGCCTTAGCTGCTTCCATCTCTTAACACCTGCCTTATTTCCTATTTCTCTTCATATTAAAGCCTTTCAGGATTGATTGCATATTCTTCAGCTGCTTCCAAATTGATTTTCTTCTCCAGATTGCACAGAAACTAGTCTTATCAAGGTCATTGGTGGCTTTCAGTTGTTAAAGTTAAAGGATGTTCTTCACTAACTGTATTTGATCTCTAGCAGTCCACCAGTCCGCCAACCACTCTGTCCTTGAATTACTAGTTTTTGTTTGTTTGTTTGGTTGGTTGGTTTTTGGCTTCTCTGACTCTAATGTTCTTTTGTTTCCTTCCTACCTTATTGACTCCCTCAGTCCAAATGTTTTTTATTTCTTGCCTAAGCTCCAGAATTATATTGGCATGGATGTTTCCCTACTGTTCTCTAATCAAGACCACATTTTTTTTCATAACTGATCACAGTCTTTCATTTTCTCAACTATTTTAATATATCCATCATTTATCGTTTCCTCATTAGAATGTGTCATATATGCAAGGAACATGTTTGTTTGCTTCCCATTCTCTCTAAAACATGGAACAATGGTACTTCAGAGGTTTTCAATTTATATTTTTTGAAAGAATTGAAAAAAAATAGCATTTATTGACAGACCTGACAGGAGCAGGCTAATTGGCAGTTTGAAGTACACAAGGAACAATGAATTAAACTGAATTGATATTCACACAGCTTTGTTTATTCATTTTTTGTTTGGAATTTGGATAATTCTGTTTGTTTCATTCTTTATTTTTCTGGCGGAAAACTTTGTATTTAAACATATGTATGTGGTTGCTCATTTTTTCTTATAAATTTATGTCAATGACTCTGGATTAAGTCTTTTACAAGGTCATTTCTGCCAAAGTTGATTGCCACTCATATTCCACTTCTCTGAGCTCTGTTCTCTGGGCAAGTGACCTATATATGTATTTGTTACATCTATCCATTTGATATGCTTCAAAAGCCATTATAGCAATGGAAATTTTACAATGTTGTGGGCAGCTGCCACAAATATAAAACATCTTTTATAAGAGTAGACTGATCTTTAAAAAAAAAAAAGGCTAAAAGAGTTAATAGTTATGAAGAACATTTTTTTTTTCCTGTCACTTTTGTGGAATTTGGGCTTCACATTTTTAGTATACTTTAGTACAGAGGTTCTCAAAGTGTTTTTGCAGATAAGCAGCACTGACATTACCTAGGAAAATTTTTAGAAATGCCAACTTTCAGTGCTCAGTCTGATTCTTCTGAATGAGGAACTTCAGGGTAAGACCCAGCTATTGGCGTTTAAACAAGCCCAGCAGGCGATTCTGATGCACACTAAACTATGAGAAGCACTACTCTATCATACAGGAATAAATTTAGATGCAAAGTGTAAATGTACAGATATATTTGCATAAATATCATAGGATGATATGTTTGAAGCTATAATTCCAATAGTCTGTATATTTCCAACATATATAGTATTGAAAATATTACATATGAAGAAAAAAACTTAATTAGTAATTGCAAGAAGTATTATTGACTTTTAGCATTCATTCTTGAATTTCCTCTCCAGCAGGCATGGCAACAGCTTAATAAATGCTTTTACATTTTACTTAATGTTAGGAAAGGTGAAGTTTTCAGAAATAAATGTGTCTTCTGAAGTTAAATGAAGGCAAATGATTTATTAGTGATATTACTAGTATTTATTACTTTATATTTAATCTGCTTTTGAATTTTTTTGGTAGTAAGAAGTTAAATTTTAGTCACTTGAATTCTGAAAACATTGTTTTCCTTTTTCAAAAATGTCTTTCACAATATGGACCTGTCACCTGCCTTCAATCTCACTTGGACCATTCAATTGAAGATCCATATTGAAACTCAAAGAAGAGGTTTATGAAAACCAGCCAGAGATATATACCACATGACTGCAATATGATATAGTTACTTCTACCCATGACTTTGATGGCCCGTGTAAAAAGTTCATAATGAGAAACCGTTTAAGGCAGAGGTTTTTGGTGCCAAGCAACAGAAACCAACTCTGATTTATTTGACAAAAACAAAGAATTTATTGAAAGATATTTGTGGCTTTCAGGTTTTCCAGGAAGTCTGAAGAATCAGGCTGGAGAAATGGCAGGCACAAGTGAAATTAGGCAGCAACTAGACCATAGACAAAACCCTGCCACAGAGGACACCAGTAAGGACACATGCCACTGCTGTCATCCCAAACACACTGACCATTGCCACCCCTGCTACTAGTCTTGATTCCTGGCCTTACTGCCATTGGAAACAGGGTGTGACTCCTACAATATACCCTCATTTCTGTTTCTTTGTGCTAGTACTAGCCTCTGATTTAGGGCAAGTACATCTAATTATTTGAACTTTAAGCTGATTTCCTATGGCCTGTTCACAAAGAACTGGCTGGTATCTGATATTCTGGGCTGTTGTAGTTAGAAGTAGGATTTGTCTTCCACCAACATTCACAAAGTAAGGAATTGTAGGAGCATAGGCAGTAAGTTTCCCAGCATTATCTCTGTTATAATGAATCAGTGACTTCAGCATGATAAAAAGGGACTAGAATTCTAGGCAACAATGCAGGATATATGTTTTCTGACTATAAATCACAAAATTTTAAATTATTGAATAAATATTTAGGGTATTAGCAGTTCCCTGGGATTAATGAATTTTCCTATGTGGGTTATGACTATGTAATCTTTTTTTTATTGGAGAAATCTCTCTCTCCCTCTCCCCACAGTACACAGTCGTGTGTGTGTGTGTTGGTTGTCTGTGTGTCGTGGAGTCCTAGAGTTCTGGGATGAAAGGAATGGCTCAGGGCTGGCTGTATATCATGGGAGGAAGAGAAACAGACCATGCTCTGTCTTCTGGGTCCCCTTCAACTGGAACGTATTTCACTTTTATTTATTTGATATTTTGAGGTTAATATTTAATTAGACAAGAGTTTATGCCACCACACTGAACACTGGAAGTAATTTAGTAAGTTATCAAATAATGAAAAGAGAGAAGAGTATCTGACCTTCTTTTTACTGTTTGTTTGAATCTTGACCTCAGACCTGTGGCTAATTCCTTTTTTCTCCTTGGTGTAACCATTCCTTCTCTGGCCTTGGGTCTTTGTTCAGTTGTTTCTGTCTACAAGATTCTTCCGTCTTCACCTATCCAAATGCTCCTTTACCCCTATCCCAACTAAATTCAAACTTCTTGTCATAGTCTAGAACAATTGCATTTAAGCTTTTGAATCCACCAGTGGGGAAGTTAGACACACATTTTATACTCAGATACATGCATGTGCACATGTACATGTACACATATCATTTCTGATAGAAACTAAAGTTTCTAAAGATAGTTCTTATTCTCACTAGTATAATATGCTCTAAGTCTTTTAGTCTAGTCTGTCTGTTCTATTCTGTTGCTTTTTTAAAATGCTGTTGTGACCTTTGGAAATTTATTTCATAATCCTCTACTAGATCATGACCCACAGTTTAAAAAAAAAAGTATTTGTTTACACTGCCTGCATATTTAGTTTTTCCCTACTTATTTAACTTCCTCTCTAATAGCCTTTTTATTTCTTAAGTCCAGAATATTATAGGCTTATAATTTCTTCCTAAATATTTGTATCTTTTCTGTGTTTTGACTTTTTCCTGTGTTGCAAGAATTTCTGTACTTTCTTCCTCATATATTCTTTCCCCCTATTTTCTGTAGGGCTGACTCCTTTTCATTTTTTAGTCTCAACCTGAATATCTGTCCTTCA
Source organism: Sciurus vulgaris (assembly GCF_902686455.1). NCBI lineage: Eukaryota > Metazoa > Chordata > Mammalia > Rodentia > Sciuridae > Sciurus > Sciurus vulgaris. The sequence goes on along the minus strand of NC_136476.1, from coordinate 22,606,208 downwards.
GAGGTAACATTCCTTGCTACCTATGTAATGTGTCTCCTTGTATTTATTGTCTTAATATTTTATTTTTCCTTTCATATGACCTAAGAAAATTTCTAATTATCTTATTTTTGCCCACATAATATTATATGACCCTTATAATAGGGACCAAGTTTGTTTGGTACCTTTTATTTGAGGTGCCAGAGTAGATGATTAGTAAATAATTGTTAAAAAAAAATGCATACAGAGTAGCCTGAAAAAAAATGACATTGTACTAATGTAAGATATTATAATGATCACTATTACTGTATTCTATCCTTGTAATATAATTTATGGTGTGAAATTTGCAAGCTGTTTTATTTTCTTAATTTATTACTTTTATATCATTGCTTGATTTTATAGTGACAAGCCTATTGGGAAGATATGTAAAACCTTGGTGAAACATAAAACACATGATTTAGATAAATTGTGTATCTGGGCTTGTGGGTAAGAAAGTAGAAACTTTTAAGAAAACAGAAAGATTGATTATAGTGAATAAGTAAGCAGAGAATATTCAGGGTCATGCTTAGCCTAGGTATATCCTAAAGCATGATGGGGATGAAAGCAGCACTAATTTACTGAAGTAAATGGATCAGAGTTCTGACATTTACATAGAACCTTATAATAGAGTTAGCTTTGAAGAAGCTTCTATCAGCAAGTATCACATATCTATGTGTTCACATTCATTACTGGATACATTTGAGGAACAATGAAAAGATTTCTGCTATAGAAACAATATGACACATTATTTTCATGACAGTCTGTAGCAATCAATACAAAACAAACAAAATGAACACAGCAGCATCTTTTAAATGTGCACAAAATTGTTTGGGATTTAGCTATTTCAGGAATATATAGTCCATGAATAGTTAGCTGCTTTCAATTTCATATGCCAAAAATTGAATAATTTTCTTGAACATATGTTTTAGAGATTCTGGGGGAAATAGTGTGCAAGCAATAACTCATGAAGGAGTATTAAATCTATACAATATGAAAAACAAGCTGATCTGATGTGTCAGAATTAAAGAATCTTGTTTCCAGTACATAAGAAAAGAACTGTTTTTGGTGTTCTTTTTTAAAAATAAATTCTTCAGATTTTGTTCAGGAGCTGAAAGGACTTAGATATGGAAAAGCCTTTTAGGGGATGCTTGTGCATGACTTCAGCTGAGACTCAAAGGGTTCCAATAAATGGATTAATGCTGGCTTTCTTAACTTTAAAGAACAATGACCAAAGATATCATGGTCTGCCTCTATTATTCAACCCAGTATTTTAAAGTCTCCAAGTGTATTTTTTGTCCAAGCCAAGTTCAGACAATTCATGATAGTTCATTTCTTGATATAATTGTGTCCATTTTTTACCCTTTAGAAATTGCTAGTCTTTAGCCCCAGTGTGTGTTTATGTAGTAGCCAAACCTCCTTCATAGTCTCATTCTCTATGATTGAATATTGGAATAATGGTGATGGTTTATAGATTGGGCATGCTCTTTAGCAGCTTCCTTCCATCTCTTCTTCTTGGGTCATTTTCTAGCTCATGAATCACATCCAGCTAGAAGGAAATATGAAAATTAAGTTGTGTTTTACCACTATATTTTTATACTGAGTAGTAGATTATATGGATTTTACACATTTCTCTTTGATGCAGTTGTATTTCTGTTGTTCACTGAGAACTAATTATATAAAAAGAGCTGCCAAAAAGATGGAGTTTTTTAAATCCCTTGGGATGTTTCTCTTATGATGGGGTAGCAATTCCATGATTATAGAACTTCTAAAATTCAGTTATATGGTGATAAATATCTTCCGAATTGGCTTTACGTTTTCACCATTACAAGGGCATCATCAGCGTGTATTCTGGGTGAGAACAAGGAATAGTTTGGTGCTAGTAAAACAGTGAGTTAAGGGGTCAGGAAGTACCAAACAGCAACAGAGATTTCATATGACGTTTATACCACCTATTATGGCTATTCCTTACTAGTTGTTCTCATATATCACTGACATGCATAAAATGTTAAGGGTTTTTTTTTTTTTTAATAATGTTATAAAATGATTGAGAGTGTGGGCTAAGTTCAGATTCCAAATTTGTGGTTCATCAGCGGTGTGCTCTGGATAAATCTTCTTAACCTACCCAAATGTCAATTATTCAGCTTGTGTACGTAATAGGAATTGTAACTGTACCTACCTCAAAGAGTAGTCATGAAGATTAAATGAGTTAGTTGTGAAAAACACATAGAATGGAGTCAATTGCATAGTAAATGGTAAATAAATAGGAGCTACTGTTAGTTATTATTATTATTTTATTTGCAAAAGCTACCTGCTACAAAAGGGCATACTTAATCATCTTGTTTGGACCATGTGCTGTATCTGTCAAAATACTTATTGTTCTATATCTATTTATTCAACTATACTTAAATACCAACATCAGATTGTGTTACTTTAAGCATAGTTAAATGAGGCCACTGTTGTATTTTGTGGGCATAAATTAAAATGACCCCATTTCTCTTTTATCTAAATTTGAAATCACCATGACTATTTTACTAAATAAATGAGGTATCCAGTTGGGAAATGGAGCAATGGTGAATTTTACATACATATATATACACACACACACACACACATATATATGTTTATATGGAAAAGTCTTAACATAAGAATTTTGATTTATATATATATAAATTTTATATAAATTTTACATATATATACATACATATATATATACATATATACACACACACACATACATAATGGCTTTTTTCTATCTGTTAAAAGAATGTTCTCTGTGGTATTGTTTCTATCATCACCCCAAACTAAAATTTATACCTGAGCCTGTTATGGTGCTTTCTGCAAAGGATTAACATTATCCAGTGTGAAGTACTTATTGAACACCATTATAATCTTAGTAAGATTGATATTGTATATTACAACTCTTATAATGGCTTAAAAGTTTCTGTTATAAGTTATACAGAAATTCTTTAAAATTTAGGCATACTTTCTCATTTTTAACAAATATAAAAGGATTTGTATTATAGAAATTTAATTTTTTGACCATTTGGTTTTCTCATTGTCCCCCAGCAACATATTAAGTATTGAGGTTACAGATGGGAAAAAATATAAATTTCATGGGAGTACAAAGTTATAAGAATAAGCATTTTGAGAACTATATTTCAGGAATACACAGAGTGTTAGAAAAATACAGAGAACAAAATATAACAGCACTGTGAGGAGTGGTAATGGAGGGCAAAAGATGCAGAAAATAATTCAAGACAAGTAGCTTAACATGAAGGTTTAAGGATGATTATGACAAAGACAGTGAGTTGAAGAGAAATGTGAAGACCTTCCAGGCAGACGAAATCATATGTAGTAAAACAGAAGTAAGAGAAAAATCACCTTTGGGAGAATGAGCAAAATGGTCAATATAGTATTAATAAAAAAAAAGCCTTGGAGAACATGACTAGTACCGAATCCTGAGATTATCAGCCTCTCGTGTTTTCTGTACATCTGTCAAAGGTTTTGAACTTTTTCTGAAGGAAATACAGAATTTTGAAGGCAAGAGGGAATCATGGAAAGATTTTCAGGCTAAGTTTTGTTTCTACAGTTGCATTTTAGAAAATTCCTGTGGCAGTAAAGTTGGAAGTAGGTTGGAAGAGAGCCAATTAGTAGAAGGGAAATCAGTTATAACCCAATTATAATAGAGAATATTATGAATTAAGGCAGTGAATATGAGAAGGAAAAAGAGAATTGGAAATTTTTGAATTTTGAATTGTATTTAGAAGATAAAATGGATAGCATTTAGTGATTCATGTCTGTCTAAGTGAGGGAAAAATCAGCATTATTTTCCAAAACTGAAGATGGTGGTGCTGCTCACTGAGAGGGTGAATATAGAAGAGCAAGAGAAGTAATCTCATCATTTTTTAGATTTTACAGATGAATCTACCCATATAGTGTTGTGGAGTTTCCTAATAAAAATAACTGGTTGGCTGTTAGAAATTAAGATTTAGAATTCTTAATATATAAGGAGAAAATAAAGGAAGCAGAGATACCATCCTGGATGATTACTTACTATGGACATGCATCTGTCATGTAGTAGCTGATAAAGCTATGGTATAAATTAAAATAAGGAGAAAAATGTAAACCTCAGGATATAAAGTGCCAGGAAAATGAAGACAAAAAATAAAAGTAGAAACAAAATGCCTTTGAAACTAAGGGACAGGAGTGGTTAAGATAGAAAAGCCTTAACATAAGTATAGGAACTGTCGAAAACATGCACACCAGACTGTCACGCATGGCTAGCTCTGGGAAGTGAAGTTAAAGAGAATAGCACAAACTAGGGAATTTAATTTTGTATTTGAATTTTTAAAACAATGTTATATTTTTGTGACTGTACATTTTTGTATTTCTGTGAGCATTTTATAAAATTAAAAGGAAATTCATCTTAAAAGTAAGTTACAGTCAATAGAAAATGAAAAATAATGAAATAAGTTTAATCAGAACAGAAGAAAGAGGGAAAGGGCAATATGAAATGGTCAACAATGTCATACTACAGATAGGTTAAAAAAAAGATGAGGGCTGGCAGGAGCCTTTGAGCTTGATATTTAGATTTGGTCACAAGTGACCTTATTAAAAGCCGTTTCAATGAAAGACAAGAGGCAGAAGCTTGACCATAGTTGTTGGGAAGCAGAAAGTGAGAACAAAGAGGCGGGCATAATAATCTCCTAATGGAGAAGTTCGGGTGTGAAGAAAGAGAGATGTTAGGTAGGATTTTAGGGATGTTAGATGTTAGATAGGAACACTGCTTTTGCTCAAGGTCCTTATGGTGGTAAGGAGGATATTCATGCAAGCTACCTTAGTCATGGAGGGTTATTAAGAATCACTCAGGAAAGTGAAGTGGTATGGACAGACAGTTCACTTATCAGCTTCCAGTCTTTCAGAGCTCTGATTTTCTAAACTGCGATTTGTAGGTGATTTTGTTTTGGTTTGAGCCAGTGGTTTTTTGTTTTATTTTGTTTTTTGGTACTGGGAATTGAACCTGGGCAGGGAGTACCACTGAGCTAAATCCCCAGTCTTTTTCTTTTATTTATTTATTTATTTATTTATTTATTTATTTATTTATTTATTTATTTATTTTTATTTTGAGGATTTTACTAAGTTACTAAGGATCTTGCTAAGTTGCTGAGGCTGATTTCAAACTTGTGATCATCTTGCCTCTCTAGTCACAGGAGTTACAGGCATGCATCTCTGTACCTGGCTTGCAGGTGGCTATTTAAGGAAGTGGAAAAATTTGATCAGCAAGATTCCTTGGAGGGAAATGACCAGAGCTTATTTATATGCCCGTGATAGGCAGCTGAAGAGGGCAAACTCCCTGAAGTACAGAATGGTGTTGAGGAACATATTAAAGGAATGTACCTTTAATTTGGAAAGTACACCCAACTATTTCTAGGAATGAAATTTCTTACAAAAATGAAAAATTTGCCATATTTCAAAGGCTAAAATATTTTAAATATACTCATATTAAAATATATATATATATATATACTCACATTAGAAGATAATTTAATCAGATGATATAAATAAACTAGTAAATTTCTCCTTTCTTCTTCTTCTTCTAAAGCCGAACAACAACTTATCCTTATACAGAAACACAGATGTACAGCCAAAACACTGGAGGAAATTACTTTGATACTCAAGGGAGTTCTGCACAGGTGACTACTGTGGTCTCCTCCCACAGCATGGTGGGTACTGGTGGGATCCAGATGGGTGTTACAGGAGGACAACTCATCAGCAGCTCTGGAGGAACCTATCTGATTGGCAATTCAATGGAGAATTCTGGTCACTCAGTGACACACACTACTCGGGCCTCCCCAGCAACAGTAAGTATTTGAGTTCTCATTCGTTCAGTTTAGCTTCTTGATGACTTCCGTTGCACATTTTTTCCTCTATGGGGGAAAAGAACCACAAAGGCTGAACTAGGGCAAGAATGTGTATTGTAGTATTGTGATAGTGTGCAGAATGTAGTATATATAGTATTACACAGACTGTTACTGAAATGTGTGTCCCCAGTTAAATGAATTAGGAACTTTTCATCAGTAATTGGAAGTTAGAGTTGAGTTTTACTCCTAAAACTGCTGATTTTAATAGGCTTTCTTCAGCAAAAGTATTAAAATACTTCCAATTTCTAGAAATAAATTTTTGCTACGCTACTTACTTTATAAGTAAATAGAGAATAAAATATAGTTTAATGTGGATTTTTCTCATTTTTTTTTCACTTGTGTTTATGCCAGCTCATTCCCAGAGATGTTAGTTATGTAGGACAGTATTTCCCATACCTTAGGTATTTAAGTTTTACCATATTAACCCACTGCCTGTAATATCATTTACTTAATACATTCTAAAACTGACTCACTTTTAAAATAGAAAGCCATGTGTAGTTTTTTCTCCTAATACATATTGAAATCAGTACTTAAATAGTAAAATTTAAGAATCCTACTCATGTGCAAATGTAAAATCATGATCTGTTCTACCAGAGACATTTTCTGAAGCACATATAAAGTTCGTTCAGATGAAAAGTACTTGGGTTGACTATGATCATAGTTCTGAGCAAAACACTGAGGTGTTAGGGATACACCTGTGTATCTGAGATTTCAAGTTTTTAAAATTTAATATTTACTTTGACATAGTATGTTTCAATGTGTTCAAATGATGTTATAGAAATAATCATAGAAAATAGTACAAAATTAAATATCAAACTTAATAACCTGAACTTCCCTATTTTTTACATCAACCAAGAGAGAATGATCATTTAAATCAAAGTAGCAATGGAATTGATTTTCTAGATATTTATTTAAAAGGGTGGTAGGGATTTGAACTAAAGTAGATGTATCCTTTTCCCACATCTTACCATATAGTTTGTTCTTGAAATGAAATACAGTAGAAATAAAGTTGGGAGAAATATGAGAGTTTTATGTTTCTTAACTTGTGGATTTTCTTCAAGATATTATATGTATATGGTAAGTCCTTTGCTGCATATACTTTGTGTGTTTGTGGTGATTAAATGTGTTCATACTTTCATCATTTAGTACTTTCCCCTAATCCATTTTTAAAGTCCTTTGTTTTTAATTCAGGATTTTTTATTAACATCAGAATAGATGACTAGCTGTTCTAAATGGAGAGTTCCTTCCTATAATTTGTGTTTTTCAAACATTTTCCATATTTGTCTTGTGCTGTTACTGATGTTAAATACAGTATTTCTAAACCTTTTGGTCACACCAGTATGTTTATATAGATTAGAAACTAAAGGGAATTGCCATTAATAATTCTCTGAACTTCAGTTCCCCTATCAATAAAATAAGGGGTTATTTAGATTAAATGATTTCTTAATTTCCTCCTGGCTTTAAAACTCATGGTATTTTTTAAATTATAAAATACCATAGATGTGAACATAACCACAAAAGGAAAAGAAGGAGAAAAAAGGTGCCAGTACTTGATAGTGCTCCTACTAAAGGCCACCTAGAAAGTCATTTTCCATGAAAAACAAAGTCCTTGCCAATTATCAAGGCCCTAGGAAAACTGAAAAGCAGGGCAAATGTGTGCCTTCACACTTTCTTTTCATCCACCCTGTCTCATGTTGGCATCCCATTCTTTCCTACCTCGCCTTCTCTTACCATTCCCACTTACCTTCACACTTATTTTAGCTACTTATTAAACATCCCCAGCAACTGTATTTAGGTTTACTAAACTGACTAGTTCTATCACTAAATTAGCTAAGGTCATGTAAATATATTTGCAAACATTAACAGGGAATATATATATATATATATATTTTTTAATAAGGGATAACTTTTGGTCTTCTATATAGAGCATAAAAGGTAACATTACCCAATACACAAATATGATGTGTGATTTTTATTATGTTCATTGTAAATTAGACACATAAAATTACTGAATATAATTGGGGATATATGAAAACTTCTAAAAATCATCAATTCATAATATCAATTATATATGTTAATTTACATTTTGAAATATTCATATTTGAGATTGTTTTCTTAATGATGAAAATTCTGTATGAAATTATTTTGGGGGATTTTCATTTTTAATAAGAATATTTCCTTTTTTAATAAAAAGCAAAAGAGTTAAATCTTTTATATGAAAAAAACACAAGGTGCCTTTATCAAATTCCAAGTGGTAGTGCACACTTACCTACTAATGTTTATGGTATTACCTTGCATTTATTACCAAAGGATTTATTTGACTTAGATCCCCCTTCTCAATTTGCTAAAGATTTCCATGAATTTGATTTAGAGTGAGAAAGTGATTCCCAGTATACAATTCACATTTTAGTAGTAAAGTTAGCAATGTTTGATAAGGACTATGGATATAGCTATGATTTTCTACCAGCCTCTTCTTGTCAAATGTTAGGAAATTGCTCAATTTTTGTTCATTTTTAACTTGTAGAAATCAAGGCTTTTTTTTTTTTTTTTTCTTTTGAAGTAAGTGGTAGTTTACCAGTTCTTAAAAGGGAATTTGCTTGAATTTATCTTTTTTGTTTTCAAATACACACAAGATGGTGTATTTGAGCACATCATTCTTTTGCAACTTCTTGGTCAATAGTCAAGCTGTTTTTTTTTTTTTGTTTTTTTTTTTTCCAAAATATTGGGCCAAACGATACTATATAAGTTCAGTTTTTCTGGTTATTCTTCTTGCTCAACCTATAACCTATAGCATGACTGATTAAACTCACTACATAGTAGTAGCCTATATTATGGACCAAATTCCTGACTGGAAAATATGCAGTCGGCTCTTTATATCTACAGGTTTTACATCCATGGATTCAACTAACCTCAGGTAGACAATATCCAGAAAAAGAAATTTGTATATGTACTGAACATGTACAGATTTTTTTTTTTGGTCACTGTTCCCTAAATGATACAATGTAATAACTGTTTATAAAGCATTTACATTGTAGTGGGTATTGTAATTAATCTAGAGATGGTTTAAAATATACAGGAGGGGTTGCTCATAGGTTTTATACAACTGCTATACCATTTTACATAAGGGACTTGAGCTTTTGGTGTCTGAGGAAGTTCCTAGAACCAGTTCCCCATGGATACCAAGGAATGATTATAGTCAACTAGGCCATTTTTTACGAGCTCAGAAGTAAGTGGAATGTAGAGTCAATTAATTCAGTTTGATGTAGAACTAGTTAAATTTGGATACTTGGGAATAGCAGCTGCCCACTTTTATTCAATTCCTAGCTACTGAATTTTCTTGTGATGGTTCTCAGAATAATTGCGTTGACTCCCTTTTACATTGAACCTGTCTACACAGACATAAATTAATTTAAAATTATTAGAATTATATTCTACCACAAAGAAAAGTTTACCTTAATGTACAAATAGATTCTCAAGGCATACTAATGAAGAAAGCTCATTGTTTTATGCTCATCTCAACATAGTTTATCTTATAACAGACTATAAAATAATTAGTAATATGCTTTAAGAAACTTTGTTTACTTCTCCATTAAATAGTGTTTCCATTCTTAAAATCAGATGGTTATTTATGGAGTTTTTTGTTTCTTAACAACTAAATAAGGTTACTTTAAGCATTTGAGAAATTTTAACACGTTTATTTATTTACATTTAGTAGTTTGTATGTTAAAGGGCTTTTGCTAAAATTAGATTCCAACAAGATGCATAAAGAAAATGTGTTGAATTTAATATTCATATCTTTTATTAATGTAAAATATTATAATTAACTTTAGTTTTTTTGAGGAAAATATGAATGTCCATCTGCTGCTGTGAAAGTAAAAGTTTAGCTTAATTTATGTATAGAAAGTTAAGAATTCATTTCATACTTGTAGGTACTCTTATTTCTTTATCCTTGGGTTTATATGTTTATGAATTTGGAATAGGGGAGTGCTTTTTCTGAGATGAATGTGTTTAGTTTCCTGAAAAGTCATTTTGCCTTATTTTTTTGCTGGTATGATGCTGATGGCCATTTGCTTTGTTTTAAATTTTCTATTAATTCTATTTTTTAGAAGCAACCAATGTTATCAAGTTCTTTAAGCATCATTCTAGAAATATTCTACGAATATATGAGCAGAGTATGTCTTCAAGTTTTTCAGACAAATTATAGCAAAAAATACTTTATCTTGCTTTCCCCCACCTTACAAGCATGCTTTGGAGTTGTTTATTTTCCTCCCATATCAGTACATTGAAGGACTCCTTATATTTTTGAAAAGTGAATATATTAAAAGTAGCTGAGCTGTGTGCAGTGGTGCACGACTGTAATCCACTGTATTCCTAGCAACCTGGGAGACTAAGGGAGGAGGATGGCAGGTTTGAGGCTAGCCTTGAGAACTTTAGTGAGACCCTGCCTCAAAATAAAAAATAGAAGGACTAGGGATGTAACTCAGTGTAGAATACCCCTGAGTTCCATCCCCAGTACCACCCCCTGCCAAAAGAAAAGTAGAGTGTTAAAATAATGATGGATTATTGGTTATGGCTATATTGAGAAAGAAAAATAATGTAATTACATGAGATGAAAACTTCTGTGTGATTATCATATATAAAGGCATGCCTGAAACTAATTCTAAGTTAGTTGTGTATGCAAATTATGTATGTCATAGTTCTTATTTAATAAAATGATTTAATGTTCCAATCAATCTCAATGATTAAGGGAATAAAACTTCTTCACTTATTCAAGCAAAAGCATGCATCTCTGTTATAATCTTAGCATTTCCTTTTTCCTGTGTCCCCCTTTTCCTCTAGGCTAACCTGAGCCCTCAAATGAAACTCCTCAGACAGAGTACCACAAATCTTCTGCTTCCTGCACTAAATCATAAATTGACTGAAGGTTCTGGGACCTCATTTTCAAAGCACTTAATAAAATGGGACTTTGAGTGACTTGTGGTCTCCATCACTTCATCTATATTCCATTCAGCTGCCAATCAGTTCCACACTGCTCTAGCCTTGAAGCTGATAAGATCTAGAGGCAGTAATTTTGTGGTTCAGGCTGTAAAACATTCCTCTCCTAGAAATCTTGATAAACTAGAAGAATAAGACAAACAGAATGACAGGGCCTTCAGTCTCTCTTGAATACAACCAGTGAATTCCCCTGAAATCTTAATGCAAATGCAAAGTAAATAATTTTATTTTTCAGCTATTTCAAACTAAAATGGCATTTCAGAACAGAGATGTATTATAATATTGCCAGAACTGGCTAGATTTTATTTCTTATACAATCTAGATTTTAGGAAGTATTAATGATGTTTGTAACTACTACTTATGGAAGTAATATGTGTTCCAAGTAAGCTCTGGTACTTCAATCTCCTTATATTTAAAAATCACATTTCAAATTAATTTCCTAGTTTGAAATTATTATAGATTTTAAAGGAAAAAAGATCAGGTAATCCAGATGAAACATGAAATGTATTAGTGGCAAAATGAAATAGACTGTTGCCTGTGAACAGCATCTGAGTCAATGATAGACCAAGAAAGTTTCAGTAGTGCTTCTTCTGACTAATTTAAAAGGGTACAATACAGCACAAGGACTATCACCAGCTATGTTTTTTTTAACATTAAAATTTTTAAATTTATTTGAAAAATTAACACTAACATCTCACTGTTGAGTAGGAAGATATTTTGATGTTTTTACAAACAAGAGCTTATTTGAACTTCAAAGCAATACTGTGAGGAAAGCAGGACAGGTAATAGAGTCACACCACAAAGGCTTTTGTCGCAACACTTTTTCTGTGCCACTACGTTTCCTCTTGTTTTTTAAAAAAAATTGTTTAATTTTATTTTTACAGACTGCATTTTGATTCATTGTACACATGGGGTACAACTTTTTGTTTCTATGGTTGTACACCATATAGATTCACATCATTTGTGTAATCTGATGAGAGGGAATTTCTTCATGACTGAATGCTTATTTGTTTATCCCACAAACCATGTGATTTGATTACCACTTTCTCAATATGCATAATTCCAGTTTTGTTTATTGACTATAGGAATTATCTGGTTTCTCTTAAAAACCTAGCTACAGTGTTTAATTCAAACTGTTAATGGCAGTAAATTTCATGGGCTAGAAGTTTTGTAATGTAGCTACAGACTGTTAGAAATAATTTTAAACATTTATTTTAAATTTGCTTGGTATAAGTTTAAGTGACTTTCCCATCTGTCTCAGAAGAATGGAAGATGTGATTTTTTTAATTGTGCTTTCCAAAGTACAGATGTAGTAAGGCAAGAGAAGGAAATGAAATATAAAACTAGGAAAGAAATAAAGAGGTTAGAGTTTATAGATGATATAATTGTATATCTGATAAAAATCATAATCACATGAAACTATAATGAGAGAGGTGACTGAGTTCAAAATTAGTATATGATAAAATCAATAGTTTTTCAAGATGCAAGAAACCATAATTTTAGAATATTTCATAGACGCAGAGATCTCATTTACAATAAAAAACAAAAGTATCTGATGATAAACTAGCAAATCCAACTGCTAAATACAATTTTTGAAGTTCCTGAGGGACATAAAAGGAAACTTGAATAACTAGAAGACATACCATATTCTTGGATAAGAAACTTTAGTATCAAATGTTTGACTCTTCCCAAATTTATATAAGATATTTTAACATAATCTCAATCAAAATGCCAATAGATTTTTTTTTCTTTCACATGAAAAGCTATTTGTATAAATAAATCTGCAAGAGTAGTAGGGAAATTTTTGCAAAAGGAAAAATAATAGGGAATGAGCAGAGGGGAGACAGACTACTGCTTATAAAAATGGTGTAAAATTATAATTAAAGCAGAATTGTCTAGGCACATGAATAGACCAGCAAATGGAATAGACTAGAAAACTTAAATAGTACAAATGCATATAGGAATATAGTAGAGAATAAAGGTGGCATTTCCTGTCAGTGGAGAAATGATATATTATCAATAAATAATGATGTTTGGAATAGCAGGATAAACAGTTTAGAAAAGAAAATTAAATTAGTTCCATACATTATTCCTTATACCAAAATTAAATTTCACTTGGATGGAAAATGTGTTTATTATTCTCTTAGAGTGGGAAGCATGATGTAAAATCCAGATGCTATAAAAAATGTATTGATAAACTCAATTACGTAAAAATGAAAACATTCTGTATGACAAAAGCCCAATAAACAAAGGCAGTGGAGAAACAATAAACTGGCTTAACATGTTGAAACATTATAGTCAAAGGAGTAATTTCTTTAATATGTAGACTACTTTTATAAATCCATAGAAAAAAAGATTAAAATTGGAGATAGTATACAAAAGTATACAAATAGTCTGTCCAGTGAAAAGGAAATGAAAAATAGACTATCAATAGATACCATTTTTCATCTCACACATGAACAACCTGAAGTAAGCCTTGGCAAATGTATAAGAAAATAGGCACTCTCAATCACTGTTGATGGGAGTCTATACTGGTACAAAATTGGAAAGCAATGTGGAAATGTCTATCAAATTGAAAATACACATATCCTTTGACCCAGAGTCAAGAGTCTAGAGTGTACTTCTAGAAATTTATCCTACATACACACACACACACACACACATACACACACACACACACAGTACTGCTTAAACAACTATATTTCCTGTAGGGTTATTTGTTAAAGAAAAATAATGGAAAAATCCTAATTGCCCACTGCCAGGGAAGCAAGTATTAATAAATTTATCCTTTTCTGTGACTGTTTTATATATTATGTGTGTGTGTGTGTGTGTGTGTGTGTGTGTGTGTGTGTGTTTGTATGATACTGGGATGGAAACCAAGACCTTTTACATGCTAGGAAAGTGGTCTACCATTGAATTACAATCCCTTAATATAGTTTTAAATAGAGTGAAGCATTGCATATATACTTTAATATGAAAAGATATCCAAAACAAAAAGCCAAAAGCAAGTAAAAAAAAAGCAAGGGTAATGTATGCGTGTGTGTAAATAAAAACATGTATTTGTACATGTTTATATAGGCACAAAGATATTTTTAGACAAATAGCAGAAACATGAAGCTAAAAAGAAGTGAGAGGCATATGAATATAATATCTATTAACAAAGTAATTTGTTATTTTTTAAAATCTCAAGCAAAGTAGTAGTGATTGTAAAGTGTATTGAATTGATCTTATTCTCCAAATGCATGTAGTTGAAACAACCCTTTCTCTATGTGCCTAGTATTAAGCTTGTCTATAAGGTGTCACAATTGAAATTAAACCTTGATCCAAAGTTTCAGATACCGACCTCCCTTTTTAATTTTATTTTTAGTGCATTATAGTTATACATGATAATGGGGTTTATTTTGACATATTCAGAAATATGTTTAACATCATTTTTTTCCATATCAATCCTCAGTATTACCCCTTTCTTCTCCTCCTCCCTACCTTATTTCCCCTTCTCTATCAGTCTTCCTTCTGTTTATTTCTATTTTTAATTAATTCATTATATATAGTCCTTCTTTATTAGACTGTTGAAAGTTCAGAGAATGAAAACTTGCACTAAATTTAGTTTTTTTACAGCCATTCTTAGTCATTATTTTGGTATGAAAGTGAATGTTTTGTATTTGTGCATTTGTATTCATATATTTAGGCCAAATTATTTTCTTATTCTACAGTGCTTACATTCCATAACATTTAAACAGAACTACTTTTTTTTTTTTTTTTTCCCCAGTGCTGGGAATAGAAGTCAGGGCCTCACACATGCTAAGCAGGTGCTGTACCACTGTGCTATGCCCCAAGCCTTTGTATTATTTTCTTTAGTCACTCATTCTCAAACATTTGTTGAGTAATCACTGTTGACTAAGCACTTACAGGAAAGGAAAGGTTTACCCAGTGGGCTAATGGAGCTAGACTCTAGCACTGAAAGCTACCTACGCTTCTCCAGGGCAAAAATGGAAATCCACAAATAGTCCCCAAAATTCTAGTTAAGTGGTTAATTCAACATCTTTCTTACCACATTATTTTTAAAGTCATAAATGTTATTAAGTTATATGGTACTTACCTTCTGATAATTTTACAAGTATATGTTCAAAATTCCCTAATGTTTCTGTAGGTTTGGGTAGCAAGAAAGTTAAAGAGAAGCACAATCACCCATTTATTAGATTATCTGTCTGCTTACACTACCTACATAAGTAGTTATAGTCTAGCAAAGAAAAAAAAAATTGGTCACGTTTTAGTGCAGTGGTCCTCTAATTTGAGTGTGTGTATCTGTAGCTTTGATTAAAACATAACTGAACCTCACTCCCAGGGCTTTTGATCCAGTCATTGTGAGCAAGGGCTCCAGAATTAATTTGCATTTCTAACAAGTGCCCAGATGATTCTAGTAAATCTGGTGGAGGACCACACTTTGAGGAAAACCTCTGTTTTAGTGATTATATAGACGACGCACAAAGTGAAAATGTTCTTAATACTCAGATTAAATTGCAAAAGGCAAGGACCATTTGAAAATATAACCTTGATCTTAAATCCTATAACAATGCAAATGCAGCAAATTCCTGAAGAGTAATTCTAACCTCCAAATACTTCTGCAGTTGCTGTTTCAGAAACAAGTTTTATCATCACAAACTGATAATACCAGCCTCATGGGGTTCCTGTGAGTTGGAGAAATGTGGGCTGGACAAAGTTAGAAAGTCCCAAAAGATAAACAATCTTTGTTTCAACCTACCATTCCAAATGTTTTCAGAAAACAGTTTACACATGTTTATCTAAGTTGATTTTTTGTTTTTGTTTTTTTTTTTTGCCTTAAGAAATTTCGGAATAGATTAAGGCATTAGAAAACTACCAGATTTTCAGGTTGAAAGCATAATAGTTTAGAATTTTTCTCTACATGTCATAAAATTATCAGTGAACAGAAAGGAGAAGATTTTTATGTAGTTGAACATTATCAAGATCTCAAACTTGTTTGTTGTAAATGGTTAGTGTGTTAAGACCAAGATTTCATACTTTGCTACTTTATTATTCAAGAAGATATGAAAAGCAAAGCTGGCTAGATGTGTTTTGGGGAGCATTCTGAACTTTTTAAAAAAGAATAGTATGTCCTGAATCTCTCACGGTTAAGCTTTTTTTCAATGGTACTGTGGAATTAATGTATTTACATATTGATTAATATTTCACTTGAATTTAAAATTTAAAGAGCAGTATCATAGCCAGAGCCTTAGCTTGATTGATGTGTTTCTCTGTGCATTTGCCAGGCCTCCTGGGCCCAAATGTACCCTATAGATCCTTAGAAGATATCCCTTGACCAGAAGGGAGTTTATAATGATTTAACTGCTAGTACAGGGCATTCAGAATTTTATGGCATCTATGAGAAATACCTTTGCACTTATCCCAGTACTCATAGACTCATATATATTCATAAATGCATATTCTTTATGTCTGGTCATCTTTATATATGTACACATGTCCATATGACATGACTGAAACCAAAGTTCCATAATGTGGAACATCCATACTATTTGCAATGACTCTGATTATTTTCTACTTTATTTAATTTCTTTAATTTTCTTAGAATCATTGGTCATGACATAATTGATTTTATAACCTACTGATTATTTGCACCTTACATTCAAAAACACACTGCTTTGGCCAGGTGCACACATCTGTAATCCCAGTGGCTCAGGAGGCTGAGGCAGGAGGATGACAAGTTTGAGGGCAGCTTCAGCAACTTAGTAAGACCCAAAGCAACTTAGTGAGACCCTGAATCAAAATAAAGAGTTAAAAAAAAAAGGTCTGGGGATGTGCTCGGTGGTTAATCAACCCTAGGTTCAATTCCCAGTAACAAAAACAAACAAAACAACAACAGAAAACACTGTAACACTACTTCGGGCAAATTGAAGAGAAGGTCAAGCATTATCAGTACATATATAAGACCTGGTTATAGACTCTCCATTGACCTTGAGGTTTTTTAATATTGGAAATTCAACCCAGGGACTCTCTACCACTGAGCTATACTCCAAGTCCTTTTTTTATTTTTTCATTTCGAGACAAGGTCTTGCTGAATTTCCAAGCCTGACCTCAAATTTGCCATCCCCCTGCCTTAGTCTCCATAGTTGCTGGTATTACAGGATTGCACTCCTGGGACCACCTTGGGTATTTTTTTGTTATTGAATTTTGTTGTTGTTGTTTGCTTATGTATTTTTAAAAAAATATTTTTAGTTGTCAGTGGATCTGTTATTTATCTATTTTATATGCGGTGTTGAGGATCAAACCCAGGTCCTCACACATTCCAGATAAGCACTCTACCATTGAGCCACAACTCCAGCCCTGTTTATATATTTTTTTACTTGGTGTTTTTAACAAATGCCCAGTTGATTCTGATGTGGTCAGAACCACATTTTGAAAAACTTCTGTCTTTAGTGATCCATAGACTAAAGTGCAAATGTTCTTTTTTTGTTGTTGAAGCCTCCTTTTGGAGGCTCCCTACACATACCCACACACACATACATACTCACTAAACACACACAGGAGACTGTCATTTCAGATTTGTGTTAAGTGTGGTGGCTTCTTGTCCCTGCCAGCCATCACAGATAATTTTCCAAACAAAAGTCAACAAGTAGAAATATTTACCCAATCTCAGATGCAAACAAAATTAAAACCCTAGAAATGCTATTTCTCTGAGAAAGTGCTCACTAGTGTGGTTAAGAGAGTAATACAAGTGTTATATATTAGGATAATTGTTTTTAAGATTAAAATGAACTATCCAGTCAAAATTTTTGTTGTCTTGGAACTTGAACACATTTAAATCATTATCACATAATACTTAGCAATCATATTTAAACCCTTTTCTATTGGAAAGTAAATCTTAATAATAAATTACTTAGCAAATTGTAATTGTATAAACCAGTCCTCATAGAATATTTTCATTAAAATAATATATATCCCCTCAATTTAGATTCATGTTATATTTATATATAATGAAAATGATATTGAATTTAGAGTGATAAATCTTAGATTCTGATCTCATAGTTAATACCCTTGTAATCTCAAGAAAATCCTTCAATTCCAGAGAGCCTCAATTTTCTAATCTGTAAAGAGGAGATAACATTTCTTCCCTATCCTATTTATGGGTTGATTTGAAGATCATATGAGATTTAATGTAAAAAGGTTTACAAATCATAAAATATTCTAGTATTCTATTTCAAATCACTTTAACAGTTGTAAAATAGAAATAATTCATAGTGTGACACCAATTTTAATTATAGTCATAGTTGAATATATCAATCTTGAACTTTGACCTTTAAAAAAGATCAAAAAGAAATTTAAAAGTCAAGAGAATATGCCTTGACTTATAAAGACTATTAAAAAATGATATAATTTTTCTTTTCTCTTATTAGCAATGTAGTTGAATGATAGGTTAATGTTTACATTAAGAAAGAATCCTAATTGTGTATATGGTATTTTACTTGCATTGATGTATATACATGTCTATATAAACAACATGTTTATATAGAGGTAAAAAGAGGCAGGGAAGCCTATTTTTTTGTCCCAGATAAGTCATACAAAACACTTGGCACCTCTTCACATTTCCTTATATTTCAAACTGAAATTTAGCTTTTTGTCGTTATCAACTGCTCCTAAATGAACTTTGTATTCCAGTGTATCTTAATTACCTGTATAAGAAGTACCTGGGAATGGCTTAGATTTTACTGAAAATTTTGTAGGACAAAGAACTGAAGGCTTAGTGTCATACTGTCCAAAGCATAGTCACACAAAACTTTGCACCACATTCTTCTCTCCAGTCTGTCCATTCATTCTGCTAATGAGCATTCCCCACCAATCTTCTCAGATATAACATCAGTCTAGTCTCCTAAAAATCTCTCATCGTTCAGAAACCACTCTCTGAATCATGAGACCATCCATATTAGAAAGACTCTCTTTTGATAGAAGGCAGTGGACAAGCCTAAGTAACACTGGGTAATGACAACAGGGAAACTTTCTTTTATATTTTTATCTTTAAAAATGTGCACTGTCATAGGAATAAGACAATATTCATCTCTTCTTTGAGAATGGGAAAAGAGAATATAAACACAGTATTAATGAGCCTTCAGATCTCATTTGACCCTTTTTCTCTCTACTCTCAACCTATTTTCCTTAGGGCTTAGGTGGGATTTTTTTTAAAGTTCTTTTTAGGATACTGATTTAGGGTTAGAGACAGCACATACCTCAAAGTGGCCTTGGGTATTTGAAAGCCTCTACTTATCCTTGATTTCAGTAAGGCAGCATTAGTATTTTCATGACAAAAAGAGTTTCAACCTAAGGTTTGGGTCAAATGTTTATCACTGAGTATCTCTTATTAGGTAATAGGTATACTGTCCTCTTCAGGTCCTTCCTAGAAGGAGTTGCTTTATCTTTATAGAGACAATACTGAGATTAATTTTATTTTTTCTTCTTGATGTGAAATATAACATCTCTCTTGCCTCTTCTGAATATCTCATCTTAATTCCTGAGAAATCATGGAAAGCTGTCTTTGTTCTTCATCTGCCACAAAATATGCATATTTAGTATATTCAAAAATAGTATACTTGGCCTTACAACGTATTTTTTTTTCTTGAATTTGCCCCCAAAGAACTAAAGTCTATTTGTTGCTGTGTGTTCATATTCTATCATATTTGTAACCATGCTACTTTCTATAACAGAATCAAATTGTTTGGTATGGAGATCCTTATGCTCAGTGGAAACCTCCAGGCATACCATATCCTTGGGATCATGTCTTTTAAGAATACAGTATTCATTTGAAAGAGTGGAATCACACCTGTATTTATTTTAATTCTCCATTCCTACCTGCTGCCTCAGTTCTAAAAATTATTTTCTCATATCCCTGGTATTACTTTCCTCTCTTTTTCAGGCAAATTAAGTCATTCAAAGCAAAGCCCATTGGGTAGAGCACAGGGAGGTTCTTAATTCTCTAAAGAAGCCTAAGTTTCTCTGGATCTTCTTCACTGTAAATTGCAATTATAGCTAGTTGATCTAACCAGCTTTGATTTTTCTAATTATGCTCTGTAGCACCTTGTTTTGTGACATGCTGTCATGAAGTCATTTGGTCTTCCTGCTAATGTGAGGTCAGAAATCTGGCCTGTGAATGTAGGTAGTTGTCCATGTTACCTGAGCTTTAGCTCTTCACTCTGCCAGGCATTCTTCCAGGGCAGCATTTGAGACTTTGAGACTACATACCATTCCTAAGGCAAGGAAACTTTTCATTAATTTGTATCATATCTGCCCCAGAGGCCTGCCATTTCTCTAACATTTCAATGGTCTATCTAAACACACTGCAAAATGCTCCTGTTTCAGTCTGCTTATTTGCCACTTTGACCAAAACACCTGATAAGAGCAATTATAGGAGGAAAAGTTTCTTTGGGGGCTTATGATTTCAGAGGTCTCAGTCCATAGATGGATGACTCTAATCCTTAGGGTGCAAGGAGAGGCAGAACATCATGGTGGAAGAGTAAGGTGGAGGAAAGCACCTCAGCCTCAGGACATGACACCAGGAAGGGGAGGGAGGGAAAGAGAGAAGAGAGGAAAGGAGAGGAGCAAGAGGAAGAGAGAGTGTGTGTGTATAGGAGAGAGAAAGAGAGAGAGAGAGAGAAAGAGAGAGAGAGAGAGAGAGAGAGAGAGAGAGAGAGAGAGAGACACTACTCTGCTCAACAAGTACACAATATAAACCCAAAGACACGCCTGCAGTGACCCATCTTCTCCAGCCACACCCTACCTGCCTACATTTACCACCCAGTTAATCCCTATTAGCAGATTAATGCATTTGGTTCCCAATCATTTCACCTTTAAACATTTTTGCATTATCTCACAAATGAACTTTTGGTGGATACCTCACTTCTAAACCATAACACTTCCTCTCCATTTGCTGAAAATGTTTATGGCTTTCAGTAGCACTGGCTGAAGAGTTCCCAGACTAGGCTTATAACCAGCATTAGATTTCTATTCTACAACTCCTATTTTAAATGGTGAAACTGAAGGGATTTTAATCACCCCAAATATATTGCCAAAGGTCTTCTTTTAGCTTCTAGAAAAGAATCTAAACTATCCCACGTAGTTAACTGTCCATAAGGCTGGAGTGGATATCAGTTTCTTAGCTGCTTTTCTACAGAGGAGTTTCTAAGACTCACCCTTATCAGTCATCTCATTTAATGCTCTGTAAACTGAGTGTCTCATCTCAAATGGAGTGACCTACCATTTGCTCTCAGAGGAATTGCCATAGTTGTTTATCTGATTATGAGGCAACAGTCCGGCACTATCATGAATGAGTCCTAACACCTAAGCACCATGGTGACTCAGTCCCAGGTGATTATGTAATATATACAACTGGGCCCTGTTAACTCAGAGAATTAACTTTTTAAAAAAGTAAAAAAAATCATCATAATCTAAAGCTTCAGTAGTTGAAGGCAAAATTGGATAGTGTTTACTATGTCTGTTTTTTAGCTGAAAAAAAAAGGTGGGGAGCGGGGGGAATCCTTTAGTCATAAAAAATATTATTTGGCTTTGTACCATTAAGTAGAAAAAAGCAAAAGGATATTTTTTAAAAATATTGAGAGGAAGGAAAAGACAGATAAAAAGAGTAATGTCCAAGAAGAGA